>NC_045599.1:58799685-59404685 GCF_009762305.2 Zalophus californianus | reverse complement strand
ACAAGGTTCAAACCCCAAGTCCAAGAGGTTGCTTCTAGAGGCAGCCACAATGTTTCGAACACCCCTGAGGGAAAGTGGTGCTACGCTGAGGCAGGTGAGCAAGAGGATGCCATGTCCTCTGAAAACCAAGAACTAAGATGGACCCACAATGGATTTCCAAGAGAAGGACCAAAAGACAGAGAAGACCTATATTAGAAGCTTTCAAAGCCCCTTGGGGTGGTATTCATGGAAACTGGAGGAAACAAAGGTAACAGGCAGCCTGACTTCAGGCTGTGGAGACAGCCCAGGGTGAGTCAGAGCTAATAAAAAGTGCTCTGTAATGTCCCTGTACAAACTGTTGGGACCGAGCCTTGGAGCATTTTCACTTTGGCCCGGAGCCCCAGCGTCCATTCAGCTGGTGATTAGTCGCAGGACAGACCCTGGGAAATAGATCAGGAACAGAAAGTGGTTTATATCAGTGTGATCATTAAAATTTGATCAAAAGCTGGACATGGCCAGTTACCTTTTGATGACCTTTGCTGAGAGCCAGTTCGAAAAAGAAGTCCCAGCCTTCCCCACCAGGAACTCTCCTTTAATTCTCAAGTGATATTTTGAGGTAAGACTGCATAATGGGGCAGAAAGAACAGGACAAAGCAGATGAGTGGACTGGGACCTTTTTAGGTGGTGATCTCAAAAGGAAACAGAAAGGGCTTCAGGCTTACGACCATTGGGAAAAAGCAGAAGTCTTAGCAACAATGAGTATACTCAACTTCTATCTGCGTTTTTGGAAGAAAGAGGATACAAGCAATCTGAAATTTACATGTCAAGTAGGCCTGATAAATTAGTAAATCTGAAGTTTGGATTTATAACATTTTCCCACAGTTACAGTGTCCCAGATCCTATGGTTTGGCTGTCACCTTAGGTGACCAGTTTCTGGAAGCCTCCCATCCATCCACCCAGGCTGCACTGAGGATAACCTCTCCCCGGGCCTTTGTAACACCTAAATCCACCCAATTTTAGCCTTGTTACACTGTTGTGGTTGCCTTCTTATGTCTCTATTCCCTACTGAACTGTAAGTTCATTTTGAGAAAACTCTCCAGCTTTAGCTCAGTGCTGGGTACCCAGTAAGTGTTCTGTAACTATCTGTTGAACTAATAAGAAAAAAATGGTGAGGTTTCCAGCTCTTCCGTAGAAACCTATATATTTCAACAGGAGAAAAATAAAACTCCAACTCTTCTTTTTTACAGATGATACCTGTGTTTTCTTCTCCCAACCTGATCCAAGAGTATACCGTGCCGTTTCTGTTGGCAAATGCACGTGGCTTCCCACAGGCTGCTCACGACAATCCTGCTCATCCTGCGTCAGTGGCCTCCAGGAAGACCATTGCTCTCTACCTCCCCACCTGCCCTGGCTGTGGGTGAGGATTCTTGTCCTTTCTTTACACATCATCTCCTGCACTCAGAGCATAGAAAGGTGTCTTCTGCTCCCAGCAGAGGCAACACCACCTACTCACATTCGTAAACACATGTTTATATCCAAGAGAACATTCTTTGAACAATGGATTTGTATCCTGGGAACGGCCTCTTTTTTCTCCCTTTCTCTCTCTCTCTTTCTTTTCTTTGTATTCGTTTGTTTATTCTTAGGTAGTGAAAAAAGGAAAATAAGAAGACAGTTGGATCTGTTATTTTTTCCCCTGTAATAAAATCATTCAGAATGCTCAACTCTCGGTCTGCTCTTGTTCTGCACTCTTCCAGTTAGCCAAAAACAAACAGCTATTCGCATACACTTTGAGAGCATCTACTTTTTTTTTTTTTAAGGATTTTATTTATTTATTTGACAGAGAGAGAGAGAGCGAGAGCAGGAACACAAGCTGGGGGAGTGGGAGAAGGAGAAACAGGCTTCCCACGGAGCAGGGAGCCCGATGTGGGGCTCGATCCCAGGACCCTGGGATCATGACCTGAGCCGAAGGCAGACGCTTAACGACTGAGCCACCCAGGCGCCCCGAGAGCATCTACTTTTTTTTTTTTTTTTTAATTTTAATGCTATTTCCTTTGTGCATTCCTTGCTCTTGCCATTTTGCAATATGCAAACACATCTCTTTCCATCCTGAGTTGCCATTAGTTCAAGCTTTGGCCCTGAAGTTTGGATAGTGGAGATTTTTAGCTACTTAACTGTTACGTGATGTCATTGGCAGCTGGAGTGAGGAGTTTCAGGGATGGCAAAGTAATCAGGAAGTCAACAGGGTAGATGAGAAGTGAAGACTGGTCTGCCTTAAAGGCAGCATCTACGCCATTTATATTTTGTGAAAAATATTTATATACTTACATAGTCAAAATAATAAGTGGTGAATATTAATTTAATCAAAATGTGCTATAACTATTTGGGAAGATGGGAAGTAGGGGAGAAGGGATCTATTTTTGCGGCGGGGTGGGGAGCATGAGAAGGTTTTGAAAAGTTAAATCTAGCTCTTCCATAGACAGTATCCAAATTTTAAAATCAGGAAATTTCCCCCATGTTTTAATATATAACATTTTCATTCATTTCATGTCATCCAAAAATATTTTCTTATTTCCATTGTGATTTTTTTTAATCAAGGGATTATTTAGAGGCTTATTTCTAAATCTCCATATATATAGGGGTTTTCTACTATATTTTGGTTCTGGTTTCTTTTTTTTTTTTTTTAAAGATTTTATTCATTTGAGACACAGATACAAAAAGAGAGAGAGAGCATAAGCAGGGGGAGAGGCAGAGGGAGAGGGAGAAGCAGGCTCCCCGCCGAGCAGGGAGCCCGATGCGGGGCTCCATCCCAGGACCCTGGGATCATGACCTGAGCCAAAGGCAGATGCCCAACCATCTGAGCCACCCAGGTGCCCCTGATTTCTTTTCAATTGTAATGTGGTCAGAGAGTCTATGCTGTGTGAGTTCAACCTTGGAAATTTGTTGAGACTTGCTTTGTGACACAGTATATGATCAATTTTTTCTATATATGCTTTAAAACAATATATGCCCTGAAGTTGTTGAATGTTCCATGTTGTCTCTCATGTTATTTCTTAATAACATTTCATTTTGCTGAAGTCCTCCATATTCTTACTGATTTTGTTTGTTATATCAGTTTGCAAAGTATGTCAATAAAAACTCCCAGTAAAATATTTTTGTCTGTTTTCCCAGTGAGTAGGTGGGAACTCTAAATCACGAATGTGATTTAGTTCTGTCAACTTTTGCTTTAGAGTATTTTGAAGCTATATTTTGAAGTGGATATTAACTTAGAATTGTCATATCTTTCTAATGTAAATTTTATCATTATGTCCCTCTTTATAGATCTTGTTTACTGGATCTGATATTAACATAGCCATACCTACTTTCTTCTCATTGGTTTTTATATTGTATTTCTTTATCCGTCTCTTCACTTACAACATTTTTTATTCCTATAGAGATATAGATAATTCTTATAAGCATAATTTTTTATGTCACTTTGAAGATCTTTGACTCTGTTTCATGGCATTATATGTAATTACTGCTACATTGAGGTTTATAGTCTTAATTAAGCAACTTATTGTTACTCTGGTCTACCTTCTTTTTTCCTCTCCTTTCGAATTGATTTTATTTTGAATTTTTAAATTTATTATTATTTTATTTTTTTCCTCTCTTCTAGCTTAGAAGTTATATCCTCCTTTGCATATGGGTAATAAATGAATTCTTCACAAGACTAATTTGATTGCTATTTTGTCTTCTTCCTGAACATTGGGAGGATCTTAGAATACTTTAAATCCATTTATTTCTCCCACCTTTATCTGCCCTGTGGCTTTGTATTCTAATTCCTATTATTGTTTGATAAGTCAATATTAAGTTAAATTTAACTCCCTCCACCTGTGATTTCTGCATCTTCAAGGTTTCATCTGGAGTCATTTTCCTTCTGCCTGAATAATGTCCTCTAGCTTAAGTCTGCTAGTGACAAATTCTATCAGTTTTTGTTTTTCTAAAGATGTATTTCCCATTCATTCTAGTACATTTGCAGTTATTATTTTTTTTTTAGTTTTTTAAAGATAATACTCCGTCATCTTTTGTTTTACATTGCTTCTGTTTAAGTCAGTTGTCTGTCTCATTTTTTTTTTTTGCTCCTTTGAATATTGCTTGTATTATAATCAGGATCTTATTCTCTCTTTGTCTTTAGTTTTAGAAGTTTTACTATAATATGACTAGATACGGTTTCCTCTTTTCTTTTTTAAAAATTTGTTTGGGCTTGGTAAGGTTTGTTGAATATATGGCTTAATATCTTTGATCAGCTTTGGAAAATTCTCACCATTTTTTCTTCAGATATTACTGTTACCTCATTCTCTCTCTTTCTCAAGTATGTGATATCTTCTTACTGTATCCTCTTTAACTTATCCTTGTTAGATATTGTCCATTAATCTATCTCTTCATGATTCATTCTGAAGTATTTTCTCTGACCTATCTTCTATTTTACCGGTTCTCTCTTCATCTGTGTTAAACCCATTCACTAAGTTAATTTCAGTTATCTTTTTTCAGTTCTAAAATATCCATTTGTTTACTTTGTATAGTTTCTAGTTCTTGTCAAAATTACCCATCTTTTCACTTATCTCCTTGGCACAGTGAACAGTTAAGTAAGACTTTAACTGATAATTTGCATATCTGAAGCTCTTGTGGCTCTGTTTTGTGGTTGGTTGTTTCTGAGTTGGTTTGGTTGGTTGGTTTATTTTCATGTTGACTTATCTCATCATGTACCTGATTATTTTTTACTGTGCCCAATGTTGTATTTGCAACATTGTTTGTAGAATTAAAGTCTAAGATGACATTTTCTTCCAGAGAGGAACACCACCAATTTGGATGATCTCAATTCAGGTTTGGAGATAAGATCATTTGAAGTTGAGCTTTAATCCTTATAAGGCTTTTATAAATCTAGTCCACCCTTTTCCCTAGAATGATCCCTTTGCGGTCTCAATTTATAGTTCACCAGAAGTCCCCTTGGTGGGCGCTAGAGTGAGTCCTCTAGCCCAATATGGCTGTCAAAAACAAATTTCAGCCTCTCAGCCACTTTCAGAGTTGGCAAAAGTCGCCAGGAAAAAAACATCTCCACATGCTGGGCCACTTCCCTGGGCCTCTATCCTCCAGCCTGGGAATTCTGTACCATCTTGAGAGCTTTCAGATGCCTTCAAACAGGCATTTCTAATATCCTGCTGCAAAATTCCCCTAATTTTCCTCAGTGGGTTTGGTTTAAATTGACCAGTCTATCATTACAAAATCTCAGTTATTAAAAAAAAAAAAAAAAAGAGTAAGGAATCTACTTAGTGACATTACATCCTTCTATCACTAGGGTTAAAAATGTATATCTCAGCTCCAGGGTGATTTATTCCATTTCTATACCAATATTAGAGTATAAAAATTAATGGGGCACCTGGGTGGCTCAGTCAGTTGTGTCTTTTTTTTTTTTTTACATAATTTTCTTTTTTAAAATTTTTTAAATTAAATTTTTTAAAAATTTTATTATGTTATGTCACCATACAGTACATCATTAGTTTTTGATGTGGTGTTCCATGGTTCATTGTTTGCATATAACACCCAGTGCTCCATGCAATACGTGCCCTCCTTAATACCCATGAGCCTCTGACTCTTGATTTTGGCTCAGGTTGTGATCTCAGGGTTGTGAGATGGGTCCCTGGGACAGGCTATGTGCTCAGTGGGGAGTCTGTATAAGATTCTCTCTCTCCCTCTTCCCCTCCATCCCCTCTCTCTCCAATAAAATAAATAAATTTTTAAAAAAGTATAAAGACTTATTTTCCTGTATTAGAGTCTAGGAGGAAAATTGCCAAAATTATAGTGACAATTTGGGAGTTTTTAGTTTTTTTCTTATGGCATAAAGTGAACTGATATGAGATCTCTGTCCATTTGTAGTCTTCAGCTATAATTTTGTATTTATTTTGGATATTCTCACGGGTAAAAATATATTAATGAATTGTATAAATTTTGGATTGACATATATTAGGGGACATCTGAAAATGTTTTGGCTCTTGAAAAAAAATTAGTCTTCAACTTTTTTTTCTATTCTGTATTTCTAAGATTTCTCCTCCTCCCCACAGAGTTTTTAGCTCCTTTCCCTCTCATTGTTATCTCATGCCAGAATCCCAGGAAATTATTGCTTTAAAAACTAGCATCATGGTCAGATGGCAGGAAAAATTGATTTTTTTTTTATTTTTAATTAAGCAGGCAACAGTATCTAAGGTCTGAGAGGACCAGAGTCTAGTGAAATTGCTCTAAGGTTAACATACGCTGGGGCCTCTGGAATCTCTTGGGATTAAAGAATTCCTGAGCTTAGCATTTTTCCAAAAGAGATTGAAGAGTGTTTTTTGCTTGATATATTTTTCAATGAAATAATCCTATATACTATGCTTCCTCATGATTGTGCTATTAAATTGGATGAGAGCATGTGGGATTTACTTTTTTAAAAGATCAAGCAGTTTGGGGGCACCTGGGTGGCTCAGTCGGTTGAGCGGCTGCCTTTGGCTCAGGTCATGATCCCGGGGTCCTGGGATCAAGCCCCACGTCCGGCTCCCTGCTCCGCGGGAAGCCTGCTTCTCCCTCTCCCTCTTCCTGCCGCTCTGCCTGCTTGTGCTCTCTCTCTCTCTGTCAAATAAATAAATAAAATCTTAAAAAAAAATAAATAAAAGATCAACCAGTTTAGGGCGCCTGGGTGGCTCAGTTAGTTAAGCGACTGCCTTCAGCTTGGGTCATGATCCCGGAGTCCTGGGATCGAGTCCCACATCAGGCTCCCGGCTCAGCAGGGAGTCTGCTTCTCCCTATGACCCTCTCCCCTCTCATGCTGTTTCTCTCTCTTTCCAATAAATAAATAAATATCTTTTTAAAAATAAAAAAAATAAAAGATCAAGCAGTTTATACCTAGACTGGAGGGTTTGTATGTGACAGGTTTGCCCAATATGATCTTGATACTCCCTTTCCTGAGGCAGGCAGATTAGATGACCCTTTCAAGTAGATAATTTAGGCTCCCTTCCTTCACAGTTAGCTGAGTGAGTGAGTGTAGTTTCCTGAATGAACTCTTGTTGGACTTACAGCATAACCATCCATGGGAGAAGTGCTAGCAGGCCACAGGCCCAAATCAAGCATCCCCAGCTGAAGTTGCTTATTCATTTTATTCATAAAACAGCATTTATTAAGTACCTCCTATGTACCAGCCCTGGGAATTGAGCAATTAAAAGTCAGACTTGCTCCTTGCCTCATGGGACTTAGGTTCTAGTGGAGAAAACAGGATAAAAGTATGTATTAAATAAGCAGGGTATGCTGTGCATTCAAGGAAATAACAGGATGATGTGTGAGTGAGAGTAATCGAGGAGGCCACTTTAGATAAGAGCGTAAGGGAGAGTCTAAAGCAATCAACCTTGGCCTGAGGCATGAGAATAAACCAGCCCTGTAAAGATCTGGGGGAAAGGAAATCCAGGCAGAGGAAATAACCAGTGGGGAAGGATTTGCTATCATCAAGAACTAGAAAGGAGGTCACTCTAGGATGGGCAGGAATCAGGTTTTTAGGAACCTAGAGACCGTGGAAGACTGCACGTGAGTCTAACTGTAAGTGAATATTTTCTCAGTATGCATGACTGGAGTGATCCAATGATCCTTCCTATAAGACCAAGGAAATTTGTCAGGATTGATCTCTTATAAACTGCATAAAGCTGTGTAGTCTATGGGAAAAGCACCAGATCACTAAACCCAAAGTCAGGACACATGGAGTATGGGTGTTAGCTGTGCTCATTGGAAGACAGTTCTCAGGAGACTTAGCCAGTCCTTTGCATGAGGTTCTTGTCAAGTCTGGATCAAATTGTAACTGAGTCCAAGCTCATCTCCTCTTCACAAGGCAGGCCAATAAATTGAGGAGGGGCAATATGGGCAACGGAAGGGACTTTTTTCGGAAAGGCGGCAGCAAACTGAAGAGAAGGCAGACAACTGTCCCAAAGAATCATCTCCCCTCCGCGTGAAATTGCAGTTGCTTTTATGTTAGGAAGAAGGGAAGTGGGAGGGGCTTGGAGTCAAAAGGTAACTGAAGGGGGTGGAAAGCTGAGGAAAGATCATGTAACTCCCTTGTCCTTGGTCTGTGGATCTTTGCATACAGGAATCTGGTCACATTGTTCCTGTAAATCTTAAATATAGCATCCTCACTGCTGTACATCTTTCCTTATCTCCTCGAGTGAGGTAGGTTTCGGGTAAAAAAGCGGTTTTTGCAAATTTCTCCTGTAAGCGAAATTCCTTCCATGATTAACATGCCTACATGCAGGGCTAATCAAAAGTTCCTCAAGCTATAGGTCACAGCAGCAGGGGAAATGGAAGCAACATGGAGTCAGACATGCCAAGTTCCTCCCTGTGACCACGTGATGCGTGTGAAAGCACTTGTCAACACGTGGAACTGCATGGATACAAGATGTTATTCTTTTGATTCCTGGTACAATCTATGTCATGTAATGATCTTTCAAAGAAATGTCAGAGGGCTAACGGGCCACCTGGACATTACCTCCTGAGGAAAGCAGGGAAGCCCACGCCCTCCTACATGGTCATTGGGAGGGTTAAATGAGGCTGCATGTGTGATTGGGCCATGCTGAATGCCCACCCCAGAGGCCATAGCTGCCGCCTCCCAACAAGCTTGGGTCAGAACTCGAGCTCTTGATCTTTTACTATGTCACCTCTAGTCCCCACTTCAAAACTTAGCTGTCTTGTGACCCATGTTCTCATGATTCTTCTCTGTAAGATAAAGAAGGATGCATTTATGATATTCCTACCAAGTTATGCCACCCAGGTCAAATGAACTAGTGTCCAGAAGGCCTAAGCCATAACTTTAATTTGGGGGATTTCAGTTACTGCAGGAGTCGTTGATCCTATAGATGTATTTCTGGATTGTTCTGGACTCCCTGAATCACATCCAGTGTATAGCTGCTGATTTTGCCCATAGGTAGGGTTGGCTCATCCCAGAATATTAGACAAATTCAACACAATAGACATTCATCATCTATACATTTCCCCCCCTCATTTGGGTGTTATCACTCCATTCCAGAACAGATCTCCCGGAGTTCCACTGCTCTAACACTCCCTATGGCTAATCCAACATTTTGAGTGGTTTTCTTCTTCCTTCCTCTTTCACTAGCAACCCTATAGCTAAGGTGACCATATGTCCTGGGATGGCCCTGGTTTCTACCTGTTTCTCTGGCATAATTATTAATATATGTATTCCATGCCCCCTTTCAAATATATGCTCATTTGGAAAATAAGTTCTATGGTAGCCCTGCCTGCAGCTGAATGAAAAGCTGGAAAGCAGGTCTGGCGTGAGAATGAGAGAAAGCAGAGCTACCAAGGCAAAGTTAAGAAGGTGCCCCTGTCTCTCCTGCAGCCCTGTTCTCCCTTCCTGGGTCCTGGCCAGCTCTAGCTGCCACCATGGGCAGTGGGGGTGATGATTGTTACCAGGAGAGGTGCCTCGTGAGCAAACTGAAAACAAAAGATTCACAGAAATTAGAGGTGGAGGCGCCTGGGTGGCTCAGTTGTTAAGTGTCTGCCTTCAGCTCAGGTCATGGTCTCAGGGTCCTGGGATCGAGCCCCACATCGGGCTCCCTGTAGGTAGCCTGCTGCTGCTTCTCCCTCTGCTCTCCCTGCTCCTGCTCTCTCGCTCGCTCTCTAGCTCAAAAAAATAAAACCTTAAAAAAAAAGAAAAGAAATTAGAGGCAAAAAAGATGGGAAAGCAAATGAAGGGTGGTCATAAGGGGGGGGGGGCATGAAAACATTGCACAAGCGCCATGAGGATGTGGGAAGACAGCATTTTGTTGCTTGGGTATTAATCTCCATTCCTGGTGGGCCACCGGAGTGCACAACATTGGGATCTGGGCTGAAGCTCTTTGCTCCTTACCACTCAGGTGTTTCTGCCAAGGACTGTAGAGGATTTCTCACCCCTCCCAGGCTGGGCATGTTGCCTTGTAGATTAGATCTGGCTGCCTGCACCAGGAGGCAGGAGACCAGGGTCTGGTCCCATATGTCACTTGGTGACCTTAACAAAGTTACTTTCACTTTGAGGGACAAGTTTTTCATCTGCAAAGTGAAGAGAGCAGAACCAGATGGTCTCTAAAGCAGTAGTTCAAATTATTTGTTTGTGTACTGCTTAAAGAATTCGAAGAACTTTCTCCCTTATGCAATCTTATGTTATTTAAAATGTTTCTTCAACAAAAGACATCATTTTCAACACATTATAAATATGGAGACTTAAAAACCTTTGTTACATCATCTTTAAAATGTATCCAAAATGCCACAGCAATTTCATACCCACCATCACCACTTTAAAAATATATCCAAAAATTATTCTTTAATACATACAAAGTTTACATTGTTTCCTTTTTACTTGGAACTAATTTCATTATATGTCCCCCAAAAAATTTTACCTCAGATATGTCTGTATGCTTGAAAGTCTTTTTCTCTTTTCAATCATACTTCAACAAAAGTATGTGAACAAATTGAAATTAAAAAAAATTCTTATGGTGAGCGCTGTGAATTGTGTAAGACTGTACCTCTGTACAGACCTGTACCTCTGAAACAAATAATACATTATATGTTTAAAAAAAAAGTAGGAAGGGAAAAATGAAGGGGGGGGAATCGGAGGGGGGAGATGAGCCATGAGAGACTATGGACTCTGAGAAACAAACTGAGGGTTTTAGAGGGGAGGGGGTTGGGGGGAAAGGTTAGCCCGGTGATGGGTATTAAGGAGGGCACGTATTGAATGGAGCACTGGGTGTTATATGCAAACAATGAATCATGGAATGCTACATCAAAAACTAATGATGTAATGTATGCAGACTAACATAACATAATAAAATTAAAAAAAAAACAAAAAACTTCAATATGAAGAATCTTCAAAGTTAAAAAAATTCTTGTGACTGTAAAGCTCTAAGGGTAAAAAAAAAAAGAAGGAAAACTTTCGGTGCAGTTATCACTACAATTGTTTTGACCAACTACAATCATTAAACATAAAAGTAAAATTTCATTGGAGGGGCGCCTGGGTGGCTCAGTCGTTAAGCGTCTGCCTTCGGCTCAGGTCATGATCCCAGGGTCCTGGGATTGAGCCCCGCGTCTGGCTCCCTGCTCAGCGGGAAGCCTGCTTCTCCCTCTCCCACTCCCCCTGCTTGTGTTCCTGCTCCATCTCTCTCTCTCTGTCAAATAAATAAAATCTTAAAAAAAAAATTTCATTGGAAATGTATCACTTAGTAAGATGGATAGGGCGGTTTTGGTTTTTAAGCAAGTTCAGTTACTTATGGCTGAGTATAATTTATTGTATCAATTGTATTACTTTTTTCTGTTTTTAAAAATGCCAGTGCTGATGAACATTATTTATATAAACAAGCAGATGGCAACGAAAAGACTTTTAGCAATTTCACTCATTTCTCTCAAGTCTGGAGTCACATGTAAAAAATGGCCCAGAAATCCATGATCAAAAATAATTTTTAATGTGCTAGACAGCACAATAGGTTCTCTTTCAATTTTTTGGAAAACAAAAACTTGGAAACAAGCTTTTGCAAGAATTGGATTTGCAAAAGGAAGTATTTCCCAATCGTTAAAGTTGTTTGCTCTCTCAAAAGCAATGCCAATATTTTGAACCATTCCCTGGTTTGGCCTCCCCAGGGTCTTCCCTCTCCGAGGGGGGGGGGGAGGGAGACACCCAGCATCCGGTGTAGGACACCCAGCATCCGGTGTAGGACAGGTGAGGGGTGGAAGGAAGGCTAGGAGAGGGGAGGCCAGAAAGAGAACCAGCCCGGCAGGGGACTTTCCCAGGCAAATGAATTTCAAGCAAGAACCTCTGTGCTCGTTTGAAATCTGGAAACTGATTCCCTTTACTGTTTCCTTGAAAGCCCACAAATACACACCCTGAAAGAAAATGTTCCTGATCCTTGGACCTATATGTACCTCATTTTGAAGATCCAGCTCTAATATCTAAAAGTCCAGACAGTATTAAATCAAAGCCAAACAACTGATAGAAATTTTTTTTTTAAAAGATTGTTTAATTTATTTTAGAGAGAGGGAAGAGGAGCAGAGAGAGAGTCAAGCAGACTCCCTGCTGAGCAGGGGGGCCGACCTGGGGCTTGATCCCAGGATCTGAGATCATGACCTGAGCTGAAACCATGAGTTGGACGCTCAACTGACTGCACCACCCAGGTGCCCCAGAAATTTCTTTTTTTAAATTTAACTTAATTTATTTATGATTAAGGAATACAGTCACTGGAATAAAATGAAAAGATATTAAAGGGTATATGGCAAACCTCCGCCCTCCCACTCTTGTCAGTCAGCCATCAGTACTTTTCTCCAGACAATGGATGTAAACGTTTCTCATGTAATTTGCAAAGATAATCTATGCATATTCATGCAATTATGGACAGATATTATTCCTCCTCCTTTTCAATTGCCTCTTTACTATACACATTGCCTTGCACCTTACTTTTTTGTTATTGTTTTGCTTAGAAATTACATTGGAGATTTTTTCATGTCATCATATAAAGAATACCATCATCTTTGTCGGACTGAACAATATTTTATTGAATCTTATAATTTGCTTAAAGAGGCCCATATTGATGGCCTTTTAGGTTATTTCCAATCATTCCTATTTAAACAATACTGTGATAAATATGTTGTATGTATATCACTTTGCCTCTGTGTGAATATATTTGTCGGGAAACTTCTAAAAGTAGAATGTCTGGGTAAAGGGCCTGTGTATGTGTTATTTTGATTAGATACTAGTAAATTGCTCATCTCCAAGGAAGATATACCAATTCAATCTACCACCAGCAAGCACTGAGAGTGCCTATATTCGTTATCTATGAAATCTATACTGCTACGTAACAAATCACCCCAAAACTTAGCAGATTCAAACCACAATAGTCATTTCTTTCATAGTTTCTGTGGGTCCAGATGAGGAGTGACTTGGCTGGGTTGTTCTGGTTTGGGATCTTCCAGGAGGTTGCATTCACATAGTGGTTGGGTCTGGGGTCAGGTGCCATGGCTATCCGGCAGCTCTGGATCTGGCCGCAATTCTCGCCCCCACAACACACACTGTTTTAAGTATTGTAGCCACGTGATCTGTTTTAATATCTGGTAGATCAGCTTCCCATATTTATCATTTTCACAATGTTCTGGATTATTCCTTTGAGTTTATTTTTCCATGAAAACAATTTCTTAACTTTAATTGCGCGGTGATATTACTGGTCACGAAATGTGATTAGGATGACACCCTGGGGTGTTTGGGATTTTTCTGCACATAAAAGAAGGAAATCGGAGGTAATCTGGCATCCTAAAAAGAAAATTGACACTCAGAGGGAAAAATTTCAGTCTCAATATCTGCAGAATATTCTGTGGCCTTAATGCAAGCCATGATGATACTTGAATAGAACTGACCTAGAGTGGTGAAGATTAATGAGGGAAAAAAAAAACCTAACTTTTTATAAGATCATTTTCCTCTTTTAATAATTTTAGTATGCCAGATCCCTGAGTGTAATGGAATCTCTCCTTAGTGATCAAGAATCACACATAATTTCTGATTGTTCATCTTTGGTACTGTTGTGGTATAATATGCCAAAAAGTGATTTTTTCCTAAAAGCGTGTAAGGGAGTGGTGGATAGGATTCAGTCATTAGAGGTTTTATTCACAAATATTGTGTTAGGCTTTTTTACATATTTTTCGCCAAACCAATAAATCTAATGAAAATCTCCTAGAACCACATTTTGGTTACTTTCCCATGTCAGTTTCAGGACCATAAACACTCACATATCTATGTTCTGACTAATGCACAACAATATTTAAAGCATAGGCCTTGGCTCTTATTGCAACTTTCCTACTGAAGGGATCAAAAGCATTTTGCTATTGTTCTTTGCCATTCTGCTGAGATCCTGGGAGATCCTGCAGAGTCTCTTGTGGTGCATACTTGTAAAATGTCTTGGGTTTATAGAGGTTTTTCTGTTACTATTTAATAATCAGTCTTAGGATTTCAGGATTTCCGTCAAGGGAAAAACCAAAGCTCAAAAGTTCACAAGCATGAATAAAAATGTCATATATTGAGTTGTAGCTATAAAGAAATACATCCAAATCCTAACCTCTGTACCTATGAATGTGACCTTATTTGAAAATAAGTTCTTTTGTAAATTGAGATGTAATTTACCTACCACATTGTGTAAGTTTAAGGCGTCCGACATGATGCGATACATTTATATGCTGTAATATGATTACCACCATCGCTTAACTAAGACCTCTATTGTCTCACATAATTATCATTTTTTTATGGTGAGAACATTTAAGGTGTAGTTTCTCAGCAATTTGGGAGTATGTAATTCAGTATTGTTGGCTGTTGGGAATAGGCTCTTTGGAAATGTGATTAAGTTAAGGTTCTCTAGAGGAGATCATTCTGCCTTTAGACTGGGCTTTAGATCTGATAACTGGTGTCCCTGTCAGAGAAAGAGGGAGACGTGACACACAGAGACACAGAGGAGAGGACACTGTGTAGATGGAGGCGGGGATTGGAATGATGCATTCACAAGGCAAGGAATGCTAAAGATTGCCGGGTGACCAAAAGCTAGGAGACAGGCATGGAATGGATTCTCCCTCAGAGCCTCCAAAAACTACCAACCTTGTTGACACCTTGATTTCAGACTTTAGTGTGTAAAATTATAAGAGAATAAGTTTCTGCTAATTTAAGCCACGCAGGCTGTGGTAATTTGTTATTGGCCAAAAAAAAAAAAAAAAAAAAAAAATGGCAGCCAGAGGATATTAATGCAGCCCCTTTTACCCATCAAGATAGGCTGAGCAGGAAAGCTTTTGTTCTGAGTCTAGCACACTTGTAAAGTAGAAGAAATACTTCCTCAGCAGCTTCCTTCCTCCACTCAGTTGCCACTCTTTTGACTTTCCTGCCCCAGTGCCCACTCTGTCAGACCTCATTCAGGTTTCTCCTGTGTGCCAAGACCTCCACCAGTGATCAGCTTACAACAGCTTATGGACTTGTTCGCAGCATGGTAGAGATCAATAACGTGGGGTATTGACCCTCACAGAAATATTCTTATCTTCAAAACAGCTGGAAAGGACTTTACTACAAAGGAATTCTCTCTACTGGTAGAATCTCTGGAATTGGGACGTGGGTGAGGTGGATTTTTCAGGGGCCCTTCTTCCATCCTCAAACTTCCATGCCTTCTTCCCCTCACTTCTACCCCCGAAATGCTGGTTTCCATGGCTTCATTAGAGCAAAAGAGGGCCCCCACTATCTCCATCTGCACAGCTGCCTTCTCCAGGCCCAGCACCCCACAGTGAGTGGGGGCCAGATTGGGCAAGGCCGATTGGCCTGGAGTTTAAGGCTTGTGAGGACCTGTGGAGAAACTGCTCTGAAGGAAGGGAGATTTTCTATGAAGGTCATGTGTGGGCAGAACCAGCTACCTAACATTCACAGCCCAGGATGAAATGAAAACGTGGAGCCCTTTGTTCAAACGTATTAAGAATTTTCTGACGGTGATGGTAGAGCATTAAACCATGTTAGGGCACTTCTAAACATGGGGCCCGTTGCCACCACATAGGTTGCATGCCCATGAACCTGGCCCTGTGTGGGGGTCACCAAAAAGCTTAGAATCAGAACAGAGGGGCCGTGTTAACTTGGGTCAGCGGGTGTCTACTTGAGCTCATTCCAGAAATTGGTGTGGCACGAAGAGAAGCTGCCACCTTCAAAGATGTGGGCTTGACAAGGGGACCTCAAAGGAAGTGATGTGCAAGGTGCCTAGATGAGTTGGTGTAGGTGATGGGAGAAAAAGTAAAACAGGAAAATGATCTGAGACTTAAAATTCCTCCACCAGAAGGGTTCCTGGTGTCTGAGGTAGTTCTTGTGTTTGGACCCCGAAGTCGTCTTGCTTCTGCAGGTCCAGGAGCCAAATTACTTTGCATAAGCAAAGGGGTGAGGTGCATGTGGTGGGAAATTTGGGGTGAGGAGCCAGGATAGGGTACAGAGGCTGAGGGAGCTCAGGTGGGAAGCATCCAAAGGCAGAGATTTGAGGGAAAAGAGACACATTCAGGAGATTTTTCTAAGTGCAGTTCTGTGTATGAGTGATGTAATTCCCCTCCTCCTTACTCCACCCCAAACTCACTCCCTCCCCTTACCCTGGCAAATCTTTTATAAAAGAACAATTTCTGGGGTGCCTAGGTGGCTTAGTTGGTTAAGCATCCGAGTCTTGATTTCAGCTCAGGTCATGATCTCAGGGTCGTGGGATCGAGCCCTGCCTTGGGCACCATGCTGGGCATGGAACTTGCTTAAGATTCTCTCACCCCCTCTCTATTTGTCCCTCTCCCCTTAAAAAAAAAAAAAGGAAGAAAGAAAAATTTCTTAGGAATCTTTGAGGGGGGCAGAGAATTGTTTAGTTAAGGGTGAGAACAGAAGATTGGGGATTAGATGTTAGTCTATTACAGCCTTGCTAGAACAGAGAGGTAAGCTTCCACAGAACTCACTCAAATGAAGGGGGACGGCTGAGCTAAGCAGCCTCAGAAAAATCATGATGATGGTTGGTCTATGTTTTTATTTAGTCCCTCAGCCTGGAAGAATAATGGGAGGGGGGAGTTGATAGGCACAGCCTGACTGGGGGCACTCCAGTTACTGGGGAGGGAGGAAGGAATGCAGAACTGATGGCGGTTTTGTTCTGGGGGCCAGGCGAGGAGTCTCAGGAGTCCAGGAAGAGTACTGAAGCCTCAAGGCTCCTTCCTGACTGACAGCAGATAAGGCGCTGAGAGTCCCAGGGCTAAAGTCATGCACTTTATATTCCTCCTGCCCAATAGCTATGGGCTATTCTTGTAACCACATTCAAAATTACTACCCTGTTAACATTCCCTCTGGCTCCTGGATATGTTGCTGATGGGTATACAATTATTTTCTTTGTCAATAAATACCAGTAATTGACCGTTTAGTCTAGAAAGTGCTATCTCTATACAACTACTTGGTGGGTTGTAAGTATGTCTGGTTGAACTCAAGTGTGTTCAAACTGGTCCAAAGCCAAGGGCATATTGTGGTAACTGCCAGTTCCAGAGGGGAACACTGGGCATGTTTTCTCACTCAAGTAGAAGTTTTTATTTGTCCTGAGTAAAAGTCCAACAATGTCCTACCTAAACATGTCTACAGATAAAATGCCTCAAGATACAATGTGTGTCCTAAAAACCCTGAGAATGTGCCTTTAATGTTGTTCAATCTCCGTAAACCACACTGATGTGAATGAAGGGGGTGATAGCTACCTTATGTCTGGCATTCTTGTGCAGGGTGGAGAAAGGTATTTCCAGTTACCTGGTTCACCCCTGAGGCCACCTCTGAGAAACACCCATCCCTTACCACTCTTTCAAATTGATACTAAGCTGACCGCAGCTCCCTAGAGATTCCCAGGCATCTCCACTTGCACGTGACAAAGCAAAAAACAGACCTCCCCTCCTGGCTGGTGGTTTTATCTCCACTTTTCAGACATAGAATTAACTCAGCTATATAATTGCTAAAGCCATCACTTTAAATCTGTATGTGAGTTGATCTCTGTTTATGGAACGGCTGTTTGTATTCATTCGAGCAGATCAGAAAATATTAATATTATCAAGTCCTAAAATGTCGTTTGGTAGAGAAGTTTTAAAAAATATATTGCTTCCTTATGTTACAAAAACATAGCAATACTTGATTTTAGATCTCTGTATTGTCGGTTTGCGGTGTAACATTTGATCTCCGTTTGCTAGTTTAAAATCATTCCTTGTCTTTTTAATCCTTTAGCACTCGTCATTTCCCCATTGCAGCCCACTACTCCTCCCTCGCCCCCCACCAAGAGAAAGCCTGCAGGAGGCCAGTGTTCTTGCTGCATTGTTTAAAAAACTGAGTGAAATCATCCACTTGGGGATTCCATCTATCAAATCAAATGTTTGGGTTTGTTTTGTTTGGTAGATGAAAAAGCCCAAATTGGCTGTCTCCCAGTCCATTCCACATACCACTGTGTGAAAACCAAGACCAAGGGTCCTCCCAAGAAACAACAGAAAATGGATTCTGTGAGCTAAGAAGCCAGCAGTTCGCCATCCTTTCCACCAACGCCTGTTTCAAATTCCAGCACAGTCACTTGTCCATAATCTCCAGAAGTGGAGGGCAAAGGAGTAACCACAGCAGTGAGATTCACCGATGCATTCAGTTATTTGTTCCAACAAATACTGAGCCCCTACTATGTGCTAGACACCATAACGGGGCCCGCGGCTACAGCCATGACCAAGATGCTGATGTGGAGACAGACATAAGGTCAACCTTGGAGAGAATAGAGTCTCAGAACCTGATGGCAAGGACACTCTCATCAACTGTCTCTGCTCTCCATCCTCTCTCCCACAACCATCCTGACAAGTGAATAGAGCCACAGGCAGGGCACTCAGCGCTTCTCAAGGAAGACTATTCTAGTTCCCATCAGTCCCAGCTGTGTCCCCTAGAACGGCATAGAGCCATAGTGTGCCTTCCCCTCAAGGCTCATCCTTCCCACATTAGAAGGCAGCTGCCATATTGCTCTTATTCCTCACACCAAATGTAGGGACGAGGGTGTGAGAAGATGACCCAGGCTGAGTCCAAGCTAAAATGCAGAAATGCCAGGGTTTTACTGAAACTGCTGGGGTGTGTGTGTTAGAAGTCTGAATGAGGCCGTGGAGATCCTATTGGGAATGAATTCATCCAGGGAAGGGATAAACCATAGGGGACCAGCTCGACTGGTCAGCAGGTCTTGATCATTGAAGAAGGGGACAAACCTGAGCAGAGCTGGGTCACAAAGTCAGATTTTAAAAATACATGGTGTATGTGTGTGTGTGTGTGTGTGTGTTTGTGTAGAAAAGTGAGATAGAGCGCCTGGGTAGCTCAGTCAGTTAAGTGTCTGCCTTCAGCTCAGGTCATGATGCCAGGGTCCTGGGATCGAGCCCCGCATCGGGCTCCGTGTTCCACAAGGAGCCCACTTTTCCCTCTGCCTCTCTCTCTGTCTCGCTCTGTCTCTCATGAATAAATAAATAAAATCTAAAAAGAAAAAAGTGAGACAAATGCTGAGATTTTTTTCTCTGGGAGGTGAGATTTTGAGTGATTATACTGTTTTCTTTAAACTTTTTTGTATTTTTACTCTCTTCTATAATGAATGTATAAAACATATTAATAGAATACAATTTCATTTTACAAACCATTGAGAAACTGATTTTCCACAGTGATTGACTTATCTGCTCCTTTTCACTGTAGAACAAAGGCCCTTTAGTTTACCTAATAAATAACATTCAGAAAATGCTGGTAATACTAGCAAATATGCTTTATAGAATTGTTCCTCTGTTACTTGTTGGCATCGGCCTCTTCTCTCTCTCTCTCCAGGTGTTTGAAAGAAAGCACCTGGCACCAGGCCTATAAAGACACTTTAAAATGCCTTAATGACTTTCTTTAAACAAGCAACAGGCAAATCTTCATTACTGTCTGTATAGTCTGAAAAAAATAAAAGTAACCACCAATAGAAATCCATTCCCCCTAAAGGATTGCAAAGTATCTCTGAGAGAAGTCTGAGACAAGGGCATTAGGACAAAATTTCTAGAGCAGTTAAACACTGCTTCTTAATACATAATCACATCAAATGAAGTCACTTTTCAGAAGGTGGACAGATTCACACAACTGGTCAAAGACATTCACACACGTCAAAATTAGCAACCAGAGAACTTAGGTTGTAGTTATAGGACTTCAGGAAATAATAACTCTGAATTATAGTTTGTGACCAGTGATTATTTAATGCATGGGATAAGATTTTTCAGTAAGCATGCTAGTGTTTTCAAGACTATAAATTTCTTAACTCTGTGGGCTGAGTGGGCATCAGATTTTGTTTCTAACTTGGTGGAAATCATACAAACATGCTGTTCTTTATTTCATTGCTGGGTTTAAGGTTACAGGGTGAAAATGTTCTCCATAAACCGGTTTTAAGACTGGCTCACTTGCAGCATGCGTTTCCAGGTGGGCCCTGGGATGGCACGGGGCTCCTTGCTGGCCCGAGGCACTGCGGAGCTCCACACAAGAGGGGTAGAGGTGAACTTGACTCCTTGGCAGTTCATTGACAGTTTTTGGTCTGGAAATTGCTCTTTAATGGAAATGAAATAAGTCTTTCACAAAATCAATGTGGAGAAGGGGAGGGTTGAAAGGATGAAAATGATTGCCCAAGACATGTGATGTTATGATCCAGTTTTGTTTCTTTTCCAAACTCTTATGTATAGTCTTCTGTAATGATGGTTCTTTCGCAGATGCTCCAGAAATAATTGATTTAAGCAGGACACATTGAGGTGACTCTCAGTCCTACAAGGCAGTATCCAGTGGGGATCCTTCTCACCTCAGAAGGAAGATAAGTTTAGGGAAAACTAAACTGAGAAAGGTTGACTCTTTAGGCTTTAAGATGAAATGCTTGGCATCCTCTAAAATCAACTCTGAATGGACCCGATGTTGGTTGTGGCCTTGCTTGTGATCTAATAGTTCACCCCAACATTCTTTTAAAGTCAGTCCATTTTCTCCTGTTAAGACACAACTGTGTTTCGAGAGTGTTCTTGCTAGCAGCACAGTTCAGAAGCTCAGACTCTCAAACCAGACCATCTGGGTTCAAATCCCAGCTTCACTACTTACTAGTTGTGTCACCTTGAGTGAGTCACTTAATCTCTCTGTGCTTGGGCTTTCTGCATCCATAAAGAGGAAATTATGATAGTAGCTACCTCATGCAATTGGTGTTAGGATCAAAAGTGTTAATACAAGGGCGCCTGGGTTAAGCATCTGCCTTCAGCCCAGGTCATCCCGGGGTCCTGGGATGGGGCCCTGCATCGGACTCCCTGCTCAGTGGGGAGTCTGCTTCTCCCTCTCCCTCTGCCCCTCCCCACCACTCGCGTGCTCTCTCTCTCTGCTCTCTCTCTCTCAAATAAATAAATACAACCTTTAAAAAAAAGTGTTAATACATGTAAACCATTGAGAATTATGCTTAGCATGTAGTAAATGCCAGGTAAGAGTCCTTCTTGCTCTTAGGGTTTTTTCAAATTGGCCCTCCCTCCAAAGTGTATGAGAAAGTAAGAGCAAACATTGTTGTTATTATGGCCAAAAAGAATGACTATTTTTCCCCCTGAGTCTTAAATTTATTATCAAATTGAAAGTCTGGCATTAGAGTGAATGCAACTCCATATTTCAAAATCATAATGGTATTTGTTTCCACACAGGTACTTTTCTTTTTTGTCATTCATTTGCAAATGTGATGCATGTGACTTTTTTTTAAAGGGGCATTTTAGGAAATCTCTACATGGGGAAAAAGGCTGAAAATGTGTCAGCTTTTTTTCAAGATAATAAAGCAGTGAGCCTAAATGAGATTTTAATCTAAACCTTACGTAGGAATCAGAGCACTTCCTATAATAATGTCCTGTTTTCCAGTTCACTCCCAGGGTCCTGTTTACCTCCCACCCCTAGCTGTTTGTTGGGTGTCCCACTGGGAAGTCACCTACTATTAATACCTGTTTGGCGTTCCTGGTCAGCTCCAAGATCATGTCCCCCTGTGAGAGGTGCACTGGTTTTTCCCTTGTTTTGTTTGCCTTTTCCTTCTAAATTTTAGTTTCCTTCAACTCCTGCTAGAGTTTCAGTGAGATTTTTTCTCTTCTCTTTCATTCCCTTCAATAATTACTTGGAATTTCCTACTTGGGGGCTTCACCTCCCAAAATCTGATGCTCTACACCGCTTTGGAAAGGCTGCTTTTATTTTTCCTTTTATTTTTCTTTGGAAGGTCATCTGTGCAAATCATTACAGTTAGAGGGTTAGCACTAATGACTGGTCAACTCCATTAACGCAGTCGCCCCTCTGTGAAAGTTTACTTTTCTGGTTCAGTGTCTTTTACTGCAGAGCTTGTTAAGAGCCTTTATTGCTTGAAGAAGGTGCCCCTTGGAACCTTAAGATTTCCTGTTTATACACAGGGCAAGGCCCAGCTGAACTCTTGGCGGTGCAGGCAGCTCCTGAGCTTTGCCATGAGCTCTGAGGGGGACCCTGGGGGAACCACGATGGGGATTTGAAAGCAAGTATCTGCTTAGCTGCCGGAGTCATGCTAGAAACTGTGAGGAAGCGCCCAGCCATACCTGGCAATAGGTTTGGTGCTGCCAGTGGAGAAGTCTGTGCCCACGTCAGGGTCCCAGCAGGGCTGCCACGAATCAAAAGGTGTCTTGGTGCTAAAAAAGGAAAGGTCCCAGGCTGAGAGGATAAAAACCAAAGCCTGAGTTCCCATAATTGTGGTGACCGGACAGACTGGTGTCTTTAGCTCTGGTCCATACAAATGGAGTTTACAGAAAATCTGAACTTCCCCTAAGTCCCTTCAGTGTCCAGCAGGATCTAGAGGGGGTCATCATCTGTTTGTGCTGCAGTGTAACACAAATCGGAGCAGTTCTCCAGGGGCTCAGAGTTTTCTGCCCTGGCTGTTTCTAAGCCCCATCCTGTATCAAATGCTCCACCTCCCAACCTGTCCCAGTGGAATAATCATTACTCAGAATGCCAGCAAACGTGTGCCTGTGAGCAGGGCTCCTCTACCCTGATTGTGTGTGTGTGTGTGTTGGGGCCGGGGGGTCAGGTGTCTGGGGCTGAATTAATTATTGGGAGCTTCCTGATGACCTGGAGTCTCAACAGAGAGGCCTTGAGAGAGTCGCGTTGCTGGGATAGGAAGAACCAGATGAGGTGCTCACCCACGTGGTCAGAAGCAGCAAATCTAAGGAAAGAGTGTGTGTTTTCCCTCATGCACGAGGAAGGAAGCCATGAGTTTGGGATCAGCCCCCTGAGGGGTGCCAGCCAGGTGTGGAGAAGCCTGTGACCCCCAAAATGGCTGCCCTCTGGCCAGGTTCTTCCTCCCTGGCGGGGCCCTGAATAAAGCTGGCGTCGTTTTGCTTCCTGGTTCTCTGTTGTCCGGGCTCCACACCACCCACTCCCTTCCTGCTGGTACAGTCAGCCCTCAGGTAGCAGGGGAGATGCAGCTCTGTTCCCCCCTAGTCCTCTTTGCCTGGACATATGGGGTCAGTGTGTGATGTTATTATTGTTAAATCCGAGCAGTATTCGGATTTAAACGAGCAGTATTCTTCCTTCCGTCTGGGTTCCAACTGTGCAATTATAGAAAAGAGAAGAGTAATAGACTCCTTCAGGTAATCACATCTTCTTCCTGCTAAAAGCCATGGTCATTCTTAGATGTCTGCCTCACAGTATCACTAATCTCTTACCACAGTAATCCTGCATAATAAATAACCACAAAACCTCAGTGACATACAACAGTGGCGATTTGTGGGGCTGGCGTGTCTGCGGGCCGTCAGCTAGGGAGCTCCGCTGGGGTGCTTCGCACATGGAGGAGTTGGCTGGCTGTGGCTGAGTGGCGAGGTGACTCAGCTCAGCTGCACGCTCTCCCCAGCCTCCAGCAGGCTAGCCCAGACTTGTGCTCATGCCATGGTGGAGGAACACGAGAGGGACTGGAATCGTGTGAGCTATGATCCTCTGCAGAAGATTGCTAAGGTCGCATAGCCAAGCCCAGACTCAAGGAGTAGGGAGACAGACTGCCTCTTTAGTGAAGGATGTTGGGACGGGGACTGTTGCGAATACCACCCTCATCCTGGTCTCAGCTGGTATTAGGCTAACTCCATAGACAGGGTATACTTCCATGATAGCAATCCTAACAAAACTGATGAGTTACAACCAACAAAGTCAAATCTTTGTCCCCATGAATTATCTAGAGAAAGATCTGTTTATTAGAGTGTTTATGACAAAAAGCGTTGGTCACAAAGTTGTCTTTTCTTTGTTCGTTTTTTATTTTTTAGGCAGGTGTTGGGAGATGATTCTCCATGGATCTCTCCTTTGTTTTCATGTCTTAGGAACAGAGACACTAACAACCACTTGTTCCTAATTATATCTTCCAGTATGTTTGTATAGAAAACAGCCTTGGAAGATAGAGATAGGGGCTCCCTGTGGAGCAGACGGCAGGGGGGGAGATGTCTCCTTCCTGAGCAAAAGTCAGGCAAATTTGTTTACTCCCATTATAAAAAATTCAAGTTCCCCAATCTCAGGGTTTCTCAGTTGTGACACAAAGCCATTTTGTGTACACATGACAGTTACCTGTGTCCCTCCGCACTGCCCCTGTGGGATGTGGAGCAAGGGACACCAATGTAGATATGAAGCTCATGCTGCTCGCTCTACCAGGAAGAATAAAATTCCTTGTCTCTGACTCAAGAGTCTCATGCATCCTGTCAGCATCCGTGAAACTATGGTAGACTGCCCTGTTAGTTTGAAGTTAGGGCAAAATTCCAGACCCTCCATGATTCTTGACAAGGTAAGTAGTATCCTAGCAGGTAGCCAAGCATCTTGTGCTCCTAGGAACACCATGATCTATTAGCCATTGCCATAGAGCCCTGATTTGCTGCCTTGGCCTTGCTGCTCACTATAGTAATTCTGCCTCCTTTGCTCTGATGGTTAACAGCCACCGTCTAGTCTCTGTCATTTCCGTTGACACTAGGGAGCCCACTTCCATGACAGTACCTCCTACTGTCAGCCCTGGTCCCTACCAAGCTTCTCCAGGATGTCAGTGCCTCCTTCACCTGTAACCCTCCTGGCCTTAGTGAAGGGAATGTTCCCTCTGTCTTCCTGAGGAATACAGGGCGTTGGTAGCTCCTGTGGTCTTGCACAATAAATCTCTTCTCACATTCCCACAGACCTAAGCCTTCCGACCTCTTCATCAAGACAATGCTAAGGCAATTCCAGCATTTCCATCTCATTTCCTGTGGCCATTGTTTGCTCAGAACTTCAAGAAGCTATTACAACAATATATTAGGATCATTCCTGGGCATCCTTTCCCTGATACCTAAACCATGGGAGAGGGCTCCTGTAGCAGCAACTGCCCCCGCTCCAGCCTTATAATCTGCCCTTGCTACCAATTCCCCCTTCTCCCCTCTCTGATTCCTTAAAATCCGCCCCCGCATGTGATCCTTGGCTCTTCCTGGTACGTGTGAACCAAGTCTCGTGATGTCTTTCATGTGGACAATTTTTATTCCTGGAGGAGGAGCTGTGTTTTCTACTCAGACTGCTGAGACCTCGTCTTTATTTATCCTCTGAAGAGAGTCAGAGTCAGGGCAATGTTCAAGAAGGTAGACATCAAGTGGGGGCTTCAGTACCGTCTCTGGGTAAGGGCAGTTGGTTCTCCTCTAGCAGGGGAGAGAGTTCTGAGGAGCATGACGATTCACGCTTCTCAGACTCATTCGTCCAAACATTCCCGGCCACATCTCAGGATCTTCCCCTTTTTCTACCCTGACTTTGACATAAGAGATTCATTGAAGCTGTGAGTTAATTTCCTTTGCCACTTTTGCCACTATTATAACTAGATCCTGGGACCAGTTTTGAGCACATTTGCCTCTGTAACTGCTGGAGGCCTTTGAGGTTTCATATCACACCTTGGGTTGATAGTTAGCAGGTGTGGTTTTTCATGGCTTCCAGAGAGCTGAAATCAGACCAGCTCCCCAATCTTTGTCATTTTCACCCCCATCCATTCACATGTCCTAGCTACCACATAACCTGGCATTCACCTTCTACCTGAACCTGCACGGGTGAGAGTATGCGACTGTGATGCTGCCATATGCCTAGGGTTATCCGCCCCCCCTCCACACACACACACTCCAGAATCCCAGCCCCAGAGCCTGCTGTTTGGGACCAGTGCTACCGCGGGTTTGTATTTGAGTCTATTTACAGACCCTCAAGTCTATTTCATTGAATTTTACAACGATTTGTGCGTCAGTGCCACGCAGTTTTCCGTATTGTATTTTGATAACATGTTTATGATCAGATAAACCTTTGCTCTCATCACTTTTCTTTTTCAAAACAGTAAGCTTGTTTATTTTAAACTTAACTGTGATGCTGGGCCCATACATAGGGGGGAGATCCGACTCTCCAGCCTAGCTCATATGTTCTTCCCAGGCCCCAGGCCCGAGTTAGGTTCTCTTTGCTCTCCATGCACACTTAGAAAATGGTTTTACTGAAATGCAAGCCCACTTCATCCATCCCCCTTTGGCAAGGCCTTCCCTAAAGGCTTCCACCAACAGTGCTTCCAGTCCTAGAGGGATCCACCTTCCTCTGGGCTTGAAGTACTTCTCTTGTTCAAGTTCTCAGAATAAGTTCTGAGGTTTGATGTTTTTCTCCAAATAATGTCAAATAGCAGTCCTGTAATTTTCCCAAATTTAAGAGCATTTTCCCCCAGCTTCCTGGCTGGCTCAGACTTGTAAAAGTATTCTCCATGTCAGCCTTGCTTCCTCCAACATTATGCAAGACCATGTGTGGCAAAGCCTTAGAATCTAAAATGTTTCTGACATTTTCACTCTGCGACTTGCCAACTTTTCATTTGATTCTTTTTGCTTTTTATAAAGACAAATTAGAAAGCAATCACTCTATAACCTTTGGCCTTATTATTTCTTTATCCTTCGTACTACACAGTCCTCTCCCCTGTCCATCACTTCCTACTGATTTTGGATGATTTAGTGTTTGCCTTTGTGCTCTGCAAAGAGAACCATTGATTTTGAATAGGTCTAGAAATGTTGGGAGCCTTTGGCAACATAGCCAGTCTTAGTGTTGCCACTAAAGGTATCAGACATCGCCTTGCAAGCGAATTTATTGTCTCAGTCTTTGATGATGGAAATAAAGACTGCTGCCAACTATTGGCAAAGATCTTCAGACTTATCATCTGCCTCTTCATGACAACAATAGCCAGGAGTGACCTGTTGAATGTCCCACTGAACCACTGATGTCTTCAATTTCAACTCTAAAAAATAGGATATGCTATAATGCGAAGAGAACTTTGGATGGAGAGTCAGAAGATCTGAGTGTAGTCTTGATGTGCCCTAGCTAAATAGAATTTCTTACCAGGCTCTGGTGAGAAAGGCTGCTGAATAACTCATAAATAAGAGGTTGTAGCATATAGACCATGCTAGATTGTCCCTAATTGATAAGAGCGAGGGATGAAGTGGATAGTGAAGGCTACCTGGCTTCTTTGCCTTTCTTCTTCACAAGTCATCCCCCAGATTTTTACCCAGTTTCTGTAGTCCCGCACATGAGAAATTAGTGGCCAAAGAAGAAACAGTGGAAAAGGGGGAAGGAAAAAAAATTAAGTAACTCTCAGGCTGGAGAACTAGATTGCTAAACAGTTGGCAGTTGCCTATAAATGTGTAAGAAGGATGATGGTGAGGGACGAACTCGGCCAATCTCTAGCCCCAGAGATGATGCTGAGAGGACAACTATAAGGAAGCTTTTGTCTGGGAGCTAAGGTGCTTGCTGCTTGCCTACCTGGATCCTGCCAGGCTGACCTGCCTAGCCAAGGGTCCTCCCTTACTAAGGTCATCCTTGTGAGTGTCTCTGCCTCTGGAGAAGTAAGGGGCTGTTTCTCCATATAAAGTGTTTAGGAATTCATGGTGATGCTCCAAGGTAAAGGAAATATGTCAAAATAAGAAATGCACCTGCATTTCTCAGCAGTATAGAAATTGTACTGGAAATGACTCAGCAATTCCTAGATGAAAACTTGAGAGAGCATTAATTTGAAAAATGGATTTTTCCATTGCTTGGGCTGTGGTGCAAAGTGAGACCACCTTCCATGTCCCCCTGAAATCATAGATAAATTCTGTGATTCTCCTGAAAGAGGATAATTTGAGTGGCAGCTGAGGAAAGAGCTCACACATAGGGTGAAGGGTGAGGAGACAGGTGGCTGACTAGTCGTGACAGCTGGGATGACGACTCCCAGATTTGTGAGATGACTCACCGACCACTCAAGCAAGACTTTTTCCAGGGCAAACCTTTGCAGGGAAAAGTTGAGAATGTCTCATGAACCCTCACCCACTTCATCCCAGGCTGAATCATCCTTAGTTCCTTATTCATCTTAGTTCCAGATTCATTCATACCTTTTACCTTCCTGGGTATTCAGGAGAAGCAGGGGTCCTGAGTCCAACTAGAAGTCAGAAATCTTTTTGAGGTCATCTTATTTATTCTTGATTTTCGTGTAATGAGTCAGCCTCACACTGATGATTCACTGTGTCTCAGGCCGGCCTTCCAGCCACATCTGCTTCAGCCAGGGAGGCCCCAACTCCTCACTAACCACAGGAGTAAGTGGGGGGAGTAGGGGTGGGCATTCTCTCTCCCACGTTTGAGCAGGTCTGCAGGGGCCTGAGGAGATGCCCTGTGCACACCTCATCCCAAGGTATCTTACCCAGTTCTCCCTCCCTAGTGGTGAGGAAATTCACTCACATTTACTCTTGATGGAGTATTTGGAATCCCAGAATCTTAAAACATTCATTTCACCTTACTTTCCACGCTTTTTTGTCTGACTCAATATTTGAAGTGAAAGAACATGGGAAATGTGACATCTGGGCGTAAGCTCAGTTTGGGGGGAAAAAACAGTTTTCTTTAATCTGATAAAGGAGACATATCACAATCCACTGAGAATGAAGAAGTACATAATGGAATATTGCCCAGCAGTAAGACTAAATGAATTATGGTTTGCAACAAAATGGATAAGTCTTAGAAACAATGTTGAACAAAAAAAGTAACTCCCAGAGTCTCTCCATATAAGAACACAGCAATTTTATAAGGATACAGTCTAGCTAAATGAACTATACAAGGTGGGCATATAGTTCCCTTTCATTTCATTACATGCACAGGCTTCTGAAATGACCGCCAAGATCAAGATCCAGAATATTCCATCCCCACAAAGGTCTCCCTCTTGCTACCTGTTTATGGTCACATCCACCACCTCTCTTCCTCCTGCTCTGTTACAGTCACACTCTTTCCCCCCCCCGCCCCCCCAATCCCTACTCCCTTGCAACCACTAATATCTTCTCCATCTCTTTAATTTTGTCATTTTGGGAATGCAATATAAATAGATTCATACAATATGTGACCTTCTGTGATGGGCTTTTTTTCACTTGGCATAATGTCTGAGGTACATCCAAGTTTTTACCTGCATCAATAATTGAACACAATAGTTTAGTCATTCACATAGGGAAGGACATTTTCCTTGTTTCCGGTGTTTGACTGTCACAAATAAAGTTACTGTGAACATTGTGTCCAGGTTTTGTGTGCACATACGTGTTCATTTTTCTGGTATAAATTCCCAGGAGTGCGAGAGTATATCTAGCTTTGTAAGAAACTGCCATACTATTTTCCAGAGTGCCTGTAACATTTTACAATTCCACTAAGATCTTTTAGTAGCACATGGGGACAAAACAGTGTGTCTATGTATCAGTTTCCTGGGGCTGCAGTAACAAATTATCACAAACCTGGTGACTTAAAACAACAATAATCGTTCTCTCACAGTTCTACGACCAGAAGTCTGAATTCCGTTTCCCCGAGCTGTAATCAAGGTGTCAGCAGGGCTGTGCTTCCTTCTTAGGAAAGAATTCATCCCTTGCGTCTTCCAGCTTCTGGTGCCTGCCAACATTCCTTGGCCACATAGCTCCAACGCCTGCCTCCGTGGTCACGTTGCTTTCTCCTCTTCTGTAGTCGGGTCTCCCTCTGTGATTTCCTATGGATTGTATTTTGGCCCACTTGGATGATCCAAGATAATCTCTCCATCTCAAAATCCTTAATTTAATCCCATCTGCTGTGTTTGTCACATAAGGTAACAATCACAAATTCCTAAGATTAGCATATCTTTGGGGTTCATTATTCAGCCTACCACTCTCTGTGGGGGAAGCAGAAGGTGGAATTGGGTTTGATATGCTCTAGTTTTTAAATTGGATGGTGTGTTGGGGCGCCTGGGTGGCTCAGTTGGTTAAGCAACTGCCTTCGGCTCAGGTCATGATCCCAGGGTCCTGGGATCAAGCCCCACATCCGGCTCCCTGCTCGGCGGGAGGCCTGCTTCCCCCTCTCCCGCTCCTACTGCTTGTGTTCCTGCTCTGTGTGTGTGTGTGTGTGTGTGTGTGCGTGTGTGTGTGTGTCTTTCTCTCTGTCAATTAAATAAATAAAATCTTTTAAAAAAATTAAAAAAATAAATAAATTGGATGGTGTGTTAATCAGGTGTTTGTCTTAGTATGCTTTGAACTTAAATAGATTATATATATATGTGTATATATATGTATATGTATACACACACATACATATACATACCTATACATACTACTGAATTTTTTTTTCTTTTTACTTAGAAGGTGAAAAAGGAAGGTAGCATGATATTCCTGTTCTTTCAAAAAAGAAATAATGCGGTACTAACTGCTGGTGAGGATGTGGAGACACTGGCTTTCATTCACAGCTGGTGGAATTGTAAAATGTTAACAGTCACTCTGGAAAATAGTATGGCAGTTCCTTACAAAGCTAGATATACTCTCGCACTCCTGGGAATTTATACCAGAAAATGAACACGTATGTGCACACAAAACCTGGACACAATGTTCACAGTAACTTTATTTGTGACAGCCAAACACTGGAAACAAGGAAAATATCCTTCCCTATGTGAATGACTAAACTATTGTGTTCAATTGTTGATGCAGGTAAAAACTTGGATGTACCTCAAAGACATTATGCCAAGTGAAAAAAGCCCATCACAGAAGGTCACATATTGTATGAATCTATTTATATTGCATTCCCAAAATGACAAAATTAAAGAGATGGAGAAGATATTAGTGGTTGCAAGGGAGTAGGGATTGGGGGGGCGGGGGGGGAAAGAGTGTGACTGTAACAGAGCAGGAGGAAGAGAGGTGGTGGATGTGACCATAAACAGGTAGCAAGAGGGAGACCTTTGTGGGGATGGAATATTCTGGATCTTGATCTTGGCGGTCATTTCAGAAGCCTGTGCATGTAATGAAATGAAAGGGAACTATATGCCCACATTGTATCAATGTATATTGATATAGTATCATATATTGTATCAGCGTATATTGTATAGGTATAGAAGATGTATGTAACCGTTAGGGGAAACTGGGTAAAGGGTACATGGGAATGGTCTTCTCTATTCTGTCTTTGTAGCTTCCTGTGAACCTATATTTAAATTCACAAAGCTAAATAAAGTTTAAAACTGTCAGAAGGAAAAAAAGTGACAAAGTGAAAAGCTGTGATGGCTTCCTTCCTCCCAAAGTCAGCACAAAACCTAAACCTAACTTCTGCACTAATACTGCCTTTGGTTTTCCCTGAATCAGCCTTCATAATAATTCCAAAGCAGTTCCAAAAAAGTTCTAAGTCAGAGGACCCACAATTGTTCAGCATCGTCGCTGGGTACCCCATCTCCCCGCATAACTATTGCTTCTGAGAGTCATCACCTAAAATGTCTTTCACTCATTTCTCCCTGCCTACTGTGTCTGTGCGACCTTTCCCCTAGCTCCCCTCACCCTGCTTTATCTTGAGCAAGCATCCACCTGACCTTCCTACGACAGTCTGTTCATCAGTATGGGGAGCAAACACTGGGTTTCTTCCTTATCCCGACCTGCTGCCACTTTCCTCCTGTGCAGCCTGCTTTTTCATCTCTGTCCCAGCCTGCCTTGCTGTCCTCAATCACAGACACTGACTGCCAGGCAGCAGGTTGAAAATATTTTCTGACAAAAACAGCCCACTGAATTTTATGTATTTTCTCTCCTTCTTTTATTTTCATATTTGGATTTTCCCTAGCCTGCTGGTCAATAACAATTCTTTGTTTTTCTCTTCTCTTCCCATAAGGAAATTCCAGCCAGGATCAAGACTATTGCCTGAATAGGCCAGGACATTTCAACTTTGAGGGGGTAAGGGGTGGGGGAAAAGTAGACAGAGGACAGACCTACCGATCAGGAACTCCCAGCTAACGACACAGCGGATCAGAGGATGGGAACGGAGGGACCTTGCTGCCCAGGGACAGGGCAATTTCAGGCTCTTCTTCCCTTGGTATTTCTGCAGATTCCAGCTAGGAATCAGTGCCTACTGGTGAGCTTTCCACCTCCTGCCTGGGAGTTTTCTTTCTTTTTGTAAATTCATGTATCCTATTCTCAAATTGTTGCTTCATAAGATCCATTTCTTGTTTCATAGATACAATATCTTCTCCCATTTCTTTGAGGATATTAGAATTAAAATAAAAATCTGCTCTCTATATTATCTGGATTCCCTCCACGTTCTATTTTTTCCCCCTTTTTCTGTATGTTATGTCCTCTGTCCTTCAAGCTGGAGGTGTTCCTCAAATATCTGGTGATCCCTAGTTGAATGATCAAATCCAAGATACTACACATAGGTCACATTAAAAGATGTACGAGTGGTAGGCTTTGCTTTAAGGGGATCAAGTGGTAAGCTGGCCTTTTAATTGGGGGGTCCTAAAAGGCCAGGAGCTGTAGAAATTTTGGGGGAGTCTTTAAGTTTTTTTCAAAGAAGGAGACTCTTGTCTTCTGTATGTGTGCCACAGTCCTGGCTACCCTTGTTTTGAAAGCCAGAAGGAAAGGGGCTGAGGGACTCTCCACTTAGTAGGAAAAATTTTTACCTAACCTCCCTGTTTTCAAGAGAGCATCTCCCGCCCATCCCTGCCTAAGATTTAAGATGTGCTGATATCCCAGAATGAGGATGCTCTTATGTTCAAATTTCTAGAGAGTAAACACCTAGTTTCTGAACTAGGGGGTGTGGGAAGGAGGTGGCTCCCTGGTGGGTGGGGGAGGGGGGAAAGACATGGGGTTTTTAATTTCTCTTTACCTTTATTCCAATTCTTGTGAACATTTGGGCATCGTTATAACACATTTAGGGAAAATTGCAGTTCCAGTTCCTATATTTAATAGACATCCCAGCCTCTTGCGGCTCTTTGATAATGCTATTCCCTTCACTGTCCTGGATGAGACCCAGTGTGCTTTGCGCATTGTGCATGGCCGGCAAGACTCTGGTCCGGTTGTCCTCCTTGCTGTTTTGGGATGGACTCTGCCATCACTTTGTTTTGTGGTACATATTGGAAGCTTTGGGATTCAGGGTGGAATAGGGGCAAACATTGTGTAATGCTGTAACTTCCCAGTAAAAGCCAAATCATAAGTCCTCGAATTTTTAATCTCGAAGGCTAAGGGTTGGCTGCCAGAGAGAGTAAATGTTTTCACTAAAAGCAAAAGAACAATCCTTTTGCAAGCACAAGACTGCGTTCTCTACCTCCTCTGTGAACTGTAAAATTGCTCAAGGTGAAAAGCACTTCAAGAGGGGTCTGATCCAACCCCTCACACCATGCTTCAAGCCCCTACTCCCTGTCACCCCCCCAACTCCCCGGAAAGGAGGGTTTGTAACCAGGCTTCACACCTCTGGGGATGGGCATTTACTCCTCCTTTAGGCCACCTCTTCACCCTTCACAGCCTGAACTCTCCTTATTTCTATCATCTACGGCTTATTGAACCCCAGTTATGGGTCCAGTTCTCTGGTAAGAGCTTTACAAACATCTCATTTAATCCTCACCACGGCCCTGGAGCTATTATTATTCCCATTTTGCAATTCAGAAAACTCAGCGAGATTAACTGTTTGCCCAAGATCCCACACCTGGTGAGTGGCAGGACCAGCAGATTAATAGCAGACTATCTGACTGTAAGTCCTTATTTTTTCTATTTATTCTGCCTTTTGTACAGCCCATAATATCACTCTCTATAGCTTTCACCTACTGGGGCTATTTCTGTCTCTTGGGAACACAGAGGGAAAATCCAAACCTCTTTTCCACATGAGCACTCTTCAGCTATTTCAAGATATTTATCTGATGTCCTTTCCATTCCAAGCTAAAGCCTTTAAAAAAGAAAGAAAGAGAGAGAGAGAGAGAGAGAAGATCCCTATCTGTTTTAAAGGTATTAAGTGTACTTCTCCCTTCAGTTTCCAAGTTCTTTTCCTGCTTACAGCACTGTGGGACCACTGGCTTAGCCTCATAAAAGGACAAACACGGAATCTCTTCAGTGTGTGGTTGGAAGCTGCTGCCCAGGGAATGGCCATGACTCTGCCCCAAACCCACCCCTGTGAAGGACCCAGCTGGGCCTGTGTGAGTGTGAGCATCTAGTACCACTCTTAATGGAGTTCCTTCAGGAGGAGACCCAGCTGAGTCCTGGGGCAGGATTAATCACTTGATAAAAGAGCTCTTAAACAGACTTTGTTGTGTGCCCTTACAGCAAGCAGCTTCAAGGGATAGGCTTCACACTGGGCAAATGCCCTTATAAATTCCGCCCAGTAGCCGGGCTCCTTGGTTACAAGTAGGTTTGTTTTACAGTGTCATTGCCCAAATTTTCCTAATCATAATCCCCTGAGGAGTTTATTTAAACCACAGAGTCCTGGACCCCACCCCAGACCTTCTAAATAAAAATCTATTGGGGGGGGGGGGGCAGGAACCTGCAGTTTTAATAACCCTCTCTGAGGGATTCTCATCATCACCCAAATTTGGAAAACACTGTCTTGAGTTCATTGCCTGCAACTTTATTCCTTGTCTTTAAAAATGGGAGTAGAAACAGAGCTCAAAGAAGATTGTGATGGTTAATTTTATGTGTCAACTTGGCTGGGCCACCGTGCTTAGATATGTTGTCCAACATTGTTCTGGATATTTCTGGGGGGGTGTTTTGGGATGAGATTAATATTTAAATCAGTGGACTTTGAGGAAAGCAGATTGCTCTCCTTCGTATGGGTGAGCCTCATCCAATCAATTGAAGGCCTACCTAGAACAACAAGGCTGACCTCCCCCAAGCAAGAGTAAAGTCTGCAGCAGATGGCTTCAGATTTGAACTGTGGCTCTGGCTTTTCCATGAGGGGCATGCATAGAATGCTTGAGAAGAGGAGAAATGAAAGAGAGTTGTAGTATTCTTCTGAAGGGATGCAGGGGTTTTTACGCTAACTGCCGCTTTATGAGGGAACAGAAGTGCGGTGCTGACCTTGCTATAACCCTGCTGTGACAACAGCCCATAATCAAATAATTTTGGAAAGCAGCAGGGGCGGAGCTGGGCCTATTTTTAATGCTAGATTTGTGTTTAAGGAAGACTAACTGAGGTGTAATTTACACACAATAAAACCAGCTTTTTAAAGTAGAATGTTGGATGAGTTTTGGCAAATGTATAAACTCCCATAACCGCTGTACCCAGCGAGATGCAGGATATTTCCATTACCTCAAAAGTTCCCCGAATCCCTTCTTAGTCAATTCCCTCTGCCCTTCCAAGCCCCACCCCCACCCCCAACCACTGATCTCTTTTCCATCAGTATAGTTTTGAGCTTTCTAAAATTCCACGTTAAAGGAATCCCGTGGAGTGTAGCTTCTTGTGTCTGGCTTCTTTTACTCAGCATAATGCTTTTGAGGTCGGTCCATCCAACACTGCTGCATCTATCAGTAGCTTCCCTTTCTCTTCCTGAGTAGTATTCCATCGTGTGGCCAGACCACAAGCTCTCCACGTCTCAGTTGATAGGCATTTGGGTTGTTTCCAGTTTGGGCCTATTACGAATCCTGCTCTATGAAGATTCCCATTCAGACCTTAGCACAGACATGTCTTTTCATTTCGCTTGGATAAATATCTAGGGCTAGGATTGTTATATGCTAAGTGTAGGTTTACTTTTATTGACCAACGATCTTCCAAAGTGGCTGTACATTTTGCATTTGCAACAGCAATGCAGTACTGGATTTTTTTTTTTTTTTGACAAAGACAATTCATCTTTGAATTGAATTGAGTTGGCCTTTATTTTGTGTCATCTGTAGGGACAGAGAATTAGTTTTGTATAAAGCCCTGCTTAAGAGTGCTGGAGTGACTGATTTGAAAATACTGCTTTTCTGTAATTCAGGAAAAGTCACTAGTCTCTCTAAGCCTATCTCTCCCATTTGTAAAATGGTGCCATTTATGGTGCCTGTCTGCTTAGGAATGTTGTAAGGGTTAATTGAGATAAAACATATAAATGCTTAATACAGAACCTGGTACATAATAAATGATTAATATACATTACAGTTTGCTCTTTTTTTAAAAAGATTTTATTTATTTATTTGAGGGAGAGAGAGAATGAGAGCGCGTGCATGAGAGGGGGGAGGGCCAGAGGGAGAAGCAGACTCCCTGCTGAGCAGCGAGCCCAGTGTGGGACTCAATCCCGGGACTCTAGGATCATGACCTGAGCCGAAGGCAGATGCTCAACCAACTGAGCCACCCAGGCACCCTGCAGTTTGCTCTTGAACAACATAGAGTAGGTCTGCAGAACCTCCCCTCCCGTGTAGTCAAAAATCCACATATAACTTGACTCCCCAAAACTTAACTATTAATAGCCTGCTCTTGACGGGAAGCCTTACTGATAACATAAACAGTTGATTAACACATATTTTGTATGTTATATGTATTATATGCTGTATTCTTATAAGAAAGTAAGCTGGAGAAAAGAATGTTATTAAGAAAATCATAAGGAAGAGAAAATACATTTACAGCACTGTATGTATATTATTGAAAAAAATCTACGTATAAGTGGACCTGCACAGTTGAAACCCATGTTGTTCAAGGGACAACTGTACTGTTATTATTCCAAGTACCTTCTTTGGAAAAGTATGTTGCAGTAGGGTTTAACCATATGAGAATATACATACCACTGCCTTTACTTCTTTGGGGTTTCTTTTGGGCAATAATTTAGAACTCAGGAGAGCCACAGGAAATTGGAAAGGATATTTCGTCACTGAAAAAAGGTATCTGTAGTTATTTGACAAGATCCACCAGAAGTCTTTTTACATCCTTTCTAAACTTTCTGCCCTCCGTTTCCTAATCTGTAAAACAGGGGTGTTAATTCTTGCTCTGCTTCTCCCACAGGTTTGATGTGAAGCTCAGGAAGAACGGAATGTTATAAACTGCAAAGTGTCGTATATATATTTGCCACCAGTGAAAGTTTTAGAGGAGAACTCTTGTAAGAGATGATTTAGTTAGAAACTATCAGATAATGGTATCCTTTACAAAATTTCCTTTTCTTATGTTACACAGGAAAAAATAAACCGATAGTTGGCGGAAATTGCAACAAAATGCTATGAAAATAAGAGATGTAAGACAATGATATGCAGGGGCACCTGGCTGGCTCTGTCGGTGGAGCACGTGACTCTTGGTCCTGGGGTTGTGAGTTTGAGCCCCACATGGGGTGTAAAGATTACTTAAAAATAAAATCTTAAAAAAAAAAAGAAGGAAGAAATTGATACTGAGAAGACTGAACTACTTGCCTAGGTCTCAAACCAGTACTAACGCATCTCCACTGTAGAAAAGAGCACACTCCTGGCACCTTTCACGCCCACAGCAGGTTAAAGCACTGAATTCATGCAGTATTTCAGTAGCTACGGTTTGCCCGTGTATACACACAAACATCGCCTCTCATTTGCTTAGTTAGATGACGCTTGAGTTTAAACTTTGTCACTTGGAATCCTTTTGGAAACCCTATTTCAAATGAAAAAGACTATTTGCACAATGGCATTTTTGATGGCACCAGGAACGTTTTAATAGAAATATAAATAAATTATTTAGTTCTCCATTGGAACCATGTGGGGGAATAGAATATAAAGCACAAGGTTGCGTTTGGGAACAGAGGGGTAATGTGTGTTCAGAATGGAAAAGAATGAGTTATGCCTTCCATGGCATAAGCACTACCGGGCACTCAGCCTGAGCTTGTAAGTCATGTCTTTTCCTCAGGACCTGGACCTTCGGGATTTAGTCCTACCTGTCTTACGGAAGAAGTGTAATTCCACCTCAGCTATCCACACGAAGAGGAGATAGGGGAGGAAAACATTGACCCTCAGACTTGTCTACTTGATGCGGATTCTCAAATGTATGCACTTAGCATTTCTCATTGAATAAGTCACTTGTCTACTAAATAAAGTCAGAGCAGTTATCATAAACTGTTTTTAAAACTCAGAACTCAATAAATTGTGTGTTTTGAATTTGCTAATGGGTAAATGTCTTCATACTATTTCTTCCATATACATTTTTAGTGGGGACATGCTGATATCTCCTGTGTAAGCTGAAATTGTTACATGTGGCCAGACATAGAGAACACATGGTTTACTCAGAACCCCGCCTGAAATGCCGGGAGTCAAAAGCATTCACTGAGCTCCCATCCACCTCTGGGCAGAGTTCCTTCTAATGATCATTCTGTGATAGGTATTACATACACTGACATTTCATTTTACCGATGAGGAGAACAAAAGGGAAAATAACTTGCCCCACGTTTCCCAGCTAGTAAGCAGGAGAAATAGAATTGAAGTTGAGGTCCCGCTCTATGGCTGCTACCAGATAACAGACGGATACCCCCAAAGAACTCTGGTAATAGCTTATTTTCATCTATGATCCCGAGGAAAGTGGCTGGAATACCTCGATTATTCCCCAAGGAAATTGAGTATTCTTTTTTTTTTTAAGATTTTATTTATTTATTTGACAGAGAGACAGACAGAAGTGCACAAGCAGAGGGAATGGCAGAGGGAGAGGGAGAAGCAGGCTCTGCGCCGAGCAGGGAGCCCAATGCGGGACTCAATCCCAGGACCCTGGGATCATGACCTGAGCCGAAGGCAGACGCTTAACCAACTGAGCCACCCAGGCGCCCGGAAATTGAGTATTCTTAGTTAAGAAGGAAGATAGGAGCAAATTTGATGAAATTCTGAAAGTGTAGCTAGGGAAAGAATGTGTACCCCAAAACTCAGAACACTACAAATGGGGAATACCCACAGAAGTTTGAAAAATGTTTTAGATGTATATAAAAGCAATAATAAACACAACTGGTAGTAAACTTAAGGCACTTATTATCCCAAGAGCTAGTCCAGGTTAAAACTATAAATAAATTTAAGAAATATTAGGAAAGGGGTACCTGGGTGGCTCAGATGGTTGAGCACCTGCCTTCAGCTCAGGTCATGATCTCTGGGTCTTGGGATTAAGCCCTGCTCAATCAGTTAAATGTCTGTCTTCGGCTGAGGTAATGATCCTGGGGTCCTGGGATCGAGTCCCGCATTGGGCTCCCTGCTCGGCGCAGAGCCTTCTTCTCCCTCTCCCTCTGCCATTCCCTCTGCTTGTGCACTTCTGTCTGTCTCTCTGTCAACAGGCTGGGGAGCCTGTTCCTTTTCCTCTGCCCCTCCCCCCTGCTCTGCTCTTGCTGGCTCTCTCTCTCTCTCTCAAATTAATAAATAAAAAAATCTTAAAAAAAATACCCAATTTCTAAGTCTGAGTCTGTCCTCCCTCGTATGCAAGACTCTTCGTTACAGAAGTTAATTGTGAACATTCTGCTGATGAAGGAAAAGGTAAAACCTATCCTATGTGCCTGCCCTCACAGGCCTCCCCTCAGTTGGACAGTGTGTCCTCTCCCCTCTGCTCTGCAGGTCTGCCCTTAGGACACCTGTTCCTCTCTCTTTCTACTCAAGAAACTGATAACCAACTAGGCTTCAGGTTCTTTCTTGCCTTTTGGTATTTCCAACCGTTAATCGGCCAAATATCCCTTCTTTCTTTCTTTCTTTCTTTCTTTCTTTCTTTCTTTCTTTCTTTCTTTCTTTCTTTCTTTCTTTTCTTTTCTTTTCTTTTCTTTTTTTTAAAGATTTTATTCATTTATTTGTCAGAGAGAGAGAGCACAAGCAAGGAGAGCATCAGGCTGAGGGAGAAGCAGGCTCCCTGCTGAGCAAAGAGCCTGATGTGGGACTCAATCCCAGGGCTCCCAAGGCAGACGCTTAACTGACTGAGCCACCCAGGCGTCCCTCCCCTACCTTTCTGATGAGTGCTAACAATTCAGTCTCAGAAAGCTCTATTTTAAAATTTTTTATATTAAAAAAATCTTATATTAAAATATTCTTTGGAGCAAAATCAAGCAAAGGATGTGGGAGGGAGAGAATGATCACTTTATCTAGCACTCGGAAGCTCTGTAGATTGCCAGTGTACCAGGAACACCTGCAGAATCTGGGGCTTGACCCCACACCTGGTGAGTGAGGGTCTCTGGAGAGGAGTGCAGGAATCTTCTATTTAACTGGTCTCCCTGTGAATGATTCTGATGCAAGTGGTCAGAAACACTGCAACGATATGATGTGATCAGTCAGACTGTTCTCTTCTGGAAAGATGCAGTGCCCCTGATCTAAAACTAAGGTTTGTTTTTTTTTCTTTATCACCTCTCACTTACAATAGAAAATCCTACTTAAAACTATGAGCAGTCTTAGAGGCCCTTCTTCTGAGAAGTCTAAAATAAAAAACAGACAGAAATACTCACCCATCTAATCAAATAAATGCTTCCGGAAAGAATAGTGGTGCTGTTCCGTCTCCTGCCCATGATTTGGAGAGAGTGTTTTAGTTCTTCCTAAAGTAGTAGGAAACGGTTGGGTGATTAGACATCGGTGGGCTCCTCCTCTGTGGGCCCTCTTGAAAACAAATATAAAACCTTGGGTTTGTGGCCCAACTGAGAAATGTTTAAACCTCCACATGCACCATCAGATAATCCCCAGAATGCCTTTCCCCTGGCCTAACTCAATTCAGATAACTGTGTTTGTGAGAAACCCTCAGAGAAAACATTCAGGCCAAATGATCTCATGCCTGGATTTTGCAAAACAATATGTGCACAAGACCAGAATTTATATCATCCTCAAGTAGGTGCCATTCCCAAATCCAGCGCCAGGGTTTCCACAACAACGTGGCTTCTTGGCTGCATCTGAGTCACTTCCTAGACCTGCAGACCCCTGGCCACCACCACAGGGGCCACATAAGGAAGTCGTTCTCTACTATTTCTAGGAATGGCGTCTTTTAAAATGCTTTTACACTTATTTCACCCATTTTGCTATCCCAGATGTTTTTAAAAAGAAGGGTCTGCTTGACCCAAAGTGATGTTTTCTTCTTCCTCAAAATAATTTAGATTTTTCTGTTGTGTCCAACCGAGAGAAAAATCGAAAGTGCGCCGTGGTGCTTATGCCTGACGCTCCCTGGAGAGGCTAGACTCGTCTCTTGGAACAAAATGCTGCAGATTTGTCTGCTGCCCTGGGGTAGTAGCTCCCTTTGGGCCCCTGTTTTGGGGGGGACATACGGAGGACTTGGCTTCTACCTCTTCTTTTCCAGGGAGATTGAAGAAGCAGGAAAAATTGTTCTGGATTGAACCACTGACCACAAACAACTCATTGTAACACTTTTCGGTGCCTGAACTTATTAGACTACATTTTGTGGTGGCAAAGTTCTAACATTATTTTCCTGGTTGTCACTTCCAGAAAGGCCAGCCTCCACATGGTATCTGCGATCTCTACGTGTATTTTCATTTTCATATTAAGGAGGCGAGTTAGGGAGGGTTCCTCTGTGTCTGTCTGGGGGAAAGAGGCTGCAGTGTTCAGACAGGTGTACTTAGAAAAGTATCCTGGAGACTGGTATGGCTTCCTGGAGGGGGCACACTCAGTCTAGGGACTAGACAATAACACATCTGAGCCCGAACTTCCCCACACGTTGCCTATTTCAAGTACCTCCTTGGGCATTGTTATAGGGTCTGAAATCCCACCAGAAGTGTATTTGAGTTGACAGATTTCCTCTTTAAGAGGTCAAATAAGAATGGGTTGGGGCCTAGAATGCTCTTCCAGTGGCTCTTGTTATCTTACTCACCTGGTTCTAAAAAAAAAAAAAAAAAAAAAAAATTCAGATAACACCCCTTCCAGAAAGCTTTTCCATTCTTGGATCATCAACCCTTTTCTGTGCCCTGATAGGCTAGGGCTGCAGTGTCAAGTCTTGCTGGTGGTCAGTGTTCTCTGCGGGCCTCCCTGAAGGTAGGAACTGTGTATTATGCATCGTTTTGTCTCCACCAGGCCCAACACACGGTCGTTACTCTATAAATAGTCGCTGAATGAGCCCCAATATCCTCACCTATAAAATGGGGATGTCACTACTCCTTTCTTGGGGTGTCTGTGAGCATGAGATGAGATCATTTAAACCAAAATGTTACTAAGCTGTAAAGCACTATGCAAATGGAAGTCATTATAATAACTTGCCAGGAGATGGGAAGCGAGTCTCAAAGAGGTACATAGAAACCTCACCACTTTGAATATCGTCCTCAGGCCTGTTCTAAGTTACTGCACCTAGAAGATGGTATGCACAGGACTTGGCTCTGTCTTTATACCAAGATCCTTTGCCCTGTGTAAACTTGAGAGGACATAATCCCAAAGATGTTCCCAGAATTCATCTTTTTATAGAATAACCGGAGGCTGGAAAATCAGATGTTGCTTCTCACAGACTCTGTTTGATAACTTGTTTGGTGGATAATTGCATTAATCATTAAAGTGAAGAGCCTGAGGGTGAAAGAAGCAAGAATGTACTCATTCCTTATGTGGACCATGATACAGTGGGAGCCTGGAGAGAAATGGAGAGAAATGTAGAAGAGATGCCACTCACATCCCCTCCTTAAGGAACTTGCCTCCCCTCCCCTCTCTGTCCACAGCTATTTGGACAAGGGGTGGAGAGTATAGTTCCAGCCCTCACATCTCAAAGCAGTAAAGTCATGACAGGGCTCTGCCGTTTGGATTGTCAAGAGTTTGAACAGAGACACTGGTTAAGAGTCTACCTTGCAAACATGATCAGGGAGGCTATGTTGGGCCAGGCTTGAAGCCCCTGGTGTACACCCAAGCAAAAAGAGCCAGACGAAGCGCCTTGGACCCAACACTCCATTTCACCAGGCCCTGACTCTGTGCCGTGGTCAAATTTCAGAAAGGGTATTTCATTTAAAAGGTAGCTAAAATGTCATGGGAATGAAGAGGATTAGCAAGTCACATGCCTGTATTTAAACAAGACAGAAAAAAAAATAACAGAAAAAGTAATGGCATTCATTTATGATAAATGCTGGGGCATGCAGCAAGGAACCAATGAAGACTTTTGTGGAAATTCTGGAGGGACTTTCTGGGCTGGTTCAAGGTCTTTACAGACTGATGATGCTGGTGTCTTATGTTTAGTAAGTCTGTGTGAAAAATAAATTGCCTGAGGTAAAAGTCAATGTCCTATGAATGGTGGAAAATGGAGGTAAAAAAGGACTCATCGGCAAGATTAAAATTGAGAAGATAAAGGAAGTGGTGAGGAAGGAACAGAGGTAAAGTTATGATCCAAGCTTGTCGCCTGTGGTATTTAGTTTGGCTGCTCTCTGGGTTGGTGAAAAAAAGGATTTCGATGGGGGTGAGGGTGACAGAGTTGGCTATGACCATGTTACCCATGTACAGCTTTGTAAGGCAAGTGCATAACTGGGCTGTGCCTATCGGGAAACTGTATTTCTCCTTGAGAGAGGAGGGACTCATGGGAAATCTGGCTTGTTGTCACAATATCAATGTAAAACCCCATATGCTGCACTCCCACACTTGATAGTATATATCTTCACATTTCAAGGTTTCGCAGAGACCTCCACTATGTGGTTATGTTTTTACTGTTTTTGCAGGTAGAGCTTCAGAGGTCCTCCTCTTATACCCACAAGGTCCTAGAATCCTGAGTTGTACTTGCGCTTCCTTTTCCTTAATCTTTTTTCCAAGTATTATATCATTTTTCATTTTTGCTTTTCTTTCTACCAACTTCTTCCTTGCTTTTTAGAAAATTTCCTTTTCAATTTTTTCCATTTTTTAAAAATAGCTGGTCCTCTGAAACCTGCATCAAGGGAGAAAAAAGGTAATGTTCTCCTTTTCCAAGTATTTATGTTGCTTGCTTTTTGGCACAATCATCACACCATTGTGGTATTTCAGGCCCACCACACCTTAGAGCAATAATGTGAAAAATTTAAAAGAACTGTAACCTTGGGGCTATTTGCAAAGTGTTCATTCTGTAAATACAAAGTTTAGTGAGTTTGAATGTCAGCTTATCTCACATTCCCATTTGTTGTTCATTTAAATGATAAATATACTCCGTTTGTTGCTCTAATCTTGTACAGGCTGAACTTAGGATCTGCCTAGACATTTCTGGTCCTTTTCCAAGTCTACACGATATCCAGTGATTGCCTTCTCGCAGCTCTTCACTATGATCCAAGGTTCTTTATTGGCCAAATTGTATATTATGTGGGGAAATTGGTGGTTTTCTTTTTGGCTACTTCTTTACTTTCATAAATAAAAAATAAGTTATGCAATACTCTTTGGCAGTAGGTAATCAGATCTATCCAACCTTTCTTTAATCAAAAGCTCAGTGAGGGCCTTTCTTGGGCTAGGCACTGTGCTTGATCCTGGGGGTGCATTGATGACAATCATAGAAACAACGAAAACAATGCACCTCCTCTCATGGTACTCATAGTCTAGCACATATATCATAGAGAGAGGTAACTGTAGGGCTAAGGTGCAGCCCCTAGGGGCCCAGTTTAACACTAATCTCAAGAAAAGACTGCATCAGGGGTGCCTGGGTGGCTCAGTCAGTTAAGCATCTGCCTTCAGCTCAGATCATGATCTCAGGTCCTGGGATTGAGCCACCCATTGGGCTCCCTGCTCAGTGGGGAGTCTCTTCTCCCTTTCCCTCTGCCCACCCCCCAACTAATGCTCTCTCACCCCCAAATTAAAAAAAAAAAGGACTGCATTATTCAGAGACTTACATAGAAAATATTTTATTACATCCTTCTGAGTGCAGCACAAAGCAGACATTCCCCCCCAGCATTTTCCTAATGAGAATTCTCCATATATTTCAGTAGAGTAGCTATCAAGCTGCCCTTTCCTATTGTTCTATTTCACCATTTACTATGAAAGGTCTCATTTGTCAGGAGTTCTTACAGAGCTTGTGGATGTAGTCAAGCATCTAACTTGTCCCTAGGAGGGCATCTTGGCTGTAGAGAGAATAGAGCACTAGGATTCATCCTGAATAAGAGTGGCCAGGACTTGAAAAAGAGATTTTTAATTTTTAGAGGGAAAAAGACTATGTTCTGTAAGTGTAAAACATGTATTCTCTTTTGGATAATATATTTGCTCATTTGGGCCACAAGGTTAAAGGAGGGCAGGAGGCTTATGTATATATTTTTCACCAGCAATTTTTCATACAGCCCAAAATCATGCCAGGTTTTGTGCAGCATTTGAAAGAAATGTAATGCCTGACATTATACAAATGAAAGGTGTCATTATTATAAGCAGTGCTATTGCTCCAGCCTTGGTTTACGGATGCCCTTTTGCTGAGGGTAATGGCTGGCTCTGTATGTTCAAGCACTTACTAGAACCTGGAATCCTAGAGTGTTATAGCTTAGCCTCCATGACCTGTTTGAACACTCCCATTCCGTTACTTCTTGGGGAAGCTTACCAATATACACAACAAGCATAATGCTTCTACCATGTGACAGTCTTTGGGTCTTTGAAGGTAGCTACTCTGTAAATCAAAAACCCTTATTCTCTTTAAGAATTCCTTATATGCTGGGGCGCCTGGGTGGCTCAGTCGGTTGGGCGTCTGCCTTCGGCTTAGGTCATGATCCCAGGGTCCTGGGATCAAGCCCTACATTAGGCTCCCTGCTCAGCAGGGAGTCTGCTTCTCCCTCTCCCTCCTCACCCCTGCTCGTGCTCTCTCTCTCTCTCTCAAGTAAATAAATAAAATCTTAAAAAAAAAAAAGAATTCCTTATATGCTACCCTGGTTGCCTACTTTGTGTTCCAAGTCTTACATTTCTTCCTTTGTAATCTCTCTTAAGTTGTTCCCTTTTCTCTTTTCTATCACCTTTACTTGCATGTCTATGAAAACTACCTCTCCATAGACATGATCTGATGGTTGAAATTTTGGAAAATGCAACATCAGACTCATTTTTATGATTGTCTTTTGGAAGACATGGGAATAAAGCAATGGACATAATCACTGCCAATCATCCTGGGACATGATTCAACATGACGTCTAGTTTTAACTCCGCCTGCAATTGCAAAAAAGACTGGGGCTAACACTTTTGGGCCCAGGAAAATAGTGTACCTCCTTCAAGTCTGAGAACAGAGAGAATTCTAGGCAGACTCAATTACTTGAGTCCCCGGCTTACATATCAATTGACTCCTTCATTCCCTTGCCTAAGTACTTGTTATAGAAACACTTTCAGATCCCTTAGGATCTCTTCCCCCCTTCAAAAACCATTGCTCAAAGTATAGAATCTAAACTTCTGAGCTGCCTTTCAAGCACTAATACGTACCAGCTAAATGAGTCTATTTCTTGCCTGTCCTACCCCAAAGAAAGAGCTCTGTGCTTTCCTGCTTTTCCTCTTTGGTTACAGTTGTTTCCCCTATCTGATATGCCTTACTTCTCCTTGCCTTGCCCAAACCAACAATTCTCAACTGTGATCACCTAACTCAGTCACCCATGAAAGAAGAAGAAGAAGAAGAAGAAGAAGAAGAAGAAGAAGAAGAAGAAGGAGGAGGAGGAGGAGGAGGAGGAGGAGGAGGAGGAGGAGTAGGAGTAGGAGGAAGAAGAAGAAGAAGAAGAAGAAGAAGAAGAAGAAGAAGACGACGACGAGGAGGGAGAATTCAGCAACTAGACCCCACCCCAGATGTACATATCGCAACTCTGGGGCTAGAGTCTAGCGCATCTATTTCTTTAAAATGCATTGAGAAAAAAAATTAAATAAATAAATAAAATTTAAATTAAAATTAAATGCATTTAGAACCACTGGCCTGCCTAATCTGCTAATGCTCAATTCAACATCCCACCTCTTCCGGGAAGCCTTCCCTGACCCTGCCAGGGAAGCAAGTCCTTCCTGCTTGCTATTCTCAGTACACTCACTGGCACCTAACACTTTAGCCTTATTTGGCCCTAAGTTAGCTCAGAAGCTCTTTGACGCGGAAGCCCTCTAACTTTCTATTCTCTGGCCACTAGCGTGGGGCCTTGCCCACAGTGATCTTCGTAAATATTGACCAATTATTTGCCCCAGGCTGGAGGGGCAGGTGTAACTGAAAATAGATCTGGAGCACGAGATGGAAGAAATCCAATGCTGGGAATCCAAGGCAGGACGTGGGGGGCAACAGTGAGTTTGCTAGCACTTCATATTCCCAAGCAAAGGTAAGCTGTGTGACCACAGGAACTCGCTCCAGTCCAGGTGAGCCAAGGGTAGGGTCTGAGCATGACAGTCTGTGATGAGGCAGCATTTCAGGGGCTTGGGGAAACAGCTTTCAACGGGAGAGAGGCTACCCTCTGGCCCAGGCAGAGAAGTTGACCCTTCAGGGTGCAAGGGTATTAAAGGAGAGATACCAGACTGGGCTAGGGGGCTGGAAGTGCAGTGAAATACCGGAAAGGAACTCTTCCAAGATGGAGTTGGGAGAGGAATTGAGAGATTGGAGGCAGAGGAAGCAGGCCTGCTTAGGAAGACAGATAAACTTCTTGAGCCATGTTTTCATCGCTCTTGAATTACTTGAGTCCCTGGCTTATATATTAATTGACTCCTTCATTCCCTTGCCTAATTCCCAAAGTAGGTAGGCACTTGAAAATGGCCGAGGGTCTGTGTTGGGTTGCAGTAAAGGACGCAAACGGAGGGACCAACTGCCAGGGACCCTGTCTGCTGAGAACCCGGTGATCTCCCACCCGAGGACTAGCCTGGGGCAGCCAGCCAGGCGGGAGCCTTTGAAAAGTCCCCCAAAGAAAACCCTACAAGAGAGCCTTCTGTTTGGGAACTGCCCGGGGTGCCTGTTCATCACAAACCCTCCCATTTCTGTGATTCCATTCTGTGATTTCTGTGATAGATATTTTCTAAACAGAGGAACGAGATCTTACAGATAACACATTTATTGAAACATTCCCACCCTACCACAGCTGAAAAAGTCCTCTACCGGAACACTGGATTAGAAACAAATTAAGAAAACAGTCTGCAGGCCTCGGGGTGTCCCTCTCCCTTGATGGGTGGGTCTCGGGGTAGTCAAGACTCCTGAGGCCTCACCACCACTCAGTGACCTGGGGGCAGGAAGAAGAAAATTACCCAAACGCCAGCCCCCCTGCCTCTCTTCTTCCCCTGAAAACCCTCGGTCCCCAAACCTCTCCCCTCAGTTTGCTAAACACCTGCTCTGTGGTGTTGGGGGTGGCGACTTACAACAGGAGCCTGAGGCCCAACCACCATTTCCTGTGTGCTCACTGGGAGCAGGCCCTGTAGCAGCTCAGCCTTGAGCTCATTCAAATGCCCAATCAGACAACCCTGTGAGATTGGTGTTATAAGACTGGTTTAGAGGGCAGAAAAACAAAGCCCTGGCAGAAGTTGAACAAAGTGTCCCCTGAGATTTGGGGGCTGCCACCCCGGGGCTGTCTGATTCTAGTTAATCATAATGGTAACAACTAACATGTATTAAACATTTAATACCTGTCAAGCATCGTTTCTTCTATTTTTATTGAGATGTAATTGACACATAACATTGTGTAACTTTAAGGTATATAGTGTGTTGATTTGTACATTTATATATTGCAATATGATTAGCTAACACTGCTATCAGTGTCACATAATTATTGTGTGTGTGTGTGTGTGTGTGTGTGTGTTGGGAACAATTAAGGTCTGGTCTTTTAGCCATATTGAAATCTATACTATAGAATTGTTCTCTGTAACCACTCTGCCGTGCATTAGATCTCCAGGGCTTCTTTATACAAAAGGCAAGTTTGTACCTTTACACATCTCCCCGACTCCCCCAACCCCTAAGCATTGTGATAAGCACTCTACATATACCCACTGACAGCCATCCTATGAGGTTGGAGCTACTATTATCATTTTTCTCCTTTTACTTATGAGAAAACTGAAGTACAAAGAGATTAAATTTGTCTCAGGTCACACTGGTATGTGTTATGGCTGGGTTTCGACCTAGACAAGTGGTCTAGGTGCTTCCCCTGGGAGTCCTAGTGTCTTCTCAACTTGGCCGCCCTTGGCTTTCTTAGGTACCATTAAACAGCAACATAGGGCAATTGGTATGGTAGAAAACTAAGGTTTTCAAAAACTGATTATTGACATATTTGGGGTTCTTAATAGAGCTGTAAGGAAACCATGAGGATTCTCTAGTGGAGTGTGCACTCCTGGTTGATCACTAGCAAGCACACAAATGGGCCTTGCTTAGAAGGAGGGGATTTAAAATTGGAGCAGACAGAATTTTTACTAACAGGGCGCCTGGGTGGCTCAGTTGGTTAAGCGACTGCCTTCGGCTCAGGTCATGATCCTGGAGTCCCGGGATCGAGTCCCGCATCGGGCTCCCTGCTCAGCGGGGAGTCTGCTTCTCCCTCTGACCCTCTTCCCTCTCATGCTTCCTATCTCGCATTCTCTCTCTCTCTCAAATAAATGAATAAAAATCTTTAAAAAAAAAAGAATTTTTACTAACATGAGGAAATGCTTAGGTAATGGTGGTTAAGTGGGGAAAAAAAGCTACAAGGCTATCTACAGCATGATCTCAGTGTTATAAAAAGATGCATAAAAATGATGAAATCAACGACCTTACAGTTTTTCGAAGATTTTTCTATCTTTTTTTTTTTTTTTAAGTCAAGCAACAAGAAAGAAAAATCTTTCTACTGGTGTACGTTTTTCCTAATTCGGTATAATTCCACAAAGGGATTGTGAGGACCTACTGTGCCCATGGCTCAACGACACAGGTACCTCCGCCTTGCCTGGGGAAGCCTGCCTTTTGGTGCGGGCTGGCTGGGCTGTGGAGTCTCCCGTCCACCACCACCCCGGGCCAAGGAAAACAGCCTGAACTCAGCCTGGCGGTGCAAACTTTTGAAGCAAGTGGAGGTATGTTGTGCGCGTCCTTCCAGTACCTTCCTGCGTCCTGCTCCTACCACCGAGCCAAAGTCCTGGCATATACAAGGGAGCTTAAAATCTGTAGATGAAAAGTACACCTCTCCCTTTCCCTCAGTGTAAAATGTTCCTTAAAGCCGAACAACTCCATTGCTAATCATTAACTCATAACCTTGAACATAATCTTTAGCCTTTTCCACATTTTCTTTATCAGAATTAAATCAGGGTTATATACATACAAAGAAAAAAGACTTACCACCCTTCAGTCTCACCCTTCCATTTTTTTTTTTTTTTACTTTTGCAAGCTAAACCAGTGGATTTTAATATAACAGAACATGAAAAGCTAATTGATTTGGCTTCAGATTCCACTTCGCAACTAACCTCTAAAAATCTACCATTTGTTGGATTTTGGTGTCATATCAAAGGAGAATGAATATCCACTATTATCTAGAAAGGCTCTTACAATCTCCTTTTTCCAGCTTCATATCTATGGGAGGATAGTTTTCCTTCCTATACTTCAACCAAACTACATTGTAACAGCTTGAGTGAAGAAGTAGATAGAAGCACCCAACTCTTTTTCACTAAGTCACATGTAAGAGATTTGCAAAAAATATAAAACAATGTTACTTTTCTCACTAGTTACTTTTTGGTGTTAGAAAACATGTTTTTTATTGAGATAAAATTCCTGTAACCAAAACTCACCATTTTATCTATTTTAAAGTTTACAGTTCTCTGGCTTCCAGTACGTTTACCAGGTTGTGCAACCACCACCACTATCTAATTTCTGAACATTTTCATCACCCCAAAAAAGAAATCCCGTACCCATTAGCAATCACTCACCCTTCCCCCTCCTGCAGCCCCTGGTGACCACTCATCCACCTTCTGTCTCTATAGATTCACCTGTTCTGGATATCTCATATAAATGGACTCATATGCGTTCTTTTGTGTCTGGCTTCTTTCACTTAGCTGAATGTTTTCAGCATTTATCTATATTGCAGCATGTATCAGTAGTTCGTTCCTTTTTATGACTTAATATTATGCTCTATGAATATACTCGTTAGCTTGGACATTTGGTTTGTCTTGACTTATTGACTGATGAATAAACCTGCCATAAACATTCATGTACAAGTTTTTGTTTGGGCACCTGTTTTCAGTTCTCTTAGGCATACATGTAGGAGTGGAATTGGGTGGGTCATGTTTTCACCCTATGTTTAACTTTTTAAGAAACTGCCTAACTGTTTTCCCAAGCAGCTGCATCATTTTACATTCCCGCCAGCAATGCAGGGGGGTTCCAGTTTCCCCATATCCTTGGCAGCACTGGTTCTTTTCCCTTGGTGTTGTTGTTGTTGTTTATAGCCATCCTACTGGGTCAAGTGGTATATCTTTATGGTTTTTATTTGCATTTCCCTAATGACTAATGATACTGAATATCTTTTTATGTGCTTATTGGCCATTTGTATTTCTTCTTTGGAGAAAGCTTTTTTCAGATCCGTTGCCCATTTTTATTTGGGTTGCCTTTTTGTTATTTAGTTATAAGAACTATTTATATGTTTTGGATACTAAAGCCTTATCAAATATATGCTTCACAAATATTTTCTCCCATTCTGTGGGTTGTCTTTTTACTTTCCTCACAGTGTACTTTGATGCACAAAAGTTGTAAATTTTGATAAAGTGTGATTTATCTTTTGCTTGTTTCTTGTGGGTGCCATAGCTAATAATCCATTACCAAAATCGAAGTTCATGAAGATTTGTTCCCATGTTTTGTTCTAAGAGTTTTATAGTTTCAGTTCTCCCGTTAGGTCTCTGATCCATTCTGAGTTGTTTTATATAGCGTGAGGTAAGTGTTCAACTTACAATTACACTTGAGAGGTTCCTATAAATTGGTCATGAGATATGATCATTAGATACTTGGTCTCTGCTGGAACTTCCCGCTCAGCAAATGATTCCATCATGACTTAGCCTTCATGTGGGATATAGTCCCACATAAGTTCTCTCAAGATATAAATAAGGGGCACATCAGTGGCTCAGTCAGGTAAGTGTCCAACTCTTGATTTTGGCTGAGGCCATGATCTCAGGGTTGTGGGATCGAGGCCTATGCCAGGCTCCATGCTGGATGTGGAGCCTGCTTAAGATTCTCTCTCTCTCCCTCTCCCTCTGCCCCTCCCCTCCACTCTAAATATATATATATATAACACAGAACCTAGTAATGAATCTTCTAAAAGCATTTTCTTACCATCAAACTTCCATATAGAAAGTTTGGTTAGGCTACTTTATTAGAAAAATGGCCTACAGTGAAATCCTGGGCTTGCTTAGGGCTTGGACAGTGTATGCCAAAATAGAACCAACATTTAGTTGTCCCACTCCACCACTACCTGGAATGGCCTGAGATAACAACTGAACCACCATGGCTGCAGTTTGGACTTTGTAAGATGTCATAAACTATTGCTAATAACTTCCATGAAGATTAGTGAGACTTGGGTTATAAAAAGTATAATAAAACTATGCATTTATTAAAATTCAATTAATGCATATAAACAAGCATTATTAAATGGTTTTATTTTATAGTGTTGAAAAATGAGAGAAATTAATACATTTTCTCAAGGTAGCTCCTTGAAGAACACAGTAAATGCACAATCTCTTACATTAAAATGCTGGCATTGCTACCTTCAGGCATTGGCAAGTTTCCTTCACTTACAATGTCACGAGTATGGAAGTTTTGGGAAGTGTTCTGGGCTGAGAGAAAGAGAATCTATGCTTCTGGACCACAGCCAGTTTCAGACAAAGGATAAGAAAGGTTTAACAGTCTGTTTTCTAAGTTTGAAATGTTTCTCCTGAATTCCTTTTGTGTTATCAGTAAACATAGTAGTTGCTTTTTCTTTTGAGGTCTCTGAGGTTAAAATGCGCTTTGAATGATTGTTTACTTTTGAACAGGCATATCATATTGTCTTTCATCCTATGCTGGAATGGCTACTTTGTACCAGGTCAAAGAAAGTTCAGGTTTCTAAGGGAACTTTGCACTGACAGAGTCTCACATTAGAAGACATAGAGATTGTTTCTGATGTGGCTTTATTGAGCACTTTTTCATGTTAATTTTCATCCCATCAGCAATCAATAAATGCATTATGAGTTGCACTGAAACTTTATTTTGCCTTGAGAATCAATAATTCCATTAGGATTTGAGGGCCTTATCTGGTTTACAAAGTTATGGAAGCTTCTAAAGTAGTATTGTGTATAAGTACAAAAGAACAGCTCAAAACAAGCGGACATTTCCTTTAGTTATTAAGTTGTTGAACTAAGTAATGAGGTGATGCCATCAGGAATACTGGTTTAGACAAATGGTGCATTTCACATGTCCCCATAATAAATGACGATGATATTTGATCCAACTTGATTTGATCCCCCCCCCCAACTTGGATAAATGTCTACAGTCTCCCAGCCTCCGTCAGAACCTGGTGGTGAAGTGCCCTGGGGGAATCTTTCCTACAGCCTGTTAAGTATTTTTCATTTGGCTGGAAAGCATTCAGTATAGTGAGATGTATCAGGACTATCTAACTGTTGGTCGAGTCTGGCTGACTGAGATAGAGGTTGGTGTCTTCCACTGCCTGAAGGCCTGCCCTTGGCTTGGGTACCAAGGAAGGTATAAGTGGGCCCAACTCCACAATCTGGTGGCAAAGGGAAGGATTTGACACTGCCCTTTAAGGTTTTCAGGAGGGAAGCTCCCATTTTGCATAGCCGGGGCCCAAGGCCCTGTGCACTCTGTAGGAGTGCTGACCATACTGATTTCATCTTTGGCCCTCCATGTTGTTTGTATTCATTTGATGACTTCACTTAGGGCTGCGTGTTCTGGAAATTAATATACATACCTTAGACATGCCCATTAAGGTCAGGATGGGGGGAGGCTTGCTTTGGCCTTCCGTGAGTCTGCTAAAGGTAACATGGTCTTGCCCCTTCTGACATGCAGGTAGTGCTACAAAATCTAATTAAAGGCTGGCTGTCAATCAGGTGCCTGCAAACCCTCTGATCTCACGACAGTGCCCTTCTGTGTGTCCTCTCACTCTGTAAAATCCGGACTAAGGTCCAGACTTTTTGGAGAATAACTATGCAGCGGCCATGGCTTGTCCTCTGCTGGATCTGCCCACCTGCCCCTGTACACCCCCCACCCGCTGCCAAGACACACGCCTCAGTAATTTACCCTGAATAAAATTCTGTGTCTACTGAATGGAGTCGCCTGATTTGTTTTCTGGTTTCAAAGAGCCTTCTCAGCTCGGGGGCTACTTTACTCTTCCTCCGCCACCTTCTAACACACTCATGTTAGCGGTACATCCCATTTTCCATGCCTCCCCTGGAATCTCGTCTCTCATCCCATGTTTTCTGCCTTTGTGGCTGACACAACCAGTCATGTACCACCCAGCCTGGAAAGCTGGAAGTCATCCTTGACTTGTTTTCCTTCACTGACCACCCAGTTGGTGCTGTAAGCCTGATACCATGACTGATGTAGGTCCTCATCCCCACTCTCCTGGAAGATAGGTCTCTCCATTTTTGGTCTTGTTCTCATCTAGTCACTCTCCTCCCATAGCAGTCAGAGCAACCTAAAACAAGACTGGGCCATCCTGGGATTGAAAACCTTCATTGGCTTCCTGGGGACCTCAGGATGAAATTCTTAATGGGATTCATAGGATTGTTGGGCTTCCCACTGACATCCACCCTCTCTCCCCCAGTCAATTTCTTCTCATCTTTCACTTTTCCTCTCTGTGTGTTCTTTAGCCACGCACTTGCTGGTGCTTCGGGGCCCTTGTGCATGCAGTCTCCTTTGTCTGATTGGCCTGCCTTCTCTACCTTTCATCTCGTGGACTCCTACTCCCTCCTGAAAACAATGTCATCACCCCCAGAAAAACTCCTGTAACACCCTTCTCCTCCTCCTGGTTTTCAATGCTGATGAGCCTCTTTGACACCTGCTCTTTAGCACAGCACTTTTCCCTAGACCCTTCTCTGGCACTCCAAAAGTGTGGTTGCCTATAGAAGGCTAGACATTCAAACTTTATATCCCCAGGCTTAGCATGATGCTCAGCACTGTGTATTAGATGAACACTATGCATTCCAGCTATTTATTTAATTGTGATCCCACTGGCAAGCATAATATGCACTGATCTTCATCGAACTGCATCCATTCACTATATTTTAAGCTCTTTGAAGATAGAGTCCATGCTTAGTCATCCTTGGATCCCCCTTACACACAGTAAGCAAATGTTTACCAAAATTAAAAATGGTTGATAGTACAACCATTTCTCCTATCATTTTTTTCTTAACTTCTGTTTATAAACTGAAATATATTTCACATACCATAAAACTCACTCATTTCAAGTGTATATTTCAGTAGTTGTTCATATATTCACAGAACTGTGCAACCACAGTCTAATTTTAGGACATTTTTGCTGCCCCCAAAAGAAATCCATACCCATTAGCAGTCACTCCTCACTTCCCCCTACCCCCACTCTCCACCCCAGCCCTAGGCAACCATGAATCTATTTTCTGTCTCTATAGATTTGCATATTTTAGAGATTTCATATAAATGGAATCACACAATAGGTGCTCTTTTGTAACTGGCTTCTTATTCTTAGCATAATGTTTTCAAAGTTCATCCATGTTATAACATGTACTTCATTCATTTTTATTGCTGAATAGTATAATAAATGTACATAGTATATGTATATATATACATGTACATATATATATATATATATATATACACACCACTTTTTGTGTATCCATTCATCAGTTGATAGATATTTGGGTTTCCACTTTTTTGGCTACTATGAATAATCCTGCTTGAACATTGTGTATAGGTTTTTGTGTAGACATTGTTTGTATTTCTCTTCTGTATATATCAAGAAAGGAATTTCTGGGTCATATGGTAGTTCCATATTCACCTTTTGAGGAGTATCACACTGTTTCTCAAAGTGGCTGCCTATTTACAATCCTACCAGCTGTGTATGAAGGCTTCAATTTCTCTACATCCTTAACGACACTTGCTATTTTCTGTCTTCTTTATTTTAGTCATACTGGTATGTATAGTGTTGTTTTCATTTGTATTTTCTCTCTCTCTCTCTCTCTTTTTTGAGAGAGAGAGCAAGCAAGAGAGAGAGAGAGCACGCATGCAAGGCACAGTAGGGGCAGAAGGAGAGAGAGAATCCCAAGCAGGCTCCAGGCTCAGTGCGGGACTCAATCTCATGACTCTGAGATTGCGACCTCGGCCAAAACCAAGAGTCCCAAGCTTAACAGACTAAGCCACCAAGACGCCCCTCATTTACATTCTTGTAATTACTAATGATGGTGAGCATCTTTTCAGGTGCCAATTAGCCATTTGTATGTATTCTTTGGGAAAATATCTATTCAGATCCTTTGGCATTTTGGGTTGTCTTTTTATTATTGACTTGTAAGAATTCTTTATATATTCTGGATATAGGTCCCTTATCAGACACGTTTTGCAAATATTTAATCATAATTTAATATTTTAATTTTGTATTTTCCCCCACTTTCTTTTTTAAAAGATTTTTTAAGGGACACCACCCTCTCCCTCTGCCTGCCACTCCCCCTGCTTGTGTGCTTGCTCTCTCTCTCAGGCAAATAAATAAAATCTTTAAAAAAAGATTTTTAGAAAAATTTATTTATTTGAGAGAGAGAGAGAGAGAGATCATGAGCAGGGGCGAAGGGTAGAGGGAGAAGCAGACTCCCCGCTGAGCAGGGAGCCCGATGTGGGACTTGATCCCAGGACCCTGGCATCATGACCTGAGCCGAAGGCAGATGCTTAACAGACTGAGCCACCCAGGCGCCCTCCCACTTTCTTGATGGTGTCCTCTTGTCACAAAAAAGTGTTTAGTTTTAATGAAATATACTTTATATATTTTTTCTTTTATTAATTGTAATTTTCTTGTCATATCTAAGAAATTATTGACTAACTCAAGGTCATGAAGATTTACTCCTCTGTGATTTTCTAGGAGTTTTATAGTTTTAGCTCTTATATTTAGATCTTAATCCATTTTGAGCAATCTGTTTTTGTATGGGGTAGGGGTTCATATTAATTCTTTTCCATGTGTTTATCCAGTTGTCCCAGCACCGTTTGTTGAAAAGACTATTCTTTCTCCACTGAAATGTCTTAGCACCTTCGTTGAAAATCAGTTGACGATAAATGTGAGTTTATTCTGGATTTTGCATTTTATTCCCTTGATCTGTATTTCTAGCCTTATGCCAGTACCACAGAGTTTTGATTCTTGTGTCATTTTTTTAAGACTTTATTTATTTATTTGACAGAGAGAGACACAGCGAGAGAGGGAGCACAAGCAGGGGGAGTGGGAGAGGGAGAAGCAGGCTTCCTGCTGAGCAGGGAGCCCGATGCGGGGCTCGATCCCAGGACCGTGGGATCATGACCTGAGCCGAAGGTAGACGCTTAACAACTGAGCCACCCAGGTGCCCCTCTTACATCATTTTTTAAAAACAGTATAGGAAAGCTGTGTAATTGGCAAACTGGGGAGACTGGTCTCCTTAAACTGGGAGAAAATTCTTTTTTCGGGAATGGATGTTAAGGGGAGGGAATACACATCTATTGGGCATCTATTGTGTGTTAGGCATTATAGTAGACACCTTCACATACACTGTAATAGTAATCAAGAAAAGTCATAATAACCTCATATAATAGGTAGCATTATCCTTGCTTAAAAGCAAGAAAAGTAGGGGTGCCTGGCTGGCTCAGTGGGTAAAACATGTGACTCTTGATCTTGGGGTCATGAGTTTGAGGACCACAGTGGGCGTGGAGCCTACTTTAAGTAAAATTTTTAAAGAAATATTTAAAAAGCAAGAAAAGTAAAGTTTAGGTAACTTGCCCATGAGCATTTTGTAACTAATGGTGGAAGAAGTGGTATTTATACACAGTCCCTAGGAATCCAAAGCCCATGATATTTTTCATAGCAAGGAGCTTTTATTACTACGGGTTTAGTGAACACAAACTGCATCTGAAGGCAGTGGAGGGACTTGAGCTCATTAATACCAAACATTTTTCTTGTGACACTCTAGAAAATTAAAGAGACGCTTATAACTATTTTAAGGCTGTTGTCTAAAAGCAGTGTTTCACAAGATATTTAAAGAAATCATTCTTCAACTATAAAAACTATGGTTTTTATGGTTCATTTTAATTATTTTAATTTCACAGCTTCTGTTATTCTCATTTATATGACCTCAAAAGTCATTGAACATTATTTTGTATAATTAGCATAGCACAATGCCATTCTGTTGGAAGAAAAGCCAGAACGAATCTCAGTTGTGTGGATTGGCCTTGTCTTTAATTTCTGTTTTCAGTAAAAACCTTCTCAAGGTTGTTTTGAAATTAACACAGTTCATAATTGTCAAACGAGTTCTATGTGAAATAATAGAATGTTTAGAACTGAGAAGGATATGTGAAGTCAATGAAGAAATGGCATTTTGTGGGGCATAATTCATTTAATACAAAGCTCCTTTATTTTTCTTTTCTTAATGGAGGACACGGAGAGTATCTTCTGGGTCTCAGAATCTAGATAGAAGTTCAATTTAGATAATGCAGTTTCAGTCATGACAGAAACATGGTCTAGACAATTCTGTCATCTCTTGTGAACTTTTTACCCTCTCTACTCTGCAGGGCACGAGTCTACTGCTTTTTCTCAGTGAAGACGCTGCACCCATATGTTTAGAATACCCAGTGGCTCTTATGTAAGGATTCCCATGATTCAATTCCTCTTAGAAGTTAATGCCAGGAAAAAGTTTGTCTAACTTGAAGAACAACTATGATTCTTTTACCAGACCATGAGAACTGTATTATTCACTGTATGTCATTCTTGCCTTGGCTCTGAGAAGCCCAGAGCTAAATTTAATGCTCAACTATTGTAAATCCAGACTCTGGTAAGAGAACTTCTTGCCGCCTTTATTTTTTTTTTAATTTAATTTTATTTATCTATTTGTCAGAGAGAGACAGAGAGAGAGAGCACAAGCAGGGGGAGCAGCAGGCAGAGGGAGAGACTGGCTCCCAGGGGAGCAAGGATCCCGATGCGGGATTCAATCCCAGGACCCCAGTACCATGACCTGAGCCGAAGGCAGACACTTAACCAACTGAGCCACCCAGGCGTCCCTATTATTTTTAATAACAAGTCCAGGGCTGTATGGAAATAGGCAGAACACATATTATGATCAATAATACTTAATAATTATATTATCAGTAGAAAATAATGTATCTTCTAACTCTAGCACTATGTGAGAATAGGGTGCCCAACAATTCCTGGTTTTATAGATTTATGTGTTGTACTTCTTGTTTTCAGAAGACAATTAAAAAAGAATAAAAGAAAAAAGTTCCTTAAAGGCAAGATTTTCAGATTGGAGATTGGGTTTTTCATTCTGGACCAGATTTGGGACAAGCATCCTCTTCATAATGCAAAAAACAGCAGTGGTTTCCTCAAATTCTCATCTCAGCATTGCTATTGAATCGCACTGAGTACTTCCCAAATTTTATTGTAGGTACTAATGAGGGTAATAGTAAACTCTTACCCCTTAGAGGTTATGAGAATAACACATAATTCATAATAGAAAAGATAAAGCACAAGTCAGGGACCAGATGCACAGTATTGTTGTTAGAAAGGGCTTAAGCAGGCTTTCTTTGGATGGTTTTATGCCTGTCATGAATACTGTAAGATAGCTAATCCCCCAAGCTTCTTTGTATTCTGTACCTCTTCAGAGAAAAGTTTGTAATCTAGGAAAATGTCTGCAGGTAAATACCTGGAATGAATTGAATTTGCCAGTTACGTGTTATTGAGCAGCTAAGAATGTTGTAGAATTTACATGCAACGTATAAAGTAATATCGCAGTAGAACATTCTCACTGTATGGAAATTTCCACCTCACTTCAGGGGTAAGCTCAGTTGGATGAGGGCCAGATGGATTTGTTTATGGTAGTGGTGACATAATAGGAGGAAATGAACAGAGCACCTTCTTGAGTTTTGCTGGACTCTCATGGAATCAAGTTTAGGAACCAGAGGCAGTAAAGCAAACTACTTCTTTAGGAGTAAGTAGCAAATTACAACTACTGCTTCATTTACAGAATAAAGGGAGGCCAGAAGGCAGAGACTGTGGCCTGAAGATTAAAGTGGCCAACAACCCTTAGTTTTGCCAGAAGAGAGCAAATGCCCAAAGTTCTGTGTGCTCATTTCTCTCATGACTTAGCCACAGTGTATTTTTAGGGCCATGTTTTCCCTTGGCTCCTGTGTGGACAGTGTCCTTAATAGATGTATGAAAATTAAGGAAGTGTTTTCTACAGATCATTGAGATTTTCTTTATCAGGAGCTCATGGCCTGAGCTCATGGGTCCTACTGCCCTCCTATAATGTGGTTACTGAAAAATCTTACATGCCTATTTGCACTTGTAATATTTGTTCTCACTTGGAGACATTTTACTATCCTCATTCAACACATAGCCTGGCACCTTGGTAATGGGATTTCAGGAAAAATAGGGAATTTTTTTTTTTTAGTGTTTAAGACCATCATTTTCACCCTTGAGTTAAAAACTGTGAATTGGAAGCAGAAAGTGAAATATGACATGGTTAAACCCATTGGATACTGTGGCCAGGTCACTGCTGTAGCCGAAAAGACTGCTTCTGTCCCATGTGGATCAGAGCACTGATTTTAATTGCCCAGAGCCCTTTTTAATTGGGAAAGCTCTTCAAGTCTTTGTGCTCAAAACTGCCTTTTCTCCATCCATATTTGTCAAGGAAAGTGGATTCTTGGAGTTTCAGATGATTTTTGTATGATTAGATTCATGGATAAAAAGGCAGAATGGTAATTTTTAAGAGACTGATTTTTCCCAGGACCTCAAGTTGGTGCAGTGCAATTTTGCTGGTTTCCTTGAAGAAATTCTCCACTTAAGTCATTTCATTTTTAATGTGATCTTCAAAAGACATTGATTTCTAAATGTGTGTCTAGCCCTGGAATTCTATGATCACAGTTTAGGAAATATCAATCTCTAAGAAGGGGGGGGTGCCTTTGAGAGGGTAGTTTTTATGAAGATGAACAGGCAAATTTAAAGTTAATCTATATTCAGTATGCTGACAATCATGAAAATATATCAAATGTGTCTCTTGTAAAAGCATATTTTATTTGCATTCCAAGCAGATTCACACTCAGAATAGGATACACAGCGTTCGCCCATGAAAAATATCTAGCCCTGCTGATGCAAGTTATACTAGGTGGGGTATGATGTTCAGAGAAATGAGTGATTTGCACAGGCAAGTAAATTCAGAATCACAACACTGTAGCCAGGCACCACTGTACTTTTACGTTGTGACCTATCTAGTGGCTCATAATTATTTTCTTCCAAGGCCTCCTGTCATTTGACCAAACTCTTCAAGTACCCTTTAATTTCTTATAATTTCATCCTCACTCATCCCACATTGTTTCTTGAACATTTGGCTGAAACACATGAAAGCAGCAGCATTCACAGTATCCCAAAGTTCCTGTTATTATTCTTTCTCTAGCTACATTTCCAGAAAGCTTAGAAGTACTTTCTTCTTGAACTATACCTTTTAGCATCTCTCTCCTTCTCTATTCTCCCTCCCCTTCCCATCCTTAATTTTTTGCTTCCTATCAAGTGTAGTTTTCCTACTCTTCAGATCCAAATGATCCTATCTGAGGAACTTGCTTTAATTTTAGCCCAAATAGCAACAAACCGTTCTGAGAAAACCTTAGTTTTAGATTTCTCAGGTGATTCTCCTGTGAATTCAATAACACAAGGCATAAAATGGGTGTAAACTGCTTTACACGTCAGATGTTCTGAAAGACACAGCAACATAAGGCATCAGATGAAGCACTAATTTAAATCACATCCATAAGAAATATGTAATACCATCCTGTGATGCCAAGTTCAGGTACCTATGGTCCACAAGGGTGGACATTTTTGTGCTCCTTTTTATTCACTGATGCATCTGCAGTGCCCGAAACAGTTCCTGGCATATAGTAAGTGCCCAATCCATGTGTGGAATGAAGTACAGTCTACTTTCTAAGCTTAGAATTAAGTACAGCTTATTCTATTTCTGGCCTGTTTCTGTAATGAGAATATAGGTAACACAAATGAACTCACTGTATAGGGAAAGGGTATTCATAAAATCGGGTGGTTTTGTTTGTTCACAAGCAACTGTCCCAAGCACTTTAGTATTTTGCACCACCAAGTAACAGCAGTTCCCAGCAAAACACAGCAGCCTGCTTCTTGTGGAGAATACACAGTGCTGTGCCTGATGCCCATTCACCCTATGTTCTTTCTCTTGGATTCGTTTGGCCATGGGTTCTAACTTGGAAGGGTTTATTGTGAGGAGAGAATTCACCTCTTGTACATTTTGTGCTTATCTTCCGAACTCAACAGCCTCCAACAACTCTCCTTCCAGTCCCTTCATCAGTGACCGCCATCCTTTCTTAAAGGTAAAAGTCCTGTATTTATATTTACTGTAATATTTATTAGGAATTTAACATGGCTCATAAACTCTGCTAGTATGTTTTTTGGAATGGTTACTGTTTTTGTTAGTGTTTTAGTTGCAATGTTACATAGATTTGGAGTCGTTTGGGGGCACCGGGGTGGCTCAATCGGTTGAGGGTGCGACTGGTGGTTTTGGCTGAGGTCATGATCTCAGGGTGGTGAAACTGAGCCCCAGGTCTGGCTCCAAGATCAGCGGGGAGTCTGCTTGCAATTCTCCTTGAGAGTCTCCTCCTCTGCCTCTCCCCCACTAGTGCAGAGCACTCTCTCTCTCTAAAATAAATAAATAAATCTTAAAAAAAAAAAAGATTTGGAATCCTTTGTTGCTAACCCTATTTCCCCCATAAGCCTTGTTATTTCTAGTGTATGATTTCACAAAATGGGAAGAACACATACATCCTTTTATAGAAGAAACGTTGTACTCAAGCTTCTTTTCAATGAAGATGTAAGTAGGATTTGGCTGTGGGAGAAGATAAAAGAGAGCATTTCAGTTCTGGCAAAAGAGCATCAGCAACTCCCAAGTGGATACAGTATGGAAGCTTCTGGGAGGAAGGGAGGAGTCCTGGCTGGCAGGGGAGGCTCTGAGGAGTGGGTAAGTGGGTGGTTTTGAACAGAGTTTTAAATTCAGAATTTTCTGTGGTAAAGTGCCTCCCAGAGCTTTTAGAACAGGAAGTGGCCTGCCCGAGCCGTGTTCTAGAACCATTACCCTCGCATGTGCAGATGGATGCCTGTGCAAGGAATGGGGGAGAGAGCCCTGAAACCATTAAGTCCCCAAACAGCGAGAACCAGGAAGGTGGCACTGGACTTGGAAAGGACGGGACAACTGGGAAGACCTTAAAGTGAAGAATCAATGGGAGTGGCTATGGCAATGGAAGAGGCCGGGAATCGAGTGGTAGGGTCTGTGTTCAGGGAACTGGTGGAAAAAGGTATCCCAGACAAGAGGCAGAGAAGCTGGGGACAGGAGCAGGTCTGACAGGAAGAAAAGACAAGAAGGGTGTGCCTTTTCAGAGTGTCGGCTAAAGTGCCTTAGGAATTCATCCTGAAACCGTATTTTGGACAGAGGAGGATGTTTCAAAACCCCAAGTGTTTCTGAATATTCTCGGTGACTGCTTGCAGTTTTCCCACCTGGAGAATCACAGGGCAAAGAAACTTATGTCTGGAACCTCCTCTCCGGGAGAGGGAGGTGAGGATGGGGGTCCAGGCAGCCCCAACCCACCCTCCCGCTTAGGATTCCCGGGGATCGCGGCACGTTCTCCCGCTCTGGCCCGGGCCTGGGGAACTGCTTCGGGCGCTCCAGGGCCCGCGCTCCGCGGCAGGAGTCCGGCCTATCACCCCCGACTCCAACTTCGCCGCTCCCTGCCCGGGCCGTGAGCATTCTCGGCGCTCCTGAGACACTTTCCCGAAACTGCCCCCCGAAGGTTCCCCGGAGCGGCCCGGGGGTCCTCCTGCAGGATTCCAGGAGGCGCCGCCGCCGCCGCCGGGCGAGCGCAGTGACCCGCTCCCAGGCCCCGGGGCCTCCGCCCCTCCTCCCGGGGATCCCCTTTCGCCAACAGCCTCCCGGGCCCCGCAGGACACTCCCCTCCGGAGGCCGGGCCTCGTCGTCCCGCCACCGCCCCCGTCTCGCCCCCGGCCGCCCCGCCCCGCCCCGCGCGAGGCGCCGGGAGAGCCCCGGGCCCCGACCCCTCCCCCTGAACGCCTGGCCCGGGAGCGGGACGGGGGCGGCGATGGTGACTGGGCAGCGACGCGGGGCCGGGTCCTGGGCAGGGAGGCTCGGCGGCCTCTTTCTTTCTCTGCCCCCGCCCCTCTCCCTCCTCCCTCCTTGCTAGCCCTGCCGGCGGCCGCCGAGGTCGGCGCTCTCGTCTCGTCTCCTCCCCCCACCCGGGGACCCTCTCCTCTCCCCTCCCTCGCCCCCTCCTCTCGCCACCTCCTCCTCCTTCCCGGAGCGGCGAGCTGCGAGCTGCGAGGAGGCGTAGCGGAAAGCCCCGGCGGGGGTAAGGCTGCGAGCTCGGAGCCGGAGACGCGGAGCCGGGGCCGGGTGAGTTGGAGTCGCCGGGCCCCGCGCGCGCTGCGGGAGGGAGAGTCTGCAGCCCCGGCCAGGTGGGGCGGGCGGCCCCGGTGGGGGGCACCCTGCCCGGGCGCCGGCGGAACCGTCGCGGCCGGCGGAGCCCGGGCTGCGTGCGCGGCGGCTGGCGCGGGAACCTGGCTCCCGCGCCCCCGGAGCCCACGGGGAGGGAAGAGGACCGTCCCCGGCACCGGGACGGGTGTCGGATGCTGGGAATGGGAGGGAGCGGCTGCTTCTCCTCTCACCACCGCAGCCGCCGGCAGCAGAAGTGGAAAAATTGTGCCTGGAACGGCAATTTGCTGGGAAGCCAGCGCGAGCCGAGCTCTCCCGCCGCCGCTGGCGGGCTCCGACCGGTGGTTCCCGCGGGCACCGCGGCGCGCGGTTTTGGGCGCAGCCCGGCGCCGAGCTCCGCGCGCTTGGTACCGCGCCTTGGGGGCCGCCCGGTGGTCGCACCCTTGGGGCCTGGTGTGTGGCGTTGGGTCACGCCGGCCACAGACGTCAGCTGCTTTTCAAATCTGGGCTGCATTTTTGTGGGCAGCACAGTGATTTGGGGTGCGGGCTGGAGGAGGTGGGCGTGGAGTGGGGAAGACCACATCTGGGATGGATGGTTGAGCCCATGGGCTGGGGTAAAGGACTGGGGAAGACTCTGTTTGTGTTTCTGGGTGTTTTTAGGCACAAAGTTTCCCCCCACCCCCTGTTTTCCCTTCCATTCAGCGGTCTAGTGTTCTTTGAGCTGAGAAAAGCAAAAGGATTTTCTTCCATCCCGTTCAACTTTTCTCTTAATCTAGTAGGGTCCTGAGTTTCAGGAGAGTCCGTGAGCTGTTGCAAATGCGAGTAAATGAGAGTAAAGACAAAGTCTTGTCCCCCACCCCCATCTTTACTCCCCCCCCGCCCCCGGGCCATTTCCTGTATTTCCCGTTTTCTCTCCGTGGTTGTGTGCGTACTTGTAGGTTGCCATCCGTGACCCACATGTAAAAGTACAACTTCTGTTTGAAATCGCAAAGTAGCCCCAGTAGACCAGTGTGTGTTTGAGCCAGAGGGAGAAGAGGGGTGAGTGCGAAGGGGAGGGGAGCGGTTAGAGTCTCGTCCCAGAGAGTTAAACCTGAGTAACCGAGTTCGAAGGAACGTTTATCATGGGCCCTTTGCTTTTCCTACACTCACTCGCTTGAGAGCTCCACCCCCAACAGGTTTAAGCGAGGATCGGTGCTAATTTCTTTGGCGTTGCCCTTTCCTGGGTGTTTCTGATTCTTTTCTCCTGGTCTTTTTTAAAAACCGACTTCATTTACAATTTAAGAGATAAGGAACACATGATAGTGGGAAGATTAAATGTTTTAAAGATAGAGGAAAAAAATAAAATTCAAGATCCTCATTTCTTTTTGCTGTCATACTGTGACAGGTTTGTTATTAATATGTGTAAGAAATCTGATGCTGATGAAATAGTTGAGGGGTTTGAAGTAATACTGCTATTATGGTATAATAATATTTTTTCTAAGTGGTCACACATAGAGCAGGTAGTGTCTCTGGTTGTGGTTTGCAAAGGGTGCAGCAAACATTTTAGGCCAGGAAAGAAGACATGGTATGTTGCAGGAGATGATAGGGGTGGGGAGGGAGAATCATTTGTCTTTAGAGCAGTCCAATTAGGAAGAATAATTACTCTGCAGATGAACATTCTCAAATGTAATTCGAATCATGGTACATGAACCAGTCATTTGTCTTTAGGAAGGAAAAAGGGTCTTTGTAGATGAGAGCAAAGCAGTGCCTTCTGGAAAAAGGAATGTATACTGTTCATCCATGCAGATGGGCTCACAATTGATGGCACCTGCCTACAAAGATTTGTGGACTGATGAATTAAAGAGATTTCACTGCATATAGTGGACAGGGCAGGAAGGAAAATTCCATAGCGGAAGACAGAAAAACAACATACAGAAAAGTACGAAGTCCTTTTTAATGAACATTGTGTACAGCTTCTCAACTTCTTTACTGCAAAGAATTGACAAAATAGGAAGCGAAAATATAGGAGACCCAAATTGGTGCTGTTGAGTTCCCAGAGGTGCCACTTACTATCTGAACTTTGGACAAGTTATTTAATTTCTCTCAGCCTTGGTTTCTGTGTCTATAACTCAGTGGCAGTAAGAGTTCAAGTCAAAGACTAACCTTGAAGATTAACTAGGATTACTTTTGTATAGGACTTGGGGTGGTGTCTCGTGCTGAGTGCTCAGAAAATGTTAATGTTGGTTGTCAAATATTTCAAATGCCCTGGAAAAAGCAGTGCCATTCAAAGAGTCGGAATGCATACCTGATTGAAAGTGAGCTGTGGTTGCTTGAGGCAGACCCTGAGTTGAGGCTGTCCCCCTGCCTCTGGCAGCCCACAGACAGAAACACTTGATCTTTCTAGAACTTACATGCTGCATCCTTTTGGCCCATTCTGGTCAGCCTTCTCTGGGACTCCAGTTCTAGGGAGCGTGTAGTACAGGCTCCACGTGGCTCCGAGGGCAACAGCGCAGGTATGGCTTGCAATTCCAGGCCTCACTGACCCTGTGATGGCAGGTTCTCACGTTTCCAGTCCCATGAAAGTAAATATCCAAATTTTGTTTGGGGTGGGGGGAACAAAAGAACTTTAGTGGTTGGACAAAGTACATGCCTCTTGGGGAATCCTAAAGGCAACATTTTACTCAATGCTTACTGCTCTTGGAAAGATACAAGCAATAAGTAAATATCTAATCTCCAGAATTTTTTCCGAAAAGCAACTTTAAAGTATACTTTGGGGTTAATGATACACTGCCCAGTTTTTATTAAGGTGGTACCTAACACAAAGTGAACAAAAGGCATTCTTAGCCAAACACTATTTCTTGAGCAGGGGAATTATGCTGTATATGGCTCTTATAATTGAGGAGGACTGCCTCTTTGCTCATTCGTCCTTTTTTTTATTCTGTCATTCAGCAAATACCTATGAACCCTGTCCCATGGGCTAGGCTCTGCTCTGGCCTCTGGTAACACAGCAAGAACCAAGAGCAGGCCTCTTCTCTCACAGAGTACACATTCTAGTTGGCGAAGCAAACTGTGCGAAGGACCTCCATAAACCCGGGAAGCTCCTTTTTTTGCTTTAGAAGAGCTTGTGCTGGGAGAGCAGAGTGCTGGCTGGGTGTGCTTCCCTCCCACAAGCCTGCCTGCTCCGAGGGAATGATCTGACCGCGGGTAGTGATAGGGGCTGCCAGTCCTGTGGGTTCTCTGTAGGGATAGGGAGAAAGAGGGGGCTCTTCTTTTCCCCATGCTTTATAAAAGGCTGTGTCCAGTTTGCGTAGTGGGTGAGTAGAACCAGCAGCCACATGCCATGAAGACAGTTTTTTTTTTTTCCCCCCTCAGAGGTGAGATTTCTCAGCCTTAGAAAGGCAAAGAAGGAATTAAAGGTCAGTTTTGATCATCAGCTTATAAAACCCAGATGTGTCCAGGGAAGAATCTGGTGTGGCACTTGAAACACTTCTCGCTCTCACGCTGTATAAGGCATGAATGAAGGAATAAAGAAAGGTGGATACTTGGCTCCTCATGCACCTTCTAGGTTTTCTTTTTCATCACTTTTAAAATAACATACATTATGCAATAATAATTGCATGTTTGGAATCTAGGAGGCTTGCAAAAGTGTAAGGCAGTCAGGGCTCTGATAGTTGTGTGGACTGGAGGCAAGGTTGTGTAGGGAAGGCCCTGAGGGTGCTGGGGTTGGGTGCTGAGCTGAGGAAGCTGAACCTCATCTCCAAAACTGGCTAAATGATGGAGAATTTGCAGCAGGTAATTGTCTTGCTTTATTGTGCTTTAGAAAGAACTTGGTGGCCGTGACGTGGGCTGGGTGACAAGGACACCAAAATGGGGACAGAAAGTGAGTTGGGAGGCTAGTGCAGGAATCCGTGAGGGACTTGGAGAAGGAGAAGGGGAGAGAAAGGGGGAGGCCAGGAGACTGGTCACACTTCCTTGGTTATCTTTTGGGTGTGGGCACTTAGTGAGACAGAGTCCAGGGTGACCAGTCATAGCACCATTCGCTGAGGTAAGCAGCTGTGGGGATCCTCAGATTGAGAAGACGGTGAGGACTAATGAGCTCAGTTGAATCCCGGACTGCACTGTGAGCCTTCCAGGGAGAGAAGCCCAGCAGAGAGCTAGAGACACAGGCAGGAACAGAGGTCTGGAGCTAGAGATGAAAGAGGGAGTTATTTTTATAGTAGTGGCAAGTGGTTGCCTGGTTGGTTGAGATTTACTAAATAGTGCTCAGGGTAAGAGTTAATTGGTGTCCTTGTAACTGAATTTTCCCCTTTTATCCTTTCAACAGGCCTAACTGGGGATAGTCAAACCCCTGACCTTGGCCTTAAATGACCAGTCTCTTACTGGTATTATTTTACAGATATGGTGGATCTGTTTATATTATTTTGACCTGAAATCATTGAGAGGAATATATGTAGAAGGGCTCTGAACATATTTAATAGCTAGGATGTATAACTGGTGAAATTGATTACCACCCCCCAACACACACACACACACACACACACACACACACGCACCCCAAAATTCATCTGATGGAAACTCTGATCCCCAGTGCGCAAGTACCTGGAGGTGGGGTTTGGGAGGTGATTAGGTTTGGATGAGGTCGTGAGGGTGGAGTTCCCATGATGGGATTAGTGTCCTTAGGAGATGAGAAAGGGAGACCAGAGCCCGCCACAGAGAGAAGGCTGCCATCTGCAAACCTGGAAGAAGATTCTCACCAGAAACCAAACCTGACAGTGCCTTGATCTTGGACTCAAAACCTCTAGAACAGTGAGAAAGAAATGCTGTTTAAGTCACCCAGTCTATGGTATTTTGTTATAGCAGCTCGAACTGGCTATTGTACAGGTGTGTGTTGTATTTCAGAAAATTTAAGATGACCTTTACTTGCTGAGGAAGTAAAGTAGTTTTGTGTGCATCTATAAAATACCAAGTACAGTTAAAGAGGTATGTTACCTGCATGTTTTCTTAGTTAAACTGTAATACCTTCAGCTAGGTCAAGAGCAAGTACCCAGCTATGACTTTGAGACTTGCCAGGTAAGAAAGGAGAACCTCACTGTATTTTGACTTTTCCTCCTGTGGGTTTGTTCTGATTTGGATTTAATCCCACATTTGTTGATTAAGTGGTGTTTTGGAGACTATTTAAAAAATATTTTAGTCAAAATTAAGTAAGACTTCTGAGGTGTTGGGAGAATTTTTGAGGTTCCATTTAGGACAGTGCAGCCCAACTAGCTTTTAAGCTCTGCACATGGTTTCTACCAAATTCTGTAGTCAGTTATGGTATTTGAATGAAGAATGTTGAGGGTTTCAGCGGGTCCATAGCAAATAATGTGTAACACCTCAAGGTGACATTAGCGATAAAAGCTGTTCTTGTGTCTTCTGTATGGACAGAGAGTAGTTCACGAGGTGTCACCAGGTTTCCTGGCTTTTGGCCACTTCAGGGTAATACATTGGGGATTTGCAGCCCAGGCTAGTGTATGAAGCTAGGATGTTATAACGGTAAATATGGGGCCTTTAAAAAAAAGCACTCGCAGGGCAGGGCGCCTGGGTGGCTCAGTCGGTTGACGTCTGCCTTCGGCTCAGGTCATGATCCCAGGGTCCTGGGATCGAGCCCCATGTTGGGCTCCTGGCTCAGCGGGGAGCCTGCTTCTCCCTCTCCCTCTGCCTCTCCCCCTGCTCATGCTCTCTGCTCTCTCTGTATCTCTGTCTCAAATGAAAATAAATAAATAAACAAATACATAAATAAAGCACTCCCTGTTTGTGGAACTAAGGATATTCTGGTGTGGGCTGAATATCTCTCATCCTCCAAGTGCACAGACTTGCAGGGATCCCTGGATGGCTGGACAGGAGCTGCACACGTTTGTGGTTCCCAGGTCTCTATTACCAGTTGCTCCCCTACACCCTTTCTCCCAACACTAATTTTCTCCCCTTAGAGAGACCTCTGTGTGAGGATGCGGTGAGAAGGCAGCCATCTACAAGACAGGACGGAGGCTCCGAATCTGTAGGTGCCTTGAGAACTTGTACTGGGAAAATTAACTTATGTTTTCATGTCCACGAAAAAGAGGCTTATCTGCCTTTTTTTATGAAGTTACCATATGGCCCTCGAGGGCTCTTTCTGTTAATTTGAATTTCATTCATTCGTGGAATAATTAAAAGTGTGCAAAATAGACCCCAGTGAATGCTTGTTAAATTGCAGGCATGCTATCTGATTTGTGCACAGTGTGAGTGCCCTTACTGCTGTGGATCTAGGGTAAGACCAGAGGGGGTTACGGGCCATTGTCAGGCTGTGGAACCAGCAGGGACACCTCCCCTCACCCTTGCTTGCTTAACTGGGTTGCCGTTGAAGGGGAAAGCTGGTAGCCATAGACTGGAAGGATGGAGACTAAACTTTCAACTCTTCATGTTGGGCTAGTGTGATTTCAAGTGACTAGTTATTTTCTTTATTTTCGTATTTTTCAGATTTTCTGTAAATAGCATGTTACTTTTAAAATCAGAGCAAAACAATTGTGTGTGTGTGTGTGTGTGTGTGTGTGTGTGCGCGCGCGTGCGCAAATGGTTTTGGCCACAACACTGTACATCTCCTTAAATCTGTGGTGCATCCATTATAAAGCAGGTTTCTGCTTTAAAAGAGAATTGCAATTCCTATTTGTTGTAAACATAGTTGCTCATAATGGGAGGCTGGAAATACAACCAGGATTGGGAGCTGTGACCCACAGCCAGAGTGGGGCAGCTTCCTCTGAACTATAGGCAAGAACCCACTCACTCCTTACCCTATATTTTCTATGGTTTCATAAACATGTAAATGTGATTTGAGAGGTGTTTCACTTTTATAGCTAAGCGTATAAATGTCTTTCTGATTGGTAAGAACTCTTGAATTAAATCTGTTAAGTACTCATTTAAATATGTACTATACTGATATGTTAGGTTTCTTTCTTGGTAAAAATTGTTTCAGTGTTCATTAGAACCCAAACCAGCAGTGAGATCTTAAATATCCCTTTAGCAGCAACCTCTCCACATGCCTGGAAAATTAGAGGGGCTCTTTTTCCTCTACTGATTCTATTGTTCAGCATTTTCTTTCTTTCCACACTGAGCTGTGTTGTCAAGGGCACCTGGAGTTCAAGCTTCCTTTCTCCTGGGGCAGGCTGCAGTTGGGCTGAATTTCACATGTTGTTTTCCAGTTTTCAGGCAGTTAGCCAGTTGTTTAAGGATGGTTGTAACTGTGTGGACAGTAGCTTCATTTAATGCTTAGGTAAGTGGTGCATGGCATACACTTATTCAGGGCAAATTAACCTCTTAAGATTTTAAAACTTTCTTTTTTCTGTTGCCCATAGAGACCAAATTTTCTGAAATTAAAAATAATGGATTGGGTAGTCTGGGAACTGCAAACTTACCAGTAAGCAGTCTTTTTGTCTTCATAAATGACTACTACTTGTGTATTCAATATAGACTTAAGAAAAACATGGGTCACAACTTTAAAAACAGTCTAAAGTCCCATCCAATTTTTTAAATGGCTGTCTAGATGATCCTACATAGAGAAGTATGTCTAAACAGATACTTGTACTCTGTCATTTGCTCATTTTTATAGTAGTCCTTTCAAGGTTCTTCTGTATTGGGAGCTCATCATTTGCCAACCTAATTACTAATTCTGCATGGATTTATGCTGTTCTGTGTAGCATAGTGCACTGGCTTAAACAGGTGACTGTAGGTCTTTTTGATCTGAATCCTTTCGGTAAATGAGTGTGCTTAGGTTGTCTGGTCTGCGTATGTGTTTTTTCCAGTTTGTGCTGAGGTCTATTTTTTTCTCTATTAGTAAAGAAAGGACAGCATCAAAGGGAGCTAAGCCGATATGTGGAATGTTTTTAACTATAACCCGAAGCCTAAAAGAGCTGTAGCCAGGGAAAGAGGCCACACTTAATTATAAGAACCCAAGTGGTGGTGGTGATGAAAAAGTGTGACAGGCTGTGTATTCACCTGTGTGGACAGGTGGCTGGGGGACTGGTGAGGATAGTCTGATGAGCTTTGTTGCAGATGGACCGCTGCTTCCCTTGGTCCGGAAACTGGACTCATGGACCCTAAGACGACGTGAGCTTTCTCGGCAGCTACTTTAGTCAACACAACTGGCATGTTTTTAAAACATTTTAAAATGAGAAGCGCCAGGTTAGATTTCCTCTTGCTTATATGTGTGTGTGAGTTTTTTAAAAAATTTTGACCATGGGAGTTCCCGTCAAAATGTCCAGATAATTTTGAATTCTGACCTGGTCATCTGTCATGTCAGCCATCCCTCAGGCTGCGTGTTGTGTTCCTCGACACATTCTGCTCATCAGTCATGGAAGTTCTTTGAGTTACTTACTGGTGCCGCTCTGTTAAGCCTCCCCTTGTCATTCTTCTGAGTCCTCTTAGTAACCAGGGGTGTGTCAGCCTTTGTAGGCAGCCAGAGAGTTGAGGGTTGGAGTCTGTGCCAACGAACAAAGGAAGCTAATCATACTTGTGACCTTGCCCTCATTAACACTGTGTTGGAACCAAGAGAGCCAGCGTTCCATGGTATTGTTTGACTTTGGATTGTCTCTATTGATTTATGGTCATGGGGTCCATATTTCAGCCTTCTAAGGAATATAAGAGCGAGGTGAGAATGTAGGAGATTATCAGTACCTATTGCCTCTTTCTAACTCCGTAAAAGTTGGGCTTTGAATTATCAGCTAGTTTTGTACCCTCCTGATGGTGATTTGGTCCCAGAACTAACCAAGACTGACAAGAGTGTGAGGGAAGAAGGCCTCTGAGAGTCTGGAGCATTTGTGGGTAAGCTGATGGCCTGGGTGTTCCACAGGTGGGCGTAAAAGTCTCACATTGGCACACTCAAACTTCAGTGTGCACAAGAATTACCTGGATCTTGTTACAATGCAGATTCTGCTTCAGCAGGCCTGGGTGGAGCCTGGGATTCTGTATTTCTACAAGTTTCCTGCCACACTGAGGCTGGTGGTTCTGTGGAAAACACTTTGAGTAGCCAGCCTTACACAAAGCTGGGACATGAATAAGACTATGAACTAGTCAGCTGGAGGCTGAAACCTGTAAAGTCTGACAACCAGGAGGCACCTGTGGAGTCTGACTTTGGAATGGTTGCCTGCCATTTAGGGCTGGTCTCTGTTGGGATGAGACTGAGGGCCCTCAGCCTTGTCACTTCCATTGGGGTCTGTAATGACCACCAGGAGCAGCTGTGTAGTGTTAACCTTTAGTCCTTAGGGCAGGGAGGTTCTAGAGGGTCTTCTTTTTAGGTGGGATATGATAAACCTAAATGGCAGGTTTTGTTTTTGCTAAGTTTTAGTTAAATTGATTTCCTCAATACAATGGTGACTGTACTCCATAATTTAATTTCATTTATTTTTTAAAGACTTATTTATTTATCCAAGAGAGAGCACGAGAGAAAGCAAGCACGCACGTGTCCATGCCCATGTGTGCCCACACATTGGGACAGGGGCAAAGGGAGAGAATCTTCAAGCAGACTCCCTGCTGAGTGCGGAGCCCTTGACAGGACTTGATCTCACCACCCATGAGATCATGACCTGAGCAGGAACCAAGAGTCAGCTGCTTAACAGACTGAGCCACTCAGTGCCCCTATACTTCATAATTTTAACTAGATAAAGAAGGCTCTAACTAGGGGTCCCTGGGTGGCTCAGTTGGTTAAGCGTCTGCCTTCGGCTCAGGTCATGATCCCAGGGTCCTGGGATGGAGCCCCACATCGGGCTCCCTGGTTGGTGGGGAGTCTGCCTCTCCCTCTGGCACGAAGCCTGCTTCTAATGTAGTTTAGGCACAGACCCCTCCTCTGAGGTTTTGACTTTATAAGACTGGAGAGGGTTCTGGGGATCTGTATTTTTTTAAACAAAGCTTCTAGGTAGTTCTTATGGTCCGACAGGTTCTAGAAACACCAATGTAGAGAAACATTGATTTAGAAACCCATCTATCTGAACCTACAGTGTTGACCATGTCTGAGGGACGCCCTTACATGTTCTTTTCTTGGCCTCTTGGGTACTGGTTTCTGTCCCCATGGAATCACTTTAATTTTTATCTTGACACATGCTTTCATTCTTACAGAGAGGCCCTTATCTTGGATGGGACCAAATCAGAGTCCTTTTTCAAAAATGTAAGACATCAGTTCTGTGAAGCTGTTATTTTTAGGAAGGTTTTATAGACACTGACTATTAAGTGCTTTTGGGCATTCTTGGAAATACTGGGCTCTAAGCTTTGGACCTCTATGGAGAAGTCTAAGGAATGTCCTGCAGCTGACTTTTCCCACACCCTCTCCCACTTTGGTTTAGACAGACAGCTGGGGATAATGAGTGTCCCCTTTCTAAGTAGAATGCTGACTAGAAATGGATGAGGAAGGGCCCCTCATCCTCCACAGACCAGTTTGGTTCTGATCCAGATGAACTGACAGATTGAGGAGTTGGGCTTTCCATACTGTTATATCAACATTGACCTTCCTCTCTACAAATTCAGGGTCCATCTCAGCCCCACCCTAGATACCAAGTCAGTTTAGGAAGCAGATATAGTAGGAAATGGCTTGTGTGTTGGTTGGTATTGGAGGGGTGGAGAAAGGGCTTCTTCCCTGGTGATTCTGACACATTTCCATCAGAAGCTACAGTAGAAGCAGGCTTTATGCCAGACATCTGTGGTTATTTGAACCTTTATGATTAGTGATTTCTTGACTGGTACACCTGTAATATCTGGCAGGGAGATCCCTGTAGGGGTGGTGTTAACAATGGTCATGAGATGAAGAAGATTCCTGCTATGTCTCAAATTATGTATGACAGCATCGAAGTCCTCAGGAACTGCTGAGTGGGAGTCACAAACTGATCTGTTAAAAATTAAAAAATAAGGTGAATTCACTTAACTGTTGTGCCTAAAATTCTATCATTAGAGAAATTCGGGTGAAAAACTCTAAACCTCTTCTTCAACATGTAAACATCTATAAGACAGAGAATACATTTCTTATTTATACATTCACAGGAATAATTTCGTAAAATGCTTCTCAAAAGCAGTTAGCTAAGATCAGGGTGTGAAGATAGTGGACTCTGACTTGATGGGGTGAAGTGTGGGTCCTGGACAAGGAGAGCAGTGCCGCAGGGTATAGCTAGAGACAGCAGGTATGTGGGGCAGCTCACCAGGAGCCAGGGCGAGCTGGGAGGGCACTGGGCAGAACTGGTTCTTGTTCACTGTGTGTGTGCGCATACGCATGCCGTGTTATAGGGACTCAGAGAGTCTTCACGATGTGTGTGGCATATTTCACATATACTTGACCAGTTGTAATGAAAAGCCAGGCGATTTATATAAGAAAATTAAGATTAAACATCGTAAATGTAGTTGGGATTATTTTGCTCTTTTTTAAAAGTCTGTTTAGTTTTGAGAGAAAAGCTTGGGAAATGATTCAGTTTCTGTATCTGCTTAACAGGTGAACTTGGCCAGTGGGAGAGACCTTCGTCTATGTAGAGGCTTTTTCCCAGTCCATTTTGAGAAGGGCTTGACTCTTCTGAGACCCCATGCCACCTAGAAAGTGTGCATTAGTGCCTGCTTTCTCTCCCTCATTTGCAAAGAATAGTTTATAGCTGGTGGCTGAACTCTGAACTTGGACATCCTATTACCACAGCCAAAGCTTGTTTGAGTGGTACAGTGTGTTTTTAGAATAGTATGATGATGGGTTAGGAGATTACATTTGCCCTTGCTGGCTGAGTAAGCCTGAACTGATAAGAGAAGTGATACAGAAGTACATCCCAGGGACCAGAACTCCGGAAACTTTTAGGAAGACCAACCCACACCCTCACTGATGGCCATTTCTTGCCCCTGCTACCCTCAGAGTCCCTGCTCTGTCTTTAGATTGGGCTTAGTGTCCCTAATTGCAAGATTCACAAGATGTTCCTTCATGCTCTTGGGCAAGGTCTTGAGATAAAACACACAGAAAATGAATCCATTCTATTACAGATCAAATACTTTTGTCTTCAAGGGGTACTGGTTTCCTGGTACCCAGGAAAGGTGGGAACACACAGCCTGTGAATGTTGGAAAGCATTGAGAACCGTCTATACTGCCTCCTGTGGTGTGACCATGAGCTTGCTCTGTGACCTTGGACAAGTCATTTTACCTGTTTGGGCTAGAGAAGGTAAGGGGATGAATCGAGGCCTGATTATTCTTATTCTAGGTGAATCTGTATGTCTGTGTGTTCAGTCATTTATTCAACACAAGCTTATTGAGCCCCTCAGGGAGCTGACAGTCTGGTAGGGGAGATCGCAGAACAGTCGTTACCTTTCTTGTGGGTAGTGAGGTGTGCAGTGCAGGGTGGAGAGGCCACGTGGGATGTGTAAGAGGCCTTTAGAAGGTGTGGGCACCACATGCCCAGAGCAGGTGAGGAGGCTGGAGAGCTGGGGTGTGCGGGCTTAGGGTGCAGTCTAGGGAAGGCGCTAGGGATTTCTGGAGCATTGCTTGTGCCCCTGGTCCACATGTGTTTGCTTGACCTGCTAGGAGATCCTGTAGCTCAGTCATCCTCGCTGTGGCGTGGCCAAGAGGGGCAGACTCTGGAAGCTGAGTGTGGTTGGGGCATGCAGTGTATCATCATGATCCGAATACTGTTTTTATGTTTTGGACCCCATTTTTCCCCTTTTGTAAAGAAAAGCAAGAAACATAAGAATGTGAGGATTTGCCAGCTCCTTACAGAAATATACTTTTTTGTTGGGGGGGAGGGGCAATCTTTTCTTTCCTAGAGAGAGAAGATAGATATTCAAAGAGAGAGGCAGCTGAATTGAGCTATTCTCAACCCCGAATTACTTGATGCTCCTGGGCCTTGGCATCTCTGTAACCACAGAGGGTGCTCCACACTCCAGGAAGAAACTTGACCCTCTCATAAAACCACACGGAGCTTTCTGGTTGGCCCGTTTCTTTTCTCGAGTGGTCAGATTTTATATCTAGGTGGGAGGAGAGGCATTGTCTGAGAGGAGAAATGTGTGCTCGCTTCGGCGGCTCACACACTAGAATTGGCACGATGCAGAGATTGGCCCGACCCTGGCGCAAGGATGACAGACAAATTTGTGAAGCATTCCATATTTAAAAATGAATGAATGAGGGGTGCCCGGCTGGCCCAGTTGGAAGCGCGTGCGACTCTTGATCTTGGGGTCGTGAGTTTGAGCCTCATGTTGGGTGCAGAGATTACTTAAAAATAAAAAATCTTAAAAAAAAATAAAAATGAATGAATGAATAAATGAATAAGAAAGGGAAGTGTGCGTCCACTTTCCTGAAGCTGGAGTTCCCTTTCCCTGCCCCGAAGCAATTGAGCCTGCAGAAGGGGATGTGGCATTTCTTGGGGAAATGAAATCCTCCTGCAGCCATGGTCCCTGGGCTCTCTACCCGTCCGGCTGCAGGGCTAGGAGGGATTCGGAGCATCAACAAGGTCGTGCATTTTCTTGTAAACAAAAATGGATGTCATAGGGAGTAGGCTAGGCCAGCTCTTCCCTACCCTGTACTCTCCCCCACCCCCGCTCCTGGCACTGCCCCCATTTAGTGCTTACTGCCTTTAGGGAGCATCTGGGTCACCTGGAGGGCTTTTAATAACACACATGGCTGGGCTCCACCCTCAGAGATTCTGAGTTGCTAGATCTGGGGTGGGCTGAGAATTTGTATTTCTAACACATTTCCAGTTGCTGATGCTGCTGCTCTGGGGACCACACTTTGAGAGCCACAGTGACACCAGGCACTCCTCGACCTTCTGGAGGGTGTGTTGGGACAGGCAGGCTCCGGTCCCAGTGGGGTGTCTGCCTGTGGGGAATTGCCCAGTGCTGAAGGAGCCAGTAATGGGGAAGCAATGGTTCCCTGGAGTGCCAGAGGGGCCCCAGACCTAGAGCCTTCTCTCTTCACGCAGAGCAGGCACGTGGCATTTGGGGTAGCTGAGTCGGACTGTCATTACCTCCTTCTAATACCATCTTTTCTGTGGTGCTCCTGGACCGTGCTGCTCTCCTCTGTGAGACCCTTCATAGGCTTGCCAGTGGCCTTAAGGTAAAGTCCAAACCCTCCTAAAATGGCGGCAAGGCCTTTTGTGATTCCTTCCCTTTATAGCTTCGTGTCTTGCCAGTTTTCCTCTCGGCCCCGGGAATACGCCGGTGGTCATTAACCCCTTTCTTGGGTGGACTTACTATATTCTTCTTGCTTCCAGGGCATCCCATTTTGCTGGTGCCTCTGCCTGGCAGGCTATTTGCTGGTCCTCTTAGTCCGGCCAACTCCTGCTTGTCAGACCTCGACTTGGCCATCACTGGCTCTGGCGAGCTTCCTTTGACCCCTCTGGGACCAGCTAGGGCTTCTGTAAAGGCTTCACATCACCTTGTATTTTTCTCACTCGGCTCCTGTCAGCTGCATCAGAGTCCTGATACTGCCTATTTCTTTCTCTGTCTCTCTGGATTGTAAGCTCCCAGAGGGCAGCGAACCCATCCCATGTTCAGTCATGTGACTTTCGGCTGGTTGTTCTGTGGCATGGTTGTTCTGTGAGAAGGATACTGCAGGGGAGGAAACCGAGGCAAAGGTAGGTGAAGTATCTGGCTTCCGGTTACCCTGTCACTGAGTTCCAACACTGGGATTCTAACCCGTCTCCCTGACCCAACCCCTCCCCCACCACCAGACTTTCTGCTTTGAGACCAAGGAGACCTAGGCATGGTCCGCAGGTCTTTCCTGGGAGCATTAAAAGACTGCTTGTTCCAAATAAACAAAAAGGGCCCTTTCCTGTTGTTTTTCAGGTCAACTGGGAAGCAGACTCTTGAATTCACAGCTGGCTTGCGGTTTTTGCCTCTTGTTAAAGAGCACGCAGACAGGTAAGGACCCGCTCAGGCTCAGGTGGGGTGTAGGCAAACTAGCCATGGTGATGCGCTCTGATAACCACCCAAAGTTCTCATTCGTTAAAAAGAAAATCCTTATATGTAGGGCGACATTTCCTGTAAGAAAGCTATGAAGTGGTCCCCTGCCCCTGCTGGGAATTGCGGGGCGAAGGTGTTTCTTGGCTGGTTTCTCCTGGGCGTTGCTGGTCTTCTCATTACCAGCATTCTTTTCTTTGAGTGGGGTTCCCTTCTCCGATCCATGTGAGTTGGTCCTTTAGGATTCTTTTTCCTCATTTAAGACCCAGCCCAAATTTCATATGTTAGTTATCAGACTGTTTCAGCGGGAGGCTTTTTGGGGCCTAGCCTTTCCCCTGGCTTTACAGCAGAACCAATCACTGCCTCTCTGCTCACACTGCACACTTGCTTGCTGGGTGAGCTGGACGTATGTGTTTGTGCACAACTTTTCCCTCTAGTCTGTGAGTTCCTTTGCATGTTTCCTGGCCTGGAACAGACTTTCAATAAAAGAACAGATATGTCTGGCGAAAAAAAAGAGAAAACCCTCGTAAGCTCCCCGAAGGCATGGTGACAAAAAAATCATAATGTATTTCTAAACCAATTAAATGATTTGTAGAGTGCCTTTTTGGGTTAATTCTCTGCCTCTTTGCTCATATTACCATGCATAATTAAGAGTTTACCGTCATAAGACAATAGGAGTTTAGACTCCTACTCCTAATGAAAAGGATAAGAAGTCAGGTGTTTTCGTGTCATTGTCTTTCTATGGAGTAATAAGTGGTGCTAGGTCATGGAGCACTAATGTGCTAAATGACAGCCTGGGGCCATGAGCAGCCAGCCCTCTTGGCTGCCCTGGGGGAGACCATTGTCAACCAGACCTCCGGAGCCCTGGTCAGCCCTAGGATTGATCATGTGTCTAAATGTGTAGGCAGTAAGGGAGCAAACAATAGACTTGCCCAATTTACAACCTAGAGGAAATAAAAATATTTCTGAGTGGTTTGAGCATTTGTTTTAAAACACAGTTGAGGTTTAAATAAGGTTAGCAATAAGCTTTTAAATCAGTGCCCCTCAGTCTTCCCCAAACTTCTCGGTACGTTGGGTTCTTTGAGATGTGGGCTGAGTGGCTTGATGCCATTTTGCTTCATCCTTTGGGTTGGGAGTAGCAACCCCCAGGCTGCTGGTTCACTGGATATTGAAACCAGCATGGGACTTGGGTCTTCACAAGGGAGAATTTATGGCCTTGAGTCTTTGCTTTTGCCTTCCTCTCCTGCCTTCTCCATGAACACTACTCATTGTTTGGTCTTTCCAGCTGCTTTGGTTAGGTGTGTGCAGCACTGAAGCAAAGAGAAAGGAGTTGTCTTCTGGTTCCTGCATTCCTAGTAGAGGTCCTGGCCAGCAAGTCCCACGTAAAAGCAATCAAATAACTGTGGTTTCTTTTACCTGGTGCCGAGCACCAGTTATACAGCTACGTCTGAGAATTTAGTGAAAGACAAGGCAGTACAAGAAATTTGACTCTCAGTTGACCCTATTCATGTTCTCAAAATTTCCTAGGGCTTTGGGTAGAGTGAGGAATTGAGCTTTGCCCAGGAATTTCCAGTCTCCATGGCAGCCAGTTTGTCTATCATACTTGAAAAATAAATTAAGGAAATTAGTTGCAGTTTAAAAGCCCAGATGTTAAGATATGAGTGAGTTTTAGCTTTTTAGTAGGTTTTGGAATTTGAGATAGTATTGCCTATTGTGTGTTGCACTGTTCCTGCAGAAGCCGAATGCAAGGTGGTGGCTGTGTGTCTGGTCTTTACACCGCCAAATACATGGGGAGTGCTTACCAATTGGAAAGAATTAGCAGCTTATTGAGCTTCTAGGAGATATTTGATTCTCAGAGCGACTCCTGGTTTACAATACAAGTCTAATCTAGTTAGAAAACAAATGAGGTAGGTCAAGTCATCAAGTTCCTGATATGGTCCTCTTCCATTCGGGACACTCACACACAGGTATGCATTCAGACACACTTCACTAGCATTCTCTAGTTGAATCTTGACTACCCCACATCATTCTCATTAGCCCAAGAAGTGATACAGCTCCTGAATTTTCTTAGAGCTTCTGAACTTTGTGTTTGGGGTAGGAGGGGGTTCTTCTTTCATGAAATGTTTGCTGTTTCTAAAGATGGGCCTGCTGGTGCCTCAGCAGTAGAATTTGTATATCAGGGTGTGCGCGCGTGTGCGTGTGTGTTTAATGTAGCTGTTTTGGAGTGTTGGCCTTGATCCAAAGGTACTGTCCAGCATGGGCCCCTTGTGTCCAGGGTAGACATCTGGGAGCCATCAGAGCAAAGGCAACGAGCGGACACAGCAACTCTGCCTCTGGTCTCAGACTCCAGTGTTGTTAGCATACTGGTCTCTGACTGACCATGTCCTTTCTTGTTGAAATGGCAGGGAACCCAGACTGCAGCTCGTTACAGATACACACAGAACATAAATGGCCCATCTCCCCTCAGGTGTCTTTGGTTTTTTGTTGTTGTTGTTTTGTTTTGTTTTCAGGTGAAGCTTTTATCTTTCCGTCTTCTTAAAGGAGAAACAGAGTCTCCAAAACAGACTTTCAAGTTTCATTTGCAAAGCCGCACCCAGGAATTGACATCTCTGGGAAGAGTTTGCTGTTTTTCCATGTCCAGGTCACAGTGCATCATTTAGGAGCCCCTTTGTCCTTTGATCAGGTTGCTTGTCAGCTGTGATTTGTTGGCTGGTTTGTCTTATCCACTATAGGAGTTTGTTGTTGATTTCAAAGATAACTTATAAGTACTTGTTTCCAGGAAAACTTGCTTATAAACGGAAGCTCTTGGACTTCTCCTTTATGAAGAGACTGTTGTTTTGATCACTCTCATGTCCTCTTCAAGAAATGGTTGTTTCCTGGTCCTTCGCATCTTTTTACCTGAGTTGGAAGGAGGCCGTCGGATAACTAGTTAATAAAAGTAACTTTCCCAAATAGGCAAAAGAGAGTGAAAGAGTTTCCTCTTTCATCTCTTTTGATGATGAAGAGTAAATTCTCTGCATTTTAAATGGTTTCTTTTCTCTCGAAAGCATTTCTTACATGGAGCAGTTTCTGAGGCTTCAGGAATCCTGTTCTCTCAGGTCCTTTCTTCAAAGCTGGAGGAAGCCCTGCTTGGCTCCCTTCAGACCACCTCCACTGATGCTTCTCTCTCCTCTCCTTTCTGTCCTGACGGCCACGCCTGGTGCTCACCTCCCTGCCTTCCCACCCCCCCCCGCCCCCGCCTCCCTGGGGTTGCTGCAGGGTGTCCTTCTCCCCTTCATGGGCCGCAAACTGGAAAAGAAAACAAATAACGGAGCTCCCACTGCAGCCCAGCAGGCTGGGGGGAATAGTCCTCATTCTCCTTGTTCTTGGGTTCAAAGTGCACTTCACATTTTATGGGGGTGATCAGCCCTCCCAAGGTGCTGGTTTGAGGGGGCTGTGTGTGAGCCTGGTGGACCACTGACCATGCTGACGTCTTCCTTTTGCCTTCGCCTTTCTGGCTGAGTTGACGTTAGTGCTCTGAGCGAGAAGGGGCTGCTGCCACTTTGAGCGGAGCTCTGGGCAGGGGTGGAGAAACATCTGATCTTGTTCAAAGGGGCTGTCTCTGAAGCATGAAGATTGAACTGATCGTGACCCCACCGTGGGGGACGGAGAAGCACCCTCTGGAGAACGGGCCTGTCAATTACTAATCCCATTGGCTTCTGGGTCTTCAGGGTCTTATATCCGTTTAAAAGAGAGAGAATTGGGGTTGGAGGTAATAAAATAGGCCTTAAATTAGTGGGGCAGGGGGTCATTTCATCTAATTTTGTGGTTGTTACTGAGGAATAAAAGGCAGAGGAGCTAATTTCATTAGCCCCTTTGAGGTCTTTATCATGGTGAGATGGCACTTGGGGATGGAGCAGGGCCTTGTCGGCGCCGGCCTTTTCCCTGCCAGGGGCCTCACAGCTGCATTTCCGTGACACCAGGGCAGGGCTGGGGGGAGGCACAGTCACCATCCTGGGCACCATGGCCAGGAACATAGTTTCTCCTGCTCTGTGGCGAGAGTTAGTGACTTAAAGCAGTTGATCTGTGCCCCAGCATACCTCTCTGCCAGTTACTCAGGAGCTTGGCATTCACAGTGAAAAGAAAGGGATCCGCCAGACAAGAGAGCTCCTTTAGAATCAGGATTGTGGTGTCTTTTACTTCTGAGGAAGGCTGGCCAGTCCCCTGTTGACGTGATTTATTTGGGGCATGATGGTCATCATGTTCCTTTGAGCTGAGCAGTGTTCAAAGTGTTAAATCTTGGGGGGGGGGGAGTTGGCAGGAAAGCGAGAGCTGTACCTTCTATTTGCTTAGTGCTGTTCTGTTCCTAGCATAGGTTCATGTTTCCTGCTTCCTAGAGCCCTGCTCGGGAGGCACGTATTCCTACCCACGTGGACAGAGAGTAACGTGGAGAAAGGTTCTGGGACTTGTTCTTGGTCTCCCAGGAAGGCAGCAGGGGAGCTGGGATTCGATCCTGGACTTTTAACTTGCAAATTAGGTTCTCTGTGATCATTATTGAAGAGACAGAGGAGAGAGAAGGAGGAGGAGAATGACAAAGATTCTTCCAAGAGCCGGAAGAGAAAAATAGTGGTTAATAGATAGTTCTCTGCACCAGCCGCCAGCTGGCACCATTCCCCAAGGCAGCCTGGTTTCTTTCTGAAGGGGAGCCAAGTGACCAGGGTGGGCAGGGCAAGGAGGATGGGGAGGGTGATTTGTATATCTGACATAGTCATAAAGCATTGAGTCACTTCTGGAATGCCCGTGCATATGATAAGGAAGGACAGTGACATCAAGTGTCCACACCACTGCTGCTTGCTTGTTTATTTCTGGGGCCCAGCTCTTCCCATGTCCATCTTCATTCATACTCTTACTGTCTCATGTCTGATTGCTTTCTTCTCTTCCGCTTCTGCCTCTCTACTGCGTACATTTCTGCCTAATATTTATGAACTTAGCTCTGAGAAACAGAAAACTTCTATTAAAATGTTCTAACAAAAACCTTATCCACTGTGGAGTGCATTTAATCATAGATTCATTGTGTAGAGTTCTAATCAAAATCTATTCCCCCCCTTGATTCAGGAGCTGATATTTCTCCCTATAAAGTGATAATGGAAACTGGAGGCATCTCCCTTTCTGGTAGATGTGGTGCTCTTGGGAACTCCCTGAAAGTAAAACTCCAGCCAAGGGTTTTCCTGAAATGTTACCTGAGGGTGATTTTTTTTGGGGGGGTGGGGGGAGTCTCCCTTGGTTCCCTAATGCATCTCCACCTTCTGTTCAAGAATCTTTGCCCTGTAGTACTTAGAGGCAGGGGTTCTCTTGCCTTGGCCATGTGCTGTTCCTTCCCTTCATTATAGCAGCTAATCAGAAGTTGGCCGAACTTCAGTGCCTCTTAAAAGCTTTTCTCCCTGGCTGTGTCCAGGAAGTTGAAGTGCAGTGTCAGAAATGATGTGAGTTGATGAAGAAGAAATAAACAAACCCAGGCAACATGCGAGGAAGCCCTGGCAGCCTTGCTCCTGTTTTTCTGTAGTTTTGATCTGAAGGAACCAGATTTCCTCTGTGTGGAAGGAATGGGACTGTGAGGGTCCTGTGCCAAGGAGCCTGAGATGTGCATGCCAGTAGGCCTTCTAGTGGAGGGCTCCACGTAGTTGAATCCACTCTGGGGTGAAAACGAGTCATTTGTGCTTGGCAGAATGAAGATAAGTCACACGTCTGCAGCCTGAGCTATATGTACGTAAAAATAGCATCTGTTCAGGGAAGCGGAACATTCCAGAATGCTTCAGTCCCCTCTTGGCAGTAGAAGCAGAATAGGAGAGCTGGAAGGGACTTAAAAGAGCTTGTCCAAGTCCTTTGATTTCAGTTAAAGATAGCAAATGACTTGTCCAAAACCCATGGTGGCAGGGGCCCTTGTCTGTCGTGCCCATTCAGCTTTATAACTCTGGTCCCTGGCACGGAGTAGGTGCTTACTATGCACTTGGTAGGTGAATGAATGATATAGTGAAGATAGGACTTCTGACTCCTTGTCCAGTGCTCTCTGAGGTATTTTTACAGGCTGAAAAAAGTGTAAGAAGTGGTGCCAAGTAGCTTGTATGTAGATTATTGTGATTATACGCAGATTAGAAAATCCAGACATGGCGAGATTAAGCGGATTGCTTCAAGTTGGTGGTGAAGTCGAGGGGAAGACAGGCCTTCTGAGGCGTGGGGGTGGGTGGGAGGAAGGACTGCCATATTGTGTGTGCGAGTGGTGCCCTGTGGAGGGGTGAACGCTCCCCCCCCCAACCTCCCTGGAGGAATCCAGACACCTGTGGAACAAACAGGCTTGAAGTGGCCCCTCCACCCACGAACAGTACCCATAGCTGGGTACCCACCCTTCTGTGGCCCGGGGCCTTCATTTCCAGGGGGCTGTGCTCCTTGGGACTCATGGAACTTTTCAGTCTGTTGTGGACGTGCATGTGTACAAGATGGCGTGGGTGAGACCGGGGGCACGGCAGTGATAGGAGGAGGACTCGCTTCTCTGTACTGACAGACGCCGTGAGCCAGCCCATCAGGGTGGCTGCCACTGCCCCAGCCCATTTTGCAAACTGCCGCGCTGGCTTCTGTCACTGGCCGCAAGCGGGGAAGCCAGGTGAGAAACCCACAGTGGTTAGCCGCGCCGCTGCTTTCAGGCCCGGAAGGAAAGGCAGTGCTGCTCCTTTCCCTCCCTGTGAACTTCCCAGCTAACTCACAAAAAAACATTGACCATTACATGGAGTTTTAAAATTTAGAATAGCTACAGGAGGTTAATTCAAGATTAGAAGTTGCCAAAGCGGGGGCGCCTGGCTGGCTCAGTCAGTAAAGCACGCAAACTCTTGATCTCGGAGTTGTAAGTTGGAACCCCATGTTGGGGGGAGGGTTTACTTAAAAAAAAAAAAAAATTCTAAAAGTTGCCCAAGAGAATTTGTAAGGTCAAGAAGTTTTGTTTAAATTCACAAATACTGAGTGAGGTCAAGTTATTGTTTGCCGCTTGGTGAGTTTCATCTACCCCATGAACCTGGTCCATCTACCCATCCCCCCCGCCCTCCTAGCCTGGATGAATGTGTACATGTCTCTTTAAATTGACCTTTGGGCTTCACCACGTGGCCTTGAGATCCTGGGTGAGTGTGCTTCCTCTGGAACCCTGGGCAACTGACCACTTTGCTGTGGAGTTTTCTGTGCCACCTCAGGGAGAGAGAACACTCTTCTTTCTGGAAATTCTTCCTGCCTGATGGCCCTTTCACTGGTCCACCTGATTTTGCTGATAGTGACTTCATACGATGTCTCCTCGCTTCTCTCCAGGAGATGTGCAGCAGACATCCCATCTCCCGGGGGGTCATGAGACAAGCTGTAGTCTAACCCTGATTGATGACTACAGAAAGAACCAGCTGGGGTAGTGGCTTCTGTTCCATATTAAAGAACACAGGCCTTATTGATCTAGAGCTGGCAGGCATGCTTCAGACCAGAGGTGGGTCTGACCCGGTCTCCATAGCAGGACAAAGAATGATTACCATTGGCTAGATTATTAGAGCTTGAATAAAAAGAGCAAGCTCCATTTTGCACGGTGGCATTAATCCTCACTTTGTTTTTAATGGTGAAAATCAGGCTTTGGGAAGTGATTTTGTGGTAGTGTCCCCAGTCTGGTTTTTGAACTTCTCATGTGGGCTGTTGTTCGGCACAGATGGAGTTATTTGTGGGCCTGTCCTCATGTGCGGTGCCCGCATGGGGCTTTGCAAGTGAATGGGAAATGTTTTACTTGAACTGAAAATAATCTGTGTGCAAAACCATGCAAATTAGAAACAAATTCAATTTTTAATACTACATGTATGTTGACAAAAACAGCTTATTTGGAATATCCAGTTTCTTGAAATCATCTACATGTGGGGAATACCTGATTATTGTCTTCAGGATTCTTTTTTTTTTTTTTTTTAAAGATTTTATTTATTTATTTGAGAGAGAGAGAGAGAGAACGAGAGATAGAAAGCACGAGAAGGAAGAGGGTCAGAGGGAGAAGCAGACTCCCTTCTGAGCAGGGAGCCCGATGCGGGACTCGATCCTGGGACTCCAGGATCATGACCTGAGCCGAAGGCAGTCGCTTAACCAACTGAGCCACCCAGGCGCCCCATCTCTTCAGGATTCTTAAAAGTACAAGCAAACTTGCGGTGGGAAGCCTGACTCCCCAGCTGTGAGCCCTGAGGATTTACGAAGGGTGATTTAGAAAGCAAACCGTTTAGTGGAACAGTGTGGTGGCATTGCCTGTTCATGAAGGCACACTTTTTATTTCTTTACTTACCTTATTGCAGGTGGCGTAGTTTCATTTCAGTAGTTCTCTTTATCTTTTTTAAAGCAATCTCTGGGGGTCTGTAACCACAGTGGCAGAAAGGAAGTTAATGGAGGTTTATATAAGTAGCGTTCATGTTTACAAAATTAAATGCTCAAATGTGATGGAATTTTGTATTCATGGGATTCTAACTCGTTTATACAAGTTTAATGTTAATAAGTTAGAAGACTGGTTCATATTCATGATTTTCTTATAGTATATACACTCATTGATTACTCCCCAAAGAAGGTATAAATCATGTAAGTCTAGCTTTATAGAGAGTAGGAGTGTAAGAATCAGTCTGTAGTTTTTTTTGCAAGTATCTTGCTCTTGGTTTTACAATCCAGAGAACTTTAAAATTCCAAGTCGTTAATGTGCCCTGTCTTTTCTTCCATTTATTCCTTCTGTGTGTTTTCTAGCTGATCACTTCCCCTGCTGTGCTCTTTCCCAGAAACCAGGATTAAATCTCTGATCTCCACCCCAGTTTAATCAACCCCTGTAACGCCTGACCCCTAGGATCTTCATGAGAGGACTGAGTTTTTCCTCCAGTCTGGCCAGGTCCCAAGGATGTCTTGGTCCTTGTCTTCGGGTCCTTACAACTGGAGCCCAGTCGTACCTAACAAGCAGCCCCGCTCACCCTAAAACTAAGGAGCATGCATTTTCTATAGCCTAAAAATGTTAATGATTAAATACACAGGATTGGATTTTGTTTGCTGATTATGCAGTCTGTTTAAGTATCTTACTAATTGATAAACACTAGAGAGCTATTATGTATCAGGCTCTTGGGAGAAGAGAATGTTTGGGCGACAGCCCTTTCCAGCCGCATTTTAGTGCTGGGGCCGGTCCCGGGCCGGGGCTGGACTGAGTCAGTGTTTGGGCGGGTTTTGTGGTGGGGAGGGCCTAGCCTTGCGTCAAGGAGGCTTGGGTTCCAGTCTCTGCTCTCCCCACCCAGGCTCTGTGACCTTAGGCAAGTTACTAATCTTCCTAGGGCTTAGCTTCCTTCTCTCTAAAAGGGGGATAATCATACCCACTTCTGGAATTGTTAAGAGAATTAACTGAGACGACCTAGGTGAGGCATACCTAGTAGGTGGTGATCGTAACTGCTACCACAATAGGAGCCAGTCGGCCTGAGTAATCCAGTAGTTTCTGAAAGTTTCTTCTGAATTGTCGCCCCCCCTCCCCTGAGGTGCTCAAAGCATGTTTGTAGCTGATGTTGTTTTGAGGGCCTGTCCTTGCCTCCTCAACACGGGTGCCGCTGTTTCCGTATCAGAGCCTGCTGGGGACGGAGTTTCCTGGCGCTCGGGGCTGGTGTTCGCCCTTTGTCTGCAGCACACAGCTTCTGGACACAGGCATGTCCCAGGGCTTCCTCTGCCTTTAGGATCAAACGAATTCTAGAGCGAGTGTGTATTTGACAGGAGGTAAAATTAATAGTCATTTAGAAATGAAATTAGCCCTGTGGCAGATTTGTTTGCGAGTCCGTGTTTGTGGGGAGGGATGCCTACCCAGTGCGGGCCGTGCCCAGTGGCCATCTGCTCTGTGGGACAGCTCAGATTCAACCTCCTGGGGTAAAATGTTAGCTGGGAAGGCGGATGCAAAGCCAAAAATTGTATAGAAAGTGTTTATGTTTGTCTTGGGAGAATGGCAACACATCGCACACCATTAACGGGCCTGGCCTGCTAATAGTCTGCTGCTGCCGTTCGCACCAGGCCGGCGATGTAATTTATTTCACTGAGGGGTTTGTGGTTTTGTGTGCCATGTAGTGGTGGCATTGGAACCTTGTTCTAAGAGGAAAATAGCAATTAATGTTTGAAATGGGAAGTAGTGGGTGCCTGGGTGGCTCAGTTGGTTAAGCGACTGCCTTCGGCTCAGGTCATGATCCTGGAGTCCCAGGATCGAGTCCCGCCTCGGGCTCCCTGCTCGGCGGGGAGTCTGCTTCTCCCTCTGACCTTCCTCCCTCTCATGCTCTCTCTCTACCATTCTCTCTCTCTCTCAATAAATAAATAAAAATCTTTAAAAAAATGGACTAGGTAGTAGCTTTACAAATATGTGGTACGAGAGGCCCAATAAAAATGACGATCAGGAGCTCCCCAAAGGCGAGCATAAGAGTTTATAAATGGTGTTTTCTGTCTGGACAGCTTCTGATCTGTAAGTAGAAGACGGAGTAGGACTGCCACAAACAGAGCAGGGCGTGTGAGAGCCAGCGGCCGCGGGAGAGACAGGTATCTGTGTTATTTGAGCGACAGGTGGCAGAGGGCGAGGCTGTGATTGGCCAGCCTGGGCCACATCTGCGTTCCTGCTGCCATGGTCCTGCTGGGGGATGACAGACCGACAGGACCCTCCCATAGTGCACAGGTGCCAGGACTGAGAGAGCGGCTGTGAACCCGAAGCAGGGTCAGCATTTCAGCTCGGATGGGAGCCACTGAGTATTGGACCCTTGAATGTTTGTTTCCGTGTTTGTGTGCGGTGTTCCTGGATGACTGGGTCATCTAAATTAAAAGGAGCTCTTAAAAATGCAGTGCAAGAATGGTTTCCTGAGAATCAGGATTTTCAGACTCAGGAGAACGTTTTTTAAAATTGAGGTAATCCAGTGGGGCCACTGCATGTGTGCATTTAGCTCCTAGGAAGTCAGCTGTCCGTGCGTGGTTCAAAAGCACGGAGGGAGGGCTCGTGAGGGCTCCACCATGGGTCTGCCCAACAGTCTGCTCTAGTAGAGTGTGTGCCTTCCAGCAGGGCTGCCCAGTCTTGGGGCTCCTGACATTTTGTGGGGGATAGTTCTTTGTTGTGGGGCTGTGCTGGGCAGCGTAGGATGCTGAGCAGCGTCCCTACCACTCCCGCCCCCAGACATTGCCAGACGTGCTGGGGCGGGGAGGGCCTGCCGGTCTTCACCTGAGAACCACTGCTGTAGACTGAGAGGGCTCGGAGGTGCTTTCCGTGGGTGGTTCCCTCCGGTGATCCCGGGTCAAGGTCCTCTCACACATCCTCTTGCCTTTGTGAGGATGATGAGTGAGTAAGAGAAAACAAAATAGCGAGTGTAAAGTGCAGGGGATGACCCAGAGGCGCGGAGTAGAAAGCATTAGGGATTTACTTCTCAAGGGAAGGCAGCCTCAGTGAAATCTCTCCGGGAAGTTTCTAAAGGCCGAAGCCTTAGAGAGAAGAGTGATTGGTCCAGTTACACGAATCTCTGCCTTGTCAGGTCAGAATTTCTTGGTAATAGGAGGGGCTCGTGGCCAATTTCTCAACCTCAGGTCTGCTTATCGAGTCTGGATAATGCCATCGGGCTGTTTCCCTGCTGTTTTTGATCAGTGTTTTGAAAAGCAATCACTCCGGTTCCTTTTTGTGAGGCTCAGCCCCTGAAACAAGCGATTCTGAATGTTTACTTCCAGGCTCACGTGCAAATTACCTTTACCTCAGGGTCTTTAAATTATGTTCTACACAGGGTGGCTGGGGAGCTTCTAGATTTTAAAACAAGGTCCACCTCCTCGAATCTAGGTGGGCTTGTGACCACTCTGACCAGTAAAGTATGACAGCAAGTGTCATCGTGTGGCTTCGGAGGCTAGGTCATAGAAGGCCATGCAGCAGTTTCTGGCTTGTTTTCAGGAACACCGCTTTTCCAGCCCTGAGTTGCCACTGAAGAAGTCTGCCCTGTAGCCCTTGTGGCAGGTGATGCAGTAGACAGTGTCAGCTGAAGCCAGCCTTCCATCCATCCCCACTGAAATGGGAATGAAGCCACCTCAATCCTGCAGACTAGCCCACCCGCCCACCGCGTGCCACCTCTGACCTTGTCCCATGGAACAGAAGCATCACCCGACTGACTGCTCCTTGTCCAAATTCCTGACCCACAAAATGTGAGACACTATAAAAAGTTGTTGTTTTAAGTGACTCCTAAAGAAATCAACCGTTTTGCCTAGTGTGCTACTGAAAAACTTGTTCTAGAAGCTTCTTGAGATGATGGTTTGTTGCTCTTCCTAAAGAACTTTTTCAGGGTAATCATGACCATGTTTTGCCTCACGCTGCTGGCTGACTGACTTTAAGGCCTCTCTGGCATAGTCTATTAAACTATTAACAAATGTTTTAATTTTAATAAATACCACTTAATAACAACTATTCAACAAATGTGGAGTTGCCCTGGTTTAAGCTGGAGGTTAGGGTGAGAGCCTTTGCCTTCATTTGGTGCCTTATTCCAGATTATTGCTCTGATGTCCCAAGGCCCAAAGAAGTGCACACTTTAAAGGAGCTTTTCAGTTCTTAGAAGATTAGGTCAGTTTGTCCTAAATCCTGTCCTGGGGTTGTAGGCACTCTAAAAAGTATCTTTCCTAGAAGTGAACAGTTTCAAAATGTATGTTATAAAAATTGCATTTTTGGTATATAACAGACAGAATATCCTTTATGTTTAGCTGGTTAGGGAGGAAAGGTATACAATTATTTGAACTCCTCTTTCTTACAAGAGAGCTAATAGTGTCCTTGTAAATGTGAAGTGCCTGGCACTTTTAAAGAAAGCCTGAAAATAATGTAACGACCATCGTCAGAGGAGACTTGACACTTCACATTTTGAGGCCCGTAGAGGGAGCTCTCCCAGAAGCCAGGATGTGCTTCGAGAAGATCAGAATTAGCAGCCCATGAGCAGGGATGGCTTCTCCTGAATTACGGCAGGTGGGCTGAGGAAGCTGCCTCTTTGCAGATGGGTGCCAAAATGCACACAAGTCCAGGTTGTTAGTGGTGTGGACTTCCAGGGATGTCACTGTTCATGCTGATGTCAGCGAGCAGAGGCAGGCCATTAGGAAGTATTGTTGGCTGTAATATGCAAGGAGAGCTGCAGTTGTCTTCTGCCAAGGCTGTGAAGGATCGCCTGTGTACATGGGACCTCCTCCCGGGGGATTGTTAGGGTCACCTGCACCCCCATCCCTTTTAGCATCCTTTCCTGTTCTCTTTGGGACATGTCACAACGCAGACCAGGGATTAGGGGAGCTGATCGTCTTCTGGCATGGTTTTCTGAAATCTGGATATGATTGCTTTGGAATCCTTGCCAAAATCCCTTTCTGGCTTTCTGATTTCTGCGTAAAATGTCCTCAGAAGCAATCCATTGTTAGGGTAGTTACAAAGGAAGCCTGGGCCAAAGAGGTTTGGATTTGCCAAGGGAATGGAAGAAGGGGAATGAGAGTAGAGGTCAGAATGAAGGAGGAGTGGTGAGTAGGTGGTGGAGGAGATGGTGTAACTATATGGCTGGTGTCCGGGTCTTCTGAGCATAAGCATCATCGGGCACTTCAAATCCCACATCCGAACCCCAGCTTTGCAGAGGTAAACCTCTCTCTGTCGTCAGCTAGGGGAGTTACCTTTGGATGGTCTCCCCAGGGTGACGCCCCATCTCATGGTAGAGAAGTGAGGGCAGCCTGAGGAAGGAGCGTGGGTGTTCTATTCATTGTGTATCCATCAGCTTGACCTTCTTGGCTGTCTATATTTTTGAAGCCAAATGAGTGGTCCCCTTGTCAGACTATAGGTTCTTACTAATTGTAGCAACCAGGTTTTGAATCCAAATTCAGTTTTTTATTCTGGGACAATCTGAGTTCTCTTAGATTATTAGGCTGAACACAGTTGAGGGCTTTTCACCAGGCTCCCATCAGGAGGTCAGACTTGTAGAATGAAGATTGTCTGGGAGGTCATAAGTTAATTTGAAATCTTGGACTTAGAGTTTATGAAAGAACAGATTAAGAATGCCTACCATATATGGATTTGTTTTCAGAAAACAGTTTTCTATTAGCTGCTGAGTCCTGATGACTTCTCAGGAGTTTGGATTGTTTTAGTTAATTACCAGTTGAACAATGCAGGAAAAGGGAGGAAATCTGGTGTGTGTCTTCCCTTTGTCTCTCATTTCTTTATCTTCCTTTGCTTTCTAACAGGTATTTCTTGTTTAAATTTTCTTGATGTCCTTTTGATTTCCTTTTCTGTTTACTATAATGGTTCTCAATTGGGGCAAGGTTGACTCCTGTCCTCTCCCACTTTCTCCTCCATATTACCAGGGACATTTGGATGTGGGAGGGTGATTAGTCTGCCCTAAGGCTTTATGGGAATAGGGACCAGGGAGCCTCAATGCCTGCATAGGAATCACTCCTGAAATGTTAATACTGCCCACACTGTAGATGGAAGGCAAAGGCTCTTCTGTAAATTATGTTGGAGAAAGAGTCTTGAACTTGGATTTATAAACTGTGACTAAGAATAGAGGGGTTAAAAGCCCAGGCTTTGGAGCCAGACTGCCGGGGTTGAAACCAGCTCTGACATTTACAGCTGGGTGCTCTTTGGGAAGTTAGTCTCTTTGCTTTAGTCACCTCACCTGTGAATTGGGGTCATTATTTTTGTGAAGACCAAATGGGTCAATACTTGGCATATTTTAAGTATATTCAATAATTACATCTTTTTGATAAAGTATCATTCTAATGGGTCCCAAGACTGTCTCCCTATGCCTGAATCCTTTAGTCTTTTTTTCTTCTTTTTCTAAACATGAGCTATTTTGATGGTCATATTTTTTATATTTGTGGAGCCAATATAGATTTCACTACAATTTTAAGCTCAAATATAACAACATAATTTTAGAGTATTTCTTAAAGACTTCCAATAAAATGGGTAGAGTCTTACAGTAGGAAACAATAGGTTTGTGTTCCAGACGCTGAGAAGCACTTGTAATAGTCTGATTTAGGCCTGCTTTTCTAATATTGGAGGTAGACTTCGAAAGTAGATTTTTTTCTCTGTGGAATGAATGGGCTTTACCCAGATGCTCAGAGTATGTGTAAGAAGGAGCTTCCTTGCTATCTCCCACCCTCCTGACACCCAGGGGGAGATGTGAAGGACCCCTGGCCAAAGAAGGTGGGTATAGTTGTTCCAGTAGCATTTTCCTGTTGGACCCTGCTTCCTAAGGGGCCAGCCCGAAGTAGTCCTGATTCTACTCCCAAGTGCCCAGGCACACCAGGCCCGTCCTCCTGGGGGCATTGACGGTGACCAGACCAGATTCCGGGCCAGGACTGTTCAGGCATATCTTACCCACAAAGGCTTTTAAAATTTAGAGTTAAACCCTGTCATTCGCTAATGTTTCAAACAAAGCATGGGCACCCGAATCAGTATCAGTCAGCAAGCATTGTTTCTAAGGTCTGTTCTTCCGCTCGTGTGGGCCACTGTCTGGTGTCTCATGACCAAGCAAAGAAAGTGTTGTTATGAAGTGGCATTTGCTGAGGGTGCTCTCGGCCCCAGGGAGGGTACCGACGGGGCTCTCTGACAAAGACAGCTGTTTACTCCTTGCAGTTACCTCCCCAGTAATCCACTAACCGTGATGTTGGTGTCCCCATCGTGCATCTGATGAAACTGAGTCTCTGGTTCCAGAAACTTTCCCAGGATCATACCACCCATAAGTAGTGCGACTAGGTTTTTGACCACAGCTCTGCTTGAGCCAAAGCCAATTTTAAATCACTACCCTGGCCTTTCTGTTAGTATGGAGTAGATATGGGTAGTCCATTTTGAATGGATTACAAAATTTGCAGCTGAGAGTAACAAGCACAAAAGGATGGAAATTGCTGAACACAGGAGGAGGTTGACTTCATGATAACGGAAGAGAGCAATAGTTAGCATCTGTTTTATGCCAGGCGTTGCACATAATTAGCATATTTAATCTCCACAGCCTCCCTGTGGAGTGTTAGACCCCTTTAACAGATGAGGCAATAGAGGCTCAGTGAATACAAGTCACTTGTGTAAATAACACAAGTAGTAGGTGGCATAGGAGGACGGTGAATCCTTTTTTCACCGTGCCATGCCGTGAAGAGTCCAGGAAGGTTTCTTCCCAGGTCTGGTCACCTTTGTTTGCCTCTGGGGTACACCAGATAATTTAAGAACCAGGAAAACTGAGTGCATATTTTAAGCCTCTCATTATCTTATAGAACCAGCTGCCTTTATGCTGCATTCATTTCTCATCCGGGAAACTTGCCCATGGCTAGAGAGAGAAATAGCCCACAATGGAGGTAGAAGGCTGGCAAAGGAGGAATTGACCTCCAAGTAGTAGATTCCATGGACTTGGCCTCCTTCCTTGGCCTCTGCTTCTCAGAACCTGGAAAAGGGCTGATGGCAGTTGGCATTTTGCGCCAGCAAGTACATCCATGCTTGCTCCACAGAGCTACCCCATCCTTTCTTTGTTTTATGTGCCACGAAGACCTCAGGATTGCCACGTATGTGCATGGTGCAGCTCGCCGGGGAGAGGCTGGGATGAATCTGTATGTCCTTGAGCAATTAGTGGACTATCCCACACGCAGAATGAAGGGTGGCTCTTTTGCTCAGCCTTAATTCGTTAGGAAATCACTATCTCCCCAGCTCATTTGGTGCCAGACGTAAGGGCACTTGAAATGTAGGACCGAGTGCTGCTATAAAATGGAGTCCAGTGCTTTCAAGACAGTGCCTGACGCGGGTCCTCTGGGCTATTTTGATTTATAGGAGCTGGTTTCCCTAGAAGTAATTCTGGGTATTGGGGTAACGAATGGCAGCCTTTGTGTAGAGGAAATGTTCCATGGGTAACTAGTTGACTGCTTATTAGTTTACTCTTTCAGCCAAATTATTTTTGTTGCTGTTAAAAATTAATTTTAATAATTGCTTTTGGATCAAGCTGTTGAATAACTGAGCCAAGTTTTCACGCCCAGTGAACTTTTATAGCAAACTCTCCTCTCTTTATGGGGTTATTATGAGGAGGATATTTGTAAAGCACTTTAACTGCTTAACGGAAGGCTCTAGATAAATAGTAGTCATATTTTCACGGGTTTTGGAGGAGTGATTATATAAGGGCATTCCAGTTCTAAAAGATGCAAATCATACTCTCTACTAACCATTTGCCTTAGTGGCTATTTTTCTATTTTTACTTTTTAAGGGAAAATCTTTGCAAAAGCCTAGGGTGATTTTTTTTCTATTTCCATATCATTATTAGAACTAGTTAAAAAAAGTCTCCTTAATCTGAGAGGAAATGTTTTCACAGTATCAGTTTAAATAGTAAGGAGATAGTAGGAAGTGCTCTGTTGTCAATGAACAGCTAACTTTGCATTAATTGGTAACAAAATATCTAGTGAAAGCACAGCCCTTTGCTATAAAAGAATACAGTTGACCCTTGAACAACCCGGGTTTGAACGGCTGGGTCCACTTAATATGTGGATTTTCAGTCAACACAGTATAGTACTGTAAACATATTCTTTCCTTATGATTTTCTTTCCATTTTTTTCTGTAGCTTACTTTATTGTGAGCATACAGTGTATAATACATATAACACAAAATATGTATTAATTGCCTCTGTTATCAGTAAGGCTTCTGGTCAAGGGTAGGCTATTAGTAGTCAGGTTTTGAGGAGTCAAAAGTTACATGTGGAGTTTTGACTGTGCAGAGGTTGGCACCCCTAACCCCTGAATTGTTCAAGGATCAACTGTATATTTTTTTTCTGTCTCACTGTTTTCTTCTGTTTTGCTTTTGGAGGAGAAACACCCCCAAATTATGATTGTTGTTAAGCTGTTTCAGAGAGAAATCCGTCCCCTGGAAAGGACCATCTTCCAATGTACTGTGGGCTTTTAAAGGGCGTGGAAGTGTGTGTTCTAGGAGCCTGTGTGTACCACCCATGGAGAGAATGGAATAGAAGAAGACTCTGCTTTGTGGCCTCAATACATTCTGAATTTTAACCATAGATTTTCAGTAAAATTTGAAACGTTTGACCTCCCACAGGATCCATGACTACGCACAGCAGCTGTCGGGATTGTTAGAGATGTCAATCAGGCTACAAATTCGATTGCTTTTGCACCCTACTTAAAATCTTCCAGTCTGCTGTTGCACTAGGGATAAAATCCAAATCCCTGGCAGCTTCGCCAGCCCCCGCTCTGGCTGTGCCTGTGCTCCTTCCGCTCCAGCCCTGAGACTTGTCTTTCTGGCCCTCAGCCACCGAGCTCCTGACCCACTCGGGGCCCTCAGAATGGCCGGTTGCCCTGCCTGAAATCTCTTGCCCCAGGCCTCTGGCCTGGCTTCCTTGAGCTCGAGGCTCAGCTCCTCATCACCTCCTCAGGCTGTGGTATGTCGGTTGCTGAGAAGGAAGCCCAGACGCTCCATGGGCCGGGGCCAGATGGTGATTCTTAACCTGTCTGGGTGTAGAGACTGACAAGGAACAGGATTCAGGCCCAGGCTGAGTTCCACTTGGAAAGCCCTTCTTGACCTCAGCGCACAGTGGTCTTGCCCTGCTCTGTACTGTCCTCCCTAGACCACCTCCAGGGAACACTGCACTTCTGCATCCGTACTGGGCCTCTTAGGGACCTCTTCACTGGTGCTTTAGACCCTTTGCTCCTCGGTGGAGTCTTGCCTCTGTTTGGTGAGCCTGCCCACTGTTCCTAACCAGACTGCCTTTCCCAGTGGCCCCTGGCTGCATCTGCGGAAAGGTGGAGCAGGCCCAAGGCTTCCGGTCTCCTCTACCCTCCCACTCCCTTCTGGTGAAGTTGCATTTAGCGATTCCCCACTCAGGGCCACGGGCTAAGTACAGAGGGCCCCGCTGGCATTTCCTGAGCCAGCACCTGCTGTCCCTACCTTGCCTCTCACCGAGTCCCAGAGCGGAAAAGCGAGCATGTGCTAATGAGGAGGCAGGTGGACCACGGATGGCCTCTCCGCCAGCTCTGTCCGCGGCAGTTGGAATCGTTGACTCCAGTTACGCGGGGCTCTCCTAACCCAGCCTGAGGGTCAGGCTAGCTCCTGTCAGGAGCTTCTGACGACTGACAGCAAATTTGCGTCCTGTATTAAAGGACGACCGTTATTCTCTCTAGAAAAAGCTCGTTAAAAAAAAAAAAAATAGATGTATCAGTGATTCCTTTCCCCATATAAAGAAGCTTAATTTTCTGGTATTTTTTTTTCTGCTTATTAAAGAAATGCTTATTGTGGAAAGTTTAAACAGCATATAAAAGTACAAGTAAAGGTCAAACCATGCCAAGTACCTACCTTCTAAAGGTAATTATTGCCCTTATGTTTTAGGATCACCATGCACGTATGCACACTTACAACCTTAAATATGAGATCATATAATAAGGCATTGTTCTGTTTTTTTCTTCACAGTAGATTGTGGTCAGTCTTTCCATGTCAGTAAATTTAGACCCTTTTTATATTTATTTATTTTTAAGATTTTTTATTTATTTATTTGAAAGAGAGAGAGCATGGGGGGGGGGGTCAGAGGGAGAAGCCGACTCCCCACCGAGCAGGGAGCTCAATGTGGGACTCGATCCTGGGACTCCAGGATCATGACCTGAGCCGAAGGCAGTCGCTCAACCAACTGAGCCACCCAGCCGCCCCTAGACCCTTCCTTTTTAATATCTGATATATATGCCATTGTGTGAATGTGCTGTGATTTATTTAACCAGTCTCTTAAAGATGGAACATTTTCCCTGTTATGAATAATGCTTCATTAAACACCCTTGTGCCAGTCTAATTCTCTCACAGGATAAATGGGTTAGAACTACTGAGTCACAATATAATAACTATTTTGGATTTTCACGCAGGCTGACAAGCTACCTACAGAAATGTTGAACCATTTTTTTGGTCCCATAATGAAAGAAAACCTGTTGTGGACTTTCTTTAATGCTGTTCTTTTACTGTACCTTAAATGGTTAATTTTCCCAAACTCTTGAGCTACTATTTTTTTTCTTGGCAAGTAGACTTTGGATAACTAATTAAGGGGAGGTTTAATGATAGATGTAGCTTCACTGGTTAGGAACCAAAAATGCATATCCAGTCTATATTTTCCCTTACATCATTCTAGTATGCAGTTAAATGGGAGGAAGAAAATTTCCTCAGTCTGAGGTTCTTCCAGATGGACTGAGAATTAAATTTTACATGAGACAGATTAATGGGAGAAAAAGAACCAAGTTTTATTATGTGTGCACAGAAGCCCAATAATGAAATTGGGATCCAAGCAAATGACCAAAGGCAGGCAGTTCTTAAACATTTTAGACAAAGAGACAATCAGTTGGTGGGGAATTGACAGGGATAAAGAAAACAGATGTTTGGGAGCTTTAATTAGAGAAGTATTCTGAGTGGAACTTGGGCTGAGGTAATAGATGAGTAAAAATGTAACCAAGTTTATTTCTGTAGCTTTCTCAGCTTTAAAGTTCCCATCTCTGGTGATAAGAAGGTCTTTTTACTTCTTAGTCCAGGGAGGGCACTTTTCGTACGGGAGATTTATTTCCCACTTTCAGAGGGACAGCGGAGTGTCTGAGTGTCCTTATGCTGCCCGTTTTCCAGGTAGCTTCAGTTCAAAATAATCAGTATGCCAGTGTGGTACATTTGGGGCAGCCTGTCCCATGCTTTTACACAGTAATGTCTTCTTTTGACTTTGATTGCATTAATCATCACATTGGCGGTTATGCAATGAAAGCCAGTGCCCTTTTCCAGTCTTTATTGTGGCAATCTGTCATGCTCCGTCCTTTCGTATTGCTTCTAAAACTTAGCTAAAGAGAGCTTTTGACAATAAAAGTAGCAAATACTACTTTGTAACTTGATAGGGATTTAAAAAAAATAATTCTTGAGTTCTTATTTGAAGGTATCATCTTGAGGTGAGTATTCTAGCATTTCTACTATGGAAGGAAGCAGTGCTTTCATGACTGTCTCTGGTTTCTTCTAGAATGTTTTCTCCATTTGTTTCAGTCCGTGAAAGTTTCCCCAGATCCATGTGATTAATGACCTGTTGTTCCACCTCTTTGAACTTTATCTCCTTGATCTCATCTGTCCATCCTCTGTGTCACCTGAAACTTGGACCAGTTCATTGGTTAATTGCTTATCTTTCTTTCACACTTTCTTGAGTTCATCTAATGATAGGGCTATCATCTATCATCTTAAAATGCTTTTGTAGTGTGTATTCTTTTACAGACCAGAGTGATTCAATGTGTGACATTCATTATGTGCTCCCTTTGTCTGGGTGTTACATAGATCTACGAAAGACAGATTTCCCCGTTGAGACTATTGCAATAACAAGATGTAGGCAACTTTAGCTTAGGGGAAAAAAATAACACCATCTTAGTTTTTGTTTTTTGTTTTTGTTTTTAAAGAGAGAGAGAGAGAGAGAGAGAGAGCAGGGGAGGGGCAGAGGGAGAGAGAGAATCTGAAGCAGGCTCCATGCTCAGTGCCGAGCCGGATGTGGGGCTGGACCTCATGTCCCTGAGATCATGACCTGAGCTGAAATCAAGAGTCGATGCTTAACCAACTGAGCCACCCAGGTGCGCCAACTTAGTTTTCTTTGTAAACCTATTTAGAATTTGAGGGGATGATTTTAAAGTAGTTTGGGAGAGTTCTTCAATGTCTTGTCTCCTTGTCAGGTAAAGCCTTCTAGAGGGAATAGACTCTTCGTGCTGAATTTTGATTTAAAAGGCTGGGATCACTAACTGGAGGAAAGGAATGGCTAGGGATGAGGCTAACTTTGAATAAAATGGGAATGAGAGGTGGGAACCAAGAGGAGGAGAGTAAGTAGGATGCACAAAAAGACATTTTAGAGGAGGCTGGCAGAGTAGATATGGCAAATTTTGTTTGTAATTAGATCGTGACATTTTTAGATGTTCCCTGTTCATGTCAGAAAGGCAGAATATAAACCTATGTGACAAGATTCACCACAAATTTGGGTGTGAATTGGTACCGGAGAAAGGACTGTGATAGACTCAGTGGGGCTGTGGTCTTGTCACACCCGCGCTCAGGCTACATTCAGTGACCTGGGAGGGGTCACTGAATCAAGTGTTTGCTCAGCTATCTAACCAGATGTTGGGGTTCCGGTACTGGGTGACCGTGCACATTGTTTTCCAACAAACAGCGGGTTTCCCCCAGTGTCTAAGCATGCTGGTGCCGACTTGTATGGAAATGACTCTTTCAGGACACTAAGGTACCATTTAACGAACTGTTCCTTTAGTGCCATTTAATAACTCACAATCTTAGTATAGTAAGTGGTAGTTAATTACTGGCTCTTTGAGTCCCTGTGGAAGCATTTAGTAATTACTACTTCATTGCCATTTAATACATTTCTGTCTTGGACATTAAGTAGCTCTGAGCAGTAATTCATGGCCCGGTCCCTGGTGGCCGCCTCTAGAGATGCTCATCTGAAGCCAGATGGTTGCTTAGGCATAGGGAGTGTAAAGGTGCCATAAAATCTTTTAAATCAGTAGTCGCCAGACTTTTGGATATCATGGACCACGTTTTGTTTTTGTTTTTGTTTTTTTTAATGTTTAGGGACATACATAAGGTGGTTAAATTTTTTATGTTGTGGTTTTGTTCCCCCCCAAGAAGCCTGACTCAGGAGCACGTTGCCTGGGGTAGGGCATGGTAGGCCTAAATATTGGTTGAGTTGAATTAAGTTATGCGTTTTAGGACAGAATTTTTGTTGGTGACACCTGCTTCATTTTGTTATTCTTTCATCAGAGCTCATATCAGCGATGTTGATTTTGTAAAATGTGTTCGCCAATGTGGCTGACTAAAGGGATTTCACTGTATGTAGGGGTTGTGAGGGTTAAATAGCAAATGTGAAAACTGGAAGGACCTCAAACCAGATGGTAAACGCAAGGTAATTAATGTCTTCTGCTGACAGTACTATGTAGAAATGATTAATTTTTGCATTATATTAAATTCTGGGGAATTCTGAGATGTGGAACTGAGTAATCCAAAGACAACTCATATACAGGTTATTGTGTCTTGATTCCTTGGGTAAATTTGTGAGAGATCAAAGGAGAAAGAGGGTCAGTAAGGATGATTTAGTTAAAATTGTTACCTTGAAATAGAAGCATAAAGGCACTGCCTTTTCTGTGGTTTTTGCTCATTGTAGAGACCAGGTGTGTCATAAAGTGACCTATCTGAATTCTATCCAGCATAGGTAGTATCATGGTCAAAGTGGTGGTAATGATGATATAAAAGATCCTAGAAATCCTGGTGAGTATTTTGAAGGGTGGTAGAAGGAAGGACTGACAGCCTACGGCATGAAGAAGTGGTCCATGAAACAGGTTACTGGAATGGCTAATGACCCTGTGGTGCCATCTGTCTCCCAGACGCACGTCCTCCTGTTCAGAGGCTGGGCAATGGGGCAATGTATCAATGCTTTTCTGCTTCTGACACCTGCCAGATCTCAAAATTGCATTGATTGCCTGGTTGTCCTGTAGAAGGTCTGATTTTGTCAGCTAATCGACAGTTAATTGAAATCCTTCTCATTAAACTCCTCTTCCTAATGATGTTTAAGACATAATTTAAACCCTAGCCATGTCATGGCTTCTGTCACTTGGCTTCAGAGCCCATTAACACATACAAAGTCCACAATGGGCTGGATAACCTTTTCTTACAGAAGTAATAGAAACCTCCTGTCACATCTTCTGATAAAACACATTTTAAAAGGTGAATTTTCAGACACATTATTTTGTACAGGTTCATTCAGCAAATTACTCAAGTACAAAACTGTGTAAGCACATGGCCTAGACATAAAGTTAGGTGCATTTTGTCAGAAAATTCACTGCATCTTTAATCCTAGGCTTAGTGCTATGATTTAAATAGAAGGGATTTAGAGAGTTCATAAATGCAAAGACTAGAATAGACAAACAGGATTAAAGGAACCGTTTCCTGAGCAGCACTGATACAGAATCTCATACCTCTTTTTCTCCCCAGGGAGACTGTTGACTTTATTTTAAAGCCAGCTTTCAAGAAGCTATAGAGTAAGGCACCTGGGTGGCTCAGTTGGTTAAGTGTCTGCCTTTGGTCGGGCTCCCTGTTTTGCAGGGAGCCTGCTTCTCCCTCTGCCTCTGCCTCTCTCTCTCTCATGAATAAATAAATAAAATCTTAAAAAAAAAAGAAGCTCTAGAGTAGACAGGTATTTTAATAACACAAATTAAGAACTTAGGGGCGCCTGGCTGGCTCAGTCACTGGAGCGTGTGGCTCTTGATCCTAGGGTTGTGGGTTTGAGCCCCATGTTGGGTGTAGAGATTACTTAAAAATAAAAATCTTAAAAAAAAATTTAATTTCCATGATCAGAATGTGCATGTGATGTTAGCATGAATATGTCTCTTTGACCACATAACAGCCTGTTAGGGGGTCTCTGTTTTGACTTTCTATAGTTTGTATTTCTTTAGCAGCTTTAAACCACCATAAAAATGCTATAGTTGATTGAATTCTCATTTATATCACTTTCTGATTGGGTTCTGAAATTGTATCTGAGTGGGACTATTTAATGGTTTTCAGTGGTGGGTACATACTATTGCACTTAAAATATTTAATGTTACTGTAATTTTACATTCCAAATAGCTGCATTAACCACATTCTCATTTTGAATAGTCCATTTAGCATTTAATCATTTTATGTGTCATGGTGTGCTTGACTGGCCCCATTATAGGACATTCAAACTCTTTCCAGTTTGAGGCTGGCATGAATAATCCTGCTGCAAACATTTTTTTAAAGATATGTTTATTAGAGAGCACGCGCACACGCACACGGGTGGGGAGGGAGAGGCAGAGGGAGAAGGAGAGAGAGAGAGGATCTCAAGCAGACTCCCTGCTGAGTGCGCAGCTCAATGTAGGATTCAGTCCCACCACCCTGAGATCATGACCTGAGCCAAAATCAATAGTTGGACATGCCACTGACTGAGCCACCCAGGCGCCCTTGCTGCAAACATCTTTAAGAAGATTGCGCCCCCCTTCCCACCTTGGGATTCTTCTTGGGGATATATTTCCCTGGAGAGAAATCCCTGGTAAAGAGTATGGCCTGGTTTGTCACTCTTGTGCCATATTCTTACTTCCCCTTTGCTTCAAGAGTCCTCTGAAGAGATGCTCTAAGAAAGGGGAAAGTGACCACAAGGAAAAGGAATTGTCTCTGAGATTTGAAACCTTTTCACTGGCAAGAGATCAAGTTTTCCGATACCTACAGTGAGACTTCGGGTGCTGTCAGCTGATCAGTTAATGAGTTCAGTGTAGTGCTGAAGAGCCCAGCCTGTGCAGTTAGCCAGGCGTGGGTTCCCATCCGTTGCTTTACCCCTCTGAACCTCCAGCTTCATAATGTGCATGCAATAGCACCTGCCTCGTTGTGGGTTGTGGTGAGCTTTAAGTACAATACTGTGCTGCAAAGCCATCACTTGGCATAGGCCTCGCTGATATTGGGTGCTCAGTGAGTGAGAGCTGCTGTGATTTGCTCTGGCTGGGGGAGGGGGGTACCCGGTGGTAGCAGGCCTCTGAACTGGGTTTATGCAGTGTTGGCGAGTTGTTCCCCAAAGTCCTTGGGCTCTAGGACACTTCTTGGGTGTGTTGACTGCACTCTGGGTCAGCATTCTTCTACCTGGGATCGGTTCTTGCAATGCGCTCATTTTCAGGGCTGTATATGAGTGGATACGGTCAAGGGTTTCTGTGGCTCTACCCCCTGCCCCAAGGCAGATGCTTGCTCTTCAAGAACAAATAAGAGAACAACTCTAATAAGAATATCAACCATCCTGGGGCATCTGGGTGGCACATTTGGTTGAACATCCGATTCTTGGTTTTGGCTCAGATCACAATCTCAGGGTCCCGAGATCCGGCCCCATGTTGGGCTCTGCACTCAGTGTGGAATCTGCTTAAGATTCTCTCTCCTTCTCCTTCTGTCCCTCACGCTCATGCTCTTTTAAAATAAATCTTTTTAAAAAACATTAAAAAAAAAAGATGTAGCAAACATACCATTTTTTTCCCCTGGTACTGTACTTTTTTGTTTGGGTAATAAAGGTAGAATTTGAGAAGGATGTGTTCCTTCCAATCCTGTTTCCTTAGCTTGAATAAAATGCCTTTAGAGAAGCTGGTGGATGAAAATTTTAACTTGTTTGGGTATTGTAAGAAAACGTTGCACCTTCTACTTTCCTGTGGCATTAATGGAAATCTTTCTACCTAACAACCACCTAATTTTAAAAAGTCAAGCGTCAACAGCATTTGGGCCTTAATTTTCTTTCTTTCTTTCTTTCTTTTTTTTTTAAGATTTTATTTATTTATTTGACAGAGAGAGACATAGCGCGAGAGGGAACACAAGCAGGGGCAGTGGGAGAGGGAGAAGCAGGCTTCCCGCCGAGCAGGGAGCCCAATGCGGGGCTCAATCCCGGGACCCTGAGATTATAACCTGAGCTGAAGGCCGACGCTTAACAACTGAGCCACCCAGGCGCCCCCTTAATTTTTTTTTCTTATTTCCCTTCTTCATTGCCATCATCATCCTCTTTAACCATGTGTGTATTTTGGAAATCAATGATTTGTCATTCTCTCTCCAGAGTATATATTGGATAGGCTTTCCTTTTCTGGAAATTTCAGTGGAACCTCTTTAAAAAAAAAAGAAAAAAAAGATTTTATTTATTTATTTGAGAGAGAGCATGAGCGAGCATGAGCGGGGTGGGGTGGGGGGTGTGGGGCAGAGGGAGAAGGAGACTCCCCGTTGAGCAGGGAGCCTGACACTGAGCCATCCAGAACCCTAGGATCATGACCTGAGCCAGAGGCAGATGCTTCATCAACTGAGCCACCCAGGTGCCCCCATTGGAACCTCTTTTAAATTTGGTACCATATTTCATCAGTGTTTTTAGGAGAAGAGTCTAAATGTGTGTGTGTCAGGGGTGTGTATGTGTTTTCTACATCAATATGTATTTTTTTAAAGATTTTATTTATTTATTTGACAGAGAGAGAGACAGTGAGAGAGGGAACACAAGCAGGGGGAGTGGGTGAGGGAGAAGCAGGCTTCTGGCGGAGCCGGGAGCCCGATGTGGGGCTCGATCCCGGGACCCTGGGAACACGACCCGAGCCGAAGGCAGACACTTAACGACTGAGCCACCCAGGCGCCCCAACATCAATATGTATTTTTAAAAGTTTTTAATTTTTTGTTTTTAAGGAGTTAGACTTCCCCACTCACTGACTTTTTTCATATTGAGGTTCAGCCACGACATTTACAATTGTTCAGCAGTGTTTAACTAGGGATGAGATGGTCTACATCTGCTGGATGAACTGAAGCTCTGAGGAAAATGACTTTCGGGGAGGAGACTGACCGGTCAGAGAAGCAGCTCCCCGCACCCTTCCCCACCCTCTGGCTTCTCTTCTTTCTCCAGCAGGTTAGCAGGTGGCCTGGTGAGAATGCAGCCAACAGGGGACTTTTATTCTGTGTTTACTCTAGCCCTGGGGAATGCCTGTGAGGGGTTGGAAGGTTTTGTTTTGTTTTTTGTCTTCTAGTGCTGTTGAATTGGTGGGTGGCACAAGTTTGCTACATAGAGATGGTCGCTACTCTTACTAAATTTCTTCCTCATCTGTTCTTTAAGAACCAACATCTCCCTGTTGGGCAATCTGCCTACCTCACTGGGACAGTCACCATGAATATTAATTCATATACACACCTGAGAATAATGTGTATGGCTAGTGGGCACTTACTCTGAGCAGAAGAATTCAGGGAATAATCCATGACTCTGCGCTCTTGGGACCTTCTGCTCTGGGACCTGAATTCTCAATGGTGGTTTTGTGAACATGGTAGAATCACCTCAGCATCATAAATCTCAAGGCAAACCACATCACTCCTTTAAGAAAAGGCATTTGTTCTGTTACCTTGCCCTCACAAAGAAGTCAAGGGTCCAGATATTTATCATCCGCAATGACACCTCATTTCGCCTTTCATCACCAGACCAAATGGTAGGAGTTGTTCTCCTTTGTGTTTTCACAGTTTTTTCTCAGAGACTTCTCTGCCTGTTGTTACTGGGTCTTTCAGACTTGAGTGCCCTCCTGGCCTGCAGGGTCACTCCTGTGTCGAGGTTGGGCAAATGGCAAACATGCTGGTCAAGTGTTGGGCAAATTTAAATGTCATTCCTTTTTACTTTTTAGTGTTCTTGGAGTTTGGGTGAACTTCTTTTTCTTTAAACTGCTAATTTGAGTTCAGACACAGGCCAGAAGGGAGCATTGTCCTGGTTGTCTGCTATTGGTGTTCCATTGTGGAAAGTATTTTCTCAGCCAGAACATTTAGTTTAGTTACCAACTTCATAGTATTTTGTTAGTAATATCTCTCTGGGGGGTAAATATATTGTTTGCTTGCATTCATTAGTCATTTATCTCTCTGAAAGCTTTATGATTTGATTTTTGAAACTCACAAAGTGGAGAAATTATCTTTTGACCCAGGTCATAATTTTAACTTCTCTTTTCACCAGCCCCGGGCCCAACTGAAGAGCTTACTGATTAACTCTTAATGTGAAACTGGTATGGCCATAGGTGGGGAGCATAACGTGAAATAACAGGGCTTTGTTAGAATTAGTATCTAGTCTGCTCACTTGACAAGAACAGCTCTGTAAATTTTTTTTTTTTAAGATTTTATTTATTTATTTGACAGAGACACAGTGAGAGAGGAAACACAAGCAGGGGGAGCAGGAAAGGGAGAAGCAGGCTTCCCGTCTAGCAGGGAGCCCGATGCGGGGCTCGATCCCGATCCTGGGATCATGACCTGAGCCGAAGGCAGATGCTTAACGACTGAGCCACCCAGGCACCCCAGCTCTGTAAATTTTTGACTTGAAAGGCTCATCTGAAGGTGAAAAACCTCCCCTTGAGATTTTCAAAACTATTTAGGAATTTAGTAGGTACATTGCTATCAACTTTAGTCTTTCAGTGTAATTTTCACACACAAAAAAGCTCCCATTATTTGATGTGTGTTTCCCTAGGAAACAGTTCTTTCTGAAGAGTGTACTTCTTGCTCCTTATTCATCTGAGAGAAAGATTAATTGTTAAGGGACACAATTAAGATTTGCTTTGTCACTTAAAATTTTCATGTAGTCAGATTTGACTCTGAATAGCCACTTCAGAAATTCTGTGTTTTCAGGCACTTTCTTTTTTCTTTTTCTTTTTAAAGATGTCTAAGTCATCTCTACACTCAACGTGGACCTCAAACCTACAACCCTGAGATCCAGAGTTGCATGCTTCACCAACTGAGCCACCCAGGCTCCCCTTTGGGCATTTTCTAAAGAGAACTCCAAAAACTGCTAGTAATTTGGGGGATAATTTGAAAAATCTCCAATTTGAGGGTTAAAAAGCACTCACCGTGCCAGGTCACAAGTAGACAGGATCCCAAGGCTAGGCAGTAAGCCTTGATGTTTGTTATTGGTTGAATCCTTGAACAGGCAGGCAGAGCCTGTGTGTGGACATATGGTCTCTTCTTACTGAAGTTCTGCCTGCTAGGAAGAGGGTTTAGCCTTGGTTTTCAGTCTTGGGAAGTTTTTATCTGTAGGAATCATGGAAGTCTCAAAACCCAATTCACATTAATTGAAAAAATAAAAGTGTGGGGCGCTTGGGTGTCTTAGTCATTTGAGCAACGGATTCTTGGTTCTGCTGGGGTCATGGCCCCACCTCCAGCGCTCTGCGTGGAGTCTCCTTAGGATTCTCTCCCTCCCTCTCTGCCCCTCCCCCCCACATTTGCATGTGCATGCTTGTGCATGCATGCACGTGCTCTCTCTCTCTCGCTCATGAATAAATAAATAAAATCTTTTTTAAAAATTAAAAAAAGAAGAAAGAAAACCGTATCTGTAGCATTTGGGAGGACAAAAGAATGGTGTAGTATAACAAAACAAACAGTACTGCTATACCAAAAAGGACTGGAGATCAGTATGATACCAACAGTTAGAGTGAGCTCACCATTTCCTGTGACTTGCTTGAAAAACCAGGCATAACTTTGCTTAGATAATCCAAGGGGCCTGTGTGTTCCAATTTTGCGAAATTAATGGGACCGTCTCATGTTGGAAGGCTTTGCACAAATGTAATAAGCTTACCATGTTTTACTTTGGAATGTTATTTGAAATATAACATGGGAGAAAATAATTCATGAAGTTACTGGCTAATCAGTGGATAGACATTCATGATTATCCATTGTTCTCATTTGAGAATACTTGGAAAAGCACTATTCTGGAACTCCTCCAGAATGCTTTCTCTGTCAGAATGCAATGTTGGATCTGTTTTGATCAAGTGAATTAAGTTGTGTGGTGAAAAAAATCTCATTGTAAAGTTGTATTGACCCAGAAATTTCCAGATTTTTCTCTCTTAATGGTGCTTTAAGTGTCTTGATAATTTTTTCAAAAGAAACACCTAACGGTTTTGCTTATTAAGTAAACATAAACAATTTTATAAATATTTATGTCCTAATAACTGAGTTGCCATTTGAAAGTGTTAAGACCTGTAAATTGTAAAAGACATATGCTTTTCTCTTAAAATTTAAAAATTTATTTCATTCTTTAATAAGTACCATTATTTACTAATAATGTGTCTACTTGTTGGACATTGCACAGCTTCTCAAACCTTGGACTTAGACACTCTCACTCACATTTTCTGCTTCATATTAATTTTCAAATGATACTTGGGTTTTTATCACGGGAATTACAAAAACAAAAACAAAGCAACAAAAACCACCTTTTCACAAACATATGAATGATGTCATGTAATGCAATCTGTGAATTAACTTGAACTAGTAGTTTGTTCAGTGTCCAAGACTTCATTGTGTTTTCTTTGAGAAATTGGAATCCCCTCCATCTTCCTGTGGGTTCCCTGTGGCTCTCCAGGGCACCTTGGCACTTGGTGTGGGAACCTGCGTCTGACCTGTGTTTGTTCTCTATAACTAAGTCAGAGTTGCCTTCAGGGGCCTGTGTATTTACAGCATTATCTAAAAATTGGCTTTCGCTGTAAGTTTGTGGTTGTCAAATTTTGGTGAGCAACAAAAACATTTCTGGGCTCTGTATCCTAGTAATTCTGACTTACAATGTTTGGGATGAGTAGGTGGAACCCAAACATCTCTCTTTTTTAACAAGCTTGCCTGATGATACTAGTGCATATGTAGTTTGAGAGCCGCTAAATTCCATCACAAATCCCTTGAGTTCAGGGGCCTTGTTGCTCTTCACTTTAATCTTCTTATTCCTTTTTATTTCTGTAATATGGCATAATGTACATTTGACAAATGTTCATGGAGTGCACTGAACTAACTTACTGTCTCTCACTTCACTTCTCTGTCCTTCCAGCTTTTCTTTTGTTCTGTTCCTTAAAAGGCAAAAGGGAGGAAGGATGGGTTCTTAGAGTTTTGTGACTTTCCAGGCCTCCTGTCCATGGTGTTTCCTAATCTCCCCTGCCAGTTCTTCACTTTCCCACACAAATCCTTTGAGCCTGTTGAATCAGTCCACTCATGTACTCTGAGATACGCTTGGTACATTTGTCTCTGCCTTTCCTGGCTTACATGTGGTACTGAGAGATGTAAGTTTCCAAAGTGGGAGAAACGCAAGGTTTGGGAGACAATTTTTAAAATTTATATGTGTTAGGCTAGAAGAGACTCCATTGTTATTGGATACAGTGCTTCCATTTTAGAATTGAGGAAACACGTGGAAGAAATGTGTTGTACCCGAGGTCACACAGGAAGTGAAAAGCCAGGCTTAGAAAGTTTATTGCCTGGCTCCTTGCCCAGGGCCGTGTCCACTCCATCCCAAGGCCCACCTGATCTCTGGAGGGCAGTATGGGTCATCATACTTAATCTGTGGGAGGTGGTCCTAAATCATACTTGAGTTCTGGGGGGTAGTATTGGATCCTCAGGTTTGATCTCTGGGGCATAGTAGTGGTTTATTTGTGACTTTTTCAAGTCTCACAGGTGATTCTGATACAGAGCAAGGGCCGAGAACTGGGCTTGGCATTTTACTCACAAAATTAACATATTTGGTGTGTTAAAAATTATTTGCCATTTATTTAATCAGTACTTACAAACTGAATTTCTTTTTAAATGTTTGAGTTTTGATTTCATATGAATTTACAGACTTTGGAACATGGGCACCTTAGAGTCACTTAATTTTGTGGTTTCATGGGAAGAAGGCAAAAACTTGAAAGAGCAGAAAAAGCCATCAACATTATCATGAAAGGAGGAATTTGTCTTTTCTGGATGATTATAAATTGTATTCTGTCAGTATCTGAATGTGGTTTGTTGAGCTTTGGACAGCATTTCCTTGCTCAGAGCCCCTTTCTCCTTCCTGGCTCCTAGCTGGATTCTGAGTGATTGGGGATCTGGGGGCCCGACTTTTGGACAGTCAGAACATAGCTGTAGTAGACACTTCCCAGCGGGTGCACAGTACCTTCATCCCTAAGCAGCATTGGAATGATTAAATAAGAATCACAAGGATTGGCCAAGGAAGATCAGTCCTTTTTACTGTGCTTCTCTTTATCACATTTCTGGTATATTTTTAGAAGAGGTAAGACCAGCTTATGTTGAAGGAAAACTGAGCATTAGAAGACTCATGAAAAGTACTCCTGAAATTTTACAATTCCAGAGCTACTTTACTCAAATGCACAGTCAACCATTCATTCATGTCTGCGTGCTTCACTCGTTTATTTGACATTCATTCACTCACTCATTTATTCTCTCTGAGTGGTCTTCTTCCAGGTGGCTGCTCGTCTCCTATGACATGATGTGGAACTATGTTTCCTGAAAGCCCAGCCTTTTGGAATGAGGACCCTCTCTCATTCCATCTTTCTTGAGACATAATCTTGTAGCTGTGCATCTTTTCAATTTAATTTCAAGTAGTATCTGCCTGGCTTTAATTACAGACATTATAATGATACCGTAAAGGAGGGGAAATGTGTAATTTGGGCGTCACATGAAGTTGCTTGTAATTTATTGTAAATCTTGTAATCTGTTTTTTTGGTTTAGTTCGGAATAGCTGGAGAGCTGAGAGTGCTACTTTTTTTGCGCCACACTAATGAAAACATGTCTCAACTTTATTACCCAATCCGGAACAAATTTAACTTAAATCCAAAAATAAGAGTGATATTACTTAATACCATTACTGTTAATTTAACCACCCCTTTCTTTCATACTGCCCTTTGCCAGGAGTGCCTATCAGGGAAAAATGCTTTGAGTTTCTTTTCTGGCTTTTCCTTGTCTGGAATACCCTCTATCAAGGGGCAGTTTCAGAAGGAAAACGCCACAGGTTCTCCCGATGGTCCCCTGAAGAGCTGGGACTGCTCATCATGCTTCTTGTTACTGAGACATCGTGTACTGCGGTAGAAAGGGCATGCAGGTGGTGGGTGGCAGAAATCTGTCCACTCACTGTACTAGGGTTGCTTTTAAGCACTGACGTTGCTTAAACTGCATTTGACCTGGTGCTTCGGATTCAAGCCAATAGGTGACTCATTATTTCAGATGTTTGGTTTGTGCTGTTATAGTTGAAGCAATCTGTAAGGAAAATAGAAAAGCCTGTTGTAAAAATACGTCTGTCTCCAGGAAGGAGAATCCCTGCGTCCTGGCCAGAGGTGGGGTGTCTGCACATGGCTTCTCTAGCTTGTTGTTTTACCTTAGATCCTGGTTTGACACAGTCCTGGGAAAAGTCCATCAGTGCATGTATAGAGACAGTGCCAATTATTTTCACGTTCTTGTATGTGAGCTGGGAACATGCTGGGCATGAACTTTGCTCTCGTGGTCCCTGAGAGATCACTGTGCACCCTGAGGATAGGCCAGCCAGGTGCCAGTCACCAGGGTCCATTCTGAGGGAGAGAACACAGGGCTCACAGCTGTTCAGAAGGTTAACCTTGTCAGGCAGTTTCTCTCTGAAGTTTGAGATGCGACAAGCAATTTGTGTTCTTTCTTTGGTCATTGAAGGCTGTTCATTTTTCAATATGTGATTTACTAATTATGGAATGTTTGGCTTTCTAGAATCAAAGACTATTACAAAATGTCATTTTAAAAAATCTTTAACTTTTGCACTATGTTTATAAGTAAAACATTCTGCTAACTTTAATTTGTGCTCTTTTTCCTTGTGTCTTGGTTCTTAACTATTCCAGGGGAACACTTAGGAAAAATTATCAAATCCCTCCCCAAACACTGTGGTAAAGGGACTGTTCAAGATTTGTAGGGTTGTGGCTATGAACCGACAGTTTGGACTTACGGTCGTTATTACTTTATCATAGAATTTTGATTAATTTGTTAGATGATGACTGTCAGACGCGTTCGTTTTTTTTTTTTTTTTTAACATTTGATTTTTAAGTCATCTCTCCACCCAAATTAGGGCTCAAACTCACAACCTCAAGATCAAGAGTCGCATGCTCTACCAGCTGAGCCAGCCAGGCGCCCCTGTCAGATGGTTGTTTTGAGAGTGTTTGGCTGAGTTTATAATAGCTTCTGTCTACTGAATATATGCCAGGAACTTGGTATAATTCTCATAGACTAGAGGGCATATACTACAGATGCAGTAGATAGCCAATAGTCAGAGAGGTTAATTAACATGCCCACGGCCACATAGCTAAGTGAGAAAGAGCTGTAAGAGTTGATCTCTTATATCATCCTGACTTGGAGGATGTCTCTACACAAAGCTCTATGGCCTCCCCGCCTAAAAATGGGGGTGGGGGGCAGAACTACCATGTTACATAGTGCTGAATGTCCTTCGGCCTCTCTCCCTGTCTAGTGATATGTAAATAGCCCTTTCAGAGAGACGGGATAGCATAATGGTTAAGAGCAAGGACAACTGTCTCACTCCCACGCTTGGTAGCTCTGAAACCTTTGGCAAGTTCCTTACCCTTTTTACGTCTTGCTGTTTCCATCAGTGGATAAGACAGTACCTGAAGTTGTGAGGTTGAAATAAGTATCCATAAAGTGTTAGAAGAATGGCTTGTGATGAGCACTATGCAAGTATTTGCTATTGTGAAGACTGGTAAGCATAAGATGTCCTCTCCATTTCCTCTCTTACTTGCCTCAATAAGCAACAACGTGCCCTGGGTTCGCTTGTGGGATGCTTCGGAGTAGGGTAGGACTGGGGGAAGGTCATGACCTGCCACTTTGGGAGTGAGGCCCTCTTGGAACCATGGTCCAGTCTTTACCCTCTTGGCTGTGGGCATAGCTCCCAGGTTCTTCTACACATACTTGGTCTCTGTGGTCTCTGGTCTGGTTGCCTGTTCTCAGAATGTGTGCATCTCCCACCCTTACCACAGGTGCTTTGACTACATCATTGCCCATTCAAACATTGATTTTGTATCCCAGCCTTTTGTCTATATGTTTCAGCTGGTGTGGCCACAAGGGTATATCATAAATGATGACCTCCTAGAGGCAAGGCTGAATCTGTGAGGACCTTGTAGAGCAGTTTTATTAAAAAATAAGTTTTTTATCATGAAAATGCTATGTTACAGGAGTGTGAACATGAAGGGAGGGGTACCTGGAGGAGGCAGAAAACCAGAAGGTGGAAAGACAGCGCCAGGGGTCTCTGGGCCTTGTGCTCTTGACTTCCGTAATCCTTTTTCCCCTTCCTTAATTTAGGGAACCTGGAGGGCTTATTACCCATCCCACTTCAGGGCCTGAAATGTTTCCCTTCTGATTCCCACGATGAAGGGAAGTGAGTCAGGCATTCCTGATGCAGAAACCCCACTGCCTGGGAGAGTACTCCCCTCGGAGCACCGCCCCCACCCCAAGGCTTCCCCTTGCTCCTTAGCGCAGTGCGCATGTCAGAAGCAGGTAGTGACCCCCGCAGTGCAGTGAATGACTGCCCCCTCCCAGAAAGCCTCAGTGATGGAGATGGCCCACAAATTGCCAAAAACTGATGTGGAAACTGCCTGTTGGTTTTTGTTTCATTTTGTTTTCATTGTGGTGAAACACACATAACAAAATTTACCATTTTTACACTTTTAATTGTATAGTTCAATGCCATTAAGTACATTCACGGTGTTGTGCAACCGTCACCACCACCCATCTCTAGAGTTTTTTTTTTTTTTGTATCTTGCGGAAGTAAAATCCCATACCCATTCAATAGTAATTCTCCCTTCCCCTGCCCCCCAGCTCCTTGCCGCCACCCTTCTGCTTTCTCTCTCTATGAATGTCACTACCCTAGGAACCTCACGTAAGAGGAGTTGTACGGTGTTTGTCTTTGTGTGGCTGGCCTGTTTCACTTAGTGTAATGTCCTCAGGGCTCATCCGTATTGGAACATGTGTCAGAATCTCCTTCCTTTTGAAGGCTGCCCACGATTGCAGTGTATGTATATGCCGCATTTTGTTGATCCCTTCATCTGTTAATAGGGACTTGGCTTGCCTCCACTTCTGGCTGCTGTGACTAACCCGCTGCCATGACTGTGGGTATAATGCTGTTGGTTTTGTTCTGAAGGGACGTTAGGGATTCAGGAGTAGAGCCCGTTCTGCCTGTTTGCATAAAAGAACCTCTGTACAGCTTTGAATTTTTTTGAAATTAAAGAAGAACAGCAATCTTGAACTCCAGGAGTAATTCAGCTGACTGATAATAGGTCCCTGGGTTTTTCACTGCTTTGAGGAGGGATCAGGCAGAACTTAATGTAGAGGAAATGAGAAGCCACGAAAGCCAAGGATGTTCAGAAAGGGTGAGTGTGGTACGAAATTGTGAAACTTAGAGGGAGAAAGAACTCTACTGCCCCCACGGAGCAGAGGATTTATGCAGTTTACCCTGGGAAACGGAAGCCCCCACAGGAGAACGACGCAGGTTAGCTCTTACTTGGTGGAAGCACCAGTATCTCTTAGATGTAGGACCGGGCACCAGGTTGCAGAGGCTCCTTCTGCAGGGGGAGGCCGCAGTCCTCTGGCTCCCCTCCTGCACTGCTGGCACCGCGTGCCTTGCCACCTCTGAGTACTTCTGGTCTTTCCACGGTTCCCTGGATGGAATTCTTTTTTTTTTTTTAAAGCTTTTATTTATTTATTCGACAGAGAGATAGAGAGAGAGCACAAGCAGGCAGAGAGACAGGCAGAGGGAGAGGGAGAAGCAGGCTCCCCGCCGAGCAGGGAGCCCGACGCGGGGCTCGATCCCAGGACCCTGGGGTCATGACCTGAGCCGAAGGCAGACAGACGCTTAACGACTGAGCCACCCAGGCGCCCTCCTGGATGGAATTCTGTAACTTCCCTTCGATCTCTAACTGTAGGTCTGTGTTGCTTGTTAATAAGAATATTGTACTATTTACTAATTCAGGAATATGTGTTCTTGACCACTGTGAAAAGACCACCAAATGGAAATGATTTGAAAGGAGCCATTTCTGTTCAGAAAATTTCCAGATGTAGTGTACAGTGCATCCTTCACAGCTGTCCTGTCCTGGCTTCTTGTCATACCGTACATCAGCCACATGCTCAGCCGGTTGCATGTACCCAGGCAGAACCCTAAGAAAATTTGATGAACGTATGTGTTGCCCTTTATTATTTACTATCCATTTTCTGTCTTTGTTACCTCAACTAACAAGCTTCTTGTTCCTTTAAGTCCTCACAGCACAGGGTTTCTACTGACTTCTCCTACCCTCACTTACCTTGCACGATATCTGGTTATAACAATGCAAATTATTCCAAAAGAATGTCTTGTTTAATAGTTGTCAGAAAGAAAGAGCTCAGGGGCCCCTGGCTGGCTCAGTCTGTGGAGCATGTGACTCTCAGTCTCGGGGTCATGAGTTTGAGCCCCACATTGGGTATAGAGATTACTGAAAAGTAAAATCTTAGAGAGAGAAAGAAGGAAGGAAAGAAAGAAGGAAAGGAAGGAAGGAAGGACGGAAGAATGGACTCCATAAAGATAGGAGGGTGGAAATGAAGATGTTAAGGATTATGGGGCAGAAAGGACTGTGAACATTTTCTTTGAGTTGGTCTCAGAATTCACTGAGTTTTGCATGGTCATCCTGTGTTTCTATCCCAACAATTCTGCCTGGCTTTTCCTAGAAATTTTTATTGAAAAGCAGTGGCAAAGTATGGCTTGTCTTTTCTGCTAAAGCCTTAGCAGATAGTTTATTCCCAAACGTAAACATTTTAGTAAGCCTTTTGTTTAGTGACTCATTAATTTGATGAGGGAAAAATGTCCTAATAAAGATAAAGAAACTGTAAACTGTTTCAAAAGCTGCAGAGGGAAAAATGTTAGGGCTCTGTAGGTCAACTACTTCCCCTTGTTCTTGGCGTTCCATTTGTTGCTTGGTCATGGGAACAGATAAACTGGGCATTTAAGGTCATGTCCTCATCTTAATTCTCTTCTATAAATTTATACATACATCGTAAGTCCTGGGGGTTTTACTTCTGTAGCGTGTCTTTCTGTATGGACAGGGACTATGTATGAATTGAGTTGATTTTTTTAAAAAAATATTTATTTGAGACAGAGCAAGAGAGAGAGCGAGGTGGGAGCCTGGGTGGCTCAGTCGGTTAAGTGACTGCCTTTGGCTCAGGTCATGATCCTGGAGTCCCGGGATCGAGTCCCGCATCGGGCTCCCTGCGGCAGGGAGTCTGCTCCTCTCTCTGACTCCCCCCTCTCGTGCTCTCTCTCTCTATCTCATTCTCTCTCTCAAATAGATAAATAAATAAAATCTTAAAAAAAGAGAGAGAGAGAGAGAGCGAGGGGTGGGGAGGGTCAGAGGGAGAGGGAGAAGCAGACTCCCCGCTGAGCAGGGAGCCCGATGCGGGACGCGATCCCAGGATCCTGGGATCATGACCTGAGCTGAAGGCAGACACTTAACCGACTGAGCGACCCAGGCGCCCCTGAATTGAGTTGATTTTATGAAAAATAGTAAATCCAAGTTCCCTCTTCCACAAAATAGCACATTAAATGTGTCACTAGGTTAGCACCAAGAAGTAGCTTGAGTAATTTTTACTAGTAAACAGTTTGATTTTCTCAGAAATATCATAAACACCCAGCTATAAAGAGTCACAGATCCCTGAGCAGAATCAAAGGTGTGAGGGAAGAGGAAGTCTCCCTAGCTCTGACTGTGGTTACATAAGGCATAATCTGCATTATCATTCATATACAATTATCCTGGAGGTATTATGACCTTATGTTCTACATTATTTTGGTAAGATTAAATGTTCCAACATGGATGTAACTATTTCTAGCTTTTGTATGAGTGTTACATGAAGTATAAACTTATTCCATGTTAAACCCTCTTTGTAACAAAAGCATAGCGATCTTTCTCAAATCCATGAGTAAACATCATAGAGGTTTTTAACACAGTTATCACTTATATTTCACGAGGCAGCTGTATGCCTCCCTGATTCTCAACTTTTCCAGGAGGAAGACCCACTTATAAACTGGAAAAATGCCTAAGGTGAAAAGGAAAAAAATGGATTTAATATAGTCATTAAAAATAAAAAACCAAGAGGCAAGGCAAATTGACTTTGTGGGCTGTAGGTGTAGTGTAAAGAACTCAGAGTTTGTTTTACTTATATAATCAGTTAATGCTTTTATCTAAGTTTGTATCTGTTCTCTTGTGTGGTACTTTTGAAAAGGAAACATAATGATCCAAGTTGCCCATTTTTTGGTTATTATTGACTGGATTTTCCTGAATGACCCTCCAAAAAAAAAAAATATAATAAGGCACTAGTTATAGTCTAGTCATGTGTGTGGAAGTTTGTGCCTTCATATTTGATACAAGACCATTTCCTAGCAGACACAAGCCAAGTTTCATAAGGATATAAATATGTTTTACTTAGGTGTCTTTCTAATTACATAGACTTACGAAATGTTCTTTGTAAGGTGTGGTCTTGGGTACTATACAGATCGTATTCTGCAGTGACAAGGTTTAATGCTGGGACCTTTCAACCTCTCGTAATTGTCAAATAAACCAGACCTCAGTGCAGCAAGGATTCCATGGATGGACAGCATTCATGTATTCATTTAACCGACGGTATTGTCCCCTACTCTGGGCTGGGCATCAGGTGGGCCTTGGATATATGAGGTGAACAAAATGTGCTGGGTCTTAGGGAACCAACCCAGGGTCCGTTGGAGGGGACCAACACAAACCAGCAGGTGTGCTGCTGGGGGACAGGGGCTGTGCCCGGGTCCACATAGGCTGGGACATGCAGCAGAGGTCCCTTCTTACCTCAGTGCCCACAGGGCTGCAGGTGAAGGAGGAGCAGGAGAGGGAAGGCAAGAGTAGGTGCCCTTTGAGCTGAGTGTTGACTCTTAAGTCCAAATCAGAAGCTGTTTCTTAACAATAGACTTTGAACCACACTGTTTATGTAAATTAGGTGACTTTCTAATTTGGGGGGAAACTTTTTTTTTTTCCTGCCACTTCATATCTAATGGAAACAAGGCAATGGAAAGCGTAGCCTGCGTTGTTTAGAGCTGCCTTTGAATGCTGGCTGCCACCTAGTAGCTGTTCCACCTTTCTGAACTTCACATAAAAAGGGAATAATAAAATATGCTCCGTGTGTGGGTTGGATATGAGGTAGTATAGGTACCAATAATGATGAATTCCTCCTCTTCCCTTGGCACAGTGAGGTCGAGTGCCTTGAAAAAGATCATTTATTTTGGAAGATGCTTGGTGAAACAAGAAAGAAAGCAGGGCTAATTACAGGATACTGAGAGTGGCTAATACTAGGCACCAATTTGTTTGTTTCTGGCACTATTCTAAGTGCTTTCTGTACATTTCCTCATTTAATCCTCTCAAGAATTCTGAGTTAGGTGCTATTATTTCATCCCCATGTCAACGATGAGAAAATTGAGGCTCGAGTAGTTAACCCTGCTTGTGTGGCTCCAGAGCTCTTAACTATTGGATGGAGTTTTTGAAAAGCATCATGAGGATGGCAGTGATAGTAATGCCTAGATTTTAATTTTTCATCCTTTGAAGAACACTTCTGCTTAGCTCGTTACATGTGTTCCTCGTAAAAAACAGGAGATGGCTAGAGATTGGGATAGAAAACAGAGGTTTCCTAGAGGGGAGGTGACTTGCCCAGGGTTACTGAATCTGTGTGTGGCCCAGTTGGTGCAAGAACTTTAACCACCCGATTCTTGGGAGTGTTAATAGAATGAAAAGAACAGGACAGGAATGCTGTTAACAAGTGGATGCTATGAAATTTTTTAAATCGCTAACGGTCACAGGGAGGTTCATTATGTTGCTCAAGATAATGTCAGGCCAGTGGCCACCTGTAATTAGGAAGGGCAGACCCAGCTCCAGAGCCACACAGCTTCTGAGCAACCCAAGTGCGGGAGTTGAAGCCCTAATGCATCTATGTTTAGGCTACTTGGAGCCAGGGAGCATCCTCACACCTTCTGGGAGTTTGAAAGCTCCAGGGAGCAACCTAAGTGGCCCAGGGAATCTCTGTTGGCTCCCACTGCCTCCTGCCACAGTCACGAGGGCTCTTTCTAAAGGTGAGTGGGCAGCCACAACCAAGAGGGAGACGTTGAGGATGTGCCCACGTCTGTGTGGTGGGGGTGATACGGAGGACCTGGGCCGCCTCCTTCCAGTGCTAATCAGCTCTCTCTGCAAATTGAAGTCTCAGCACAATTTTAAAGAAAGCAAGAGAGACAAGAAACCAAATAAGGTTGGACCAAAAGCCTGTTGGAATTATGTGGTGTTTTGCCCTGTAGCTGGGGATCCAGTTACAGATGCTTGTGATTATGGCCTTTGCAAACAGTTGTCAGAGAAATTTATAAGATTTCTAAAGGCTGCAGAACAGCAGATGTGGAATTAAATTTCAAGAACAGTTACTCATAATGGCTTACATGTGGGTATAGGATATTTAGAATTCAGACCCAAGTCCCTGTGTCCAAGAGGTGTGCGATGCAGGGACAAAAGGAGAGATTGGAGGTGTCAGCATTTTCTGGTGTTCTTTTCCTTGTGTATCATTTATTGTTGACCCCCAGGCCCTTCATAGCAGCGGAAATCTTCCATAACAGTTAGTTTGCAGTGTCAAATATAGTCTTCGTTTGTCCTGTTTTGTGAGATGACTCTGATTGGCTTCTTTGCCAACAAGCATCAACCGTGCCAGCATATAGATTGTGGAAAATGCGAATCTCTATGACCAACTTTAATTGGCCATGCAACAGATATTTTAACATTAGCAAAGTTCAAGGTATTTAGGTTTGCCTTGTTTCATATCTGTTTTTTCACAATTCATATGGCAAAGGCTTTAATGACTGTAAGAAATGCCTTTATTATTGATGAAGGACAGGATTGGAATGATAGTAGTAATGATAGTGATCTAACAGTTGTTCTTTTTGAAGCAAAAGCTACTAGGTTTCTCCCCACCTCCAATAAGGAAATATACTTCCTGAGTTCAAAAATCCACGAAACCTTTATTAGGCAGCAGAAACAATTAAAGAGAGTATTCCAAGTCTTGGTATATATAAAATGACATTCTAGTTCTTGTTATATTGAAATGCCCCTTTCCAGAGCTTTTCAAATAATTGCTAGAAAACATAGCTTCTACTGTATTAATAAACAGAGGACCCTAAACTCAGTACTGGGACAGAATTTAAGGATCAGCTCTTTTCCTACAAAATCCAGAAGTTTCTGCTGCTGTTTTACTTAATGTGTATACCTCCTATGTGTGTGTGTGGCGGGGGGGCAGCCTTGCAAGGGCCCACTGTTGGGGCACTTAACTATGCTGAGTGGTATTCTCTTCACGGACGGAGCATGTCAGGTTTTGTGGTGACCGAGATAAAGCGTGGAGGGAGGAACGGAAGATGGGTCACAGTGCCACGTGGCTGTGTGATGGCCCTGGGTGCCGGGCTTTAGTTACCACATTTGTGAAATGAGTACAGCACTGTTCTATACTCCATACCGTGCTTCTGCAAAACCAGATGGCTTAGCACTTTCTGCAAATGAGACAAGATGGAAATCAAATGGAATAACAACGGTTCATCTTTGTGTACTGCCATATCATAAAATCATCTCACTGAATGCTCACAGCTATATGGAGAGGTGACATGATGATGATCGCATGATAGATAGGAGTACAAAAGCTCTTAGAGGTCTCAGTCACTTGCCCCAGGAAAAGGAGAATAAAATGGGTGGATATTGGCCACCCTTGGGATCATTACATCCCCAAACAGCAAATGGTGAATCTGGTACTTAAACCCAAGAATTTGAACTGCAGAGTTGGTGCTGTTCTTCCTCCTCAAGTCCTTTAGAGAGGGAAAAGCACTGGTTAAAAATGGCCTTGTCATTCTCCCCGCTTTTAGCTCTGGTGTTGCTTGGCCTTTTAGATCATTGGGAGGTAATGTGAGAAGGGTCTGTGCTGCTTGTTGGCCATTTGACCGTGGGCAGGGTACCCCAACTCCCAGTGGTCCCCATCTGTAAAATGGAGTTAATTGACTGTCTCATGTCATTGTTGTGAGTGTTCCATGGAGATAAATGCTGTCAAGTACTTCGCACTGTGGCACGTAGCAAGACCCCTCATTAGATCATGAAGAGGAGGAAGACCATAGTTACTGCTAAGGTTCTCAGTGCTCTTGAGGTTTTGGCAACAGAAAGTTCTCTCTCCCTGGACCCATGTGTGGCTGAGCTGTTTCCTGGCTGAACTTGCACTCTTGACCCTCCCATGTTACACACGCCCATAATAGCTTCCTGGGGGCTGGTTTCCATGGAGAACAGCTATTGAACCTCTGTTGTCATGTGTTTCCTATTTATTCCACATACCCCAGCTTAAACTTTCAAGATTCTTCTGCCTCATCAAGCAACAGAGACAGCTGGGCCTATGGTACATGCTGACCCCCCATGCCTTCCCAAGGTCAATGGCACTCGTAGGCTCTGTCCAGAGCTAATCTTTTAATTCATCCTTTAAAGATTTATGGAGTATTTTTATCCCAGGCAAACCAGAGAAGGACTTCCTGTTCCTCTGTATCACTTAACCAGGGGTTGGCAAGTATCATCTCATCTCATTTCTGAGAAACAGGTAGAGACAGGCCCACACGAGGACCCAAAAACTGGGGTCACACCGCTTCCCTCATTTTCAGCGCTAATGAGAAGTACTTTCCAGCAGATGTTCCTGCTCTTCCCCTGATGTTTCTTGATGAGTTTTTCATCCTTGTTGTCTTTTCTTACTCGTGTACTTAGGGGAAACTGAAAGACTGTAGGACGCTTCTGTTCTAACTTTATCAGTTTTAATCTGAATTTTATGAAAATCCTAGACCAGTTAGCTCCTTGCCTCCCTCTAGGATGGGCTTAGAATGCCATCTCCATGTACAGTGTCCTTACAATCAGATGTTTGCTGAGAGCTTCAAATCATCATTCAGGTCAGATGGTTTCCACATGAACTAAGACTAAAGCTCCTTCATTTAGCATCTAGAAGAAAAACCATTTTTAGAACTATCAGTCCTTTAAAAAAGCAAACAAACAAACAAACCATTGATATTAAACTTAGTCACTGAAACTTTGAATGGAATGGGAACAAAATAAGTTCCCTTGTTTCTAATTTGGGGGCTCCTATTTATGCAGAGTGGCCCAGGGATAAAGCAGTAGCCAGTCTGAGTTGAGCTGGATGAAATAAACAAAAAGGTTGAAAATCCTTATCTGCTCACTTAGTTCCTGTTATTGCTAATCATATTAATTCCTTGGCCATCACCATCCTCAAAACATCTTGCTTCTGATGAAGAGACTCCAGTGATTTGTGTATTTTGTTCTTTTACCTAGAGATCTCCATTAAAGTCCTTGATTAGATAGACCACGCTGGAATATAAATGAAATATAAATGAAATTTTTTTTAAGATTTTATTTATTTATTTGACAGAGAGAGACACAGCGAGAGCAGGAACACAAGCAGGGGGCGTGGGAGAGGGAGATGCAGGCTTCCTGCTGAGCAGGGATCCCGATGTGGGACTCGATCCCACGACCCTGGGATCATGACCTGAGCCACAGGCAGCCGCTTAACCGACTGAGCCACCCAGTTGCCCTAAATGAAATTTTTTATTAAATGAAATGCCAAAGAGCAATTTTTCGACTCCTACAAATCAATCCAGCCAGTGAACAAGTGTGAACTACTCCCTTACTGTGGGCATTTGTGTAGATTCATGTTTACACTTGGCTTGGTTCTGAAATCTGAGAAGATTCCAACCATGGCTCCAGACGATTTCACCTATTTGACCCTAAGTGCAGGGAAACGGCCAGACTGTAACAAATACCAAATCACTGAACTCGGGGCACTGTATAGGCCATGTGAAGGCCCTTTTCCTTTGCTTGAGGGCAGTTTTCATCTCTTTTGCAGAGTCAGGTTCAAAAAGGTAGAGGAAATAAACTACACTTTTGTACTGGGTTTGAGTTCATCTTCACTATTATAGCAACTGTACTTTCTCAGAAGGACCTGCTTGAAGCAAAGCTCTGTGTGAATCAGCATTCTTCCTGCTACTGGATTGTAGCTTCTAGGCAGCAGAGAGCTGGACTTGGTGTCTCTGAGCCCCCAGGGCTTGTGTGTGTGGTTGATGGGTCGTGTGGTAGTGTTGTCTTATTCCAGGACAGGTAGTTAGGAGCAGGTTTAGGAATGGTTTCAGAAGCCTTGTACCTAAATGATTTCTGGAAGATATTTCTCAGAGAAAATTGGCAGTAAAGTGAAGCCATTGATCTCACCCCTTGATTTCTTGGTACAGGAAAGTACCTGGAAAGGAGGAGGAGGAAGACCCTGAAATGCGTATGACGTGGCTCTGTATGTACGTGTGACAGCCAAAGCCATTCCTAAACGGGGAATTGTGACCGTTTGAAATGGACTTGCCAAGCCTCCCTGCCGGGAACCTTCCTTCTTGCAAGAAAAGGAAATTATCAACTAAACCCTGATTGTAGGTGCCCAATTCCTATATTCCTCAGATGCAGTCTGCTAGAGAGAGCCTGCACTCAGCTTCATTTGGACTCTTTAATTGGCAGAAAATGGTTCTAACGCCTCCTTCCTCCTACCACTTAGGTCATAGTTTTTTGTTTTGTTTTATTTTCTGCTCTCTCATTGCTTTTGAGAAACCCATAACATTCCTTTTATTCTTCCAGTGATTGGCATCTTGTTTTTGTCACAAAGATAGTATGCTGGTATTTTCTGTCTTTACACTGATCTTCTAAAAAGGTGAAGTGTGGAGGCCCATGCCAGAGAAGGGGGCATAATTAACCTCTGTGATGTTGTCCAAGTTTCTTGAGAAACTATTAGAACTCTATTATCTTGGTGTTTGCCAGTTGAGGTAAAACCAACATCTGTATGTGTCTTTCTTTCCCAGAGGGCATGACAAGAAAAGAGAAAGAGAAGAGTTCAAGGAATTAAAAACAGAGTCTTCTTCAGGATAACATTTGGGGTCAGGTAAACATCTCTTTCGAATTTCATTGAAAAATTCCAGGAGGCCAAGGGCAAAATCTCCAGAAGACTTGTTTCATGGAGTGTAGTTCAGTGGAAAGTTCATCTTTAAAAAAAAAAAAAATGTAGAAAACCTGAGTATGATATTGCTTAGGGGACTCTTAGAAAAACAGAGAAGGAAAAGGAAACCAAAAAACACAACTTCTTCTCATTTGGAAAGTGTGGAAGGCCTGGGAAAGATTTTCCCCAGTGACTAGGAAATACTTCTTTGTTGCACGTGAGCTCCTTTCCTTCCAGGAGCTGTAGAGTCGTTTCTTTTTTTTTTTTTCTTTTAAGTTTTTGCTTTAATTCCGGTTAGTTAACATACAGTGCTCTGTTAGTTTCATGTGTAGAATACCACGATTCAACAGTTCCCACACTGTAGAGTCATTTCTTAAATCTGTGACTCTTGAGTTGTGAATGTGGACGTCGGTGATGCACGCAGACTCGCCAGGGCGGGACAGAGCAGTGTGACCGTCTTTTGTAAGCCGGCGACATGTCAGCCTCTACTGTAGCCTATAGCCTCTTTCTTGGTGGTTCACTTGTGTGGTTGCATTTACCAGTTTCGGGGTTCAAATAACGTCTTTCACAAGATTTAAGCTCTTGTTTAACTTTTCTTTAAAAAGTTGAGAGAAACTGTCCCCTTTGACTCTGAAGGAAATTAAACTACAAGTAAGGCTACCAGTGGAGATTGTGGAATTTCTGTCCTGGAGATCTTCAAAAGTAGAACATAAAAATTAGGTCACTTAAGTAAGTCTGCTTGGAGCCTAACCAAGATGGCCTCCTGCAGTGTTCCAAGTTTATAAAACAACTTGTGTTAATATTCATATATCCGTGGAGCATAAGGAAAATCAGTACTTTGCTACATTCTCTTAGAGCTCCTTAAAAATGTGTTGAGCTCCCTGTGCCTAGAAATGGCTGTGTCTCTCATTTGCATTGGATGCTAATGTTGCTTGTGGAAATTTAGGAGTGGTGGGAGGGAGGAAGTAAGAGGGGTTGTCTGTTTGGAGAGTGACATTCGATCCTTTCAGAGGGTGGCACTGAGAGGATACTTGGCTTAAGCAGAGCTGACTTGACTGAGCATATTAACAAAGTCCCCAAAGAACTGTATTTAGCGTGAGGACACTTCCTGTAAAGAACTATTGCATTACTAAATGATTAGTTTGCTGGCTTTAAATGGTCTATAAAATGCAAAGAGGTTGTTTGGTTCATTGTCATTGGAAGCTATTATATTAACTGTAAAAAGTTAAGAAGGTTGTCTAAAGCAAGATTTTTAAATCATCTGGATCCAGTATGAGTCTAGAATGACAAAAATTAAAAAGTCAAAGAAAAGATTCTTTGTGGAATGCCAAACCACAGTGAACATAGTTCTTGGTGACTTGCTGGATTCCCAGTACCCCCAGGGCTTTCCCCTCCTGCAGATTGTATCCAGCTCTGGCCTACCACATGGTGACAAATCAGTTTCCCTCCTGCCTACTGACCTTAAAGAGACATAGTTCACGGGCTTATGAACACCTGTAAGAAGGACTTGATTTTTTAGGAATGGAGAAATTGAAAGCGTTAAAGGTGCTCAACAGACAGGAAAGCAAAATGTGAAATTGGGAGCCTTGCTTCCCACCCCCACCCCCAACCCCCTCCGCAAAGGCAATTTATGAAACATTTTTTTCCATTCTTTTTTTTAAAGTAAAAATTTATCTTAGGAATTTAAAATAGGAGGTTAATGCCCTCTGTGACTTTATTTCTTGAAATTGTCCAGTCAATGCAATATGGATTTGAGACTTTGCCAAGGACCTAGACACTAAAATATATTATCTTCCTTTTGTTTTTCTTCTTTGTCTTTTTTTGTTTGTTTTATTTTCCTGGGCAGGCAAAAATAAAGGAGAGAACTCCAAGCTGTAACATTTGGTTTTAGTACTGTTTTCTTTGCTCATTCCTTTTAAGAAAGGACACATTCATTAAAGTAAGACCCTATGTTTTTAGTTCTTTCTCTCTTTTAACTTTCCTTTTATTTGAAGTTAGTTCTGCCATGTGGTGGTTTTCAAGATGTTTGTGTATTTACACTGAAAACCTTTCTTTCAAATAAAATCTTATTTTTAACCCTAATATATGAAACAGATAAACCGTAGCTGTTCTGGGGAGTTGCCCCCCAGCCGCCTCCTGCCCTGTGGTTTCTGAGGCACATCTGAGCACTGGGGGCCCCTGAAGGTTCTTCATCCCCTGACATGAACACAGGATTAGGAGGGAGGGCCTTGTTTGCTGCTCCCAGGCTGCCACCAATACTTTTTTGTCACTTGCTGTTTTTGGACCCGTTTTGTTGAAATGATGGCGTTGTGCTAGGTCATCTCTGACGTCCTTCCTGCCCTAAGCAGTTCTGAGTTGGACACACAGAGCGCTGAGGTGGTGGAATTTGGGTGACTGAGGAATAGGCACAGCGCATGCAGAAGGCCTGGCTAAAGGGAGAATCGTCCTGTTCTAGTGTGAGTGGTCTTCAGTTCAGGCAGGTGAGGGCTTGGGAGCCGAAGCTGATGCATCAGCAGAATCGTCTCAGGAAAATGTTTTTCAGAGATTTCAGGGAGGCATCTGTAACCCTCTAACACAGCAGAATCTTATGGAGAAAGGGATTTAAACAAGTTATGGGTTCTTGTTTACCATTGATTGTAGTTGACTTTGTTGGTAAGTGGTTAGCTGTTAACAAATAAAACAGTTTTTCCTCACTAGAGAAAATTATGTCCTATCACTTGTGTGTGTGTTTGTGTGTATGTGTGTTAGTTTGGGAATGCATCTGAGGCACAGTTCAGGAATCTGCAGCCAGTTAACACATTTGCTTAGAGAATGGGGATGGTGAGGCCAAGGTCAGGGTTCAGTTGCTCTGTGGTCCAGTTAGCTGGGCGGGACTGTGCGGCCAGACTGTACTTTTAACCCCGACCAGCTGCCTCTCACATGTATGCCACGGGTCCCAGGGAGGGTTAGAGAGTGTGGAAGGATGTCCAGACTCCGCTTTTCCTCCTGGGATCTCTTAGGGCCTTTGTCCTGGTAGTAGAGGGCTTGGCGTTCATCTTCGTGGATGGAGGGCACCCTGCTTGCATGTTTAACAGCCTAAAAGGAGAGTCTGAAATATTCCCTGTGAGCCAGAGTCTCAGTGCCTGCTGTTTGTGGGTTTCTCTGGTCTGAAGACAAAACTTTCTATACTAAGTTAGACTGAGATTGCTTAAATAGTGCTCCATGGTGCTCAACATGAACATACCATCCTCCTTTTCAGGAACTGGGAGAAGGGCCAGCATTAGGAGAGATATTGCCTCTAACTCCTTAAGACCGTTGTTCGTTGTCTCTGCTTGTTCTCATTTCTTCATTTAAACATCGTTTTGTAATTAAAATTGGAAACACTTCATTTGCATCTGTACAAGAACAGGAATGTTATGGAAGTTGTTTGGAAAAAAAATATTATTCCCATGCACACCATTCCCCTAGAGAATGGTTCTATATCATTAGGTTTTTACTATTAATGCAACAAGGAACATTTTCTCTTATTTCTTAGCATAAACACAGCAATGTATGAAGCTTCCGTACGATTTCATCTTTGCCCAGGGAAGCAATTAAATTTAGTTATAATTTGTTTTCTTTGAAAAATAGGAAAGACAAGTAGGCTGAAGTAAAGTATCTCAAACATTTTTTGGTGAGAAAAGTATTCATTTTTATTAAGCAGAATTCAGACATTACAGAATTATAAAACCTTTGCACCTCCTAATCACCGCAGCAGCCAACCCCCACAGTGATCACCCTTAAGATACTTGTAAGCCAATTGTGAAAATGGGTATAAAAACCAGAATTTTAAAACTTTTGTTGATTTTTATCCCCAGAATTAATTTTTACCAGGTCAGTGGCTTTCAAAATGTTTGTTCTTAACAATGAGTGCTTTCTTCAAACAAAATTTTCAGTAGAATTCTAATATAGGAAAAAAAAAAGATAAAAGCAGAGACACTCTAGTTGTAGCTGGGGAAGAATTCTGCTCACTTCCTCCTCTGCCCTGACCAGTGAGACCACAGGGTACTTCTCCCCAAAGACCCAGCAGCACTTCCAGCAGGCAGTTGCTGTAAGCCGTACAGCAGTTAACCCAGTTGCTTTAGTGCTTGATTGGTGTTGGACTTCTACCTCTTTGACTAACTCTTCTAAATGGGGCACTCATGGTGACGTTTGTTTTCCCGTCATTGACTTGGGATGCTTATTTTTAGTTAAGCAGTAGTTCGTCACTAATGACGAACTTAAAAGCAAACCACCTGAGCCAACCTGTGATTTTTTTTTTCTTTCTTGAAATTGGACCTTTACATTTAACTCATCCTTTGAGTTTAGCTCAAATGCCACATTTGTCATTACTTTTTTAGTCTGTGGCAGCAAGTTTTTCTCCTCGTGGATTTAGGTTTAAATCTGTAGCTACAGCGCTTGGACCATGATAAACATTCATGTCCATGGACCTTGTAGGAACGAGTTGTAGCCTTTCATACCCCATTTCTGGTAATTGTGTTCCTGCCTGTTTACTTTCCCCCACTAGATAATAAAAAGGAAGACAGCATTATTTTGCCCTGTAGATAACGCTGGAGAATCTCTTAATCTTTGATCAGACTGGAGTAAGAGTCCTCCGAAAGCAGCCTCGTGTAAACATACAATTCTTGGCATCCATGCTGTGCCCAAATGCTGTGAGGACAAAATGGCACTAAAAATGGTCTATATCAGTCTTGAAAGGTGTTTGCATATTGGCAGTAACTATTTATTGAGCACCTGCTGTGTAATTTGGCTAAGCCTCAAAGAGCTAGACAGGTCAGGTATTTCACATGCGCTCTTTCCTTTAGTACACACCTCCCTGTGAGGTAGATGCTATTATTTATTTACTTATTTTACTGTACAGTAGCCAGCTCTTATCTCACTCACTTGATTGCTTTTCTGGGGGTACCTATGGCTTCAAACACCTCCTATATGGTGCGAATTTCCCAAACTATATCACCTGCACCAACCTCCTTTCCTCAGTTCCTCACGTGCCTACTGGAATCTGCCCAACCAGGTACTTCAAGCTTAAAAGCCTCAATGAGCAAATTTTCCTCCAAACCCTCACCTGATCTCCCTTTTTCCCTTGGTTTCCTGTTTTGGTCAAGACATTATCATCTGCCCACACATATATTCACCAACTGATATTCACTGAGAACTCGCTCTGTCTCAAGTGCCACTCCAGGTATTAGGGAGCTATACAGCACAGACTAAAACACATTAAAGGTTGTGCCTTAACGGAGCTTATATTCTAGTGGACAAACAACTTAATTTTTTTTTTTTTTTAAGATTTATTTATTTGTGGGGCACCTGAGTGGCTCAGTTGTTAGGCATCTGCCTTCAGCTCAGGTCATGGTCCCAGGATCCTGGGATTGAGCCCCGCATTGGGCTCCCTGCTCCACGGGAGGCATGCTTCTCCCTCTCCCACTCCCCCTGCTTGTGTTCCCTCTCTTGCTGTATCTTTCCTCTGTCAAATAAATAAATAAAATCCTTAAAAAAAAAAAAGATTTATTTGAGAGAGGGGGAGGCGGGCAGAGGGAGAGTCTTAAGCAGACTTTGCACTGAGTGCGGAGCTCGACATGGGGCTTGATCCCATGACCCTGAGATCATGACCTGAGCTGAAATCAAGAGTCGGATGCTTAACCAACTGAGCCACCCAGGCGCCCCATGTTATGATACAGATTTTTCTTTTCTTTCTTTCTTTCTTTCTTTTTTTTTTTTTTTACAAATTTCTTGAAAGTTTCCCCTGGCAAGCAGTAAAAGCTTATTCAATTTGTGTTGAAGTGATTTTATTCCTCCGACATGTATTTGGAAGACATCCTCACTCCTCCTGAGATGCCACAGGCCTTCTGAGCTCTCCAAGGGGTAATCGAAGCTCCTCTTCTGGCTCTGTTTCACCAAAATCCTGTTCCTTGCTCACTAATGTCAAGGTTTTAGAAAAGCTCAAAGCCTTTGATGATGTAGACAGAGGCTGAAGATGTAAGTCCCCCTGGAAGAGACAGCAGTGACTGGCGAGTGTTGTGTACGTGATGGCCACCAGACCCCTCACACAGTGGAAGTCCCAGGAAGCACCAGGGCACGGGGCAGAGCACGACTGAGCAGTGCAGGGGAGACAATACTTCTCTTGGGAGCAGCAAATAATGCCTTGTTTGTTTTGGTCTCCCTGGTGCCTGGCAGGGAATAGGTGCCCTACAGATAATTTTTGACTAGGGGAGGATAAAGTAATGGACAGATAAATGCTTTTTGCATTCGCAAGATAATGAAAAGGGAAAATATTTTAGATATGGGAGCCATGCCTCCCAAAGCCAACTGTCTTTCGCCACTAGAATCAGCCTTGCTTGGATGCAGGGACTCTCAGAATTCTTTCCTTCATTTTTAGGACATTGCAGATCCTTTAAAGAAGACATTTCCAGAGTGAGAGTTAGCCTGTGCTGATGTTGTAACAGCTGTGTCCCCTCAGTGAACTTCACCTGTGTGAAGGTGATGCTATACAAGGATCTTTGGGTCTTTCCACAGGTCAGACGGGCTCATTCTTGGACTTTAAGGGGATTATAACTGATGGCCAGCTTGGGAGCAACATCTCTACTTGCCATCTGTGTGCTCTCACCTGAGTGTGGGGTGTGTCCATATTACCCTCTTTGGAAAGGTTTTTAATGTTTAGTCTTCATTTAGTTCTAGTTTTAATCTTGGCCTCTGTTTTTCAGAAACATTGGCCTGTTACTAAGTTGATGCCCAGATTTGGAATGCAGACTGCTAAGAAGTGTCAGACAGAGAAAGGGCTTGTCAGCGTTTCCGGTGCAAGCTATCTGCATGGCCACCCGCTAGCCTTGCGCGTACTCCGAGCATGCGGCACTCACCTGTCTGCCTATAACGACCTGTGTCTGTCCATCTTAAATGACTTATTCGTGAACACGTGCTTGGGGTATTTGATGAGGTTTGCTCATTACCAGTGCCCAACAATATTCACAACTGTTTCTGTCTTGCAGAATGATCACATAGCTATATTCAAGGTTAAAAAAAAAAGGCCAAGAGTATTAAGAGTAGTCGTCATCTGGAGGAGCATTTCGCAGAATTCCCAAAAGAGCTCTTTAATTATATACACTTGCCCCTGTCACCGTCTTCCACCACTTGTGTTCCAAGGATATCATGGAGGTTGGTCCAGACACTGGTATTTTGAAACACACACCCACTTGGGGACTCCCCGTACGTGGACGGGGTAACCACCCCCCCGATGCTCCTTGCATGCCTGCTGACTCATCCTTTGCCTCTGGTACTTTCTCCTGCTGGAATTCCAGCAGTCCTCTTTGCTTGATGATTTTCTCCATTCTGTCAACCCCATATTTCTCTCTTCCCCCTATCCTGCCTTTTCTGACTATCTGTAGGAAATCATCCATTTATTCAGTGACTATTTATAAAATGTCTACTCTGTGCCATGCACTGTGCTAAGTGCAGGAGATAGGTAAGGGAGTTTGGTAGAATTAGTTTTAGTCTGGAGGAGCTTCTGGTCCAGTAGATTTGTAACGAAGTGTTGGGGAAAGGCTAATAGTCATGTGAACGAATGTGGTGTACAAACCTGATTGTTAAAAGGCAGTATAATTGAATCTGACTTATTGATGGCACATGGCTAGGTTATTGTGTTCTCAGATATTTGAAAACTTACCCTTTAACAGCTTCATGTTGATGTGATTTTTGACTCAAGTAGTTTCTCCTTCCTTAAGAGTAAAAGGAAGTTTTTGTGATGAACGTTTGGCTTATAGACTGTGAGATCTCTAGAACCTTGAACTTCAGTCATTCACTGTGTGGCTGAGTGGCAGGATGGGCATTGTAGAGGCTCAGGTTCCCAGCATTTCACATGAGTTAATGCAGTCCAGCCTTTGGCAACCTCCCACTCCCTCTGCGTAGAGACAGGTTTGTGAAATTTGACACTTTCTTGTCTTTCCTTAAAAAATCTTGCAAGGTTCAGCAGTCTTCAGTGGCTGACCCATTTCTTTTAAACTCCTGTTGTCAGACCCAAGTGTAAGGTTCTCTTGGACCTGTTGTCAGAATAGAGTCTGTACATTTCACTGACTTAAAAAAAAAAAAGAAAGAAACAAAACCAACCTTTCAGCCTAGTCTTTGAACAATTACTTATGCTTTGGATGTAGAAATGGGACAGTGCTCTTTGTGTCTGTTATACTGCCACCAACTCCCCTTAAAATAGGAACCACGGGGGCGCCTGGGTGGCTCAATCGTTTAAGCGTCTGCCTTCGGCTTAGGTCATGATCCCAGGGTCCTGGGATCGAGCCCCGCATTGGGCTCCCTGCTCAGCGGGAAGCCTGCTTCTTCCTCTCCCTCTCCCCCTCACCCTGCTTCTGTTCCCTCTCTCGCTGTCTCTCTCTGTCTCTGTCAAATAAATAAATAAAATCTTAAAAAAAAAAAAGGAACCACATACAAACATATATTGTATCAGCAGAGCATAGTGAAGTAGGGTTTGGACAACTGTCCCTTTAGTTGACACAAGTAAACAGAACCTAGAGTTGTCTACTAAAAATGTAGAGTACTTTTTAGGTGAAGGCAGAGTGGTTTATAAGAGTAATAGGGCTATTACTATATTTTGCTTTTAGCTCATCTCCTTTGGTTTCATTTTCATGCTTCAAGTCTTTGGGGCCCATCCTTGCCCTCGTCCTTGATGAATAAGTATGATGGCTGAAAAGCCCATGTCTTGGTTGTTGCAAAGATCCAGCATTTACTGATTGATTGTGTGATTTAGCTTGAGTGGTTCACATTCCTAGTCTGTACAATGGGAATAATAAATGATGTCTGCCCAACACCCCCACTCCAACTGCCTTCTGCTCATTGTGTGGGTCAGATGAGAAAATGAATTGTAAAGCATCATTTAATTCATACAGTGCTCTGCTATGGGAACTCACATTCTCACCGAGGATGGGTGTCGTGAACTATCACAGGGTTCATGGAATGAGTCTCTCTGTTATAGGATGGTAATCGAGACTTTACCCTTCTTTGGCTTCTGTGATCATGAGCCAATGCTTCTCAGTCTCCCCACGGCAACCAGGACCTCTGTGTGGCCACTCTGTTGACTGTGACATTCTTTTTTCGGTTGACCTGGAATTTCTCCTTATAACTTCCAAAACAAGTTACACTTCTTGGTTCTAATTTTACAGAGTTGACGGGAAACAATTCAAATCAGCACATTTCAAGTCATAGAAGTTTCTAACTGAGAAAGGGGTCTTACAACTCAGCTTCCTGTTTTTGGCAATCCAATTCAATACCTAAGAGCTGGTGCCTGTCACGTGGGTGCTGTGCTTGGCGCTAAAGGCAGCTATTGTTCCCCCCCCCCCAGCCCCCATCTCCGGAAGTGGAACAGAAGGGCATGCAACTCAAATGGAGATGAATGGGAAGTACAAACTTTTAACTCCTTAATGTGCAAAAATAACAGCGGTTTTGATTTCATTTAGGCTACTTGCTGAATAAGTGCCTGCATTTATTAGGTTGTAACTCATTTAAGTGGCCAAGGAGACTACTGGTCTATAAAAATGAAGATGAAAGAAGGATAAATAATAAAGTCATCTATTTCTGATTTTTATAAGCTCCTCTGTATTTGTTAACCAGTTAAGTGAAAAACGTAATTGCACATGGAGGAAGGGAAACTCGTGAAATGGCAGCAATGATGATACCTCAGTGGGCACTGGGCTAGATATTCTTAGAGTCGCCACAGCCCCTGGGAGGACCCTGAAGTGTCTTCTCAGAGATTAAAGGCAGGATACACTCTCTTCAGTGAGTTACATGTTAATTAACAGAATTTAAAACAAAAACAAGCAAATTAAACAAAACCCAGGCCCGACTCTAGAGTTGGATGCCCTGGGTTCTCTTCTTGCCCGAGTTGCTGATGGGCAGTGTGATTCACGGGGCAGTCTGTTCTCCTCAGATTTTCATTCTCCCTCAGATTCAAAATGGGGCTAAGTTTTTTTTTGACCTGCCTCTGTTAATATAGTTGTTTAGGATTAAATGTGGTCATGTATATGGACTTGAATCTTCACTTCTTACAAGCCATGTAACTTTGAAAGACTCCTCTATGCCTGCTTCTTCATCTCTAAAGTGGGATAATATTAGTACCTACTTCAGCGTTTTTGTGAGAAATGAGTGAATTCCCATCAAGTACATAGATCAGTGCCTGACAGTTAATGCCTAATAGAGTCATTATTTTTTGTGAACCTTTGAGGGATCTATGACTTAGTATACTTTTAGTTTACTGAATGTTTAAAATGACTTTTTTAATAAATAAAAATAACTGTAATGCCCTATTGTCATGTTTTATCTTTCTGATCATTTTGGTAGTTTCACAAGATAGGACTTTGTTGTCAGTAATCATGATACTGAAAACTTAGTCCCAAACGTCTTTTTTCTTCAGAACTTCAGACCAAATATATTTATTCTAGGAAGTGCCTTTTACTGGCAGCGCGAGTTTGGAAAACTTTAGGTGGGAATCAGGATATGACCCTGCCTTCTCTGTTACTGTTAGAGGTTGGAGATCTTTCTTAACTGTCCAGAGCTTTGCTTGCGTTGTATGTGACAAAAAATTTTTAAAATGTTATCTTTGATTTTGAACTATGCTTGAAGTCAGTGTTTTTGTTACCCATTCGGCTTTGAGAGGTAATGAAATGTTGATCAAGAGCTCCACCACAACAGACCCATTTATAATAATCCTAGTGGTTTATTTCACAGAAGCAGTTTTCAGATAAAAATACCGATCATGACTTCCTGTGACTTTCCCTAAAGGGGTAAAATTAAATTGTGGGAAATGCTTGGAATTTAACTAGTAATTAACTTATAAAGAACCGTTTAAAAAAATCATAACTCCCCTAAGCTATTATAATAAAGAACCTTATGAATTCAGAATTCTTTTGTGTATTTATTTTTTATAAAGTGAAACCCAATGACTATTGTTCAGTATCTTCAAGTTTGTTATTGAACTAAAATGATGTCTTTAGATAGAGGAGCCTTTAAGCCCCACACTGGCTTTTCAACCTCAGGTCCAGTTTAGATTAACACTGATACTGCTGCTGTTAAACTAGTTATTTGGATATAAGTATGGATATTTGTGGCCCAATATTACAGACTTTCATTATCAAAATTTGATGATGGGATATATGAAAGTTTGTTAATAGAAAATGGGCACATAGACTTTTCCTGTTTTTCTGCCTACCAATAGAATTGAAGCTGTCAAATATTTTGTTTCATCTGTCTTACCTGAAGTTAAAAACACCTCTTCACTCCTAGTTGTGTGTTTTATTTCTTGAACTCTAAACCCCTTATTTCTTTCTACATTTTTACTTATATGCAATGTTAAATTACATTCCTAAATAGCATGATTAGGCTAACCATTTTGAAATGAAGAAACTACTTTTTTAAACATACAAAAAGCACAAGTTAATTTTATCTGCTAGTTGGTTTGTTTTCCAGAGCTTTTGTGTTAAGGAATGTCAGGTTTCTATTTGGAGAAGTAATGAGTAGACTAGCAGGTGTAGAGTAGAAGGTGTTTGCAGGGGGCCACATGACAGGATGAAAGGATTGCTGTTTGGAAACCCTGGGTCTCTGTGATGCTGGGGAAGTTTCTCTTCTTCTTTCAACATTAGTTTCCTCAACAGTCAAAGGACATACTGTCTATCTGGAAAGGTTATAATCTGATGCCACGTTGTGCTGATATGTAATATATTCCCACCAAATAGTAACTGATATTTTGTATTAGAAATTTGTTCCATTTATGTTTAATATTTCAAAGCAGTGAATGAATGGACATTTTGGGATTCTTTGTTTTGTGAACATATTAATAGGCTTATAATTTTCTAAGATTACCAGAAGACTTTGAGAACACCAAAAGGAATGCTTGATTTCTGAGTAAACTAATCATTAGATAAATTCTTAGTTCTTGATTCCTTTGTTTACTATGTTAGAGTTGTAACAGCCACTTTTCCCTTTCTCCATTCTTGGACATCCTTGTGAGTTTAGCTTGAAAAAAAGTTAGCAGAGTTACTGGAAAGGACATAGAGTACTGCCAGGATAGTTCCTCATTCACAATTATATATTTCATTCTTAATTTGTTTCAGGAGTATTGGAGCCTTTTAAGACCGTTTATAAAGTGCCCTGAAGGACACAAATTGTGTTTTCAAGTTGGTCTCTTTGTGGGGGAAAGGAAAGGGCTTAATAAGGGGCATGTTCATGGGCTGTACCTTCCCCACTGCTCTCTTACCTTTTCTGGTTCATGGTTGGTTTGGACTCTGTGTTAGTACATCAGTGTTCCCACGAACCCGTGGCTGTCCCCACAAACAGGTGGCTATGTTCTAATGCATGTTGAACTATTTGCTGCCTGGAGGCCAATATTTGAAACATTACATATTTTAATGAGACATAAAACTGTATGCTAAGTCTTCTTTATGTTTAAAAGAAAAAAAGCCTTCGATTTTTTTTTTTTTAATCTAAGTTTTTTTTCAATTTGTTTCTCCAGGTGGCATTTTTTTGAAGTTGTTCATTGACACTTCCCAGCATTCCTGCAGATAAAATAGGTAAGTAGTCAAAGTCAGATACCCTTATTATAACAATTCTTTGGATACACTTTCCAGGTGGGTAGCAAATTACTTCTTGAAAGAGGTGCAGTGTTTCAAACTTTTGAATCTTGAACGGTAACACTAGGTTTTTTGTTTTTTGTTTTGTTTTGGTTAGAAATAACCTCTTGGATGAGCGTACCCAAATGTTGTAAAAGACCCTTGTTAAAGGTTCTGTGACCATTCATAAGCAAATTTCCAAGCTCTTTATAATGGGCATAGCTGACTCTAAGTTGTTTTTCTTTTTGAGCTCTCTGTGGACCATTTCACCATTTGTTACCATTTCTCTGTGAAAGGGGAAGTAGAGATGGCCAATTCAAATTACCCAGTTTTATTACTTGATGACAGCTCGGGTAAAGGAATTGCCTAAATAAAAGTTGAAAACAGTTGACTAATAGGTGATGTATGATTGAGTCTATAGATTCTGATTTATAAAGGTCACTTTTGGAAAATGTTAGTAACAATAATAGGGGTTGAGTAATCTCCTACAGTATGCATTAAGGAAGATCAATTGAATAATTGTTTTAAAAGACTTTGATCCATCTCTGATTCTAAAAAAGCAGACAGTATTCAACCCGTCCCCCAGGGGCCTAGTAATGAACTTGAGGGTACAGCTCAGGCCAAGAGAGCCAGTATGTGGTTTGGATATGGGACCCACTGACACCCTCTCCCGGAGGCTCTACCATATACAGTGAATTCACAGAATATTTTCATCGACACCATCTCAACTGTGGACCGGTGATCTTTTTAGCTTACAGATTCTGGGGAAGGCAAAATTGCCCTTATATCATGAATTGAACTATTGACTTCTGAAATGTTATTAAAATGTTCTAACAACTACTACTACTTGGGTTAGATTAGGAAGCTTGGGTTCTTCTTTTTTTTTTTTTAATGGGAACTGTAAACACTTGTGAGTTAGGAAATTATTTGAGCAAAGTTCCTTCTCATGGGAAAGCCAGGGCTCACCCAAGATGGGTGGGTGTCTTGTGAAGGTTAATCATTGGCACCTTATCAAACTGATAATCTTGAAATATCTGTTCCATTATTTATTTACTTAGATTTATTTATTTAGATGAAAGTGATTTTCTATTAATGAAGACTATGAATAAAAAATATATATCTTTTCTGTATGTTGAAAATAAGGGATTTATTACATGTGATTTTCTGACTCAGGTGTTCATAAGTCTGTTTAAAATTTGGTTAATATCACAGTCTGCCAGGCATTGTTCAGGTCCAGACTTTCAGATGCCTGTCAGCCAGGTGACGTTGGGGTTGGTAGTGAGGCCTGTTTTCACTCCTACAGATATACAAGGGAAAATATTCTCAACAGAGACAGATCTGTGCTGGTGAGGAATGTGTTTATTTCAACTCCCAGGCACTCCGTTTGAGGGGAAACAGGTCCATTTGCCATTTTGTCCATTATGTAAGGAGTCGCATGTGAACGCCCGAGTTAAGTGGCTCCGTATTTCCCATGGATTCCAATGATGATTTAGTCCCCCAGTGTGGGTTGTCACCCTGGATCTCTGCCAGGCTGGCCTGTTAAATCAGCTCTGGGGAGAAGCCAGTGCCTCCAGGAGTCATGTTCATCCTTGAAATCCCCCTCTCTGAAGATTTAGCCAGATAAAACTCACCTTCTATCTATCTATCTTCTCTTTTTTTAATTGTGAGTTCATCCCATACAAATACAATAAAACTTGACCAAGTCAGACACAGGAGTGGCCTTTCTGAAATAACAGCATGTGAATTATGAAGAAATCTGACTACTCACATCATATCAACTTGTTGAAAGGTTTCTCTTGAACGAGGAGTCACTGCAGTCTGAGGAGAGCCGGTCCTCAGGAGGTCCAAGGCTGGGAGTCCATCTCTGCTGGGCGCAGACCTGGGTTGGGATCCCAGATGTGGTGCCATTTGGCTGTGTGACCTAAGTCATGTTCCTTTACCTGATGGAACTCCCATCTCTTTACGTGTAAAGGAAGGTACCCCTTCCTCCCAGAGTGCTTTGGAGGATTCAGCGAGGTAAAGATAGCATGTGTGTGGTGTATTAGCAGCAACAAGTACCTCCTATGTGTCAGGGACCTTGGAAGAAGCACTGGATGTGGGATGGAGGAACGGCCTTGCCAGGTACCTCCTCTGCCTCACTGGTAGAGTGGTAAGGTAGTACCTGCTCTCTCCTGCCCTGCCTACTCTGTGCGAATTGTGAGAAATCTTCGAAAAGCATGACTTTAGGGTGTGGATGTGAGAAATCTTTGAGAAGCGTGAATTTAGGGTGTGTAGTTGGTATTAGGGGGCTTCTCTTGAGCAGGCTTTTAAAAAAAATCTAGTCAGACTTTCTGGGCTTGAGTCCCAGCTCTACACCTTATAATTAGGTGTATGACCTTGAACAAGTTATTAACACCCTCTCTGGCTCTCACCTGTCTCACACAGGATTGCTGCGAGATTAAATGATGTATTGTGTGTAGAGTGAGGCATATGGAACTAGCACCTATTGAATCTCAATAAATATGCTCATAAATTTGCCAGGACACAAGAAGGGGGGCAGAGAATCTGACTTGAAAAAATATCCATAGTTTTAAAATCTCTTCAGATTGAATTTTGGCTTATTGAGCTGCCTTTTATGTGATGTTATATTATTTAGATCAGGAAGGATCATCTTTTTCCTGAATAAATCGAGAGTGACCTTATACTCCAAAGTGGGACTCCCTCATCAGAAGGGTGAAGCATTGGGAGTTAGAGTTCTTTGGTTTTCTATTCACGAGTAAATGAATCTTTCCCCATCTGGGGGAATTTTTGCTAGAAATAACCAGATGAGCGAAATGAGAGCTCTAGATTTGCACTGTCCATTCTGGTAGCCCCTCTCCCCGTGTGGCTGTTAAGCACTTGAATCATGGCTAGTTGTGACGGAAGCACTGAATTTTTAGTTCATTGAAAACTTAGAATTGATAGTTAATTCAGTTATTGGAAAACTTTTATGCATGTTTGAGGCAACTTGGGCATGCAGATCTATTTTTTCAACTGTACATTTTATGTGGTTTAATCAGGTCAAGTATTTCTGATGAAAACTTAGTACCTGAATTGAGATGTGCATTATGTGCAAAGAACACAGCAGATTTTGAAGTGTTAGTGTTAGGAAAAAAGGATGTAAAATATTTTTAATACGTTTTATGTTGATTATATGTTGAAATGATAATATTTGGGATATATAGAGTTAAACATATTATTAAAATTAATTTCTTCTTTTTAAATGTTTCTACTAAAATTTTTAAATGCCATACCTGCTCATATATATAATATTTCCATTGGACATTGATGCTCTAGAAGATCCTTGAAAGATCCTTGAAAGAATGGGATAATTTCTAATTTATTAAGTAAAATACAGTTTTTTTCTAATAGATTGTGAGGGTTATGAAAGTGGTTTTTTCTCTTCCTTTTCAAGTATTTGTTCACAGTCTACATATAGAGGAATATTTTTAAATATTCAAAATTGTAAAGAAAAAGAAAAGACACATAGCTGCTGTGTTACCTGGACCTTATGTCATACAGCCCGAGGCTCAGTTTTGATGTCTTTGCTGTAGACCTTTCTCCTCTTCACTTCCTTCTGAAATGTGCCAAGGGAGACACTCACCACTATCCACCAGGATATGAACCCAAACACTACTTTTCAATTAAATGTTCTGCTTCTTTGATGATTGTTAATTTTGACATTTGACTCAGGTACCATGTTCCCAGGGTCACATTTTGACATGCCCCAGCAGGTCAGTTTAGGAACTGTCATCCAGGAGAAAATGACTTTTAACTACCTACAGTGAATTAGCACTCTCTTCTTACTGTGGTACCAGAAATACAGAGGTACATTCTCAAGGGAATGATTGCTGGCTAGATGCTTAGTTGTCACCAGTATATGTATGAAACATGACAAGAGAATCCAGTTAGAATCATCCATGTCTTTGTTTCTCATTCATGCCCTGGGTTACGCTGAAATGTAGTCTAAGGGGGGCAGGGGGAAGAGTATTTGACTGGGAATCATGCTGGTCTGGGTTTGAATCCTGGCTGGCTCACAGGGTGATGGTGGTGAGCTTTCCTAACCTCTGATTCTGTTCCTGTGTAATTGGTGCCAACAAACACCAGCCACTTTCCTTGTCAACATTCGTCCTTTGTGTGTACTATCTATGAAACTACCTGCCTTCGTGTGATAAACATGGCAAATACATTGCCATCCTCAGACTTTTCCAGGCTGGGTAAATGAATGAGAGAGTTTACTTTCCAATATCGTTCTATTCAGGAATTAAGCAGGATTGAGATTTCTGTATTAAATACAAGCCATTATCACATTTCATGAAGAATCTGTAGCCACCAAATAGTGGCTTTTCCTTGCCTAGAGTTTATGAAGACAGTGAGGTTTTTAAGTTCCAGGGACAGAGTATAGAATTCATTTCCACCAGTAGCTTGGAAACATTTAATAGGGGAGGGTGTAATAGCCCTCTTCCTGTACTGAGAGTACATTGAATCAAATATATGGTGTCTGGATAGGAAAATGATAAAATAAGGTAAAAATAAGATTGTGGTTTTCAAGATTTTAAAAAAGCAAATCAAAGTAATTGGATATACTAAAGACTTAAAGTGAAAGCAGTTCTTTTTCCGCTTCTGTTACTTGTATGTTGACGGCTTGCCTTTTTTCTGGTAAGTTTTGGCTAGACCTGTGCCATTTGACAGGAGAGTCCTGAGGATTCTTCTCAGCAGGGACAGAATGAAAAGTTGCTTCCCTTGGTAGATTGTGAACTTCTGAGGGCTGGTCTGAGTCTTTTATTATACCCTCAGTGCCCAGTACAGTGTCTGATGCATAGTAGGTGCTCAGTGAATATCGGTTGAAGGAATGGAAGATAAATGTCTGTGGTTAGACTGTAGAGCTAGTTTTATAATGTCCTCTGACGAGAACTCTACTTCAGGCACGTTAGGGGCGGCACAGCTAGTGTCTTGTATGTTACGTGTTTGCTAAATATTGGACAATTGGAGGAGTGAATGTAGGCTAAAGTTTAACTTCCAGTTTATAAGGGAGCTTGGGAGTATGAACCATTTATAATTTGGGAAGCCGCAAAGGTTCTTTTAAGCAGAGAAGTGAGGTTAGCTATTAGGAAGGGAACGTGGCTAGCAGATTGCCCAGAGGCTAGGAAACCAGGTAGGAAGGTGCCACTGGTAAGAAACTATGAGGGTGGAGAGGGAGGCTTCAGAGGGTCAGGTGGGCAGGGCTCAGCTAATGGAATGAAGCACAGCCCCGGGGGTGGGTGCCTGTGTGGTTAGCTTCGGAGGGGAACTGGGGCAGCTCTCCGGGATAGGAAGGGCAGTAGTGCCATAAATAAGCTTCAAGTACGAGGAATAGACGTTAAGAGAATTCTCATGTGCTGGTCTCAGTTCTTCTGAGAAGTAGGAAAAGTCATCTGTTTGGGGGAGGATAGGTGAAGCCAGGGGTTCTTATGCTTCCCCACATGGAAAGGAGCTCTTCTCAGTGCTGATGTGGCGAGAACATCCATCGTCCTGTGAATTCTGGGCCTCTCTAAAGGATTATTCGACAGAGAATTCAGGTCCTCCATCTGAAGGAATAAGTCCACGGGGAAGTTCTGGATCTCACATCAGCAAACATATAGTTTTGTTGTGATCAAATGCTCAAGTCTATGGGAAAGGCTATATATAGCTGCTCCGTCAGGTAGACTTGGTTCCAGTTGGTGGTACTCTTGTCATTCCATCTACACAAAGAAATGCCATGATCCTTACATGGAAAGCTCTTTCACCTTAATGATCCACTTTGTAAGCTGCTCCTTGAAAGGAAGGGGATGAACTCTCTTCATCTGAATGAATATACACGGGGATGGCGTAGAGGTGTCTCCCTCACTGTCACTGTAAAATATACACATGCTTTCCCATGAAGCTTGTTGACACAGGTAAGTCATAGCTGTATAGTTTGCTGTGGTTTGACCTCATTTCTCAGGTCAGACCCAGCAATCCCTGCTTATATAGAGCTCTAAAGTTCTGAGATCCTGCCCCCATAATCACCCGATTTGCTCTTTGAAATTTCATCATGACTTCCTAAGAAAAACTGGCTTCTTTTCAATTAAATATTGATTTAATCTACATTCCCTTTTGGATCAATTCAAAAGCCAAAATAAAGTTTTTGTAATCTTTTCCCTTTCTCATGCTCTCATACGAGTGGAAACCACTCTTCATACAGTGGCCCTGTCCTTCAAAACACCAGCATCCCCCGCGCCACAGGCTAGCCACGTACCACGTTTCACAGGGTTAGGTGCCAGGCAGCCTGTAAAGATGGGATTGGCCCCCGTCTCTGTACCTTGTGTTACCAGCCCAGAATAGCCTGTGAAAAACTCTTAAGAGCTAATTGGCAAGCTCAGATGGACTTAGAAATGTACCTGATTTTGATCCAAATTATTCTATATACGCAGCCAAGTTGTTTTAGGAAATGGGCTCTTCCTGTCATTAACTCACAGCTTAGATCATCTCTTTCATGTAATGAAGGCAAAGATGACTGAGGATTCACTTTAGAAGTCTAGTGTGACTAATCTGAAGGAGCTGGTTCCTGTCTTGTTGCCTCATCAACACATTTCTCTCTTCCTGCTTCATTCTCAAACTGATTCAGTTGAAGTTCCATCCATTTTTCTGCTCATGTTCATAGGCTGGCTATGGCCTGGAAAGTCACAGCCAGCCTGGCATGGTGGTCTACTGCTTTCACGGACCTCTCATTGTTTATTCACGGTCAGGGTAGCCAACTTACTGACCATTTACACCCCACGGCAGGTACGTTGAAGTCATTCCTTCATTTTGGGATAAGGGCGGTTGTAGAGGTCACTTGGGCAAACCTCCAGGAGTACTCTTTTTCTCTAGCTGCTGTTACCCTTGCATATTTATATTACCTGCACACCTCAAAGCAGAGGTAACTACCTCTTCAGCTGCCCAAAGGTGACACTTCAGTCTTCCCTAGTGCCTGGGACACTGGTATACTTGTGAAGTCACGCAACAACCCTTATGTGCTATTATTGCTGGACTGGAATCGCCAGGAGATGTTTATTTGTGTTTTCTACCAATTATCAAAATAATCCAGGTTCATACAGAGAAGTATACACCTGCAGGAGAAAAAAAAAAAAAAATCCGCCTCCTTAGGGTTCACCACTTCCAATCTGGTGGCCGAGCTCCAAAGAGTGTCTCTTCTTGTACATTCTTTTCTTCCCATAATCGAGTGCTTACTCTGTATACAACTTTACAGCCAGTTACTTTTCTGTTTCATATGATACTATATTCATTTCCCCGTATCACTAGAAACTTCTTGTTAAAGTATTTCGGTGGTTGAAAATTATATCTGTGGTATATACTTAAATCATTTTAACCTTCTGTTTTTAACATTTGAGTTTTCTGATTTTTTAAAATAATTGAATATAAACTTCCACTGTCCTTTTATAGATATTTGTTCAGTTTTAAAAATAGCTTCAGGAACACTGGGCTCTCCCCGGCAGTAAGAGAGAGTGCTTGTTTTAGCGCACTGCCAGGATCCCTAACGACCCGAATCTTTGCCAGTTTGGGAAGTAAATGGCACCTCACTTTAATTTTTGCTCTTTTTATTACTAATGAAATTGAATGTTTTTCATGAACAGAATAGCCACCTGTATTTTCTTTTTTGTGATTATGTCCTTTTTTTCAGGTGAAATTGTCATTTATGACTTTTGGGATGTTTATGATTTTTGACCCATTTTCTAGAAAGGTTGATTAAGATGCCTAACTTTGTACCCACTGCCTTCTCAGTAATAGTTCACTGAATACAGAATTGTCCTGTATGGGAGAGGAAATGGGGTGTGGAAGTGCCAAAGAGAACACACTTGGAGGTTCTAATGTGACTTCTCGGCTGGGACAGTCAGCATCTGGAAAGTCAGCTGTACCCAGGGAGCACCAGACCTGGCAGGCACGCCAGCCATCAACCTGCGCGTACTGCCCTGGTACTTCTCCGTCCCCTCTGCCTGTGCAAGGCACCTGGTGTAGCTCATGTTGATGGAATCATAACAATGAACACCACATGCTGGCTCCTAATAAGGTGTTCACTGACCCCATGAAGTGATTCATACCTGCTTCTCCCTAGTGTTTCTTCTCAGACTGCTTAGCCGACTTTCCTTGCCTCTTCCTTATCATTGTTTCTAGGGACTCTTCTCTCCACTTCCTTCCTTCTTTTCCTTGCGTTCTCCAAACTCTCTGGCCCACCCCATGACTTCAGCTGCCACTCATGGGCAAGACCTCCCCCGATCTAACCTCTCCTCCAGGCTGCAGGCCCAGGGGGTCTTCCCCTGAATTCGCACTGGCACTTATAATGCATCGTGCCCCAAAATGAACCTATTCCTGCTCTCTCCCAGTAAAAAGACCTCCGGTCCATCTCCCAAACCAGATAGCTGGGTGGCATCTTGAGACCCTTCTTTACCTCACTGCCCACATCCCACGGGTTACATGACGACCTTTCAGTTCTGCCTCCTTCCATCCCTGTTCTTCCCACCCTGGTCCAGGCTACACTCCTGGGAGGAAGGAATGTGTTTTCCCAATGAGATGTAGTCTTTAAAAAAAAAAAAATCAAGTTTCTCTAAAATAAAATTGATATTTTGCAGGGCATGGTATTTTAATGGAATATTTATGAATTTTTTGTATGAAGTAAATCCTCATCCATGAATTTACCTTTTATAGAAACTTGAATTCAGTACCTACTTGCTTGTTTTAAAGCAAAGGATGCCTTGAATAATGTCTAATACATATTAGTCAAATGAGAGTCCCTGGACATTACTTTCTAGTGGAAGGCTTTTGATTTGAGGGCTTGACAATTTTTCTTTGGATCTTAATTATTTCCATATTGCAATATGGATTATTTTTTGTAATATTCGAATTATCCTTTATTAGCTAGCTTTTCAACTTCACCTCCCAGGGAACTCAGGCGAGAAATACAAATATTTTCCTAAGATTCTTTGGGGGGAGTAAAATTAATATTTTTGAGAATGAAATATGGTGAATTTTCTCCTAAGGATTGAAAGACTTTATTAAGATAGCAAAATATCCTTCCCCAGGGGTACGTGTTTTCAGGGCTTATTGGAAATATGGTGCTGGGAAAAATAAAAGGAAATTTAATGCCATGGAAGTTGGAAACAGCCCCTGAAATCCAGTCTGTTTTTAGAACACATATAACACACTAATTCCCAGAGATTTAAGACAGCTCTGTTGGCTTCCTGAGGCTGTCAGGCTCATTATGACTATGACACGGAAAGTTCTTCCGCACGAATATGCCATGACAGTGTTTTATTTTTTTTTTTAAGATTTTATTTATCTATTCATGAGAGACAGAGGGGGGGAGAGAGAGAGAGAGAGAGAGAGAGAGAGAGAGAGAGAGAGAGAGACTCAGAGGGAGAAGCAGGCTCCCAAGGAGCAGGGAGCCCGATGTGGAACTCGATCCCAGGACCCTGGGATCATGACCTGAGACGAAGGCAGACGTTTAACCATCTGAGCCACCCAGGCGCCCATGACAGTGTTTTATTTACTGTGCATATTTACTACACTTGAATACGGGATATCCCTGTATGTCTGCCTTCCCATATTGGTTATCGAGTTGCTTCTGTGTGGAGACTTTTCTCAGATTGGCTTCCCTTCGGACCAGATCCTATGACTGGGCTTCACCTGGAAAACATTGGTAAGGGAATAGGTATGTGAACTAGCGAGGGGATGAAAGGCAATAAAGGGATGATTTTGAGTAAGTTGCTGCTGTGGGTACCTGGGCCTGAATCCCAGGGGAATTCTAGGAGGCTTCCTTCAGAACCAGCCCTTGGAGGGCCCAGCAAGTAGGGAGAGGCTGCCTCCACCTCACATCCATCACTGACTGGTGGCTGCTCTTGAGGCCAGCACTTAAGGCCTGCTCTCTGCTTGGGTGCTGGCCGTGGGTGCTTGCTGTCAGCAGCACCCAAGGGAGATGAGGGGTATGCACGGACCACTATGGTGCCTACTGAATCCACTGCTTTCACATTTTTAACAGTCATAGGCAAGTTCACTTAGAGACATCTCAGGTTGGTCAGAAACAAAGCACATGCAGAGATTGCTAGTAGAGTATGAATTCTATCAGTGTCTGATAGACACTGAAGTGAATGTAAAATACTGAGAATTTGATGCCATTAATCCTGAAATGGGGAAGGGAGGATATAGGGTTGATCTCTGAGAGGTGTCTAGATGTTGATCCTAAAATGACACATCATGCCTCAGTCAAAAACGCTGATAAGCCTTGACAGTAACAAATGGAACAACTGGGTTATCGGGGCTTCTTGCAGGGCTGAGGGCTCCTCCTTGCTCATCGGCCTACGGAATTGTAACTAGGCCCACAAGGAAATTACGGTATTTTTTCCGTGCACTCAGATCTGGAAGAAAACAAAAACCTGACGGAAATCTCTGGCCAGCCAAGTCTGAACAGAGCCATCTACATTACTCGGGGAAATTCCTGGGGAAGGAAAAAAGGGGGAATCCAAGCTGTTAGTGCACCTTAAAAAGAACCCTTCTCTGTTATTTTTGTTGATTCCTCTCTGTTACACAGCAGTCTTAAGGACACACCCTAAAATGGAAAATATCTTCTAATATCCTGCTGGCTGTTCTGTGAGTGTCATTTAGGGGACGAGCGGATGCAATCTTGAAGCTGTCAGATATCTGATCACTCAGACCTGTTGTGTGACAGTGGAGCAGCGAAGAGTAGAACAGTGTCCCCGTCCTCAGTGGGTTCCTGGTCCAGCCATGAGAGGACGAGCAGAGAAGCCACTGATTCTGTGATAAATGGATAACGCTGGGGACAGAGGACAGAACAATTAATTCTGACCTTTGGGGAGGGCATTCCAGAGCTGTGACATTTGAGTTGGGCCTTACCAGATGAGTAGGTTTCACTAAGGCATGAAGGGAGAGAATGGTGTCCAGGTGGGGACGAGTGTGGACGGAGGCCAAGGGGGCTGGAAGTGCTGCGTGTGGTCAGGGAGCAGTGAGTGGTTGGTGGGATTCGGAACACGGTGTCGTGAGGCTGGACCTGCAGGCAGGAGAAGGCAGCTTGTCCAAGTCCTGAGGGCCTTGCCACTGCCTTCACATACCATCGGAAGGCAGATGGCACTGACAGCCCGACCCCTTCTGTCCCCTCTGGTTTCCCTAGCAGACACCCTGCTGTCATAGAAATGACGTAGGGTGGTGAACGGAGCTTGTACAACCTGTGTGGGGTTCAAGGTTCCACAGATGCAGCCTTCTGGCAGTAAAACGACCATTGTGTGCTTAGCAGCTGATCCCTGATCCTGAATGGCCTGTGGATGCCTTGTCGATGATGGGATGGGCCTGCTTCACGCAGGTGGTCAGTATTAGATATATCTTTGTCCCCTCTGGGCCATGTATTTTCTACCACTCCTGCGAGTCCAAGTGTTCCCTGTTCCTGGAGACACCTCGCTATATATAACAGAGTTTGGAATTGTTAGTGCTTCTCTTTAACTAATTTTCCCCCTCTCTGCTCTCGCCGTGTCATCGCATTAGTGTGGTGGTGCTTTGGGCCGTGCTCTGGGGGGCACGTCTGCGCTTAGAATCCCTCAGTGCATGGACTGAGAATGGGAACAAAGTCGTCAGCTGGCTGCAGGTTTTCTCCCACACCCCACTGAGCAGCTGAATCCCTTGGTTGTCACTTTTGTCCCTTGTTTCTAAAAGAGTAGCTACCTTGGTAGAGGGAAAAAGCACACGATGTGGTGTCCACATCCTAGGGCCGTTTCTCAGGGTGACTTGGGAGCAGGAGCTAAAGCGGACTCCCGGATGTATCTCTAGGAACCCCGAGGAAGTACCCTCTCACCAGATCCTTGCACCGACCTCTTGCTGCTTAAATTCAAGCTTGCATGTCGTTCATCCACTCTCAGAAAGGCTCTCCAAGGGGCTGTGCTGTGGAGCTCCTTCGGCCAGTCACCTTGTTTATTTCTTAGACTGACCAGTGTGCTCAGGATTCTGTCTCCCTTAGGAGTTCCGCCTTCCTCTTTTATCACACATGGAGGGTTTTTTCCCATGGAATTCCCCCCCATTTGTCTGTAGATTCACTTTTATCCCATCCTTTGAAACTTCATTCAGGCTTCCAGGAGATGTTTCCCTGATGATTTCACAGCATAAGACAAAGACTGACAAGTTTTTGATGCCAAAGAAAGAAATACCGAGATGTCTTGAGTCTGATTTGGTAAACTGCCCTCCTGACAGCTGTCAGGGTGAATCACTGTCCTTTAGTGAATGAATGTAAGAATAATCAATTCTAAGAAACTTCTAGCAGCCAGATGGTGTAGGTTCTTCTCTCCTTGTCAGTCACTCTCCCTGACACAAGAGAAAATGCAAAGGTAAATAGGATATTTTTTCAGGTTTGTAGTTAGCATCCAGCATTGCAGTGTGCCTTCCCTGTGCATTGTACTCTGTGTGCAGGGACTGTGCTGGGGGTCTGGTTCTTGAATTTGAGGAGACTGCCCTTGTTCCTTGTTCCTGGTCTCGTGAGTGCATGTGTCTCAATGGTCCTAGATCATGATTTGACTTGGCCCAGCCCTCATGAATCTTCACTCACCGCTGGAACTGTTGCGATCTTATGACCAGAGCACTAGACCATTGTCCCCCCCGTATCATTGCTATTAAAAGCTGCCAATGGAGAGCCTGGTTTTGAGGATGGATGAGCTTTTTCTTTCTGATTGAGCAGAAAATAATACGGGAGGGTACAGATTTATGGGAGGGTACAGGTTGGTGACCAATAGGTAGGTAAGAAGTAGAGTAGTTCTTCATCAGCTTCTCTGGAAGCATAGTCTTTGGCCTCCTGCTCTGCTATGGGTCATGCTATTTTCCCTGAATTTCAAATTTGCGAAGTTTAGTCAGAGTAAATGTTCATGTTCATTCTGTAGGAAATAGTACGAATGTCAGTGCTCAAAAATACTATATCTGAAGAAAAAAAAACCTCCAAACCTTTGTGCCTACAACTTTTAAGAAAGTTTTCTAGGGCTATGCGAGATGATTCTGAGTGGAAGTTTGTTCATGTCTACTTACCTGAGAGAGAACTGTGGTGGCTTTTAGTTTTATAACCCCACCTCAGGACCTGCAGTAGTGGTGCCACTTTCATATGTTAGGAGGTGTTCTGGAAACATACGTGACATCTCTGGGATGTTTCATAGGTCACCAAGAACAAAGCATGCAAAACCAGAACTATTCCCAAAATTCAGGATTCGTGACCAAGGTTTCCAACTACTACAGGAAAGTAGTCTTCTTTGGTTTCTATAAGGTTATTTGTTCATTGTTAAGCAGGATGTATTTTTATTGTGGGACTTTTCAGAGACTTTAACATGGTAATGTGTACAGCGGGTTTTCAAGGGTGGGCTGTAGGATTCGGCATCTGTTCTGGGATCCCTTTGGTCTAAGAGCACCTGTGACCACTGTCCAGAAGTCCTGTCACTCTGACACACTGGGAAAATGCTGACATGTGGTGAATTTGAAACCTTTTTTTTTCACAAATCCTTTTTTTTTGCTCTTCTCATCCAGAACTACAGCCTTATTTCCCTACCCCTTGAGGCTGGGCTGGCCTTCTCACTCACTTGGAGTGACAGATGCAGCACAAGCATTGTGTAAGTTCCAGAGCCTAGACCTCGAGAGGTCCAGCAGCTTCTGCTTTTGCCCTGTTGGGACTCTGCCTTGAGACTTGTGTGGAAGGAAGCCAGCCCAGCCTACAGGAGGATGAGAGGCCCATGGACGAGAGCCGCGGTGCCGCCATCAACAGGCCGCATTAACTGCCACATGTGTGAATGAAGGCTCAGCGGGCCTTCCAGCATGGCTGACCCCACTGAGAGCTGTGCATCCATGAGCTGGGGCAAAACCAGCAGAGGAACTGCCCGACGGCGCGTGGAATCGTGAGAAATAATAAATCATTGTTTTAAGCCACTACATTTTGAGAAGCTTTGTTACACAGCAATAGTTAACAGGGATACCGTCTTAACAGTAACGCCCAGTTAAAAACTGAAACGAGACCAAAAAAAAAAATGTGGTGGTTTATCTAATCAGATACTTTCTGTGAGGCTTTTCTGGCTTAAAATGAAATTTCTGGACAGGGATTTTCTAGAAACCTGAGTCAAGAGAATACTTACCAAGAAAAAATGTGTTTGACATATGATTAACGGCACCAGAAAATGGCACCCAGTCAGTCCCAGTGTGAGTGATCCAGCATGGGTGGTGCTCATACTGCCTTGGGAAGAAGGTGAGAGGGACTGATGGAGAAGTTGTAGCCTTACCCCCCTGCTGTCGAGGCGACATTTTCCCGAGGCCTGTCTGACCAGCCATCTCTGAGGTGACCAGGGTCACTTAGGGCTCATTCTTTCAGCCTAATAATTAGATTCAAGCAGACACACTTTCAGATGCGGCCCATCTGCTCCCCTCGCTGGACAGCCACGGGGATATGAGACCTTGCCAGTGTTCCAGCCATGCAGCGAGTTTAATTACTGCCGGCTCCCAGGAGCAAATCTGATTAGCAGATGTCGAAGGCCCCAGTGAGATGTGGAAACGTAAAAGGCCCGGGGCAGTGCCCCTGGCCGCAGCCTGATTGCTGAGTGCCCCCGGGGCCTGGTAGCTCTGCATCCTCGGTTATCACATACACCATCTCTTCAGGGCCCTGGGGCCAGGTGGGGCTGTTTACACGGAAGCCAGGACTGCGGGCTCACTGTGGCAGCTGGGAGGACTCAGGCAGAGCCACATCAGTAGCTACGCCCAGGCCTTGCCGGGCTCACAGGGGAGGATCGTGATGGTCAGGCTCTGGCCACGCTGGCCGCAGTGAGTTGGGAAGAAGCAGAAGGTTCTGGGAATCATGGGAGTTGGAGCTGGAAAAGACCCACTTGGTCATGAAGCCTCTTCTTCCGTCATGGCCTGATCATTTCCCCTGGGACACTCTGGAGCGGTTTGTAAAATCTGTTTCCGAATGACTCAGGCTGGGAGTCTTCCAACCATTCCCTTGGGAGATGGAGCGGCTTTTTCTGTGGAGGAAATATTTTCCTCCCTATTGGTTGGGATCTTTTGTTGGTTGGCTCCAGCCCCATCACTCCTGGCCTGTCTCCTCAGACCACCCTGAGCAAGTCTCCTACCTTTTGCCTTCCCACAGTTGAATCTATGTCATGCTTCCGCTGAGCAGCCATTAAACTGAGGAGGAGGGGCCTGCTTCCTGGTCTTGGTGCTTTCTGAAGTGATGACTTTCTCCAGCTGCTTCAGCCTTCTGATTCCCCTGCTCTGAACTTCTCTCTAATTTTTTCATCCCTGTAACATTTCATCATTTCATATGTGTGGAAACCGTGTGGTACTTCATAAGCCCTGTAAGGATATACATTTCAGCATGAGAGTGGCATATTTATTGAACATTTTTCCAGTATTCTTCAGAGTCTTTGCTAGATTGGATTGATCTTGGTTTGTATGTCATGGACTAAAGGGTGAAACAAAGTGTAAGAGGAACATGGCTCCTCCAGAAGCCAGGAATAATGATAACATACATCGTACGTACGTACAATGAACACTGTGGTCCTACGGCATTTCTTTTGGGGAGTTGCTATAACTCGGTGTATGGTCTAGTAAAACAAAGACAGTAAGAGTCTGTGTATCTGCACAGACCACAGCCATGTTAAGAACATTTAGTAAGCAAGGGATCGTGGTTTTGTGGGTCTCTGACTTTGTCATTACTGACGGAGCTAGGAGATGAAAAGCAGGAGCTCACCAATGAGACTCAAGTTCAGGCCATGTGGTGTTTATAGGCTCTGAGATCCAAATTGGAAGAGTGGTTTAGATCAGTGTTTTTCTGAGCATCTTCCACAGAGTGCTGCAGTTGCTACAGTTTCTAATGGCATTTTAGGGGTTACCTGGGGGTGATGGTGGTCATGGGAGCAAGGTGGCCCTTGTCGACTCCTTATTTTATAATCAGCACCAGCTCTGCTTCTCGCTGTTTCATATACGCATCTAGGGTTGCTTGTCAGATTCTGTTTGATAAATAGTGTTCCATGCTCAGAAAGAAAGTTTGCAAACCACAGGTTCAGAGGACTGACTTCTAGTAAAAACAAACACAGAGAGAAGCCTCTTTAGCCAAGCAACTAACGATTACATTTCTAGGATCCACATAGATCAATCCACAGACATTTGGAAGCAGCAAAAAGCAAAGAACCAAACAAATAGATATTTCTGTGTAACTACTATGTCATCAGGAAACTCTTTGTCAATATAAACAGAACGTGTAGACTGTGACCTCTAAGTGGCAAGGCGAACAAGAGGCCAGTTATTGTCAATATGTGCAGGTGACTCTGCCAGATTGTGTCGTTCTTAAGTAAGCAAGCACCAGCGGGTCCTGGAGTTGAGGTTAGTAAGAACCACATGATAAAGGCAACCATTTATTGAGAGCTTTCCATTTGCTGGACACTGTGCCTCAAGATGAATCACCCATGCTAGAAATGTATGTTCTATTATCCCCATTTCACACATGGGGAAACGGAGGCTCAGAGACTAATCTGCCCAAGGTCACACGGGATGATAAAGTGATGGAGCTGGGGATGGGTCCCTTGGGCTAGAGTTTATGTCCTTAAATATTCCACTATGTTGCCCTTCTCTGTTAATCCCTTTTTTATTTTTATCTTTGTGTGTGTGTATGCGTATGCATGTATGTATATTTTTTTCTTCCTGTTGGGTTTGGTGAATGCAGTACCTAAGGATACCTGGTTTGAGAAAATGTCTTTTTTTTTTTAATCATAATTACAACTTTATGGTCATTCCACTCAAAGTTTACTCCAAATAAAATTGAAATTTAGTGTTACATGTAAATAATCCTTATTGATAGAAGAATGTAGAGAAAAGGAGCCAATAGTCTAACCTTAACAGTGTGTACTAATACTGAGCAGGCATGTACAGTTCTAGAAGTATGTTTGTGCCTGGATTTAATGGCTCACAGTCATGGAAAGTTTTATTGGTGCAGTAGAAATCAGAACTGTTTTGAAGCCCATTGCTGAGGCAGATGGGAATAATGTTTCAGAGGTTTTCTTTTTAAATGTTGGTTGCTTCTCTCAGATTCCTTAGCTTCTCCAGTTCATCCTCTGTATCATGGCCTTAGCAAAAGTTGGGTAAGGAAAGGTCTCTTTTGGGGTGTCTCCTCTTGCCTTAGTTCATGGCCTTCCAAATGTGCATGAACCTATTCTTTACTCTGGCCAATAACCAGATTGTTGGAGCAAGTGTATTAGGTTCTGCTGAAGCTTCTCTCTGGTCAGTTGACTCTGGAGCAAAGTAGGTCCCCTAAAGAGTGGATTTAACAGACATTTAGTTTTGTTTTTATAGGTGCATTTGGAAAAGCTGGAACTGTTGGAGAAACTATTTCACAGCACACCCAGGTGGCTTGAATGATCTGCCTCCATGCATCACACAGTTTTAAACAAGATGAAAGCTTGTAGTGCATTTCTCTCCTGGGGCAAGTGAGGCCCTCAGGGAGAAACGTGAGCTTCTGTGGGTGCTTAGGAAGTACTGAGTAGTAACTCTCCCAGGCCACGAGGGCCCCGTTTGCCTAGCAGAAATTTATGAACAGTGCTCTGGTGGCTTACAAAAGTTCATTTTCTTTCCCAAGTGCATGGCTCATTTCCTGAAAGTAATGTTTTCATCGAAGGATTTGACCATACTAGATCTTTACAGAGACATGCCCGGGAAATCCCAGTCTTGATTCTGTAGCAGATGACAATGACTTTGCTGAAGGAGGGCCTTAGAAGTGGCCTCCTGATGGGGAATGTTGCTGAAAGGGGACATGGAGAAAAAGTTGCTGAACTACAGAGTTTTATCTGATCTCATGGAACAGCTGTCTGAGCTCTTGCAAGCCTTGTTGGAGCCGGGCGTGCAGAAGTGTTGGACCCGACGGGCTGTGAACGTGTGCGATCTGCCTCACAGTGACGGGCAGCTTGTCAGGGACTTCCAAAACATCTGTTTCAAAGAGGGCGGTTGAGATTCCTACAGGGGAGTATTTCCATTCATTGTCCATGAGAAACAAGAGTGAGTGGGCGTGAGTGAGACACAGATCAAGAGGAAATGAGTCTGCTCTCCACTTGGGATTACCGTGCAGATGAATTCCATATTTTGGTTAGGGGATGTTTTCTTTTAGAAAAAGGAAGACAAAGAAAAGTTCAGATTCTGACCCAGTTACTGAAAAGCAGACTAAGAGGCAGTTAAATGCCTGTTCAAACAGTCACTTCAGTGGTTGTGTCTTTGTTTTTGTGTTCTGGTATATGAGTGTGTGTGTATCTGTGTGTATGTGTATGAGTGTGTGTGTGCGCATGTGCACGAGCACCAGAATATGGCCCAGGACCTCCTGGCACACTTTGCTGCCCTTGGCCTGACTTTCCCCACCAAGGTAGCCTGGTCTCACCAGAACAAGCTACTTTGAAACTGCTGTAGTCAGCGGAGCTGTGAGTCCTCCGTGTGTCTGCACACACCTGTGACTTGAGGATTCAAACAAATGATACATATTCATCCTGTTGACAAAAATCATAACAGAGGTTTTCCTGGCTAATTTTTCTCTGAGAAATGGTAGCCCTATAAGAAGGCAACTTTGGATTTTGATTTGGAGATTTTGCATGCCCACCCTGTCCCCTACAGGGGGGAATGGAGAGGCTGATACAGTTTTTGTACTTTGTGTTCAAAATGTACTACCTCTGACGATTCCAAACCAAAAATCTGAGTTCTTTTTTACCTCCGAGGTGTCATTCAGCAGGTCGTTACTGGGCACCTGCTATGTGCACCAGATGCTGTGGGAGGTTGTGATGTTGAGTTGGGGAGACACTTGTGGTCCCTGCCCTCAGGAGTTTGCTGTCTGCAGTAGGCTGGGCATGAGGCCCCCACAGCTTGGGGGCATGAAGTAAGGGAATTGCACAATGTCTAGAAGAGAGCCACCCAAGGGGCTGCCCAGAGCCCAGAACAGGAAACTCTATTGGCACGTCAAGCGTCTCCCTCTCATGGCTACCTCGGCACTGGTGGGTGGTCCGTGATTTTCCTCAGCCACCCTCAGCCCTTCCCACCTGGTCCCAGATCAGTCAGCTGTGCTGCCTCTCAGTCCCTTGCAAAAGCCAAGGCAGAGTGCTTATAGCCTGCCCACTGGAGGTGGGTCTGCCCTTAGCATCCCAGCCCGGAATTTGCAAGAGACATTCAGAGGCTATGACAGGATCCCCCCCGCCTCGTCAGTTCCTCCCCCCAGTCGCATTTTCTGTCCTCAGTGCACCTACGGCAATGACTTCATGCCTTGCCCTGATCCTCCTGATGTGTTGTCCTGGTTGGCACTGTGCAGGTCGCCCTGTCTCAGGCCCACAGCTGTATGTATCTGAAGGTGGCTCTCTGGCTGAGGAAACACTCTTTCTCTCCGTGTATCCGGGAGGCCAGGCCTGGGGTCTGAGGACTGTGTCTCAGGAGTGAGGCTATGGCCACGACTGTCCTGCTGTTCTCCATCCTCACAGAGGGGCAGAGCAGGAAGGTGGGAAGCCTAGAGAGCCCCAGCAGGAAGGATGGGAGACTGCCGTCCCCGTGCCCCAGCAAGGTCTGTGGACACCTGCCGCCCTCCCTGCAGGCAGAAACGGGGCCCTAGGCAGCTTCCCATAGGCACTTACTGAGCAGGCCCTGGGTGTGCAGTTCTGTGGGCATGTGACAGTGAGTCCAGTGAGGGTTCCGAGCTCAAGAAGTCTGTAGGGCTCTCCAGGAAGGGAGAAAAGATGTTCTCTTAAATGCACCGTGCCGTAGAAAGTGCTGTGCCATTGAAGGGGTCCAGGTAAAGACTGGATCCCATTCGGTGGGGGCAGATAGTCTGAAAGGAAAGGCTTCCGTGGAAGAGATGTCAACAAGGCTAGACCTTGAAGGACAGAGGGGCAGTGGCCTTGTGCAGGTGAAGAGTGCGGAGACCACAGCACTGAGGTGGGCACACAGGCAACCTGCCTGATGGGAGCTCTGAGGGGAGCGGGAAAGGCTGAGATGTGTTCTCTGCCTCCCGGGACACACACACACAGGCCGCAACCAGGAGCAGCCGAGCAGGGCGATTCCTGGAAGTCTCGGGAAGCAATTCACAAGCTCCCTTTGCTGGTAGGTTCCACAGAGGGACAAAGCAAGTTTGGCAGCTCCGTAAAGTCATCCTGCTGGGCCCATAGCAGTGCTTACCATTCAGAAAACTGAGTCTCTCCAGGGATCCTACTGGAGAAAGCAGGCTCTGGGGTAATGTGAGGTCTCTTAGAGATTGCTCACTTTTCTTTTCCTGATGGCAAATCGGAGCCATCACACAATGCTAAAGAATTTACTTCCCAAGGATATAGAGGTAGTTGGACAAAAGCTTAACTACAGTGGTTCAAAAAAAAAAAAAAATCCAAAGGTCATGGAGCTACTAAATTGCTGTAGCTTAAGGATTCTAGAATTACAAATGGCTTCCCTCTTAAAGTGGACCCTTGTCAGAATTCAAACTCAAAGCATCCTAATGTTATTTCTACTATGGAAATGCATTTTTTTCAATGCGGATGCTTTTTTCCTTTTTCTTCTAGTTTAACTTAGTCTTAGTGGTTATGGCTTCTACTGTTTGTAGGCTAATGACTGCCCTCACCTGTGTAGGTACACAGGCACCTGGCACTGCTTTAATTATTACCATTTTCCTGTGATGCATTTCCCTGAACTGCAAGTCCTCTTTTGTGTGGTTTTTGCAGCATAGTAGTATTTTATGGGTTTGTCGTTACGTTTTCCCCCCTTTTGAGTGTTCCTGGGTTCCCCGGATCTGTTTCTGTAACTGATTGATCAGCTGTCAGGCTGGTCATAATGTAAGAGTTTATGAAAGGGGACCCTCCCCTTTCCCAAGGACTCTGTGACTGGCCCAGCCATGAGTCTGATGACAGGCCGTGGGCTGCCTCTGTGTTCTCCATACAACAGTAAATGTGAAATGGTTTCTACAAGCAGCAATTACATGTGAAATAGGAGCTCTGCAGTGTCCTTCAGTGGGCTCCCACATCTCACGACTGCACTGGGGGTACTCAGTTGAGAAACTACAAAGGAAGCACTCATAAGGCCTTTGGGCCTTCAGTCAGTGTGCTCATATTTTGTTATCAATAGATACTTGGAAGTTGCCTTCCCCACTTTCTCCTGCCCCCTCTGTGTCCCCAGATGGTTCCTCTCCCCTACCTTCACTACCCGCCAACTGAGAAATCCTGTTAGACAACTCGATTCAAAGTAGCTGATTTAGCATCTGTCTGGAGAGCAAGTGCCATGCAGATCTGGGCTGAGGTGGGGGTGGTAGAGAGTTGGGGAGGTGGGGCTGCCACTCATGGGTGATACATCAGGCAGTTAATTAAGGGACCTACTTCCTCTCCCTGGGAGGTAAAGGGTTTTCTGCTCCTTTGTTCTTAGTGCTAATGTTCCTGCCTTTTTCCCTCCTGGAGACCTCAGGCTCTGCTCAGAACATTCCCATGATTCTCTCTGGCACTGCTAGAGGTCAGCACTCTTTGCTCACCGAAAACACAGGGGTTTCCTTACTGCTAAGGGCCAAGGTTGGGATGACAACTCTCCATGTCCCCATAAGCAAGGGGACAGCTGCCTGGCAGGGTTGTGCGGTTTGCTCAGACAAGCGGGTCACTCCAAATCCATTCCAGAGAGCTGCTTCAACGAGACCATTGTCTGACCCCTGGAGGAGGAGCTGGTGTCCAGGGCTGACATTAAACAGTGAATTTTCTAGCTGTTTCGATGTGCCACTTCGGAGTCAAAGCTGGTTGTGGGGCAGCCACAGCAACAGGATGCTCGAATAAATGGCCTGGACAGAGGTGCCAGGAATGGTCCCAAACACCTCTACTTCTTCCCCATGTTAGGGAGACTGAAAATGACCAGTGTGGTTCTCTTCCCGCCAGTCCTTGCTAGCGATCCCCAGGCCCTCTGCATTCTGCAGGCTGTGAATGTGAGCCCTTCACGGTTCCCAAAAAGGAAGGCCAAGACCAAGGCCTGTGGCGTGTGTTGAAATCAGTTAGAACTGAAAGGAGGAACTAACACGGAAACCATTGTTTTTGGAAAGACATAGCATGTTTCTTCCGTCAGTTTTGCAGCGTTGGCAGATAAAATGTTGCAGCCCAGAGATCATCACCAGTCTCTTTTTAAGGAAACAAACAAGACAGTGACCTAATTCAGTCCCTTTTCATTTATTACACTTTCAAAGTTTACCAAAGAAAACTGGAAGAGTTCCATTTCAGAGTTTAGTTAACATCAAACATATCTCTTAGTGCACAAGGAAATGGATGTTGATGGGCATGGCATATATTTTGTTACATTGCTTAGCACTTTGCCAGTGCAAGATAAATGCAGAAACATTTATTGTTTTGCTTGAAAAGGAAACCTGTATATGCATGTATGTGTACTTGAAAAAAAAATACCTTCTGTTTGCCACACATTGTGCTGATCACCTTAGAGGCCACTTAGAATTTTTCTGGAGAGTCATACGGTCTATATGAAATATTGAGAGAGCATTAAATGCTGAAATGGGTGGTCCTACCCAAGTGCATTGTGAGATCAGAGAAGTGAGAGATGTATGTGGGTTGGAATGGAATTTAAAAATCTATTTTATTAACTTCAAAAGGAGACATATGGAAATGCTAATGACCTTTTTTTTAAAAAAGCAAAAAGTTGGCTGGTTTGTGTAGAAGTTGTGAGTGGAGGTAAGGAAAATGCCCTGCCTGGCTGTGCAGTTTCAGGTCTCTATTCCACCAACCCACATCCTGGGATGCTGATGTGGCCAGCTTGTCCAGAGACGACCCCCCCCGCCCCTCAGGGACTACAATGCCTCCTTCCCAACCTAGATGACAATGCAGAGGGTCTGAAAGGTCTCCATTTCTCAGGGAAGTAGGATAGTCAAAGGTGATGGGAAAGTCAGTTAACAAATATTTGTTGAGCACGAGCTGTGTTTCATGATAGCAATAACCACCTTTATCGAGTGCATAGATATGCTAGGCACTGTGCTGAGCACTTCACACTCTGCCGTTTATTCCCCCCAGTAACTGAGCAGAACACTGAGTTAAGTGCTTCCTCTGATTTCACAGAGGAGGAAACAGGCTCAGAGGGGTTAGCGGCTTGCCCAGGGTCCTCACGCTGCTCATGAGTGGTATTGCCAGGAATTTGAAGCAGGCTGCAGACTTAGGGCTCATGCTATTGAGGTCGTGTTTGCTGGTGTGTGCTTGGTGCTGGGCACAAGACAGCAGAAAGGATTTGTAGTGTGTGGTTGCAGGCCTCAGGCAGCCTGTGGATCTCCAACAGGACAGGAGCTCTATGAAGGGGCAGCTTACACTGCAGTGCTCCTTTCCTGTGGGGATCATGTGGGGAAAGGGAAAGTGTGCCAAAGCAGATGTGGCTGCTCATCATCAGGACTAGTGAAAAGGGTTGAATGTGAAGGTCGGTGTCATGGGCACCTGTTCTTACTGACTTGGGAAACATGACAGTCTCCATTGTGGTATAGTCACATACTCAGGTAGGCCGCATGAAGGAGTGGAATAGGCTATGAGGCTCTGAGGCTCTGGAAATGTTGGAATAGACATGGGAACCCCAGGACCCTAGACCAGGGGTAGCAAGTGTATCTCACTTTGTGGACCCACATCAGGTACTGCTTCCGCCAGTGCTTCTCACCATGTGCGGGTCACCTGGGGTCCTGCTCCAGTGTACATCCTGATTGAGGAGTTCTAGGGGAGGGTTCTGAGGTTCTACAGGAAGAGGGGCTCTGTTGAGAAGGATTCTAAGGCAGTATCTAGGCTCAGTGACAAAAAGCACTGTGGTGAATTAGTGCCATCTACTGTGAGCTAAGGAAAGGCAAATGGCCTGACATATTTGCCATCCCTGTAGTACACCAGGATAGTAAGGTAAATTAGCTGTTTATGGTCACTTCCAGATCCCCCTAAAAAGTCAGAATTTGAGAGCGCAGCAAGCTCAGAAGCTTTTGATACTACATCCTTCTTGGGCACGCTCCTCCATATAAGAAAAACTTGGATCCATCTCTCTATCATCTGGGAATTTGGGATTAGACTATTACGGTTTCAACTTGGGTGGGATAAAAGGAGAGTTAACTGATTGGCTCTCCTTTTTTTCTGCTGTATTTGGAGGGTAAAAAATATGTCTTGCATATGTTGGTGTTCTGTTACTTCCACGTGGCCTTGGCGTCCCTTCAGCATGGGGTCCGTGGTGGGAGGAAAGGGTGGGTGCTGAGGAAATTGCTTTGAGCAGAAGTCATCTTGTTTCCATTCACTAAGAGCTGTTCTTGGAGCCCTCTCCAGGTCCCCTGCCCGTGCTGCATGCCCTCGGAACTGTATGCCAGGAAACAATATGATCTTTCTAATTGGACAAGTGGGAGGAGAGGGACTGGGTGAGCCAGGATGGGCTGGCAGTTGACGCTTAAAAATAGATCTTTTTCCTCATGAATAAACCACTTTGGGGGGACAGAAATGCCTCACACATTTCTAACCACCCCAGACAAGTCAACAGAGGAGGCCAGTGGGGCAGGGTGCAGCCAGGAGGGCCTGCAGAATGGGGTGGCCATGGCGACTTGGCCCCTTGGAGAAAGCCTCAGTGGCCTCCAGGGAGCATGGGCTGCTCTCAGATCTGAGACCACAGTGTATGTTTGAGTAGAGGATGGCCGGGGGAGTGTGGAGGTGGGAGGAGAAAGGCCTGGGAGCAGTGCTTCTTACACTTTAGTGTGCCTGTGAGTGTTCAATACAGATTCTGATTCAGGAGGTCTGGCTGGGGTCCAGGAGTCAGCATTTCTTTCTTTCTTTTTTTTTAAATTTTATTTTATTATGTTATGTTAATCACCATACATTACATCATTAGTTTTTGATGTAGTGTTCCATGATTCATTGTTTGCGTATAACACCCAGTGCTCCACGCAGAACGTGCCCTCTTTAATACCCATCACCGGGCTAACCCATCCCCCCACCCCCTCCCCTCTAGAACCCTCAGTTTGTTTCTCAGAGTCCATAGTCTCTCATGGTTTGTCTCCCCCTCCGATTCCGCCCCCCTTCATTTTTTCCCTTCCTATTATCTTTTTTTTTTTTTTTTAACACATAATGTATTATTAGTTTCAGGGGTACAGGTCTGTGATTCAACAGTCTTGCACAATTCACAGCGCTCACCATAGCACATACCCTCCCCAATGTCTATCACCCAGCCACCCCATCCCTCCCACCCCCCATCTCTAGCAGGGAGTCTGCATTTCTAGTGAGTTCGTGGGCAATACCGATGCTTCTGTTCCTGGGAACACACTTTGAGTGGCAAAGGGTTGGAGTCCACTGTGATCTTCAGGCCTCTGAGGAAGGGTGAAGGTGCACAGATGGGGGAGTTACCCCACTCCGTTTTGATCATCTTGTATTTGGCCTACGCTAAGTAAAAGACCAGTGTTTCAACAGCTGCTGCTGGTCATACTGACGATGTTTCCCTGGCCTGGTGGTGGTGGTGACGCCGCTTTACCCTAACAGCAAGATTATGAGTGTGTTGTGTAGTATAATTTTGCTGGTAAAAAATGCATCTATTTGGTCAAACTCTGACCACTGTAGGTGTAATGACTAATTCAGTAAAGCGCAAACCTGCACTAGTTGATGTATATGGAGACTCTTCTTATAAATAATGGAGCAGACTTTACCAAAATTGTAAGGGCAAAAGAATAGCCCAGACACTGAAGCTGTGAGGTTAAAGTCATTTTGATCATTTTAAAGCCTTTATGAGCAGATAGGTAGTTTGCAGGGTGGCAGGGGAATAAGACCACTCCTTGAGAGACCAGGATTCTGTGTCCATCTGTAGGAGAATGAGTATGACAGGCCCTGGTTGAGGTTAGGGGGGAAACTTGGGCTGGCTGTATAAGCTGTTGGAGTTTCTTCCAGAGGCGAGGAGAAAACTGCACTCCTCTGTCTCCTTGAAAGACTTCCTTGGTGGGGGGCGGGGGGGCACGTCTTTTTGCTGGGGCCTCTGGCTGACTGGATGGTAGAGGCAACAACAGTTGGCAGAGCCCTACCCAGTTTCCACTTGAATACTGCCATGCCTCCCCGCCCCCCCGTGGGAGTTCATCTCCAATGCTGTTGCGGGCCACCGCCACACACCCTGGGATCGCATTTGGACCCTGGGCTGTTTTCGGTCTATAGCATTGGTCTCTTTTTGGCACGGGCCCCTGAGGAACTGCAGTGACATCTGGCTGCAGAAGCCGTGACTGGGTGATCTTCACAGAAGGAAACACGGTGAACTCCCTTTGCGTGGGTCTTTTGAGTGACTCCCACTTCCCTGAGGCAGAATGCCTAAGTCTCTTCCAAGGGTACGAACAGCCAGTCTGATTATTAAAACTCTGAGGCCAGTAGGATCCAGCTTGTGATTTTGATTGTATTCTAGAGATTGCTTTCGGTTTGTGTCGGAATCCAGAGCCCGTTGTCATGTGGAAATGGTGTAGTCAGGCCTGTGGAGGAGCCCACAGCCGGCCCATCCTGGGGATGAGGGACGGCGGTCATGATGTGCCTGTGGTTAGTGCATGGGAGTTCCACAGACATCCCCAGCCAGGCTTGGCGGGAAGCAAGCACTAGACCTCCCTTGCTTCCTCTCCAGGGGGCTCCGGGGGCGGGAAGACATCAGTGAGTGGGTGGGGTTAGGAATTTACAGGCAGAGCTGGGGACCCAGATTGGGCGGGAGGGCTGGCTGGGAGGAGCCCCTGTGGATGGCTTCTCTCCCCTGGCTGTTGGCTCTGGGGGGAAGGGCGCCCTAGATCTTTGCACTTCTCGATCTCCCCCTCTACCCTTTGTGAGGAACTGGAGCAATGAGACAAGCTGGGGCTGAGCCTGAGATGGGGGGGGGGGGGTCCTTGCACCAGAGAGGGTTTTTTAGGATTATCTTTATCTCTGTTTACCCCACAGTGATTCACTCAGGGTCAGAGTTCAGTGGAAAGTTAGGGGCCCCATGCACTTGGATGCTAAGCATGGTGTTCCAAGTCAGAGCTGTCTCTGATTCCTTGGCCAAACCACTTCTTTATGTCTCACCTGTGATATGTGCTAAGGTTCAGATGAAGCCTCATTTCCTTTTGTGGGAGACAAAGAACTAAAATGAAATGGGGAGCAGTCCTGGGACACTGGAAAATGGGGTTTCTTCCCAGTTACTCCTAAGAAATTGATGGTTTTTCTTCCTACATTCCAGCAAACTTGTTCAACTTGAAACAAAAATGCTATTAAAGCTTTTAAGTTTTGCCATGGACTTACAGTACAGGGCAAAAAATAATATCCTAAGATTTGAAAAGCTTAAGTTGAGGCGGCTGTATGATTTTGGCAGTGTTTCTCTAAGTGAAATCCCTGGGCCTCGTCACGGCCCCTACCTCTCCTATCCCTGGTTGGCAGGAGCAGGGAGTTTTGCCGGAGCCAAGGGGGGGATGGTGAAGGCCTGACTCGGAAGAGGGGGCCCTGGGCTTCAAGGGTGCCCTGGGGGCCAACGCTTAGGCCACTGCTCCCCAAGGATCTGCAGCCGGCTCAGTAACATGGGAAGTAGGGAAGATTGACCCCACATCTGGAGTTCTGCCTTTATGTTCCTGTTTTGCTTTGAATCTGAAGGATGGTCAAGAAAAGAAAACCGAGCAGTCGCAATGTGAGTGAGTCAGCACCAGGGATGGGTGAGGCTTGAGGACAGGGAATCACTGAGTCATGGACATTAGATCTGGGAGGGTCTCTTGACAGTTGGCTTTCTAATGACCTCATTTGGGCAGGAACCGGCAGAGGCCCTGGAAGAGCAAAGCAACTTGCCCAAGGACACACAGCTGGCTGGGGGAGCATGTTGCTGAACTCACAATCCAGTGCTCCCTTCTCTGCACCATTATGCCTCCCAGGATCCCACTGACTTCCTGTTCCTCTCTGCGGCCCCCAGCACACTGCTGGGTCCAAGCCCACGAAGCTGCCCTTGCCTGTTGTTTTAGCCTTTCGCTCCTAGGAGCTGCTTCTGCTTTCCTTCTAGGAGGGACTCCAGATCTCAGAGATTCCCCCCCCACCTTGTACCTTGTGGGGGCATGGCGGCCAGCAGCATCATCCAGCCCTTCCCTTGGCTCCCTCCTCCCCCTCCGCCAGCATCTAGTGTCACATGATGGTGTGGCCACAGCTGCACAGCTTCTCCTTTCGAGGCTGCCATCTGGGGTGCTGCTCTTCGGAGTTGTCCAGAAGGGCTGTAGGGGGAGCCGCCCTGCCAAGGCTCACAGCTGGAGCGGGGGTGTCTGCACACCCTCAGGGCTGGGGAGAGCTCAGGGGGCCTCCAGTCTTTGTTCTAACAGCCGCCTTGGTGTGGGGTACCCCCCCCTTTGCTTTCTGAGAGCCATGGCTTAAAATCTGAGAAGTGCCTGCAGGTTTGGAGGTGAGCAGTGGACCTCAGGTTTATAAATTTAATAAAACAGCTTTAGTTCTAGGAATGAAAAGAAACAATTTTAGGTGTTGATAAATGCTTGGCAGAATTCTCTTCCTCTTTTCAGAGCTGATCCTGCAGATTAAGGTTTTGGCACATGGCTTATTACTTAACAACCCACACAAGCCAGGAGAAATGTTAAATGACGCTTTCCTTTCTTTTCTTCTGCTGAAAAGGGGGCTCTGACCTTGGAATAGGAGCCTTTAGTTCCTGCACTGACATCTTCCTAGCCAGAGAGGGCTTTCCCTCTCTGTTTCCTTTGTTCAGGGAGATTGAAAGATTATACTTTTACTTACCTCCCTCACGACCCCCCCAGGCCCCACACCTCGCACCCCTGCTCCCACAGTGTTAGCAGTACGTTTACAAACGAATGCCGATTTTTCTTCTGATTTATTCTCCTATATATTTGTCACACATCTTCTAAGGAATGTCACCAGGCACCGCTTTGTTCACATGGTTTGAATTACTGCCATACCTGATGGAACAAAGCTTCATTTGTTTAAGAATATAATTTAAAAATATGTTAAGGCTTAATGTTCAGTGTTTCCTGATATATCTTCCATATGGAGGTGTTACTATTTTGTGGGGAGCGCAATATCAGGAATGTGCGAGGCGTCTTCTAAAGTTTTGGTTTTTGAAAAGATGACTGCCCTCAGGTGAACCTATGTTACTTTTTGCTGCAGTTGAGCAGTGAAGCCCCAAAGGCCCGAGGCGGCCACGGGTTTCGGTGTCCGGGAGCCCGTTGGTGTGGATGGAAGTAGACTCCGTAAAGGAGAGGATGGGAGCAGAGTCTCTGAGGGCCCTCGGTGCACTGCCCAGCCTCCCCGAATTGGGCTCTCGGGGCACTGGGGGCTTGGCCTGTCTCCGTGGCCACAGGCAGGGGCCCCTCACCAGTGGGGAAGCATCTCCAATCCCCACCCTTGCCTGATCTTTGCCTCCGATTACTCGGGAGGCCAGCACGTGGACTTCCTAATAGTAAGCCGACACTAGAATCGTTTGGGTGGAAACACTGGTGTTTCAGTTAAGATGGAACGAGAAGTATCAGAGATGTTGGTGTATCTCTTCAGAACAGTCCCATTTAAATGAAGGCGTTGGTTTTATCACTGTGATTAGCTTTTTTTTTTTTTTTAAGTATTCCTAGTCTACCAGTTGAGAACTGAATTTATCAGTTAACTGAGGCCTGCTTACAGTGCTTTAAGCAAACTAAGAGTTGCGTTGTTTTCAGGTAATAAAGAATCCTGAGACGGGCTGACCAGGATGTGAGCTGCATGATGTTGTCACGGATGCAGGTGCCTTCTCTCCTGTTGCTCCGCAGCCGCCAGGGAGGGGCATGTCATCCTATAAGTCCCCACTGGAGCCTTCATGGTCACTTTCCCCAAAGGGGAAAAGCTAGTATCAAAGCTGAGTCAGGTCCCTTGTTCTTATCAGGTTTTTTTCCCTTTTTTTTTTCAGTTTCATTGAGGTATAATTGACAAATAAAATTATAATAAATTTAAGGTTACAATGTGATGATTCCCACCACCAAGTTAATGAACACATCCACCGCCTCACATGGTTACTTTTGTGTGTATGTGTGTGTGTGATAGAGCAGATCCTTTTAAATAGCTTTCCCAGAAACATCTCCCCATCTTGTCCATTTAAGTCTCATTGGCCAACCCGTCTGCAAAGGAAATGTAGATTTTTTTTTTTTTTTAAGCTGGACACACTGCCACCCCCCATAAGGTATGATTTCTTTCAGGGCCAGGAATATGGTAAGGCAAATAAGACACTCACCTTTGTGCAAAATTTAAGGGTACACCAAAAAACCCAGTAATTAAGATAAGTGATGTTTTAATGCAATGTTACAGTGCCATATTTGGAGCCTAAAGTAAAAGGAAAAATTGGTAATGCTGACCTGGTCTTTATTTAAATTTTATTTTGGTTTATTGTGGATTTTGAAATTGATTTTACATGATAACATATTAAAATATTTTTTATCACGATTAATCAGTTTTTGGCATCCCCTTAAATTTTGCGCTCAAGGAGAGTGTCTTACTCTCCTCACCCCAGTTTCTGGTCATCGGTACTCCGAGCAAAGAAGAGGAGAATGGATATTGGATAGAAACCTGGCAGTCTCTGTCAAGGAAAAATTACCTATTGCTTATTCAAGTCCTTACCCACAGCTGACTGTGAAATGAGTCAACTTGTGGTTGAGGGGACACCGTTGGCAGGCAGGGCTGTGGGGGCATTATTCCTACCACACAAGAACTGCTCAGAAACAGCCCCAGTCCCATGGGAGTCACCTTGAAGTAGCATCTTCGTATCTGCACGTGAAATTTTCGGGAGGGTTAGGTGCAGTTGGTAACCAAGGATGAGTCCGTGTGAGTGTTATGGTCAGTTTGGGGTTCCTGCTGTAAAAGTGGTTAATAATGTCTGGCCCAGTAAGTACAAAGTCAGCAACCATGGAGCTGGAACTTCCCAGAAGACTGACTCAACATCTTACCAGTAGCTCTAGAACTCAGGGCACATGATCTCATTAAATGATGGGTCCTTATCAGGGGAGGGATTAATGAAGACATTGTATCAGGATGAAACTCTCCAGCTCCCAGTTCCCTGTGTAGACATACCTCTCGGAATGATTCCTTATCTTTCAGCTTGGTTTCATGTGGACCTTAATGGTTATGGCTTTCCCCACAAAGGAGTATTGGAGAAACAGTAGACTAAGGCCACATATGTACACAAAACCAAAATCACTTAATTTGCTGTTTTTAAGTCCTAATGATGTAATTTGATCAGAGAGTTAGAAACTGGGGGTAACTTTTAACAATCACTTGGTATTTCAGAGAAGCCCATTTAAAATTTAATGACAAAATTATTTGTAATCTTAGAAAAGTTCCTATGGATGGTATTTAGCTATGAATTGGAGTGCCCTTGAGTAATTATACTAAAAGTAAAGTGCTTATTGGATCTTATGGCTTGACTTAGTATCATTAGAAGGAATAACATGATAATCTCTCTTTTTGATAATGCTTCTGATGTAGACAAAATGGCATCCAAACAGTCTACTGTACTGGGGTTTAGTTTCTTTTTTCCCTTTCTTCTAGTTTCCAGAAATTATACCTCAGGTAGATTTTATAAATCATTTTTACAAATAGTTAAATGAGTGAATACCTAGAACAAAAAGACAAGTGCTTTTGGAAGAGCTGCTACATTTATAAGGCAGATTTTTACAAGGATGTTACAAAACATTTTGTGGCTATGATTCATACCTTGGTGCTTTCATAAATTCTTGCACTGCACAAATTCATGATTCAGTCTGTCAGATGATTTCCCTTCTTGAGAATATATAGTATTTTGAAAATTCAGTGATTTGTTTCACAAATCCTCTCACCTGTCTCCATGTGTAATGCTTTCTGCTTTTAAACCTGTGAGCATTTAGGCATCCAGCTCCATGGCGGGGCTCCATCCCACACGAAACCCTGCCTACACACCGCGCAACACTTTTCTGAGGCCGTCTGAAAGCTTCATGCTTCAGGGAAAAGTGCTGGAGTTTATCAGTTCTTTCCAAACTTTCACAGGAATGCTGTGGCAATTGAATGAGGTCACCAGGAAAAGTACTTTTCAGTCCTTATAGGATTCCAGGTATTGGTATGAGTAAACTTTTTTTTTTTTTTTTGGTATGGGTAAACATGTAATTTTAAGGTATGAAGGTACTTGCCTTTGACAGGGCTATGGTAATTGACATTTGGTTGGTTGTGTCCAGTTGAAGAACACATTTCTAAAGTAGTTCTTCAAGTTATGTTAACATGACACTGGTTAAAATAGAAGTATTTGGTCGTCAGTATTTATTAGCACTTTTTGAGTGTGGATGCTCTCTCTTGGATGTTGGAGGGAAAGGTCTGTGTTTATTGATTTGCTTACATGGCCTAGAGCTCAGCGACCACCTCTGTAAAGAGGGTTTGGAAACCGTGTGGGAGCCTGGCAGCCGGGCACGCATGGTATGCAACATGGTGCCTATTGACCTGTAAGGCCTGTTAGCCGTGGCTGCATCGGCATAGTCTATGGCACGCAGTCTGAGAGCATCACATAGGGAGTGTGCAGACTGAGTTGGGTTGAGGCAGTCTGTCTTATAGGTGTATTTTAACTCAGAAGCCACAGCAGACACAGATCTGTAGCAGAATGCCCACATGAAGTGCATTGGTTCAAACCTTTCAGGATTTTGTTTCTGGGAGCACAGTCACCCTAGAGGGAGATCGAGTTTTAGACAGACGGCTGTGGTTCAGAGATCAGTTGTAATCAATGGAAAGTCCTGGCCGCTGTCAGACTCAGAAAATGGAGACAGAGGGTTACGAGAGCAGAGAAACAGGAGAAAGGAAAAGCTGAGACTGGTGAATATTGGATGTCACTCTTCCTGACCCCAGCTCCTGTCCATAGTCTGCTCTCTTCAGGACCCAGAACTGGAATCGTTGCTGTCTTCACGTTCTTAGCCGGGCAGCTCAATAAACATTGTGTATGTGAACAAATAAAGCTAGGGTGGGAGGGTGCTGGGAAGCAGATAGCTGATTTTTCCAGTTAAATGACATTTTTCAGTTCCTCTTGTGATGGGAAAAACTGTTGTTATAAGGAAATTTGAAAATTGCACAATATTTTTTCCTTTCTTTCTCTGTCAGTGAGGTAAAATCTAAAATCCTCCCCTCCTTCGCTCCGCTAGTACAGTGAAATTGACCATCTAGATCCCTTTTCAGGCAGAGACATTTTATATAAAATTTGCAAACACAGAAGGGTCAGGTGGAAATAACAAGGCAGGACACCAATCCAAATTTCTGATCCTTTTGAATCAAAAATTGTCCCAAGCGGTGGAGGCGGACTGTGCCCCCAGGAGGCGATCCACATGGCCATTTCTTAGCCTTCTGCACTTCTGAGCTCTGGATGACTTCTCATTTGAACTTTTGAGAAAAAAAAAAAAAAAAAACCTCATCAGCCTGAGAGCTGCCCCAAAACTTGATCTTGGTTCCTGATTTCCAGACAGAACTGAGTTTAAAACCTAGTAACTGGGTCCGTTTGTTTTTCTGTCTCCAAGCTGTTTGGCCCCATGTTAGTCCTCCCAGCCAAGGCAAGAGAGGGACACTTAGTTACTCAGATGGAACACTGACAGGAAGAAACTATGGAATGGGGACTTGACAAAATGTTGGCTGGGGAAGTCCAGTTCTCCTCCAAGCAGGGCTAAATGTTTCCCAAATTAATTCTGACGAAGTGAGTTTAGCATTCTACTTTCGGGAGTTTGTCGAAATGGCTTAGGATATTTTAAGTTAACTATTTATTTGTTGCCTGTTTTTCTCATTTCTAACCTGTACTATGTGTTGGATACTGTACTTACGTCAAATATTTTGCTTTTTAAATTGCGCTGTAGAAGTTTTAATCTTACACAAATTACCCTGGAATGTAAATGCCATGTGATGTCTTTGATGGGATGTTGGGGTCAAATGGAGGGCACTGTGTGGCCTTCCTTCAGGAAAGAATGGAGGGTTGTCTTTGTTTTCCTCATTTGGTTCTTAGAGTGCATTCAGCTGACAACAACATAATAGTATATCAGGGTAAAACATCCCTCGCCTCCACTGGGTTTTTGAGTGGACAAAACTGAGGCTCAGATCATGGATGTGTGGGCACATTGTTGAATGTTAATGCACACAACCCTCCACGCTGGGCACAAGCCTACTACTATTCTGGGTTATTCAGTTTACTTTAATGAGAAAAGAAAAAACATGGTGCATTTGAATGACATAGTAGATCCCTGTGTGTCACCGAGATACATGCGAAACCCAGGTCAGAAAATAGGCAGTGAAGGGGGTCTTTGACCACATACTTCTAGGCTTTGTCTCCCAAAGAAAGGCTCGGTTGTGTTTTTGAATGGTTAATTAGAAGATATCTCTAATTTAGTGTTGCATTCTCTGTGAGTCAGATGACTGTTTTAAACAGCTTCTTTCAGACTCCAGCTACTGGATAAAGTCACTATGGCCAAACCCGAGGACGCTTGGATGCTGGTTGACTCTGTGCTTGCGTTCTGATTCTCCCATTCAAAGCCAGGCTGTGCGGGAAGCAGAGGCCGTGCTGGCTGAGCAGGAGAGGTGCTTTTGGTTTTCGGGCACGCGCGCGCGCGTGTCCGTGCCTGTGTGTGTGTGTGTGTGTGTGTGTGTGTGTGTGTGTGTGTGTGTGTGTGTGTGTGTGTGTGTGTGTGTGTGTGTGTGTCTGCATGCGTGCGTGCGTGTCTGTGTGTGTGTGTGCGCGCGTGTGTGTTTGTGTCTGCGTACGTGCGTGTCTGCGTGCGTTGTGTGTGCGTGCGCGTGTGTGTGTGCGTGCGCGCGCGCCTGTGAGCAGAGGTGCTGGAGGTGGGCTGCAGTACCAGCAGCCCGTCATGGCTGCCCTCAAAGCCGGTGGACCCTCGGGAGGCCATGGGGGCTCTGCCAACCTCTGCAGCAGGCCCCACGGCACTGACGGGAACAAGCGGTGAGACTGCTCTCGGCCAGAGTCTCCAGGGCTCACACCTTCCTGCCTCCTTGGTGTCTGTCCTCCTGGCTGCTTCGACTTAGGACGTCCCCTTGGTCTCCCAGTGACCACCTTTAACTGTTTAGGTGCTCATTCTTAACCATCGTACCCACATCCCAGATTTCTGTTTATTTTAATTGGTGGCCCAAGTAGTTTTTTGAAGGCGTGAAGTTTTACCTTTTCCGCTTTGTGTCAGGTTATCTGTCTTTGGTACATAGCACTTTTTCCATTTCATTTCTTTTCTCTTTATTCTTCCCCCGCTTTCATCCCAAAAGGAATGAAAGCAATTTGATTTCCATCAAGGTTAGTATTAATAAGTGGTTGTGTTTCTAGCATACTTGCCATAAGTGCCCTCGTACAGACTGTTCAGATATGAGTTCTACGGGCGGTTTGTCTTACCTTATGGCCAAATGAGTGATACGCTTGATTCTGTCTTCCAAAGTCATGGGTCTGTAGCTCTCTTCTTCAACCACTGTCACTGCTATCTTTTACTGAGTTTGTATTAGGTGCTGGGTTCTGTGCAACGCATTTTGTGTGTATTTTCTCATTTAATCTTCATATCAACCCTGTGAAATAGGTAGTATCATCCCCATTTGATGGCTGGGGAAATTGAGGCAGAGGGAGGCTATTACTTGCCCAACTTTATTCTGCTAGCATGTGCCATAGCTAGGGCTTGAACCTCACCTCAGTCTAGATCTTGTGCCTTAACTACTAGTGGGTACCTTCTAGAGCAAAATTGTTACTCAGGGGCATTTGGCAGTATCAGAAGACACTTTTTATTGTCACAACTGGGAGAGTGCTCCTGGCATATAGTGGGAAGAGGCTACATCCTACAACCTGCTGACAAAGAATTATCCAACCCCAAATGTTAAAGGTGCTGAACTTGAGAAACCCTGTTGTAGTTAGAGCAGAGCATTTAGGTTTAACAGTTAAGGGCCACCTTCCAAGTGATGCTGTGAAATTTCAGTTACTTCAAGAAATATTCCTTGTTTGCAGAGTTACTCAACAGGGAGAAAAAAATATATAACTGTTTACAGGGAAAAAATATTTCATGAAATTCCTAACTTATGAAATGCAAAGGATTTCTAACAATTCTTATACCTCTGTTGTGTTACAGTTACTGGAACATAATTCTCTCACATGGAGAATTATGCTAGCCATTTTCTCTTTGGATCCTCTTACAGGCTTAATGCACATGGGTTCTCTGCTATGTGTCAGCAGGAAATTTTAAAATTTTGAAATTTACCATGTCGGCCTTGTTTGGTCCCATGGGTGGGTGCAGCTCTTAGGACTTCACAGACCACGCCCCCCCAAACCCCGCGGACCAGCCACGGGCCGAGGGAGCGTAGTCTGGGTGCAGGGTGAGCCAGGCTCGAGTTTCTGTGTGAACGAGGCTGCATGAAGGTTCTGTGTAGATTTGCCTTAATCACAACCGTCTGTTTTCGTGTTCCGGTCATGTGCTCAGCCCCTCTGCTCCTCAGGCAAAACTGAGCGTTCCCAGTTGGAGAAGTTTAAGGTCTTCCTGTTTGTCTGAGAGCGAAAACGTAGACATCTGTGCATGGTCCAGCTCATTTCCTTCCCTGCAGCCCTCTCCCCACGCCCCCCAGCCGCATCTGCAGCACTGTATTGTTCCCATTCTTCCTCATCGTGACCTTGTGCTGACCGCCCATTCGTTGTAGTGACTCCTCAGATAAAGTACTCCTTGGGACTTTTTTTTCCTTTTAATTAAATGCTTGGGGCTGGCAAATTGAGGATGTAGCTAAAATGCAGTCAGTGCACGACATTCTGAAGTATAAATCAGACCACAGTGAGACTCCCTTTCATTCCTGCTCAGCAATCTCCTTGCTGCTTTTTAGGATAAAATGTTTATTTGGTAGGATGTGAACGGCACTGTCTGCCCCTGGTCTCTGCTGACCACGGCCACCCCCTGTGACCTCTCTCCGTCATGCCTTCCGGGACACACGGTCCCCTCATTCTTCCCCCTCGGACTGCTCCTTGTCTCTCTGGCCGTTTCCTCGGATCCCCAGGGTACATCCCCAGTGTCCCTTACTCCGGTTGCTCTTAGATCTCCTCTCAGCGCCTGTTGTACGTCCACAGAGATCTCAGGTTCTTCTTGACCCAGACTAGATGCACGGGCTTGCCCCACTTGTCCCTCCTTCCGTATTCTTACACCAAGGAATGGAAGCGTTCAGGTGGTTGGGCAGCAATCTGGGAGTCATCCCGGACTCCCTTTTCCCAACAACCTCCATACTCCGTTAGGCAGGTCCCTCTCCAACCTGCCCCTCTCTCCACCGTAGCACAGACTCTGAGCTGTTCCCACCCGGCTCGCTGCAGGAGTTTCCTCACTGGCCTCTGGTAGGCCATCACTGCAGCACAGATCCCTCTGCCTGGCCGCAGTCTGTGGGATCTGGGGCCCAGCCGCACCCTTGGAACCATCCTGGTGATCGCCAGCTCCCCTCAGACCCTGAGTGCACCTCTGCATGCATGCGTGCAAAGTGCACACACAGACACACTCAGGACACTTGTGTTCCTTCCTTTTAGTTGGCCTAACCCTTGCAGGTTTCCTGGAGGTGATCTTCTAAAATGCAGACCTGATTTTGTCACTTTTATGCTGAAATTATTCCAGGGGCCCCTCTTCATAATGTATAGGACAAAGTTCAAATCCCAGACCTATCCAGCACCTCGCTAGTTGGTTCCTGCTGTCTTTTCCTGTCATGTTGCTCCCTGCACCCCCCCTTTGTGTCCCAGGACATGAATGTGCTAGTGCTGTTCCCCATGGCCTCATCAGCCTCCCAGTGAGCACAGTGCACCCTCTTCACTGACAGCTCGGTGCTGGGCCCCCCGCTGACCTTCCCCTCCCCCCACGAGCCCGTGACCACTTTGAGGAAGAGGGCTAATCAGTTCGGTGTCCCAGCCCTGGCGTAGCCCCGGGCCCATGAACAGTCTTACAAAGTTAATATTGACGGTGTGTCAATAGAACCTTTCACTCTCAGAAATGAGATCAATTCACCCCTTGGTTCCAGGATTGGCTGCCTGGTTTCTGAGGAATGGCCACTACCGACCAGACTGCTACAACTTCTCTTTCTTTCTGATGAGGAAATTGGGGGACTCTTGTCCCTAATTACATTGTATGTTTTATGTAAGTCGCAAAGCTCCCAGTTTTCTCAGTCACATCCATTGATGCCCCCTTCCTTCCTCTCCTGAAAATGTCCCACGTGGTCAGGAGCTCCTAGGGAACTTAGCAGGAAGGGACAGCTTGCAGAAAGGGTTGCAAATTCCTTTTTGGGATCACACTTTATATTTACAAACTCTTCCCCTAATGTCATTTATTTTTTCCCTGAGCCAAATATAAATATGCACTTACTTTGCCAAGTGCAAGCTGCTTCTTCGAATGGTAGGTTCCACTTGCATCGGTGTTTCAGGACCAGAGGACCCTGCGCTCTGGAGCAGAAGCAGCTGACGGCAGAGCAGTCCTGCCAGGTATACCCCCCTCTAGCCTCCGAAAACAGTATGGGTTTGACATTCAACAGAGCACGTTTGTCTCTTAAAACTACCTAAACCCGATGTGTTCTAGGAGTTTCTTTCTTGATAGAATTTGGATGAGGAAGCCAGACTCAAAGTTCATCCTAGTTCCTTGCAATCATTACGAAAAGTTCACAAATAATCCTGTCCGTGAAAAAGTGAATTTGAATGGGGAAGAGGGGGCTGTTAGAACATAGGTTAATTTTAATTCTTTTGTTTAAAATTCATCATACTAAATAGCTGGCAGATATGCCAGGATTAAATCTCATTCTCCCGTTCAGCCACCATTTCTACTTACATATGCCCCAAAACACAGGAGGGTTATCCGCCACTCTGTTTTGCTCAGAATATGAGGAGGGTCAGCATCATCCAGCCCTTCAGTCTTCCTCTCAGAAGTGTTGTTATGCATCCATCTGGGGTTATCCAACAGAAACAGGAATAACCCTCACCTTCTTTTCCCCCAACTGCAGTTTTCCCTTCGATTTACTTCCCAGCCATTATGTTCCTGATCAAACCTTATCATAGTTTGTGTCTATGCACCCCCCCCCCCCGCCCCAGTACTGCCCGCCCTGATCCACCATGGTGAGTTCTCTCAGTGGCTGGTCCTGCCCCTCGGTGGCCTGAGTCTATCTGGTCTGTTTCTTGATTCCCCTTGAGAGCAGTGAGTGTGTCTCCTCCCGCCCGTCCTGTCCTGACTCCGTGACCCACTATGTTGCTCTGCACACCTTGGACAGTCAGATCTTGCACAAGGTTGTTAGTTTCTAGAGGGAACTGTCTTGTCTTACCTCTTGAGAGCTTGAGTGCTCGGTTGCTAATCCCAGTGATAGATAAGGGTAAATAAATGCATATGAACAGAAATTCTCTGGTTTGGGAAGCTCGCAGATGAGACTCCTTGTTAAGTGCTTTAGTTTTAGCAGAGATTTAATGAGCATTATTTTCAAAGAAGGGTGAAGGAAAAAAAAATCAGGCAATATGATATTCTGGGTCCCAGGAAAAAGAAGAGCTGTTTTTGCAGAATACGGACAGTTTCAGCATTACCTCAGAAATCCATTACTTCTGTCCTGTTAGGCTTCGGGCCCTGGGTTTCTCCGCGGGGGTGGGAGGTGTTTCTGTGTGTGTGTGCACAACTCGTTCATCAGCTTCTTAGCACCCGCTCATAGCTGGCCTTCCAGACGGGCAGGACATACCATGGTGGCATAATCGGGTTTAGCCCTTGCTTTTATGAGTGGCTCCCTCTGCTTAAAGGGCATTTTGGAACAAAGGTCAGGAAGTTAGGAGGCGTGAAACTTGATGTGTTCTTTTTGGGAGTGTTGTTCTTGTTGTTGACAGAGCTTTATTTTCACAGCCATGCCGGCAGCCTGCCTGCCAATTTAGGATGTATGTGGCTGCCCGCCAAATCATTTGTCTTACCAGCACCTCTTAACCGTGGCCTTTGCTCTCTGTGATTATCATTTCTAATCAGATCATTTTTACTGAACCTTGGTAAACGATTGCCTTTGACAGCATTGGGACCAAAATGTAAAAAAAAAATTTTTTTTTAATTCATCCACGATCTCACTGATAATGCCAAGGAAAATTGAAAATCACTTTACATTAACATCAGCTCAGCGGCTTCATCACCAGGGCTGTTGGGTTGGAGTGCTGAATTTTTAAACATCATTTGAATCACTTGGTTGATCATAACAAAACAAGACATTTTATTAGGTCATTAATAAGAGTACTTATCAGAAATAAGTGCCCCTGGATGGATGCAAATCAGCCTTCTGGGGCCATTTATAACTGAAGAGAGAATTACACTGCCTGACTTTAATAATTCACCAAAGAACAGAGAATAAACAGCAGCAAACATTAATTTTATAGGACAGCTTCATATGGTTTATGTTTTGAAATAAAAGGGATATGACTTTTGACTCCTGCCTGAAACTAAACTCCTTCAAAACAAGTGTCTCCTGTTGCTGGCTTCTCTAACTGCAGACTTCATATTAAGGAGCATTGGTGAATCAGCTGGTGCCCTTCCTAAAATATGTAAGAAACCAACATCTAAATACTTCAAAACGATTAGAACTTTGTATTCTATCATGTCCTCTGGCATATGGCCATGAAATTTTTCATGATCAAGCGTTTTACTTGTCTAGGACGGGTAGCAAATGTGTCTAAGAAAGAAAGCATCCTTTTTATGACCGTGAATTTTCAGAACTGAATAAGGGTGCTTCAGTTGCAGGATCCATCTCTGAAGCTAAGGACAGGAGGGGGCCTCATTTGAAGCTGTTAGCCCAGAGACTGGAGTGGGGACTGCTCTGCTGTGTTTCCAAGAATGAGAGACACTCTGAAGTGGGAAATGAAAGGTCAGAGCTGGGTTCCTCCACCACAGGGAGAAAACAAGACCATGGGAAGAGGGAACCAGTATAGGCCATACCGTCTGAGCATGGCCCTTGGACACGTCCCCGTGTGCTGCCCAAGGGCATGTCCCCCAGTCCCTGGTCTTCTCAGCACTGTGATCAAATGTGACCTTCTTTTCTGCCACCTTTTTTTCCCCCCCTGCGAGCTAAGTGAGGGGCATAGGGGGAGGGAGACTCCCTGCTGAACAGGGGGCTTGATCTCACCGCCCTGAGATCATGACCTGAGCGGAAATCAAGAGTCAGACATTTAACCAGCTGAGCCACCTGCGTGCCCCTCTTCTGCCACCTTTAAGCCACTGCATTTGGCATTCCTGCAGGGTCTCCCCTCTGCCATTCCCCCACAGGCTTCCCCTCTAGAAGAATAGGACTTGGGGTGCCACCTGCTCCAGGGGAGCCCCTAGTCTTGGAGAAGGTGGTAAGAGGTGGTGTGGTGCTTGAAATGACAGCCTTTTGGCACCGGAACTGACAGTGGTGATCTGCAAACCCATATCCGTCGCTTTGTGCCTGAGCTGTTGAAGCCAGGATCGCTCAGCGAGCTGTCTGCTCACAGGCCAGTTAGGCGAGAGCCTAGACTAGCACCCGAGTTTTCCCGGCTTCCTGTCTAGGGCTTTTTTCCCACCTGTTAGTGATGCTGTGATTTTTTTTTTTTTTTTTTTTTTTTTTTTTTTGTGGCCTTGTGGAGACAAAGAGCCTTTTGAGAGCAGAAAAATAAATGTTGACCAACAGGATAATAATAGTAGTGGGTCCTACCACCTAATGAGTGTTTGCAGTCTTAACCTCACTTTACCTGCATGGGTCTTGTCGTCCTTTGTAACGCCCTGTGAGGTAGGTACTTGATCAGCTCTGCTTCAGAGAAGCGAACCTCGTTGTCCACAGACGCAGACTTAGTTATAGTCAGGGTGACAGCGTTGAAGGAGGATCTGGCTCCAAGCTGTATCCTTCCTGCTCTGTGACTCCTTTCACATGGAAAAGACTGGTGTTTGAGGGTAAGGCAAATTACCGCATGCCAGGTGGGCCTTAGAGAACAGGAAAGTCAAAATGGCAAAAGGAATGCCTCAGGCACGACCCCCAAAGTGGCCGTTCTGATGCAAGTCAGGAGGTGGGGAGGCTGGATCCTGTTCCAGGGAGGGTGGGCCATGTGCCGGGAACACTGAGCATGCGTCAAGCCCTGTTCTGATCTCGTTATTTCTTTTAACTTCATGATCCTCACAACAAGCCTCTGGGGTAGGTTCCATTGGCATCCCATTTTGCAGACACAGGAACTGAGGCACAGAGGCAGGTCTGTGCCAGAGTCACCATCTAGGAAGTGGTAGAAACAGGATTTAAATCCAGGCAGTCTGGCTCCAGACCAAATCCCTCCCTGGTGCTGTCTTTCTAGGGGATCTCACTGGCCTGGAAGGGCAGAGCAGTGGGCGTTGTAGGAACTCTGAGAGGGTGACTCTTGAGCCTACCTTCTTCCTGTGCATGAGCCTGAGAGACTCCCCAAAACACTGTGCGGGAACCTGGAGTTATTAACCACCCTGCTCATGGGAGAGCTTGGCAGTTGGGATGCAGAGAAAAGGACTTACTCTGCCAGATAAGGGGTCTTTTTACAAAGCCTGCAGTGATCAGGGCTGTGGGGAATGGTTTGCTGTCACAAAGTCTGTCAGTTCTTACGACTTCAGCGGATTATGTGTCAGCATCTCGGGGATGCTCCATTTTATTACCTGGCCATTTTTTTTCCCCTCTGCTGATTCCCTCAGGCCCCCTGGCCTTGTACCTTTCTCTTATGGAGCCATGTGTGTTCTCAGTGAGTCATACCCTACAGCCGACCTGTGCTGGGGGGGGGTGGGGTGGGGGCTGGGCGGGGGATGGTGCCAAGAGCCCACTGTGGCACCTGGTGTCCATAGTGCTGGACAGGCCTGTAAACCAGGACAGGCTTCCTCTTTGCCCACCTTGTTTATCAGCCCTTACAGGGGAGAAGCTAGGGAACAGAGGGTTGGGACATGTCTTCTTCTAGAAATGAACCTAATGTGTTTTCTGCTCCCAGGCTTTCTAGCACTTTTGCTTTTGTTTTTAAGCAGCCTGGTCTTCTGACACATACTCTCTTTTCTGAGACGTCCAGTTGAGCTTTCTCTCTGTTCACTACACCTCACTATTGTTAGAAACTGTAACAGTGAATCCCTGTTTGCAGAAAGAAAGTGCTGGGTCCTATGATCAAGTACAAGGGTTCAGACTTCCAAAATATCGGGGGTGTGCTCTGACCATCTTGAACTTGGAGACTGCACTGATTCCATCGAGCCTGCAGTGAAGAAAGCTCCGGGGCCTCCTCCGCCTGGTACCTCCCTGTCACTAGGCCAGCTCGGCAGTGTAGGCCTAGGCTGCCGCCCACACTGCAGGACTGTTCTCCCTTTGCGAGTACCTGAAGCTGCTGGTAACCGTGCATCGAAAATATTTTCCCTCAAAGAGTGTGCATCCCTTTGGGAGCTGTACTTAAACCCGCCTGTTTCCAGAACAGTGTGAATTCTGAATATCTGGGGAATTCCTCTAGTTAATAAATGAAGGAAGCTTAAACCTGCTTATGGTTTTGAATTTGGCATGCTCATTAGGGAAAGGTGAAAAGTGCTGGGTAGCTCACTCTCTGGCTATGAAATCACTGAAATGGACAGTGGTTAATGAACTGGGTGTGGATGCAGTGTACAAATCTGTCCGGCTGATTTTTTAGAGGTTTAAAAGAATCTAACATTGCAAATATGTGTGTACGTACACATTCCTGATCATACAGTATTTCGTGGGAGAAGGAAGTCTCTAGAGAGGGGAGATTTTTGATGCCTAGAGTTACAAAGAGTCGTGTTTGTGAGCACCTATCTCGTCCATCTTATTCTAAGCTGCGTGTGTGTTGGGTACATAAAGCCTTAGGCTGATGTCCACTCCTTGTCCAAGCTCACTGACAGTCAGGAAGTGTGTCTACACCCAACAGGGTGGTTCAGACCAGAGGCTGCAAGTCATATCTTCAGTTGCAAAAAGCCAGTATTGGTGTGAGTGAAGTAATAACGAGTTTGAGCATTTCAGTGGTGCTCTTAGAAATATGAGCATAGTCTACAGTAGACTTTGGCCTTTTCCTTTAACTCATTCAAAAACTTGTTAAAATTCCACTGCTGCTGAGCAATGTTGGTTAGAAACAGAAGTGACTTCAGTGAGAATAGAAAAGGTTGGAAAAGAAAAAGGTGAGGAAGGACTAGCACTGTCTTGGTCTCTGGGTAAATCCCAAATTATCCTCTTGGTTTTTAAGGATGTGGGTTGTTTTGCATCTTTAGGCCCAGTTGACTGATAATATCTTTTAGTGGCTAATTAGAAAGAACATCACTCTGCTGAGAGCTTTGCAAGCAGACCAGATGGCGGCGGGTGGTGTTGTGATGGGCTTGTTTCAAGGGCGTCCTGGGTTCCCGCCCCGTTCCCTTCGGGAAGTTCCTGGGTGGAGTTTTGGTCCGCAGGCGGGAACCCCTTCTCTGAGTCATGCACCTGCCCTGTCCCCTTGGCCTCTAAAAGGAGGTTTCTGTGGTACTTCCACTCACACCCATCACCTCCCTAACGGCTGGTGGAACCTTGGCACCAAGGCCCAGGTTGAACATTAACCACTCTGGTTTTCTTGTGTTAATAACACTAATGGGTGAGATTTTCAGTGCCTGTGCGTGCGTGCGCGCGTGCGTGCGTGTGTTGGGGATAGAAGGAAAGAACTTTTTGCTGTTTTTTAACTACCACAGACTATTTCCAGATTAGCGTTTTTGTCTGGCACTTATTACTGAGTTTAGAAAATGATACCATATTGCTGTTTAAAAAAAAAAGGACTCGGTTCAAAAGGAGGCAATACCAAAATTTTAAAAACCCATTTTTAAATGACAGATATTCTCAGGAGTTGTTGGCAGTCTTCCTCACAAAAGCCACCAGTTCCCACCCTCATGCCGTCTCTGCAATGGCCGCATTCCTAGATGGAATATTCTGATTCTCACGGTAGAGATTACCTGAGAAAATGTCAAGTGTGGTCATGGCTCTTTGTCCCCCTGCGACTCACTGCCTCCACCTTGTGCCTCCGGACTTTCCGTTCTCCCTCCTCTGGCGGCTCCGCATCCTGGGCCGCCGCGACCTCTTGTTCCGCAGCCGGAGCCTCCGGGTGTCGGTCCTGCCCTCTGAGCTCAAGGAGCTCTTGTGCCCCGTGTCCGTCGACACCCTCCCTCCAGCCCTGTGGCTTCCGGTCTCCGGGCGGCCCTGCGCCCTGGTTTGGGCCCGTGTGGCGACCAGCTGCTCCCGCAGGGCTCCCCGGCGGCGGCGGCGCGGGCCCAGCCTCCCGCTCAGGCCCGGCGCGGAGCTGTCCTGCACCACGGCAGCGGCCTAGCTGTCGTCCTGGGCGGCGGCGGCGGCGGGAGCCGGCTGGAGCCCCCCTGGGTGGAAGAAGCAGAAGCAGAGAAGGGAAAGCTGAGGCAGCTCTTCCGCAAGAGACCTCGGAGAAGCGCCTGATGTGGGAAGTGAGTCTTCAAGCCGGTCCTCTGAGTCGCTTTATAAATGTCCCCACTTACTGAAAAGGGAATTTTTCTTCTTTCTTAGTACTTCCATTTATTAACCCTAAAATAAATACAGTGAGAGCAAACCCCGTATTGGAGCAGCTTACCTCACTGAATTGTTCAGGGAGTACTCCTGAGACGGTGGCCAAGCTTTAATGTTTCTCATTTATTACTGTTAAATGCCGGAAGCTCTTTGCCGTGTGTGTGGTAGAACATGGCGAAATGGAATCGAACCTGCCACCAGAGAGTCGGGACCGGCAGGTACTCGGATTCCAGCAGGAGCACGGCCCTCACATCTCCGCACTGGCAACAACAGGGCCGGGTTGGGGCCCACACTGCCTGTTTATCAAGGATCAGGGGCCCCTGCTTCGTGCTGTCAGAGACCCAGGCGGATGGGGAGGCCTCTGTCTGAGGTGTTTTCGACCTCATGGGAGAGGTAGGAGAGCTGGAGAATAAGGCACCAGCTCATAAACTCTTCCGCTTAGAAGTGGCATGTGTCGCTTCTTACAGTGGTTTGGCTGAAGCCAGCGCTCTGGGCAGGCTTGATGGGGATGGGGAGGGAAAATAGGACCCTCCTCCAAGGAGAGACAGAGTATATTTGAAAGAGGAATACAGTCTTCCACAAAAGCTTCCGCCGAAGCTTCCAGTCAGAATGGGACTCTTGTTCTAGTTGATTCTTGGGTTCTCTGGGTTTCTGTGAGACTCAGAAATAACAGATGGCATAATCCTTTCCGTTTATCATGTTTGGCTTTTCTCAAGCTGTTGGAAGGGAACCTGACTGATGGCATCATATCCCGTGAACAGAAGTGATGCTTTCTGCCTGTGTCTGGAAGGGACTAGAAAGCCTACAGTTGCTCTGAGAGTGAACGTCCATGCTCCCCGCCCTGGGAGAGGCTGCCCAGCTGTCCACTTAGACAAGCCAGAAGCCTGTTATTTATTCTCAGAGTTGAGGCACTTTAACAGAGGGCATTTGGAGTCTCTGGTTTTCACTGGGTGTTCATGAAGAAGGAAGTTATGTATCTTGATTTTTACGCACAAGTTCTCCTAAGTTATTTGTTTTCCATCCTTTGTTACTTTTCTCTATTAAAGCACTCTACTTTCTTATTGATTCTAAGAAAACTCATGAGGCTCACTTTAAGACTTACATTTTGCCTGGTATCACAGAATTCATTACGAACTTGAAAATACCTTTAGTTTAAAATTATATACAACAGTGACACTAAAAGGCAACCCTTGAAGTTCAAGCTCTAATTCCATTGAAACAAACTGAAAACATTTGGACCCCACAGTATGGGAGAGCATAGGCATATGGCCCCTGGCTTACAGGATGTGCATGAGATTAGACGTCAGCGTTTACCTTGGAGATTGATTCTTCAGTCCCTCCTGTTTGACAGAGTAGAAGATCCGTAAAGAAAGACTTGCTTTCTAAAGATTTTAGATGGTGAGGTTTGTACAAGGAAAAAGTTAAGAAGTAAGTTAGGTGGGCTTCAGAAATCTTAAAGAAGGGATCATTTAGAAAATAGGACCAGACAAGTAGACCTGCTCCCTCTGGGTGCTGATGTCTCAGGGAGGAAATATAAAAATGACACTTTTAGAAATGGGTGCTTAGCAAGCAGATGGATTAGTTACAAGAGGAGTGAGAGTGGGCACCAAGAAGGCCTTGGGAGGAGCAGGGAATTAGAGGACACACTTGATAATGAGCAGGAGCTCACCGGGTGCTCCAAACCTAGAAAAGAAAAGGCTCGTTCAGTTGCTTTTGGAGGGTGGGCCCTTGCTGCCCTGGAGGGGCCATCAGGCCGCAGACACCGCTGAGAGGGTCAGCCAGAGAGGAAAGCATCTGGTCGAGGGAGCCAGGCCGGGGTCGGGTAGTAACCAGAATGCCTGCGCATTCCCTCGGTCTCCTTGGGAAGTTCCTCGAGGTTTCCTGGCATTTGGAATGGCCAAGGCCCCCTGAGCATGTATGGAGTGGACAGCCCAGCTCAGGAGGAGGGGAATTTGAGAGAAATAGAGGCCATGTGACCAAACTTGCAGTTGTCTGAGGTAGTGCAAGACCCTCGGGGAGGTAAAGACCCAGCAGCGAATGACCTCCTGCTCTTAATAAGCTGGGAGCCCCATTCTGCCATTTGCAGAAGAGATGACTAAAAACAATAGCTGACTTCTGTGTGTGATCCAAACACTGTCAGGGCCCCCGAAGAGGCAAGGTCAAGGGCACTGTCCCTGAGTGTGTTCACTCCGGCAAGTTGGGATCCACATTCTGTCAGCTTGCCATCTTGGGACACACAGACTAGCGTGGACCTTAAACAGAAATTCAGAAAAACGACTAAAAATGTACTTAATGTAGTAAATACTGTGACTGTCCATCCAGATTATAGAACATGGCTTACTCATTAGACCTTTTTAAAAAGCAACAGCTTTAGCAATCTGTTTCATGTTACACCTGCAAATGTCAACCCTGCTCTATGCAGGAAGCCTCCAGAAAGGGGTTCTCACTGTAAACACTGGTGACATTGCCTCTTTGTGGGGCTGCCCTGTGCCCTGCAGGCCGGTCAGCAGCATCCTTGGCACACTGGATGCCAGGAGCACACCCTCCCCTCCCGCCCCAAGTTGTGACAAGCCCCGAATATGTCCACACATCACCGCATGTCTCCTGCAAGGGGGAGGGGGCAAAATCGTCCTGGTTGAGAGCCAGGGCAGGAGTTTTCCAGGTAGAGTCAGATCAGAGACGGGGAGGGAGCGAGGAAGGAAATCGTGGTCGCTAGCGGGAGGATGTGAGCATGCCAAGACTGGCACTCCAGGGACAGCGTATGGATTAGTACATTGGGGCCCCTTCTTAAATATTGTCAAGAGGACCACATTTCCATAGTCCACGTGTTTGAGGGGGTGGCCAGGGCAATTGAGAGTTCGCAAAACCTCCTTTGGGAGTTGATTTTTTTTTTTTTTTGGAAAGTCATGCAAGGTGCTGAGCTTTTTGGACCAGCCCGGTCCATCAGTTCTGAGAGCTGCTGGCGTGCTCTGAAGAGTCCTGAACGCTTGAGCTCTTTCATGCTCTACAAGGACCACTGGAGAGCACGTGTATGGGGAAGCAGCTTGCGTCCCTGCAGATTCACAGTGACTTCTGTGACGTCAGGAGCTGTGCCAAGGACAGGTGGTCTGGCTCTGTCCTCCTGAGCCGGGCAAGCCTCTTCTTGGCTCCCTCCCCAGCTCCAAGGCACTGCCAGGGCCAGCGACCTCCCCCCAACCCAGTCTTAGATGGCGCCGTGCAGAGAATCTCGGGGGGGGGGGGCTTGTTAGAAACACTTTCTGACACCACCTCCAGAAAGTTTGATGCAGTGTGTGGGGACCAGGAACTAAATGTTTTTTAAAACAGATGGCCTACATCTCCCTCTAGGAGATGGGGGGTGGTCCAGGGACCACACTTCAAGAAGCAGCCTTCTGGAGGGTCTTTCCAACTCTTGGAAGGCAAAAAGCACATAAATTTTACTCACCTAATCCTCTTATCCTTCCAGAAGACACTGGGATGGAGACCATACTGCCAAAGAAACCATCAGTGACGTGGGAGCAAAATGCAATCTGCTCGGAAGTGTATTGGTCCTTCTGGTCACATGGGTTACTATAGTAAATCTATTATTTAGTCATATGATCCCATGATTAAAATGATAATCATTAATAAATTATTTAATCCTCTGATAATGATTGATAATAGCTCAGATATGTTGAGCACAGTGAACAGGAAACTCTGCTGATCATTCCTCGTGTGCTGTCTCCTTCATTCCTCCTGGCAGCCTCGGGACGAAGATGTTGCTACCCTTTTTTTGCAGAGGAGGAAACTGAGGCGGGCCAAGGTGCAGCGTGAATAGCTTGCCCAAGGACACACAACTCTTCAGTGGCAGAGCTGAGATTTGCTCATGAGTCTGTTTACAAAGCTCTTAAAATGCCGCCATCCCAGCTCACACAGTGTAGTGCCCTTTGCCCAGCGTGGTATTGCCAGCACCTGATGCCCCCCGCAGCCTGGCTGAGGGCAGGCTGGCGGGCCGAGGGCAAGGTCACAGGGAGGCGGCAGGAGCCCAGGGCTGTCCTTTCTGAGACGGGGGGGGCTCTGAAGTTAGCGGCAAGATGGCCCCTCCTTCTCGTCACGCAAAAGCTTTCCTCATCACTACAACTGGGCTCTGTTGGTTCAAGTCAGTCCTCCTGGAAAGGGCTGCCTCTCTCTAAGGTTGTATTTTACTCCCCGAGCCTGCAGAGCTTTCCCTGCTTTCATACGTCATATATAAAGTGTGATTTCATTTCAAAGAAATACAGCAAACATTTCTTAGAAGTAAAATCCCTTTGGTAAAGGACTTTTTAAGCTTCCAGGGTGGCATCTCTTAGGGCAGGGCTTCTCAACAGTGCTGTCAACACTTACCCAAGGAGCTCTTCCAAACATGGAGCCCTGCCCAGCCAGCCTTCTGCATCTCCCTCACCAAAATTCTGATTCTTCAGGGCCAGAGAGGACCCCGGGCATGTTGTCTGTCTTGTCTGTCTCTCTCCCCCCCATATATATGTATAAATATATGCATATATATTTATACATGTACACATATACATAATCATGTATGTCTATATATGTATAAAATTATTCTGATTCTGAGGTGTACTCAGTATTATTCCTCCCAAATGTGATGTAGTAGGAATAAACAGTGTCACCTGCAAAGCAGTCTCACCAAAAATATTTAAGCTGATTCTGAACTAGCCTTTAGATTTCACCTCGTTTCTTTTTTTTTTTTTTTGACATGGAATGTTAGAAATTTCTTTATTCTTACTTATTTTTATTAAGCACCAGCTTAATACTGCAGAAAATTTCAAATCACCCATTCTTCCCTCCCCGCCCCAAATTCTTGATAAAAGAGCTCTTCAAGTGAAGACATGCTCTCTCCTCTCTTCTGTATAAAACTTTATCAAATAAAGGCAAATAACTGTGTACACCTTGCTGTAAAATGCTGCCCACGGCTGTGGAAAGTGTCTGCTCAGGCTCCTTTCACTGTCCAGGTCCTGAAAGACTCTTGTTCATGAACTGTCTCTTCACAAAGCAAGTCCACCACTTGCTAGGTTTATCATTCTGAGGGTCAAAAACTTTCTCACAAAGTCTCAGTCCAGTCTCTTGTCTCAGCTGCTGTAAGTAGGCCCTCATCACCTCATCTTCCTGTTTGTTTGCAGGTTTGGCATAAATTGCATTAAGTGGAAAACCAGGCTCTCCAGGAATGGGAAAATTAGTGATTCCCAGTGTATACATTTCTTTTTCACCTTGGCTTTTGGAATTGCACTTTTGGAGTTTCTTTAGACACTCAGAAATGTACAGAGTTATATATATCAAGGTTCTATCAGCTTCATTCTTAATCTCATAGTTTTTGAAGAAGACATTGGCCTTAAAGTAATAGATGGCTTCATCCACAATATCTGTATCTTTTGTCTCTCTAGGGGCAGGTCCTTTGAACTGACTTCTGATAGGCAACAGTGCCATGTTTCCAATGAGTTTGGTGTCAGGGTCCATGAGAAAAGAGTGGTAAGCCGGCATCTTGGCGGCGCCGGTGTTTCAAGCCAGACGAGGAGGTTGGGGTTCGAGCGCGGCGCTTCCGGTCCGGGGGCCCGGGCGGGGTAGGCGGAAGTTAGTCACCTTGTTTCTATAAAGCAGGGAATAGAGAACACTTTAAATGACATCATGAGGAAATGGACAAATCAAGATTGTTGGGTATTCTACAAGGCAACTGGCCTGGTATCTTAAAAAAAAAAAGCCTCAGTGTCAAGGGAAAAATGCAAACAGGGTTAGGGGTGAAAGGATCGTTTTTTACTAAAAGAAACAAGATACAAAACCAAATGAAGTGCATGAGCCTTGACTGAGTCATGGTTATAAGAAAACAACTATAAAAAATGGGGCAGGATAGGGAAATTTGAGTGTGGACCAGGCTTTGGATAGAAGGAAAGTATTGTCAGTTTTTTTGGGGTGTGTTCATTTTATTGTGGTTATGTAGGAAAATGTCTTTATTTTTAGGAGGTGTATGCTACAGTGTTTAGGGTTGAAGTGTCAAGACATCTGTGACTTGTTTTCACATGGTTCAGAAGAAAATGAGTGTTAGCGTGAGGCTGTATACCAGTGTCGAAGCTGAACGTGCATAGTCTGTTCTTTTCCACTTCTATCTATGTTTGCCAGTTTTCATAATAAAGTAGAAAAAGAGAACCGAAGTGAAGAAGCAAGCTCTAGTGTTCTTCAAAACTCTGTCATGGCTTCATTCACGGGCTTCGCTGCTCTCGTAATAGCTGTGACGCACCTGAGTCAAGTCCTTTCACCTCCTCTGCTCCTCAGTCTCTGTTACGGTCATCTCCCGGCCACCTGGCCCCGGGTGGTTGTGCTCCACCTGCACCTTCTTCCCTGCTCACTGTGACAGCAGGAAGCTGCCAAAGATAGGACCCTGTGGTGGCAGTGACAGACCCAGTTGAGCTCAGCCTACTACCTTCACCCTTGTTTTAAATATGAGGGCTTTGTGGAGACCGGCCACTTGTCACTTTCCCCTTGCTCTGCATTCTGACTCTAGTATGACTGCAGATCATTACTGTAGGTTTCTGTAGGAGTCTCTTTTTGTTGTTGTTGTTGTAGTTTCTTATTACTCGCTAAGAGGCTTTACTCTGCGGACCTTTGTGAGAATCACAGCATCATTTTCTGAAAGTCAGAGGACTGTCCAGATGAGGCCCAGCCATCAGGGATAAGACAGTGAAGTCAGCTGTGCTGGAGTGGAGATGTATATAGTGGCCTGTGGAGAGAAGACTTCCATATGGAAGGTCAGCGAGGGCCTGGTCTTATTGAGTGAGTTGTGGAGAAGCAGGGAGTTCGGGGGACATCCGTGGAGGCCGTGTTGAGCTCCGTGCTGGGATCCCCATGGTTCACAACATCTGTCATGAGGATCTGTTTCCCCTTTGATATGGATGTTGTGTCAGCAGGGGTCTCTCCTCGCACATGTGACGTGGCCAAACTGGGACACTCTACAGAGCACAGGCTCCTGGTAAAGCCCCTTGATGCATTTCCAGATTTTCCCTTGTCCTGTCGATTTGAGGACTTGTTTTGGATCCCCAGGAAAGCCGGTCAGTCGGCCTTGTGTGGTACGGCCGTCCCACTTAGTTATTAGCAGACTGGGCTGGAGAGAGCAAAGCATGTTATCTCCCTCTTCCAAACAGGCGAATAAAAGCTTCCTTCCAGCCATGCCCGCCTGGATGTGAGAATTTGGTGCCGTAGATGGGGGATTGTTCTAGCATGGACAGACAAGAGAACTGCGTTCTGTGAACTTAACCACTTGGCTCCCTAAATAATCCTGCCCTAAATGGGGCCCGGACCATTTTGCTAAGCCTGAATGTGCCACCTTCCGTTCCCCTGAAGTTTCACACCCTTTCTCTTCATAAGTGGCGACCTGACTGCAGGCCTGACTCTGAGCTGAGCTTGCTGCCCAGGACAGTGGACACGTGATACGGTCATTAAGATCCAGGTCGCTGGAGAGGTTGTAGCAGAGCCCCGAGGCTCTATAAGAGTACACGCAGAAGTTTTATGTTCATATTGAAAATTGTCCATTAAACAGAAGAGGAGCAGGGATCAAGATCGGCTAGCATCTCAGTGAACTGCTTTCTAATCAAATGAAAAGACTTTGTAGAAGCCTCATCTTCATCTAATGGGCTGGCTTTCCACTCGTCGGTGCAAGGTGTGTGCGAGCCTGGTGGGCGGGCAGGTGCGTGCAGCTTGTGGGACCTCCCGGGAGTCATTACTGGCTTGTTAATTGTTCTCATTCAGAATGATCGTTTCAGACTAAACTATCTCCTCCCAAGCTTTTTTGTATTGTTAACTCTTGTCTCAAAAAGGCATTTCTATTTGGTGGCATTTGGGGTTGAGTGGCGGTGAGATGAGCGAGGGGGAGTAAGTTCTCCTTCTGGCCTAGTGCTAATTTATTTCGCAGTTGAGTTTGGCAGCGGGTTGGGCAGTGAGGATGTAGGAAGTAGGACCAGGACCCACCCGTGAAGCCCACCGGGGAGGCTGACACAAGTGACCTCATCCGTCTCTAAATAGCATGTGCTTAATGTTTGCGTGTAATGACCATGTTTCTGTTACCAGCCGAGCGCTTCCAGCAGTTACACTGTTGTCTGACCAGTGTCTTCCAGGCTCAGGGAAAGGCTTCTGAGGGAAGCGAGGTGATAGTTACTGAGTGCTTACTTACTGCCAGGCCCTGAGGGGCTCTAACAGGTTCTTGGTAGTTTCCTGAAGCAACACTGTGAAGCGGGATACCTTACTGTTGCCATGGAGTAGGTGAGGAAGCTGAGGCGTCCACATGGCCAGTGGGTGGTGGAGCTGGGTTTGGAACCCAGACCTGACAGACTCCAAAACTCCTAGAGTGGAACCCGCTTCTCCCTTCATGTGCTCAGCAGAGCCGCACTCAGCAGACACACGCACACTGACGATGAAGGGCCTATGTCCTTACTACTGTGTTAGGTAATTTCCCAAAAGAGCATCTTGTGTAACTAGAATGATATGAGGATTTGTAAATGTGCCATGTTCTAGGAGATAAATAGTAATCTCTCACTAGCATGTCCACTAGTGTGGTGTGGACGCTTTGACTCTGGGCTTCCTTATTTCCCCACTGCCCTTCCTCGTCACTAACTCCCTGCCCCACCCCACTGGGGCTCTTTCTGGTTCCCGTGAGGTTGACATGACCTCAGTTTAATCATGTCTAATCATTCACAACACAGCCTCGTGCCCAGATGTCAGATGTGAACTGTGTGATTCTTCCTGACCTTGGAGAAGGGGCAGCAAATGGGGCGGCTGAGGAGCACTGTACCCCTGTTTAAGGGTTCAGGCCCCTCTCAAGGAGGTTTGAACCTTAGAGCACAGCCCTCTGGTAATGAAGCCATTTGTCCCTGGGAAGAGAATGAGCCCTTGTGCAATCAGAAACAATGGGCATGTTGAGTTGCAGACATGGGGTGAATGGAAGCTCAGGCAGAGGCACATGGGCTGAATTGGGACAGTTCAAGGAATGCATTCTTCCTCGGCAAGTTTCTGGCAACAAGTCTCCTCAGTGGTAATGATACTTAGTCAGTGGTCATTAATGCCCGTTTTGAAGGATTTCCCCGAGTGAGTAAGTCATGAACTCTTCAAGGCTTTCTTATTTTTTCTTCTTTTGAGTTTTAATTGGTGTAGCTTTTTGTCCAGAAATCACCCTGTGAGAAATGAATAAAAATAAGTTTGGGGAGCAGTGTGTTGTTATTTTTCATAGTGTTTCCTTTTATAAATTCTCACTTACCTATGAAGCAAACCCTCCCTCTTAGGTCTCTGCCACTAATTTGATTCCCAGGCAATAAAAGTGGGTGTTGCTGCGCTGTCTCTAAGCAAAAGCTTTTGGTGCGAGTTTTTCAAAACTCACCTCATCTCGTACCAAGACAGGCAGAGAGTCCCTGTGAGCTTTATAAAAACACGGCCAGGCTGTCGGCAGCGTTCGTTGCCTGCAGGTCCTATCGAGATCTATCTGGCTCTCCGTGCCGTTGACCTTGTCTGGTAAGAGATGATGGAGGAGGAGCCCCATCCCGAGAGTGCCGCGGCTCTGGCGGGAGCTCCGGTGCCGAAGCGTCGGCCCCCCGCCGGCCCGGAGAAAAGGGAACCACCGCACGCAGGGCGCGAGAGCTCGCGAACGGAGAATGGGAACAAAGAAAACCGGTGACCGCGGCGCGCCGGCCGGGGACCGGGATCTGCTCCGGCGGGGGGGCGCCGAGCGGCACGCGGCGGCCCGGGCTGGGGAGGGCTGGGGAGCGCGGGGAGCAGCCCCGCGGCGCCCGCACGCTTGGCTTTGGGGGCCGCGCGCTCGCTGGCGGCGGCGCCGCGGGGCGGAGCCTGGCCGCCGCTCACCGCCCTCCTGCCTTCCCTCCCGTAGGTGAGGCCGCGCTCCGAGCTCGGACATGGCAGCATGACGGCCCGGCGCCGCGCTGCCAGACGCCGGCCAGAGGGAGCCCCAGGCTGTGGGAGTGAGCGCCCGGAGCAGCGACTGCTTCCTGAGGCCGCCTGAGCCTCCCTCCCCACCCGCTGGCTGTTCTTCTTCACCCCGTGGACTCCTGACTTCTCCGCCTGGAACATCAATATGTGTCATGTTATTGTCACCTGTCGCTCGATGCTCTGGACCCTCCTGAGTATTGTGGTGGCTTTTGCAGAGCTCATTGCCTTCATGAGCGCCGACTGGCTCATCGGCACATCCAAGGGTCGCAGCGGCGCCGAGCCCGAGGACCGGAGCGGAGGCTCGTCGGAGCCCTACCACCCGACCTTGGGCATCTACGCCCGCTGCATCCGCAACCCCGGCGTGCAGCACGTGCCGCGGGAGACGCTGTGCGGGCCCTATGCCGAGAACTTCGGCGAGATTGCCAGCGGCTTCTGGCAGGCCACCGCTATCTTCCTCGCCGTGGGCATCTTCATCCTCTGCATCGTGGCCTTGGTGTCCGTCTTCACCATGTGTGTGCAGAGCATCATGAAGAAGAGTCTTTTCAACGTCTGCGGGCTGTTGCAAGGGATTGCAGGTAAGCGTGCGGGGAGACGGCGGGGCCCTTGCGCTGTGCGTGCTGCGCACCTGCTGCTCTGGTCCATCCCTGCTGGTTTGGAAGGCCGTCCGTCTCCTGTCCGCGCACACTGGCTTGGCAAAGACTGTTCCAGGCAACAGGAGTGTGCTGCCCTCACGGCTCCCCTTCCCCTGTTACGCCTGCTCTTTCTCTCTCATGTTCCTCTTCGCTGATTTCCTTGGGTTTTTTTTTTTTTTTAAAGATTTTATTTATTTATTCATGAGAGACAGACAGAGAGACAGAGAGAGAGAGGCAGAGGGAGAAGCAGGCTCCCAAGGAGCAGGGAGCCCGACGCGGGACTCGATCCCAGGACCCTGGGATGATGACCTGAGCCGAAGGCAGACGCTTAACCATCTGAGCCACCCAGGCGCCCTCCTTGGGTTTTTTTAGAGTGACTACTCCTACTGTTTTGCTTTTCCCATTACATTAAAAAGCATGCTTTCCACGTCCGTGCATCCCACTGAGGAAATTCGGTGAGAGAGGCCCCCCTGCAGCAGGCCGCGTGTGCTAGGAAGGAGGGCATGTGCCTGTGTGGCCTCCAGGCCAGGGCAGTGGTCCCGCCACGCGCGCTCAGCCCCATGCCCAACCGCAGGATGATTTCAGCTTGGGGAGGGGAAGCAGCAGGCTGGGGGAGGGAGTATGGGCAGCTCTGTGTTTAATCACATTCAGGTTTAAATTGTCTGTCTCCCGGAGTCTGACAGAAGGTTCTGTGCATTTAGATCTGAAAATACAAACTAACTGTTCCACTCTCAGGCAATCCCTCACTAATGAGCCTGTTAGAAATTGGTGGAAAGAAGAGTGTGCGCCCTTTACGGTGATCCCAGAAGGGAGGCCGGGAGCTGTGAGAAAACTTCCACGCACACCAGCACTTCCATAGCCTTTCCCCTATGGGTTTGAAAGGTGGATCCTGAGCCAAGCAGGTATCGCTCAGTCTGTCTAGGCTCAAGGGATTTGTTCTGGATGGCAGGAGTAAACACGTAGACACGCTGCAGTTTGAAGATACCATCAAGGAACTAAAGGACTAGACTCTCGCTTTGATTTTTCAGGGGGGAAAAAGATCACTTTTTAAACAGAACCAAGGCATTTGTTAATCTGAACTCCAACAGGAGAGCGGTAATCCACCCACAAACCCTAACTGAAGGGCACGGGTGACTCATCCCTCAGCAAATCCTAAAGCTTTGTGCGTGGGACTCTTCAACAGTGAAGGTAAAGCACTGAGCCTGGTGTGCAGGGCTGTGAGGAAACAGGCCCCAAGTGAATTAACTCTAGTCTAATAGCAAACTCTTGAGCTCAGCAGGGCTGGCTTCCAAATCAGCAGATCAAACCAACAGTTATTTTCCAGGCAGCTGATAAGATAATGTTTTCTGTTCACCCAGTCTTAGGGGAGCCCCCATATATATGTGTGTGTGGTGGTTGGTGGATTAAGGGGCCTAGAGAAATGAGAGAGGGCCTGCTGCACGGTGCTGATCTCTTTGCATGGGGGGTATACTCCTGGGGCCCCCATCTCTCCGAGAGGACTAGCGGGTTGATGAATGACTCGAGCGCTCCTAGGCATTCACAGCACTGGGGAGGCCAGGGTTCTCATTTTCAGTTTTGCTTGAGATAAATGCTTGGCATTCCTCATCTGAAAAATAGGGACATTGGAAAATATAACCTTACCTTAGATTTTTTTTACCTTAAATTTTTAATTCTCTGAAGTTCATTATCCCTTTTATTCACTTCTGAAATCTGAAGTTTATCCCCTTCAGCTTGGCATTTTACCTCCCAGCTACATTAAATAAGATTCATCTTTTTCTTGTCAGAGAAATACCCCTACTTTATTGCCCTGAGACACACAGTGCCTCAGAGGTATGTGCATATATGCTGTGTGTATCTTAAAACTTCTGCTGAGAAGTATTACCAAAGGCTTTTGAAAAGCCAGAATAAACAGGTGGACGAAGAGAAGGCAGCATACACAATTTATTAATCCTGTCGAAGAGCCCGGGTTGACCAGAGAAGTGGATTTCTGTGTAATTTTTCCTTACTAGTATATTTCCACATCCTTGGTGATTCATGCCTTTACGATGAATTTTATCAAAGTGCTGGTATGCAGGCAAAACTCCTGGTTTGTCATCCCTAAGAATGTTTTTCATCCTGAGAAATTTAGTTCCTTCTAGCACTCCTGGCCGTCCATAGTACGAATGGGGCATCTTGGGCCATAACACCTTAAGCTGTGTTTTACAGTCATTCACAAGCAACTTATGGTTACCCTTTCAGTCTTACAGACTATTTACATGCAGGTTTTGAAGGGGGGGGGCAGTACAAAGGGAGAGGGAGAGAGAGACTCCCAAGTAGGCTCCATGCCCAGCATGTATCCCGATGTGGGGCTCGATCCCACGACCCTGAGATCATGACCAGAGCTGAAATCAAGAGTCAGATGCTTAACCAACTCAGCCACCCAGGCGCCTCCATGCAGTTTTTAATAAGGTGTTAGTCCAGTGAACTCAGTCTCTAAGAATGAGGATTAGTCCAACAAATCTTTTGGTGCTCTTGTTTGCTATTTCACATAAATGACAAGAGTGTTCATTTTGGCACAAAGATCAGTATATGTCGTAGGAATTATTCATACACTCCAGTGAATTATTCCTGGCTTCTCCCTCCCTCTCTCCCTCCCTCTCTGTATCAGGGCTCTGGGAAGAAGGGTTGAAAGGAAGGAAATAGTAGCATACCTGAGGTGCTAGTCTGTTGGTCACCTGTCCGTCCCAAAAGTCTAGATTTTCTAAGAGAACTTTCTCCCCACCCTTCTCACTTAGGTTCCCTCTGAGTAAACACAGCATCTCAGAAAGTCTGAAATTATTTAAAATTTTGAATTGGCAAGAGGCAGAGATTCCTATAAACCAGACCATCTCTCTAGAGCCCACTGATCTAAGGCTAAGGACTGAAGTACAGGAAGGAGTAGTTTCTCTGCCTAGCCTAGCAGCATCCCTGTTGAACAGAAATCTTGGGCGAGATGGACTACGCACTGGGCAGGTGACTCCCTCATGGTTCGGGGAGGGGGCACATCTTGTAAGGGATGCTTGGTGGGCTCTTTCTCTCCTAATGGAGGTCTATACTGGGTAGTTCAAGCCAACAAAATGGCAGCCATGGTCCTTGAATCTATGGCTGAGAAAGTTGCCCCACCAGTGTCTGAAACAGCTGACTTGCTTTCTCTCCTGTCGGCCAATATGTAATAGCATCTGGGCAGCACCAGCCTCAGCCAAGGACTCGGTGCAGCTGCTAACGTCAGTCTCCCTCCCCCCCCCCCCGCCCCCCACACACACCCCCCCACGGTTCTCAGCCCCGCATCTATGTGACATGGGAACAAATGGTGAGAAAGGAGCTGTTGCCAGCGCAACAAGAGCATTCTCTGGAAATACACTCAGACTGTGTTTGTTCTTAAAACTTTCATTTTGGCAAAAATAACATTTTTTTAATATAACTGGAAGAAAAATTACAAGATACTGTAAGCATATTCCTTACTATGACTAATTTTAAAGAATAAATAGGCCTTAGATTTGTGTAGCCTCATTGTCTATAGAAAGTGTAACATAAATTATCAAAATCTGGGTATTTTGATTTTAGAAGTGGATGTGAAAAAATTTGCTACCTCAGTGGAGCTCTCAGAATCTATGTTACTTAAAAATAAGAAGAAGATACAACTATTGACTATCACATCAACCCAGATATAGGATTTGCCTTCAAGGTCTAGCCTACTGCTGGGCACCCATCTGACGTTTCCTAAGTACTCAGCACAGACGCCTTTGGAGTTCAGTACTTCTCTCTCTCGGCAGCAATTAGAGGTCTAGCCTCACCTGCCTCCAGATCAGTCCTGACCTCACCTTACAGTGGCCATGAAATGGCCAGTAATTGACCTCACTTCTCTGAACCTCCTTTCTCACTTGTGAAATGGGTATAATGAGGTATAATACATACCTCAGGGTTGTTTTGTGGGTTACATTAGATCATATATGAGAAGAAAGGCTTAAGCCGAGTACTCGGCACATAGTAAACAATAAGTGGTAGCTATGTGGTTATTGAAGTTTTTCTGCTTTCTTGGCAGGATTTAGTTGGTTTTTTTTAATATTTCCTAGAGTTGCTGCATTTTAAGGAATAGTGGTTTCTCTTCCAGTCTTTAGAAGTGACCTTGTTCTATTGAAAAATCAAACATCACTGTGTTGTTTGGGCCATTCTTGGCCCCTTCATAACCTGCCTGTGTTGGGGCTAAAGAGTGTAGAGTATTCCTGTGGCTTTGGGGTGACTGTGGGTGTCCTTGGGGCATTTTTTTAAAAAGCAGAAGATAGCAGTTGAGTTGACAGGAAAACCAAGAACTTCCTGCTCTCACTGCTCTTCCGTCTGACACACAGTCTCTAATTCCTCTCCTTGCTGGAGGCAGCTTCTCGCAGTTGAGCCTTGACTGCAGGTGGCTTTTCAGGCTCCCCACACAAACTAAATCACAGGCTGATTGGTCTTCACGAGGTGAGGACTTGTCCAGAGCTTGGCAGAGCCAGAAACACACATCATCTGGAGCCCTCTGGGATTCATTACAAAAGCTGGGTAATCGGCCAGCAGGGTCGTCGCCCCCAGCTGTCTTCCTTAGGTTGTGACCTGGATGTAATCCATAATGAAACCACAGAACGCAAAGATCCAGGTTTTCCATGACAGCATCAAGCAGTTTGTTTTTAGAAACGCATGTAGGGCTCTCTTAGAAGTCCATGGAATCCCCAGTGACTCAGGTTTGGGACAGAAGCCATTAAAATGAGCTCAGGATTTGGCTCACTAGTTTTGGCCTGGACTATTCCACTGGGGTTGCCATGAGGGCTGGACTAGCACATGAGTTGCTGGGCCTGGCTGCCTGCTATCTTTTCAGTCTTCCCTCATATGCTCATTGGCTTCTTTGGGTCTGGTTGGCTCTCACGCTCTCTGTTCCCCATAGCCCTCTGTCTCTCTCTATCCGTTTCAATCCAACAGGATCGCCTCGGCCAGCTGCTCCACCAGTCTGACCAGATAGATGGCTGTGGGCTGAACTCTGCCTTCCCCGGTCTGGGACAGAGGGCGTGCTCCTGGGACTCGCTCTCTGTTGTCATAGCTCAGCTCCTGCTGTGCGCAGGCTCAGCTTTCTGGGAAGTGAGCAATGACTGAGGAAAGAGGAGGACAATATGCAAAAAAGGGAAAGGAATAAAAGAAGAATCTGAGAGAGGAGACAAGTGGAGGGTTTTGCCTTTGCTGCTTGTAGAATTGCTTTGTTGTAAACCAGAAGGTATATGGGAGTATGGGTAGGCATATGAAATATACCGTGATCACCATCTAGGACTGGGTATTGCCACTGCTGTTTTTCACAGGCTGAACAATAACCTTAGCATCAAGAAGATAACCACGACTCAACCTGGTCTCAGCATATATTTTGACTTGTCCCTTGCTCTACCCATTTACTTCTGGGCCAGGAAAATCAGCCACTGGACAGGAGAAAAATAAGAACAGGGGCTTGGAAAGCATAGGGAGAGACGAAGAGATTCCTAACTCTCACAGACACCTTGTCCCATAATTTTACACCTGGAAAACTTACTGGCTTTCTCCAAGAAGGTAGCGTGACTTTGACTGCCCAACTTCAAAATCCCCTCAGAGAAAAAGCATGAGGAAAATAGAGGAAGCATCTGGTGCTTTTCCTTCTTAGAACAAAGCTCTGGAAGCTTCTGGCTGTCAAAGGGAAGCTCTTCATTTCTGGTTCTCCAGACAGAGAATGCTTCCCCCCAGAAGTCAGGCCTAACAGTTCTGTGTCTGGATTGATTTAAGAATACCACTGATTATGACACATCTACTAATTCATCGACCTCTAGTAATCCCCTGGTAAAAACTGAAGAATGCAGAAATGTACAGCAGGCCAGAATTAAATTTCAGTTCAAGGAGCTTTCATGGGATGCCTACTAAGTACAAAGACGTGTAGACTCAGGTCTCCAGTTTCTTCAGTTTCTGTTCCCCAGCCATATTAGAGAGTCATTGTTTCATAAACTGTACCCTAGAGAGGCAAAAAATATATATATAAATCATTATATATAAAGGGAACAGAGAACTACTCAACCATATCATTAGATAAAAAACTACGCCCTAAAAGCAAGTGGACCAAGCAGGCATTAATTTGAGTAAATCCAGGGAGTGGGATCTGTTCTTAAAGAACCAGTTGGAAGGTCTAGAAGAAAATTGCAAATTTTCCTTGATATGCAAATAAAATGTGGAAAGCAGTTTGCCATGGGAACCACTTAATTATAGACGTAGATTATCATGGAGCCATGGATGATGTATGTTCAAATTTCATGAACAAATAATCACTTAAGTATGGCTCTGAACATTTACATGAGCAGCTCAGACGCTTCGTTTTCAGAGGTTGCTGCATTGGGAGTATTCTAAGCTGTGACACCACTTGAAGAGTCATCTGCATCCTATGAAGAACTGTGCTCCAGCAAAGCCAGCCAGTTAGGAGTTCAGTTCCTGTGTACGGGCTCTCCAGTAGCTTTGTTAAATGTCCAGGACTCACTCTCTTTTTTATCTTTTATTTTTCAAAAAAGATTTTATTATTTGAGAGGGAGAGTGTGCGTGCCCACACAAGCAAGGGGAGCGGAAGAAGGAGAGGGCAAAGCAGACTCCCTGCTGAGCAGGGAGCCCAAGGTGGGGCTCCATCCCAGGACCCTGGGGTCACCACGTGAGCTAATAATCAAGATTTGGACACTTAACCGACTGAGCCACCAGGCGCCCCCAAGAATCACCCTCTTTTTTAAAAGATAGCCCCTAGTACCAATGAAATCTAAAATAAACATTGAGAATGCAAAGCCAATATTAAAAGTTTCAAACCAAAATGCACAGGTGCTATGTGTTTGGAGTTTTGAGGCCAAACTCAGGGCCCTGTGTTGAAAAGACACCTGCTTCAGTAGAGGAGTTATTTAACATTATCTGGACCCTAAGACTTTAGCAGGCAAGAAATTTACTTACTGTTCTAAAAATTTTATAGCTCAAAAATTGAATTTTTTCACATGTCTTTTACTCTGCTGTATGCTGCATTTTATTTATTTTGGAAGTTTACTTTGAATGATCAGTGTAATTTGGTTATAGTCAAACAGAAGCTCTTTCTTAATCTTGCATGTTGGATGAATGATTTATCAAGAAAATATTTTATAAATTTTTCCCAGTTGCATGTAGTTTAAAAAACAGCTTCTCAAAAAAAAAAAAAAAGCCTCTCACTTGGAATGAGAAGAAAATGATACCACTAATTCATAGGAAGCACTAATCTGGCTAAATTAGTTTAATGCATTTAAACTGTTAAGAGTTAAGGCTTTAGAAACTGACAGTGAAGTAATTTGCATATAAACATGAATCATTGCTGAGAAAGACTTCAGGAGGCTTCAACAAGGGAGAAACTGCATCTTTCTTACAGATTGTTTCTCTGTATATTTTAAGGGCATCAGACAATTCTTAATTGATGGTCATTAATTCTGAGTAATTCTAACAGAAACTTCCTCTGGGGGCCTTGGTTGTAAAGTCTTTTTATGACAACTATGCTCTGATTGTCTTCCAAAGAATTCTCTTTATGTTGCTCTATCATCCACTGTCCACCCCGACCCTGCAAAAGTATTTTTCTTTTTATTATAATTCCCTGGGAGTGTTCTTAGTAGGAAACCAGTACCATACTAGATTCTTCCGGGGAGATGGTATGAGCATTAATACAAACTTTTTTTAAAAAAAAACTGACACCTGATCCTTCACTTTTTTTCTCCTTCCCTTCAGAACATCTTGTTGGTTAAAAACCTCTACTGTTAGGCGCCTGGGTGGCTCAGATGGTTAAGCGTCTGCCTTCGGCTCAGATCATGATCCCAGGGTCCTGGGATCGAGCCCCACATCAGGCTCCTGGCTCAGCCCACTTCTCCCTCTCCCTCTGCCTCTCCCCCTGCTCATGCTGTCTCTCTCTCTGTATCTCTGTGTCTGAAATGAATAAATAAAATCTTTAAAAAAAATTAAAAAAAAAACCTCTAATGTTATTAATCATGTATGAAGATGACATGTAGATATAATCTGCTTAACAAAGACACTGTGGTAGCAGCTGAAAACCCTTTTGATTACCAGTGAACCCTTTGACCTCCAGTTCCTGATCTGCCTATCAAAGCAGAGTTATTAAATGTCAAAGTTGGGCCCACTGTGGCTTTTCATAAACTCTTGAAATTTTACAATGAGGTGCAGCGAATGCAAGTTCAGATTCTGGATTCCAAAGACAGAGAATTCACAAAGAGCCTTCTTAGTCTTCAGCCTATTACTTGCTTAGAGAGGTGTCCCCAGCCTGACACAGGCAACCTCTGCCCTCTCCTCAGAGGGGCCTCTTGCCCAGCAGTTACTGCCTTTGAATGAATCCTGGTCCACCCTGCTAAGGTCTCCAGCAGTCCACAGCAAAAAGAAAGACAGGGACAATGTACTAAGATTTCATAGAGCTGAATGTATTCCATTTAAAGAACTGTCTTTAATTCTCAGATTACATCCTTCACAGTTTTTGTGTTAAAATATCCTCTTATGAAATGAGGAGGAAAGGAGATGATGGTTTTCAGTGTCCTTATATCAGCAAAATAAAAATATTGGCCTTCCAATAATTTTTCTGGCTATTGTACTAGTGTGTGAAGTCCAGAAGTGTGGGAACCACTGTTCTAGAATGTAAGCAAGGGTGCAGATTGTGTCTTTTTCACATTTCTATCTCTACTGTTCAGAATGGGCCCTGCTACATACATAAGTCCTCAGTAAATGTATATTCATTGATAAAAACATGATCCGTGTTATGATCTGTCCTAGCAGAGCTATAAATTTCTAGGTATCTGGAAAAAAGTAAAGTGTTCACCAGTGCTGCTAAGCCTCAATCCTGACATGACCTCTGCCCTCCCAGACAGGGCATAAATAGATTAATGGAGCCATTACCCAAAGAACTAATAAGAATCGCTTCAGAACTGGCAAGCACTAAAACGAAATTCTGTTTTGGCTTTTAAATAAATTTTCATTGAAAAATTGAAAAACCTTAATGGGCAAAGTGATGTTAAAGGTCCAGATTAACCAAAGGTGGCAGTTCTTGGGCAGAAATCCTTGATTCATGTTATAACTAATACTTTGTTTTATTACTTCTATTTATAAATACTATTCAAATACCCCTGACTCTGAATGGCGAACTTGACATTTTGGTACTGAGGATAGTGGCCTGCCTGGCATCTGAGAAGTCAAGCAGGCCAGAATACCATCGCTAGATGGCTTTGCAACTTGGGAGGCGTGAGCCCAGGACTCTCCTTGGGCGGAGGGAAGGGCCCTGAGAGCCACCATCTTGGTGTCTGCAGTTGTCCTAAGCAAGACGTCATGCCAGCGAGATGCCGCGGACTGAGGGTGATATCCCCGGCTGGCAGAGAGTGAGACAAGCAGATCTCCTGCAGACACGTGGTGGACTGACAGCTATGGTATGTAGGTAATGGCGCGAGGATGCAGGAGGAGGAGGGCCGGAGAGACAAAGATCATCAGCTGTGTTCTGTGAATTACGGAAAGCCACTTGAAGAGACAGTTGCACAGTGGCCTGACCCGCTGGAGGAGGGTGTAATTTGGGGGCTGTCTGGGAATGCCCTTGGTGCTGTGTTTGTCTCATCAGCTGCCCTGGGAAGAACACGGGATATGTTTGCTTGTGGACGGCATTATTGTTTTAGGTGGATGTGCAATTTTAGACAATTCCCAATCATACAGAATCTCAGAGCAAAGACAAAAATGTAGGTGGATTATATGGCTTACATTTCTTACCTCTAGGCCAATAGGTTTTAGGTTTGCTTGCAGTTTTCTGCTCACACGGGTGTTCCACATCCTGCGGGAGAGGACATCATAGCAAACCTGAAATTGTTCCGACCTGCTCACTAGGTTTTCTTTCTAGAAGCTTCTTTAGCCAGAGGCAGCCATTCCACAGTGGCATCTATATTGCGGTGAGGAGGCTGGTGACAGGCTGTAATGAAGGAGAAGGTGTGGATGGAACTCCTTTATTTGTTGTTGTCTTGCTGTGGCGTTAGCAAACCAGCCGGCATGAAGAATAGGTGACCCTTTGTTTTGGTGCGGCCTTTCCCTCCCGCCCTCTCCCTCCAGCACTCCTGTGGTTCTCTCACTTGGTAGCTGTTCCTCATCATCTGCTCTCTAACCTCTTGGAGGAATAAGCCAGCTTTGAGTACGTACCAGTCTCTCCCCCCTTGGGCCGGACAGGCGTTTTGCTTAGAAGCCCGTCTGGTTTATTTATTTGAGAGAGAGAATGAGAGAGCGAGCGAGCACAGGAGAGGAGGGAGGGTCAGAGGGAGAAGCAGGCTCCCTGCTGAGCAGGGAGCCCGGTGCGGGACTCGATCCCGGGACTCCAGGATCATGACCTGAGCCAAAGGCAGTCGCTTAACCACCTGAGCCACCCAGGCGAGAAGCCCGTCTGGTTTGCAGTGAGGCGGCAGGAGCCGATGGCTCGGGAGCGGGGCGTGCCGTATGGAGCCACAGCGCCTGGATGCGAGGCCCGCCTCCACCACTCGTTAGCCAGGGCCCTACTGAATCCCTGCAGGCTGCAGTTCCCTCATCTCTCGGGTGGGAACAGTACCAACCTCCTAAGACTGTGAAAAGGACTGAACGAACTAAGTTTAAAGTGCTTCACCTGTGCCTGGCACGTTGTAGGGCTCAGTCAGCATCAGTGATTGCCACCGTTATTTTAAGTTATTCTGACCATTAAACGGTTCTAATCATCTGTATAAACCTCTAGCTTTAAAGTAATAGTTGTGAATGTATAAAATTGGGGGAAGGTGTTTATAGCTTTAGCTCCATGTCATCTTTACTTGGAATCTAGCATTTTTGCCATAGACCTTTCCAAAAAGTTCTTGTGAAGATATGAAGACTAGAAAGAAAACAGGCATGAGAAATGACTTGCGAAGTCGGCCAACAACACAGAATGTGTAGACGCCTGGGGCCTGGGCACTGAGCGTAGACGTGGGATAGGGATGGAGAGAGAGGCCAAGCGACAGGGAACACACTTCCCCCCGCTGCTAGCGAGTTTACAGTTGAGTGTGAGTCCGTCTGAGCTCAGACAATCGCTGTTCTTTTATGGGACAGATGTGTATTATGTCACAGTTAAGACTTCTCTTTTTTTTACTATCACTGTTCTATATAGTTTTCCAGATAGTTGGTTAACCCTGTACTTGCTCCTTAGAATTTCATAGGTAAAAATTTCAAATAAAAATTACATTTCTTCTTTCTTAAAAGATTAGAGAGAACCTGGGTTAGCTTTGTGTTGTGACTGAGAATGGTCACTACAGAATGTCTCACAAAGTCCCTGCACGTGAAGAGTGTGTAACAGGTTCATAGCCGGATGGCTGGGAAGAGAATGGCGTGATGACAGATTCAGTGGGTGGGAACTGGACATGGTCTGATGTGGTGTGCCTTCCTCAAAGCATATGTTTACCTAGGGGTACTGTCAAAGAGAAGTGTCCCCACCTGACAACAGCTGACCTGCCAAGATGCTTTCCGGCTGTCAGCATGAAAGGTGACTTGGGGGAAAATTAAAATTTAGACAGAAAAGCGCAGTAAACGTACAGATGTTAACCAGCATCCCTACCTTTGTTGTAAACCACTCTGTACATCACTTGGTCTGGCACATGATGGTCCCAGCCTTAGCGGAAAATAGCCGAACGTGGTATTCCTCTCCCGGGGAGTGCAGACCACGCACACCAGCTGCTCATCCGTGACACTGCCTTCGGGCTGCTGGTGGGAGGGGCCTTTCCTGCACTGCAGAGCAGTTCTGCCTTCTCCTGCCTTCAGTGCTGGCACTTTCTGTTGGTCCTTCCATTGTCCAGGCTCGTGCTGCTCCTGGATACCACCCTTAGCTCTTTTGCAAACTGCCACGGTCCACCTCCTTCTTCATTTACACTTGTACCCCTCTACTTTCTGTCACCTGCCATTTTCCTGAACTTCTCCAGGCTTATCCCGGCACTGCTCCCCTCCCACAGGTGGTGTCCTGGAAAGGTCCCCCAGGTCAGCCACAGTCTGTCTTTTTAGCTGTCCTCACTGCAGTCAGCCAGAGTTGGAAACAATTTCAGAGTTTTGAGGCTCAACTAAGGCTGAGCTCTAGATAACTAAAAATTTATTACATTTAATTAACTTAATGCTTTTATCTTTGTGTTCTTCCAAAGAGCATCATTTTCTAGAGCTAGAAAGGAGGTTTTCAGTGCTTGCAGTCAAGTCCCATGATTTGGACCTTGTGTGGGTTTCATTAGTAAGTATGGCTGTTGTTCTGTTAGCCGAAATTGCCAACTCCTGAGATTCACCTTATCGAACTAAGCTTTTTCCTCCAACTAGTTTAAAAACTTGGCAGGTATGTTACATTGGTTTCCTTTAAAATGTAACATCTGCATCACAGCACCCTGTCTCTTCATTCACCCAGCAAATATTACTGAGCACCTATTACATGTCTTACATTGTTATAAGCAATTGGGATACATAAACTGACAAAGTTCTTTCTCCTCATGGAGTTTACACTGAAGGTGGGGGAGACAGACTGTAAACTAAGTTATTTAGTATATTAAAAGGTGGTGGGTACTAGGGGAGAAAAAAAAGGTGTAGCCAGGATAAGAGAGGTTAAGTATGCTGGCATGATAAGAGGACAAGTTATAATATTAAATAGGACAGTCAGGGTAGGATTCAAGGAGAACAGATTTAAGGACTTGACGAAGATAAAGGAGTTAGCCATATGGGTAATCAGGAAGAGCTTTGCAGGCCCAGGGAACAGTCAGAATGAAGGCCTTGTTGATAAAGAGTAATGTGGGCTCTGAGACAAAGAGAGGAGTCAAAAATTATCCTAAGGTTTCTGGCCTGAGAGGGTGTAAGAATTGAACTCCCATTTGCTGATAATGAAGTGCACAGGGCAAAGACAAGATTGTGAAGCGGGGAGTGGCAATCACGAGTTAGGTTTGGACATAATTTGTTAGACATCTAAGTGGAGGTCAGGTAGGTAATTGGATATGCAAATCTGGAGATCCGAGTGCAGGAGATGTCAGCCTAGAGTATTTTAAAGCTATGGGACCACGTGTGATCAATGAGCAGAATACAGAGAAGACAAAGGATTGAGCCCTGGGCAGTCCAATGTTAAGAAACTGGAAGGTTAATGACAGCAAAGGATACTGAGAAGGAAAAGCCAATATGGCATCCCACCTAGAACGCTGGTGGATGCTCTAAAATACTTGCAAGGAGGGCTGTCCTGTCTTGGTCTTCCTCTAATCCTGTGCTGTATTTTTTTTGTTTTGTTTTGAACTTGCTGATTGAAGGTACCACTCCCATTAAGCCTGGAGTGCTCTCTGAGCTGTCCTAGAAGCCACTCTCTCGTCTGATTTGCCTTACTTCCTGTTAGAGAGATGGCTGCCTGGAGCAAGGGAATGAGGCGTAGGCGGCCTGGGGGCAGCCTCCTGGCATTATGCTTTAGTGAGCTAAGCTGGGTCAACAAACACTGGGGTGCAGGCTAAGCTAGGTCCACATTCCAGGTCTAGGTCCAGGTCTCTGAGTCACAAGGTAGACCCAAAGGTTTAAACAAGGGATCTCCTGCTGGGTTCCTAAATGAGTCCGTGGCTATCTCAAAGAAATGAGTTGAACTCTTGACCTTTGTTATCCAAAGTTAACTGTGACACACCCATCAGGTTTATGGTAAATGCTAAGACAAAACTGTCATGTATACTGAGAAATCAAGTTTTCTGCCCTCAAGGGGCTCAGAGTCCTACTAGGGTACTGCTCTATCCTCAGGGCTGAGTATAATAGGAGGGGCACTTAGGTAACTCAGTAAATAGTTGTTGAATAAGTCTGCAAAATTAACACTGTGATGAAGAGCTGAAGAGGGACAGGGTAGTGGAAGCACACAGACAAGACCATTCTGGCAGGAAGTGGTGACAAATGTTTCACATAGAGGTGACACTTGACTTGGGTGAGGGGGGCTATTTCCAGGTAGATGGAGTACCCCAGGGGTCAGCATGAGTAAGAGCCCCGTGTTCAGGGAATGGTGATGTGTGGAGTGTGACCTGATTCCTTGAGTATTACTGGCCTAAAAGTGTGCAAAGCCTGTGAAACCCCGCACCAGCCCCCTCCTCCCCTGCTGCCGTGGCCACTCACCTGCTTGGCACCAGGACACTCAGTGGACTCACCTCGCGAATTACCTAATTGGAACCCAAATTTATCAAAAGCTACTCCGCCTGCTGCCAACTGTCTGCTGCCTGTGTGCTCACTCTCCAAAGAGATGAAGATCTCTCATAGCTTTAGAACGAGCTTCTTGATTATAATCTAGTAGAGGCTAACTGTTGTGTCCCTCTCTGGGAGCTTCCCCACAGGTTGGCGGCGGCACTGACAGCTGGCCTTCTTTTCTTCGTGTCCTTAGAGAAGTGCTTTGCAAACTGAGGTCTAGTCAGTCTTTGCTATTTAGACTGAAAGCCTGTCTGAAGAGGAAATAGGAAGGTGATGTCCAAAGATCCACTTGTTATTCTTTGGAACAGGAGCCAGCCTTTGGTTCTCACATTTTCAGGCCAGGAAAAAATGGCCTTCTTCTGTACAAATGGTGGGTGACCCACAAAGGACAAGAAACCTTGAGTCCATTCCCTTGGTCAGCCAGTGGTGAAAGAGTGACAATTGTGTGGTTGATCTGGAGGGAAGGAGGTGATGCTCTAACAGCCGGAAAACACTGAAACAGCCATAGAGCCTTTCCTCATTTCCCTCACAGACTGAAGAGCTGTGTTTCAGACTGGACTCCCCCCCCCCCCCCGCCCCCACCATTCCTGGCATCTCATGAAGCTGGAGATGGTCATCTTCAGACCAAGTAAAATACTATTTATTGTATTCAGGAACTCCTAATCTTTATAAAATTGGGTGCTTGGCAGGATCACGGAGATGTTTATCTTCCCACCTAAGGGATTTGCTTAAAACTTAGATTTGATAACATTATTTCATTCCAGGGTAGTAGCAAGAAAATTACCTAAGATGTACAATTTTGTGGTTGGTCTACTCACAGCAGTCAATAAATGTGGACCACAAAGCAAGAGGACTAAGACTTTTCTTGGTGCATTTCATTGTTTTTTAGCACCTCCTAGGTTTTAGACACTGGAAATGCTAGGTAAGACATAGTTTCTGCCCTTTGGGAGCTTACGGAGTCTAATTATTTGAAAGTCCAAACCACATGCTTAGGTTGCCCACAGAGACTAAAGATTCCTGTGCAGCAAGATTCAGCTGCTGGGAATCTGGGGTTGAGCCTGAATGCGCCATCCAGGCAGGGGAAAATGTTATTCAAACGGCACAGAGACACGGTGGGCATTGCGTTGTGATAGCTGGTGTCCAGCTCATCGTGAGAGAGCCAGCACCATATGGCCGGCCTCACCGAGGTCGTCGGGGCTCTGTCTCCAGCCTGTGGTGGCATCTCAGGTAGTCTAAGTAACTAACCATTAGTTCATTTTTTTCTTTCCCAGATAAGGTTGAGTCATCCCCAGGTGATCCCATGATGAGCAGATGGTACCTTCTGGGGTACCATCCTATCAAGTGGAGCTATAGCAGAGGTTATCACAGCTCTGAGTCACTGCTGCTTTCGGTGATGACTATTTCCTTTGGTTGCTGGCCAGCATCATCCTCCCTGCTTCTCTTCCTCCCTGCTGGACCAGCCATTGCTTAATCAGGCACACGGGAGGAGATGCCAGTCAGAAAAGCCAAAGCCTACTGGCCTAGTTGCTGCTTACTTTCTCTATCAATGATGCCCTCCTCCCAAAACAATAATGCACAAGGGCAAGGTGGTGGAAAGACCCCAGAGACCACTCACTATAGGCTGGCCTAACTTCAGAAGCTACTTTTTTAATAGCCATACAAGAAGATCAGACCATTTTCTGGCTTGGCTCCTGTGTGAAATTCAATCCAGAGCACACTTCACCTTCCATTTGGTCTCTAGCTGTAACCCACAACCACACTGAGAGTCCTTGGCTATACTCCAGATCGAGGACCAGAAAAACCATGCTAAGTTCGCAGCAGACTTGGTATGGGTATGTCTGACTATATTCTTACGCCTGTTGTCTCACATGCCTCTTTAAGACTTCAGTTTTGCCCCATAGTTGGTGTCATTAATCCTGTTTGGAATTTGGGGTGTAAGTTTGCTTCTAAATACTGGGATTCAGAGGCCTGGAACAGGGAGGTGTGACGAGCTAAACCAGCCAGCTAAGAGTCTCTATTTCCTTTCTTGCTGACACATTTCGTTCTCATTGATTGACTGGTATCTGTCAAGTTATTTTACTGGTTTTCACGGTGGGCACTGTGGTTTGGAGAGATTTTATTATGAGTTTAACTATGTTCCAAGCACTCCTTTGAGTACTGGCTTTAGAGTGGTAAATACATAATACAAAAATCCCTGCCCTCATGGAGTTTCAAGTCTGGGATGGAGATGGTAACAAAAGAAGTAAAATAATAGGTTGAACTATAGGATGTGTCCATTTTTATAGGTCAAAAATGGTCAAATATTGGAAGTTTCATGTGATTCAAAGAAATATGTTCTATGTTAGTAATAAATGCTTAGGAGCCATAAAGCAAGGAAAGGGGGGAGGTAGGTGGTAGGACTTTTAAGTAGAGTGGAATGGAAGACCACACCCACAAGGTGGCACTTGACCGTGGCCTAAACGCTGTCTGGAAGGAAAGCACTGCAGATAAGAGGAATAGCAGGTGCAAAGGCCTGAGCATGGCTGGTACGGATGTCCAAGGAAAAGCCCTCTTGCTAGTGAGGCTGGAGCAGAGAGCACAAGGGCGAGAAAGGCAAGGGTGAATTTGAATAGATAATAGGTAGGCAGGTCATAGGGCCTTGAAGGCCAAGGAGACAGAGAAAGCTGGATTTTACCCTGAGATGGGGAACTTTAATGGGTTTTTTCTCACTTTTACTAAGAAGCAAAAAGAATCTGTTTGGGTAGGGTTTTATGACTAGGGAATGCTTATTAGGGCCCAGGAAACCACCAAGGCCCAGGCTCCTCATAAGCTGCACTGGGCCCGACAGCAGTGGAGTCAGGACGTGGTGTAAGGTAAGGACTGACTGTGGCAGTCACTGGAGAGGCAACCTGAATTGTTCAACTTACTGAATTCCTTTGGTAGAGAGCCTTTGTCTAAATACTAGAGAGATGAAAAATGGGATTTTTACATTTTTATTTATGTTTGCTCACCCAAAGGCCTGTTTTCTGTCTCTCATGGAGACGTAGGTCTTGCATTTTCATGGCGTCAGTTGTGTTAATGACAGTCCAATGAGTGCTGGGAGGAGAGGTCACCAGCCAGGGCAAGGTAGACAGTGAGGTTTCTTCCCTCCGAGAATCTGGACAAGGCACTCCTGGTGTTTGTGTAGGCTGGCTGCCTGTGGTCGCAGCCCAGACCCCCTCCGCTGGGGCTTGCAGACATACCCGAGCCCACCGTTTATTACCCTCCCACCTGGACTGCCCTGTGGGCTTGTCAATATTCAAGCTGAGGCTCTGACAAACTCTGTGGTAAGGAAAGTTTCCCTGCTGTCCTGATTCACAAACTGATCGGCCTTTGGCTACCGCAGGATTTTAAGATGGGCTGAAGCCCCTCGGGAAGCTTAGCTGAGCTACTGGAAAGGGGAACAGCCCGGAGTGTGGAGGGTAGTGCTGGAGTGAACATTCACGTGCCAGAGAGTGCCTCTGAATCCTTACGGAAGTCCCAGCCATGGTACCTCACTGTTTCCCGGGTGGAAACTGAGGACCCGAGGGAGGAGACTACCAAAGTGCTGTCTACCTCAGGTGAGGTTTCCTAGGGAAGGAGATGGGGATTAATCAGGCTTTATCGTAGGCCTTAGAAATACAGAAGACTTATTAGCTCAGTAGATTTAGATCTCCCCAGCTGAGTAAGATATGTTCAGATGGAGACTAGTTTATTCTTCCAAGGGTATTAAATTATAGCTTGGGTTCTCCCCGTCCCAAATTATTACACCTTTCAAAATACACCCTCAAAATAGACCTGATTTGCTTATTCATAAACGGTAAACTTTAAACTGCTTGTGTTTATATATGGGAGAGGTCTGCCAAAGGCTCTAACCTGTTATCAGTTGCTAGTCTGTGTTCCAGTTTTGTTAAGGCTGTTACTGTTATGGACGTATAAAGTATCTTTTTACACACTTTAATATCCACAACCACTTTATGAGTTAGGGATTAGCCAGTTTTACAGGTGAAGAATCATACCCAGAGGTCACCCAGCTCATAAATGGCAATAGTTTGGATTCAAACCTCTATGGTACCTACGTCCGAGCTCATAACTACTAACCCACCCACCTCTTAACTTAGCAAGTCTTTGTTAAAACCTTGCATAATCGAGTACCAACACATTCTCCACTGGCGGTCTTTTTTTTTTTTTTTTTAAAGATTTTATTTATTTATTTGAGAGAAAGAATGAGAGAGAGAGCTCATGAGAGGGGGTAGGGTCAGAGGGAGAAGCAGACTCCCTGCCGAGCAGGGAGCCCAATGCGGCACTCGATCCCGGGACTCCAGGATCATGACCTGAGCCGAAGGCAGTCGCTTAACCGACTGAGCCACCCAGGCGCCCTCCACTGGCGGTCTTATTCTTGGGGGAATTAGCTCCGTGCTCCCAGTCCTTTCTAACAGCACCTCTCTGGGATGCCTCAGTCGGCTGTCCTTTCACTTGATGCTTCTAACCCTGGAGTGCATTTCCCTACCTACTGCCCAGCACTCTGACCTATGCAGAAATAAAGGGTTGCAGGGTTAGAAAGACTTCTTTTTTGAAACACTATTCTTCAGACAGTGAACATATGAACCACTTCCCTATATTCCATCCCTGCTAGAAAGTCCCCTAAGGCCTCCAGAGTAGAACAATGGGATTAATTTGGGAAGTAGGGAAAGTCCGATCTGAACTGCCAGGCTTGGCAAGAAGATGCCGTCCTAAGGCGAAGACAGCTATGACAGTTGTGACCTGTGGGCTGAAACACTGTTCCTGATCATCCTTCAAGCCTGATAGCACCACAGATTCAGTCATGTTCTTTCTGTGAGAGAGTTCCTATAAATGACTTAGAAGCTTTGGTGTGGTAAACCCAGAGAACTTCAGGAAAGGTAGGAAAAAAGAGAATTTAGAACCACGATTAAATTATGAGGATAGAATTGCTACTGCAAGGTATCTTAAAAAAAAAAAAAGCTTTTGGGGGTATAAAGTCAGCAATCGATTTATATTAGGTATCATTTTGTGGAGAATACCATTTTTCTCCTGCCACATAAAATATAAGCCATCATCTTGCAACTGTTACAGCACAAAAGCAGCTGTAGGCAAAGGTCATAAACATATGGGCATGGGGTACATTCCAGTAAAACTTTATTTACAGGGGCGCCTGGGTGGCTCAGTGGGTTAAGCGTCTGCCTTCGGCTCAGGTCATGATGCCAGGGTCCTGGGATCGAGCCCCGCATCAGGCTCCCTGCTCGGCGGGGAACCTGATTCTCTCTCTGCCTCTACCCCTCTGCCCCCCCCCCCCCCCCCCCGCCAAGCCTGGGCTCTCTCACTTGCTCTCAAATAAAATCTTAAAAAACAAAACAAAACAAAAAAAACTTTACAGAACCAAGTCCACATTTCACTTGTAGGGTCCTTAGTTTGCCAACCTGTGCCTTAGACCAAAAGGGAAATGCTCACTGTAATAAGAGTTGTGTGGGAAGAACTAGCAACCAGTTTAATTTGCTTTTGTAGAAGAGAAATTATGAATGGATTCACATTCCAACATATACAAAAGAGGCTAAATATGTTTCTAAGAAAGTGATGGTATTTCTCGATCAGGTCAGATTAGTTGCATAAAGTGGTCCCTGCTGCTCCTACCAAACGGATGACAGCCTCTCTGTACAGTTGCTCACGTTACACTGTAAAGCCGTGGGGGTTTTCACCTGTCCTCTCTTTGCCTCGCAGGCTTGTTCCTGATCCTGGGTCTGATACTCTACCCTGCTGGCTGGGGCTGTCAGAAGGCCGTAGGCTACTGCGGACACTATGCGTCGGCCTACAAGCCTGGAGACTGCTCCTTGGGCTGGGCCTTTTATACCGCCATTGGAGGCACGGTCCTCACCTTCATCTGTGCTGTCTTCTCCGCACAAGCAGAGATTGCAACCTCCAGTGACAAAGTACAGGAAGAAATCGAAGAGGGAAAAAACCTTATCTGCCTCCTTTAGTTTGGAAGAGACGTAAATGCCCTTTTTCTTCCTGTGTCACCTTGTGAAAGAGTACCCCTCTGGTTTCCTCGTCTGAGTCAAGTGAAGAACTAGCCTTTACCTACCAAAGCCTACATTCCACGGCCCCAGGCCTTAACAGGACCAGTGCGAGGCAACATCCAGCTAAGTGACTGCGCTCAAGGGCCACAGTTCCAGCTGTCAGAGATGGAACAGGAAACTACTGCATGAACCCTGACCTGGAGTTGACGAGTCTGTCTGACTCCATCTCCTCCAAAGCTCATGAAGGATGATGATCTAAATCATTAAGGCAGCAGTTCCTCTGGTAACAGGAGACTGTGAGCTAGATTTGCAGGCTATGTTGAGATGTATTTCTGCCACAAAGTTGTAGGCCTGTAAGCATCACTGCCCCAGAATGGGGTTTTGGGGTTGGTGTTTTTGTCTCCTCCTAGTTCTTGCGGGTCATCTCAGAGACTAAAGTGAAGCCTGCATACTTGCTGGGGATAGGTAATGTGTTCCAGGGCATAATAAGACACTGCCTCTTAGGACCAAAGGGGTCAGCAGGTCAGTGTGGAATCCCACTGTGGAACTGATTTTAGGCTGAATTCCAGGGTAAGGTTGGATCATTTGAACCGTCCCTCCAAGATTTTAGAAATCTGAGTAAGAATAAGGACCTATATGATCATGGGAATAGAAGTAGAAAAATCCTGCTAGGGAAGAGAAATTCATGCCACTGCCCAGCAGTCAGGCTAGCACCAGTACCGGCCCAGTCTCCTCTTCTAAAGGAGATCCCATATTTTTCTCCTAGGGTTAGGATCGAGCTTTGACTGCCAAAGGAAACCTCACCCTATTTCCTCATTCCAGGAACAGAGGTCTCCAAGCCAACTGCGGCTCCTTCAGATACTCACTGAGAGAACTTGCCAGAATCTCAGCACTTGCCAGGAGACCTTTTCCCACTGTTTGGTAACCATGTGGTAGTCAGCTGTATTTCCAACCCCAGCAGCAATGGAATGACCTTTGCAGGAAAAAAAGGAGCTAGTCACGGGAGTTCAGTTTCTCCAGTTACTAGTGTTGTTTCTGAAAGCAGACTGAAAGAACATTAAAATTATTTCAGTGGGTGAGCTGCATCAAGCCTTCATACCCAGAGAAGCACAGAGTGGAAATTTAATGCAAAAATGAGAGCTAGACCAAGCTCATAGCACCTGCCTATGCCTGTTTACAAAAAGAATGGACCACCACTATTAAAAAGGATTCAGGAGCTTATAATCTAGTTTCTATAAATTGCCAATAAAATTGATGCAGAAAAATGGTATTCACCACCACCTCAAATTTACTTTGGAATGATCTCAGTGGCAAGCACCTAGCTGGGTATTACCGAAGCTTCAGAATTGCAGAATGATACAGAAACACTCCTTCACAGTTTAGCAAGTTTGGAGTGGACCTACAAGATTTCTGGAAGAATTAAAAGTACAGGTCTATTTCGGCTTATGAATCTGTTCCCCTAAGAGCTTGCTTTGTTTTGAAAGCTTAACAAATAATAACTTTGCACCTTCTTTGGGTAAGGTATTGTATGCTAAGTACCACCAGGCATAGAAACCTGATTCAGATTTTGCAACACCGCCTGAAGTGAATCATCTCCAGGCTGAGTCTAAAACCATGCCTTGGTGCAAAACAAACAGTTGCTTTATATGTAGAGGGAACGGAGCAACTAAACTTTTATTCCCTTCTTTGGGGCCTATACCACAAACCACTTTATCACCCAGATTAAGAGCTAAGGGCAAGAGGGGTGGTGGTATAGAACCAGGTCTTAATCAGTTCACCTTTCTTAGACCAAAGGTCAGAGTAAGCAGGATTTAAGTCCCCACAGACATAGGGTATGGAAGCCGATGGACAGGGTTCCTGTCCCTGCTGTGTATTTTTATGCTCTAACCAACTCCCAGTGCCCACCGTAACTACTTTTTAAATCTTGGCAGTAATTTTCATTCAAAAAAACAGCGGGGGAGGGGGGATTCCTTTCATCAGCAGTTTTGCTCTACTTTTTCTGTACAAAATCAGTGTTAGGAAATGGGTTTTCTTAACTCCCTTTTTTTACAGAAAAGTTTAAGTCCTAAGCCCTGAGGACCTTCTGAGAATGGCCATCATTTTTACTACCTGACTGCTCTTTGGCTAAGGTGGTGGCATATCTCTAGAATACCCTGATAAAGCAGTAGTCACAAGTGAAAATGCTACTTCTCTTGGCCAGAAGAAATTCACTTGACTGTTTTTATTCCATTAGTCTGACTGCTACAGATGACAAAGTACATGCACACACATACATCACCCCAAACCACTAAAAACTACTTAAACACTGACTTAATAAGCAGAGCAGAGATGGAATTTCTGTAGCAGAGACAGAGTAAGAACTAATGTTGGGCCTTTTAAACCTTCAGTCCATTAGCCAGGCTTTGGGAAAAATGAAACGTCAAAATCATGCTAGTCTGCACCAACCTGTACAGCTGTTTAAAAACCACTGAATACGAGGAATGTATTAGAAATATGTTAAACAAGTGGACTGATTGTTGACCCACATTTTCCTAATAAATATCAATCATCTAATCACCTCAGTCCAAAAATCTAATACACCTGGACCATTACTACTACCAGAAAAGTCTTATTTATTTTTGCCTGCATTTGTGCTTAAAGTTTTGTGATGGGCTGGGCTTCAGTGAACTCCCAAGAAGGCAGAAATACTTGCCTTGGATTCTGTGGATTTTTTAAACCTGTGTGCTAATTCAACGATGTTACACTTAATTGTGTAAGGGTTTTTGTACAGTTTTCAAACATCTGTGGTGTAATGATCTTTGTTAAACATGTAAAGTGCCATAGTCTTTTTTTATGTGTAGCATATTTAAAATATATATATGTATATTATACATACACAAGTCTGTGAAAGATGTGCAATAACAAAGGTGTATGTATGTTTTGTTTTTTTTTTGGAAACTGGACAGGAGTCAGAACAGGGATTGTTTCTGTTTTGGCAAAGGAGAGTTAAACATGTTTGCCTTCATGGCCTAGTCATTAACCCATAACAATTTAAATGCTACACAAACCGATGTGAAGAAAAGACTGGTATGAAATCATTTATTCCTGGGTCTACATTAAAATAATCACTAGATTTACGTGAAAATTAAGCCAGCACCAGGCCCAGTTAATGCTAGTCTTTCATGTGAAATGTGAAGCTGCCACATTGCCTTTTCTGTTAGTGTGAAAACTAGTAGCTGGGACATAATCACTAAGGAGCTTTTTCTTAACATGCTTTGATAGACCACGTTAATGCTAGACCACTATTTAAGGGCTGATCTCACACCTTCTTAGCCGTAAGAGTCTGGCTTAGAACAGACCTCTCTGTGCAATAACATGTGGCCACTAGGAATCCCTGGCCTGCATTTCTATTTGGGCAGCGATGACTCCCAAGGGCCAAAAGAGTTAAAGGCATGACTGGGATTTCTTCTGAGACTGTGGTGAAACTCCTTCCAAGGCTGGGGAGGTCATTAGGTGCTTTGGAGGAACTCAGCATCACTTGATATTCAGTAGCCACTTGAGCCAAATAGAAAACTGTATTTACCGCTAATGGACTCAATTTGAGCCTTCAAATTTATGGTTATCCTATTATACTGTAAACTAATACATTGTTTGTCTAGCATTGATTAGGTTCCTGTGCATATGTATTTCACAATGCCCTCCCCTCCCCAGATCGGAATTAAACCAGATTTTGGAAACTCAATCTGATTTTTTCAAGTCTAAGTATATTGGTTTCAACAGAATTAGATAATTTTCCCAAGAAAACACCTATTATAACATAAAAAAAAAAAACACCTACCAGTCAACTTTTATGGTAAACACTAACTTATATGTAATATTAATGATGGGGGGGAAATGTTCAGGTATTTTAACTATTCCATTCTTTAGTACATATGTATCTCTAGGTTAGCTTTTTAACTTCAAGATTAAGGACCTATTTCTTTCTTGGAGAAGCATCAACATAAATGGGGAGAGGGGAACTCTCAAATATTATACAAATACCTTAATTTTACAGTAAATTTAAGAAATATGAAAATGTTTCCAAGCATTAAAAACACTTTTTGAAGAAATATGTATAATAGTGACAAAGAAAAAAAGTCAGTTGAAGGGCACAGTCTCTTCCAACAAAAATACCAAAATTAAAGCCAGTTCTGGGGGCACCTGGGTGGCTCAGTTGGTTAAGCGACTGCCTTCGGCTCAGGTCATGATCCCGGGGTCCTGGGATCGAGCCCCGCATCAGCCTCCCTGCTCGGCTGGAAGCCTGCTTCTCCTTCTCCCACTCCCCCTGCTTGTGTTCCCTCTCATGCTGTCTCTGTCAATTAAATAAATAAAATCTTTAAAAAAAAAAAAACTGCTTAAAAAAAAGCCAGTTCTGGAGGAGGTGCACATCCACCTTTCCTGAAGGTAGTCCTGCCCATAGAGAGCCTCATCAAGAAGCAGAATTCTACTTTAGAAATTCAAAGATGACACTAATAACACTTCTCATAAACTCTTTCAATTCTGCATATCCCATGAAGCACTTATCTGACAGAATAAACAAAAATGGCTCTTTAAAGGGCCGTGACAGCTGAAACTACTTTTATGCTTTGGCTTCTAAAGATACCTGACACCTGCTAAGTTTCTAATAGAAACAAAAATTAAAAGCTGACAAAATTATCCGAATCACGAAAGAAAAAAATTTTCAAAAGAATTATGATCTAGGTAGTCCAAGCAAAATTGGAAATCTTCACTTGCTTTTTCAGCTTTCACATCTTTAATCCAAAAGAGAAAGGACCCTGGCTTTACAGGTCAGCAGAGGCTGGGAAACGCTCACATGTGCTTCACATTTCATCCTTAGTTTTTACTTGGCAATTTTGCTACTGGATCAACTTCCCACAATTGATCTTCCTGGGACACTGCATTCAACTTACTGCTAGCTCTCCTTAAAGTCTTTCCTTAACATTAAACCACTTAAGAACAATCTTACTATCAAAAAATAGGACATTTATTTTAAGTGGGTTATTTCAATAGTTTCCATTTATTCACTACCCTTTCAACCCTCAAACACTAAAGAATAATGGCATCAAAGCCAACGTTTAGCCTACTCTTCAGGGCAACAAGAACCAATAATTCCCTTCTCTCAGAGTCCCTATCTATCAGCTGCTTAATCATTTGGCTGCTGTTCCTTCTATCTTCTTCCTTGCAGCTTCTTCCTCACCGTGGAGAGTTCTGCAAGATAAGTCTTGAAGCTATGAACTGCTCTTTTTTGCTGAGGTACACAGGATGTAGATAAAAGCATAAATAAGTAAGAGGAAGCAGTAAAACCACATGGAAAAGAAAAGTCAAGTAACATGTAGATATTAGCACCTCTCTGGCTTTTTATAGTCAAATATTCTGAAAAATCTAACACCTTTAGATTGTTGAACCTACAGGCAAGCAGTCAACCAAGTGCCTATGGGGGAAACCACTTTGACCTATTCTCAAAAGAAAGCCTGAATTAAGGCAGGTGATGGTGAAGACCATGAGATGAATTAGAGAAGCTTTGGAAAAAGAATGGACAGTTTGGTGACTCGTTAGAAGTGGGGGGCTTGAGGGTGGGAGGAGAGGAAAGGAAAGGAAAGAATCCAGAATGTCTCCCAGGTATTTAGCTTGGGCAGACTGGGCGGAAAGTGATGGTAATCAGCAACATCAGAAATCAGAGAGGAGCAGAAAGAGTATAAAGGTGGAAAGGTTCAGCTTAGGCTGCCAGAAGTCCTGTGTGCAGCCAGGAATATACTCTGGAGAGAAGACCAGGTTAGACATAGAGATTTGGAAGTCATCAATATGCATGACAGACAAGAAGAGTTAATTAGGGTGTACTTTCTATGCACATACTGTATTAAGCATTAAATTCATTTATTCATCAAAACCCTATAAACAGGAATTATCCTCATGTTACAGATAAGTTGTTATTCAAGTAACTGAACTAAACTGAATTTACCCTAGGTTAAAAAGCTAGTAAGTGGCTTTCCAAGCCTATATTCTCAAACAATGGTAGTTTCCTTGATGAAAAGAAGGCCAATACAAATCCTGGAGGAACACCAACATCTCTGTGTAGTTAAATCTTGGAATAACTTCTAAGTACAACTCCAAAAAGACCACACCATAAGATGACAACTGATGAAAAATGCTCTTTTCTCCCTTTCAGAGAAAGACCTGCTAGTTTTTCTTACCTTAGAAGGTCTCAACTCACTCAATCCTGTAAAGTGCCCCTAAAAATTCATCAGGATATATGACTGTAGTTAAACAGATGATTATTTGATAGTTATTATAAATAATCTCTCATCCAGGGTAAGCAGCTATTATTAGCTAAAAAGCCTATTTTCTTTGTAGTTAACCTAATAAGGATTTGACTTCAACTAAAGTTTCTCCAAACATACACACAAATGCCAAAGACTATTTGGTAACGGTACAGCAGGTACTCACCCACATGTTGTAGAACTAGGCCTTGGTGTAGAGACTTCAAATACATGCTGTAACTTTTTTTCCTTGGGTACTGACTTTTTTCCTAGGGTCCACTGTCCTGAAAGGATGGATATGAATTATGGATATGAATTATGGGTATGAACGTGGAAAGATGGAAAGGGAACAGAGTTGGAGAGAAGTGATACCATGGGTACCACATGGCAGAGGCAGCCCCATATGTAGCAGGAGTCAGAGAACATAGGTCTAGCTGCCCCTTCACCAGCACTCACTGAATGGGATAATTTTCTACTCATCTCTAAAAATGGGACCCATAATAGAAATTATTTCATAGGTTTGGTGTGAGGATTAAGTGATGTATTAAAGCAGTTAGTATACTCTCTGGTATAAAGTCCTCAATAAGTAAAAGTTACTAGAAGAAAATTAAGAGAATGTTCTGTCTGCCCAGACTGTCATTTAATTTTAAAAATTAAGACTTGTGCTAAAAACTTGTAAAGAATAACATAACTTGTTAAAACCAATCTAATTTTACCGAGAGAGGCTCAATGGATTGGCTACCTGAGGCCACCATTTCTTTTTCCATCCTAATCATCTTTAACTTAGTGCTTTCAGGAAGAGGAAGATTTCTCTGTGGATGCAGTATACATGGTCACTCCCATTTAGCAAAACCAAAAAGATAAAGAGGTTAGTGTGACTTAGCCCATCATCTATGGGACAGCAGAATCTAAGAAAACAAACCTAATTGTCAAAACCTACTGGTAAGCAAAGACTTTAGAAAAGGAACATGCAATGTTGGCAGAGTGTGGATAGAGAAGCCACTGCAGACAATACTGATGGGGCATAAACTGATAAAATTTTCTGGAACAATTTGGCAGTGCACATCAAGGGTCTTTAAAAAATATGCTTGTTTAGGGCACCCGGCTGACTCAGTCGTTAGAGCATGTCACTCGATCTTGGAGTTTTAAGTTCAAGCCCCACACTGGGGGTAGAGTTTAAAAAAAAAAAAATGCTTAAGTTTTGACCCAGCAATTTGTCCTAAAGAAAGAACAAAAGGCTAAGCCCCCAAACTTAGGAACAAATACATCCCTGATAAATTATTTTTTTAAGATTTTATTTATTTATTTGAGAGAGAGAGAGAGAGAGCCCAAGAGGGGGTAGGGTCAGAGGGAGAAGCAGACTCCCTGCTGAGCAGGGAGCTCGATGCGGGACTTGATCCCAGAACTCCGGGATCATGACCTGAGCTGAAGGCAGTCTCTTAACCAACTGAGCCACCCAGGCGCCCCTCCCTGATAAATTATTAATACAAAAACCTGAAAATCAGAACTTAATGGAGTAACAAGAAGAACTGAAAACAATTAACAAAATGGCAATAAGTATATAACTATCAATAATTACTCTGAATGTAAATGGACTGAATTCTTTAATCAAAAGACATGAGTGGCTGAATGTGGGGTAAAAAAAAAAAAAAGACCCAACTTTATGCTGTCTGCAAGAGATTCACTTCAGATGTAAGGGACACACACAAATTGAAAATAAAAGTATAAAAATAACCATGTAAAAATAACCAAAAGAAAACTGGGGTAATAATACTTACATGAGACAGAATAGACTTTAAAATAAAGACACTAAAAAAAGACAAAGAAGGGCATTACATAATGATAAATGGGTCAATCCAACAGAAAGACATAATATTTACAAATATTTATGCACCCAACACATGAACATCTAAATACATAAAGCAAATATTAACAGATCTAAAGAGACAAAATAACACAATGCAATATAATAATAGTAGGACATTACAGTAGGACATTTAACGAATGGATCATCCAGACAGAAAAACCATTAAGTAAACACTGGCTTTGAAAGATACATTAGACCAGATGGACTTATTAGATATATACAGAGCAGTCCATCCAAAAGCAGCAGAAAACACATTCTTTTCAAGTACACATGAAACATTCTCCAGGATAGATCATATATATGTAAGGTTACAAAAACAATTCTTAATAAATTTAAGAGAACAATTCATATCAAGCATCTTTTCCAACCACAGTGATATGAAACTAGAAAGCAATTACAAGAATAAAACTGGAAATTCACAAAAATGTGGAGATTAAACATGCAACTGTGAACAACCAATGGGTCAATAAAGAAATCAAAGGAGAAATCAAAAATATATTGAGATAAAAAATGCAAACACAACACACCAAAATGTATGTGATGCAGCAAAAACAGTTCTGAGAGAGGTTCATAGTAATACAGGCCTACCTTAAGAAGCAGAAAAATCTCAAACTATCTAATTTCATACCTCAAGGAACTAGAAAAAGAACAAGCAAAGCCCAAAGTTAGAAGAAGGAAAAAATAACAATAAGAAACAAATGAAACAGAGACTAAAAACAAGAAAAAAGATCAATGGAACTTAATAACTGGTTTCTTTCAAAATATAAACATAAATTGACAAACCTTTAGCTAGACTTACCAAATACATAAAATCAGAAGACTTTACAAAGATACCTCAGAAATACAAAGGATGTTAAGAGACTATTATAAACAATTATATGCAAATAAAATGGACAACCTAGAAGAAATGGATAAATTCCTAGTGATATACAAACTTCCAAGACTGAATCATGAAAAAACAGAGACTCTGAATAGACCGATTACCAGTAAGGAGAGTGCATCAGTGATCAAAACCGCCAACAAATCAAAGTGTAGAACCAGATGGCTTTATGGGTGAATTCTACCTAACATTCAAAGAATTAATACCGATCATTCTCAAACTCTTCAAAAAAAAACAAAAAGAGAGGATGATTCCAAACTCATTTTATGAGGCCAGCATTACCCTAACGAATATCAGATAAGAACACCACAAGAAAAGAAAATTACAGGACAATATCCCTGATAAACATAAATGCAAAAGTCATAAAAACATACTAGTAAACCAAATTTAACAATACATTAAAAGAATCATATACCATGATCAAGTAAGATTTATTCCAGGGATGCAAGGATGGTCCAATCACAACTATACCACATTAACAAAATGAAGGATAAAAATCATATGATCGTCTAACAGATGCAGAAAAAACATTGCACAAAATTCAACATTCATTTATAACTCTCAACAAAGTGAGTATAGAGGGAACATACCCTTTATAATAAAGATGATAGTATGACAAGGTGATATATGACAAGCCCACAGCTAACACCATGCTCAATAGTGAAAAGCTGAAAACTTTTCCTCTAAGTTCAGGAGTAAGACAAGGATGCCACTCTCACCATTTTTATTCAAAACACCACTGGAAATCTTACCAAAGCAAGAAGGCAAGAAAAAGAAATAAAGATACCCAAACTGAAAAGGAAGAAATAGAACTGTCACTATCGATGGGTGACATGATTTTAAATATAGAAAACCCTGACAACTTCACAGAAAAATGTTAGAATAAATGAATTCAGTAAAATTGCAGGATACAAAGTTAATATACAAAAGATCTGTTGTGTTTCTATACACTAACAACAATCTATCACAAAAAGAAATCAAGGAAACAATCCCCAATTTACAACTGCATCAAAAAGAATAAAATAAGACAATGATGAAAGAAATCAGAGATGACACAAACAGATGGAAAGATATTCTCTGCTCATGGATTAGAAGAATTAATAATGCTAACAATGTCCATACTAGGGATGCCTGGGTGGCTCAGTTGGTTAAGCGACTGCCTTTAGCTCAGGTCATCATCCCAGGGTCCTGGGATCGAGCCCCACACATCGGGCTCCCTGCTCAGTGGGGCATCTGCTTCTCCCTCTCCCTCTGCCCCTCTCCCTGCTCATGCTCTCTCTCTCTCCAATAAAATCTTTTAAAAAGAATAAGATGTCCATACTACTCAAAGCCATCTACAGATTCAATGCAATCCCTATCAAAATTCAAATGGCATTTTTCAAAGAAATAAATGATAGGAAAGTCTGTACAGAACCACAAAAGACTCTGAATAACCAAAGAAAACTTAAGAACAAAACTGGAGGGGTGCCTGGGTGGCGCAGTCGCTAAGTGTCTGCCTTCGGCTCAGGTCATGATCCCAGCGTGCTGAGATCGAGCCCCACGCTGGGCTCCCTGCTCAGTGGGAAGCCTGCTTCTCTCTCTCCTACTCCCGCTGCTTCTGTTCCCTTTCTCGCTGTGTCTCTGTCAAATAAAATCTTAAAAAAAAAAAAAAAAAAAAACTGGAGGCATCACACTCCCTGATTTCAAACTATATTACAAAGCTACAGTAATCAAAACAGTATGATATTAGCATAAAAGCAGACAGATCAATAGTACACAACAGAGAGCCCAGAAATAAGCTCATACATACATGGCCAATTAACCTATGACAAAGGAGGCAAAAATATAAATGGGGAAAGAACAGTCTCTTCAATAAATGGTGTTGGGAAAACTGGACAGCCACATGCAAAAGAATGAAACTGGACCACTACTTTACACCATACACAAAAATTAATTGATTAGAGAATTGAATGTAAGACCTGAAAGCTTTATAAAACTCCTAGAAGAAAACACTGGTGGTAAGCTCCTTCACACTGACCTTGGCAATGATGTTTTGAATCTGACTCCAAAAGCAAAGGCAATAAAGCAAAAATAAACAAGTGGGACTACATCAAACTCAAAAGCCTGTGCACAGCAAATGAAATCATCAACAAAATGAAAAGGCAACCTACTGAATGGGAGAAAATATCTGCAATATGTGCATTTGGAATATTGGAATATTATTCAGCCCCCAACCCCCAAATGGAATTTTGCCATTGCACCATCATTTATGGACCTGGAAGGCATTATGCTAAGTGAAATAAATCACAGAAAGACAAATACTGTATGATCTCACTTATATGCAGAATCTAAAAAAAAAAAAAAAAAAAAAAAAAATTTTTTCCCCCAAAACAAAATAACCAATAAAACCCAAGCTCATAGATACAGAGAACAGACTGGTAGTTGCCAGAGGAGGAGGGTATAGAGGGTAGGGGAAATGGGTGAAGGGAGTCAAAAGGTACAAACTTCCAGTATTAATATAAATCATGGGGATGTAATGTACAGCATGGTGACTACACTTAATACTGTAGTGAATATTTGAAAGTTGCTAAGAGAGTAAATCTTAAATATCATCACAAAAAAAAGTTTTGTAACTATGTATGGTGATGGATGGTAATTAGACTTAGTGTGGTCATCATTTCAGTGTACACAAATACTGAATCATTATGTTGTACACCTGAAACTATTTTAATGTTACATCAATTATACCTCAATAAATATTTAATTAAAAAATAACATGACCCATGCATATAAGGGTAGCTATACAGGTATTAAATGTTATAGAAATATATTGAGAATATGAAAAAAGTTCAACATATATTCATATCATAGTTTTAAAAAGATTACAAACCACTTAAATTCTCCTTTTCTAAGTAACAGGAAACCAACTCAAGATAGCTCAGAGAGAAAACAAGAGTAAGAGTATTACTGGGATAATGGGATGAAATAGGGGTGACCTGCTGGGCCTCAGACAGGAAATGGAAAGCTCTTAGGGTATTTTTTATGTGTTTCATCCTACTTGTGCATTTTATCATTTAACGAGCCAAGTCTAAGTCTGCTATGGCTAGATGACAACTTGTACCAGTGTGGTCTTAAGGGGCCCAAAGAGATGAGGCTTATGAGAGCTAGATAAACACCCCCACAGGACCTATTACAAGAATGCAGAAGGGAAACTTATTTTTTAATTTTAGGATAAAAGTTGTCTTCCTAGAAAATTAATAGAAACATATAAGCCAAATTTTAATAGCAGTTATTTATTGGTATGAAATTATGAGCAACTTTATCTTCTTTTGCTTATATTTTCTAAAATTTATGTTGAAGTGTGTATTAATTTTAGTTTTAGAAGCTAAACTATCAGGCCATTATGACATAATGCTAAAGGAGGGAAAATAAGATTAAAAAATCCAGTTTATATTCCTTAATTCTCTAAAAAAAATGTATGCATAGAAAAAGGATAAAAAAATACAATAAAACATTGGCAGTGATATCCCTAGATGACAGAATTACATATTATTTTTTTCTCATTCATTATTTTCCAACTGTTTTCTAACAGGTATATATGACTTTCAAACTAGAAAAAATTAGTTTGAGGAATGTGTATGACCAGCGGACTGAGTTTTTGTGTAGACTGTAATTTTGTAGGAACTACTATGACCAGATAAAAGACAGTGATTTTTTGGCTGAAGAAACAGCTGAAGAATACCATAAACTACTACCAGTAACAACTACTCACAACTATGATTTATCTTGAGAATCACTGGCCTACAAAATATCGAATGAGTTCTGGAGGAATTCTAGGATTACATGTAAGGGGTATAAATAACTAAAGAATTAAAAAATAAAATTTGCATCCTATGATTCTACAAATTGTAACTGAATAAATGTAGAGAAAATAATATTCAGACTAATCTTATACAAGCATATGAAACATTACTAAGTTGAAGAGGATTAACTATTTTTTGTCCTGTTAGAGAAAAAATGGGTTTTAGTGGCAGGAAGGTTTTAACTACACCATCAGCCATACAAGCCCAGAAAGATATAAGCTGATGGGGCACCTAGCTGGTGCCTCAGTCCACAGAGCATGCTACTCTTGATCTCTGGCTCCTAAGTTCAAGGCCTACATGGGGTATAGCCATCACTTAAGTAAATTAAAAAACAAAAAAATTAAAAATTAAAAAAAAGATAAGCTGAAGAATAAATCAAGATTTAGATAAACATAAAATTTAACACTCATTACACTGCTACATGGTGGCTCCTATCTCCCTTGCCATTTGAAAATATAAACAGTGCTAAAGAAAACTCTACAGGTTGAAGGCTTTGTCTTACCAAAACCACAAAGTTAAACTGTAAATATGAAACCGATAGGAAGGGTAAGAACACTAGAGAAGGGTCTTTCCCTATTTTCCTAGAATCTTTAAAGATACTTTTCTAGTATAGATTAGTGGCAATGTCTGGTTTAGAAAATTTCTATAGATTTCTTTCTAGCTCTCTCTGTACTGTGACAAAGCCCTAAAGTAAGGTTTTAAAACGCCCATCAATACAAAAAGCACACTGTTTTATAAAATGTACCCAAAAATTCTAGTGGAAATAGTTCACTTTCCATAATATTTAACAATTGAGATGTAACTTTTTAGTTTAATAAACAAGTTTTTAAAACAGCTCTAATGTTTTACACTATATTATTCTACTCTAAATAAATTTATACTATGGCACTTGAAAATCTATCAAAGTAAGGCATTTTTTTATTTTTAACCATTATTTTTACATTAACCACTTTTATTTCACTTCTAAAGGTCTTAATCACATGGAATCAAAAAATCCCTCTAAACATTTTCCTTAAAGGAAAAATGGAAGGAAATACAGTGAAATGGTGTTTGACGGCCACAGTAATTCCAACGGGGGGAAATGTGCAAAACTGTAACAAACTCTGCATATAAACAGTTTAAACATAGATTTTTACCAGTAAAGACATAAAATTAAATGCTAATGTGTCAGCATTTTCAGAAAAAGACATAGCAATAACTATAAAAGCATTATGCTAGTACAAATAAATTACAGAAACTAATAAACTCAATTTAACATAAATTCCCCATAAAATGTAAACTATACATTAGCTCAACATGATTTATAGAAGAAGATATATCCAATAAAAATCCAAACTCACTTTTTGGATAACACCCAGAAAATTAAAAATGCTGGTCCTATTTTAATTTAACACATATTTCTCAAAATAAGATTCAACATGAACATTTTAGATTTGTACATCCTCTTTAGATAATCCAAGTGAAAAATCCAACAATACACAAATAGGTACTTTCATCAGTACATTAAACAGCAACAGGTAGCTAGGTTAGGAAACAGAACACAAGTTCAAGCTAATCAATACAATACTAGTACAGAAGCAACCATTTTAACCCACAAGGAAAAACTTGAGCCACAAAACAGGTTTTCCATTTTGAATCTAACTTCTAGATACTATGTGTATTTTGACCTTGAAGTGATCAAAATATATGAGTGAAGCTCATGTTCCATCACCTAAAAGGTCTAATCCAACAGAAAAATTGTCATTTTATGTTGCTCAGTTTTTAATGAAGCCTTTTATAGTATTTTGTTCAGCACATGATAGAATTATACATAGATTCTTTAAAAATCAAATGTGAAATTTCTATATACATAAAGCCCACAGCATAATCTCTACCTCTGAAATGCTAATATCGTGTTTAAAATTAGACAAACTAACATCCAGTAAACAGCATTTTATTTCATGACACTCTGTGTTAATACAATAAATATACAAAACTTCCAAACCACTGAAAACATGCAACATTAGAGAGACAGATGGAGGGCATTTATATAGAACCATGACGCTCCTTATGATGGCAGCGCAATATTACTCATTGACAAAATATACAAACATCCCTAAATAATCCAAGTCCCAAATTACAAATCACTGAGCAATGATTTTCCAGTGTTCAAATTTTAGTTTTAAATAAAATAGCCACAATTTAATATTGCAAACTGAAAAAGGACACGAATGCTTACAACAATGAAGACCATTTCATGACTGTGATACTGGGTCATGTTAGTATTAAGTACAAAACATTAAAAAATGCCAATCTCTTGCTGGAAAATGTGACCATTTACTCATTATTGTTAGGAGAACAGGGAATGTAAGAATTTAAAATCCCCATACCTTACCAAACTGTTATTGCCATCATTTTAATGCACATTTATATATTTTAAAAAACAATTTTCTCTCGTAAGCTTGTATGAACCCAAAGAAGTGGATTTTAAAACATTTTCCCCATCCACACACAAAAAGGTACTGTTGGTTTTAATTATTTGCTATTTAACAATGCTACCTTTGGGGATTTCTACAAGACAGACAGAAGCCTTCCTATTCTTGAAGGAAAGTATCTTAGTATTTTTCAAGTCTCTATATTCATTTGTAGTTGAAAGAAAAAAAGAAATGGACTTGAGATATAAATTAATGATGAACATAAGTACTCCTATTATATTTTGTGGTTAATGTTGTGAATGTTTGTAAAATACACACCCAGTAAAGCACACTGTGATAAAACAGATTTCCAGTAAGATTATAGAATCTGACAAACTTGAACTGGCTTATTTGAGAAAGTAGGGAGATTATCACTGATCAGAAATACTCATAAAAACAGCTTTAAATTCATATTCTGAATCCTATTTTAAGCAGAATAAAGGAAATATCTTCCAAGTATATTACTTCAATTAATCCCAAATAAATCAAATGTAAACACCATCTAGATGGCTCCATGTTACCTAGTGTCACACAACACTTCCCTCATAAATAGTGAGAACTCATCATCCCACCCCCAACGCTAAATTCATTTATCTCCAGGTTTGGGGAAAAGAATGAATTTATGCCCATTTGGTTGTTTTTAAAAAGGATCTGCAGTCTCAAATAATATAATCCAATAGACTATCCTTACTTAAAAGTCAAGTTAAAAAAATCACTGATTATTCTGCAATCTTAAGTTAGCTGATGACTTCCAAAACACAGTATATCATGACTTTATGAATGTCTTTGAGTCATTTAATCAGTATTAAAAATGATTCAAAGTTTCAAACCAAGTATACTGTAAGAATTAAATCCTATGCTGCATAGTAACAATTTTAATGTGGTTATAGTCATAATTAATGCATTTAACTGTATTTGTATTTTCTTGTTTGGTGCAGGTTAAATGTTTTTTCTATTGCTGAAAAATTTTAATGTATTCAGTCTGTCTCAAAAATTGAAAGACTGAGGTGAATTAGGGATTCAAGTATATGTGAAACAACAGCGTCTTTTTCTTTTTAATCCCACTACAGATGAGAGGCTAAAAGAAAAATCCCTGAAATACTGTATGTTCTTTTTGGACAAGGAGTTTGTCTAACTTTAATACCTCTGTTAAAAATCACACACACACTCCCCAAAAAAGAGCTGCCAAACACAATCTCAATTCAGTTAAAATGAGTAGCCACAAGAATATACCAAAGTTTCCATACAGTAATATTCTCCTATGATACGAATACTGAAAATTAAAAAAAAAAGTATTATCATTACTACATTCTATTTCATTGATTATCTACCCTTTTTTTTGGATAATGCACTGCATATTATGTTCTCAAATTGCATCCCAATAAATTTTTATTTAAAAGAAACTACTGCAGAAAACCACATCTTTGATTCTACCAGCAACTCCCTAATCCTACAACCATAAGCAGTGCAGAAGCCAAAATACGAATTCTTTTAAGAAATGTGGTGCCCATGCAAGATCAGAGATTGATATCAAAATATCAACTACTCTAAAAAAGAAAAAAAGGAACAAAAATAAAAGGATAAAATTTACATGATCTACTACAAAATGCACACAGGCTCTTCACTGGTGACTAAAACTGCTAAAAAGCAAGCCAATTTTAAAATCCCTAAGTCCCTGATGGCCTATTTCTTTCAATATAAATAGGGAAAACAGAATGAAGTATCGCTTTAATGCTCTAGTATGTAATCCTTAAGTCTAAGATTCTTGAAAGACTGCAGCTAGTACTAAATGCATTTTTAATCATAAGTACCATATTAATTTCAGTGTGTCACCACTGAAATAATTTGCTGAACATTCATCCCCCAAAAAATATGGAGAATATTTGTGATATTTTTTTCTGCAGGGGGCACCAAAATGTTAAATTGCTAGGTAAATAATAAGACAAGGAAGTTTTTCTGGTTTTAGCCCATGCACAAGTGAACAGGAAATATACATGCCGTGTGTACTGTTTTGAACATAAAAATATTTATAGAATACAGTAACTGGAGAAAAAGTACAGTCAGAAGGTACCAGTGTATTGTTGGAGGGTTCTCTAAATCTGGTTACCCTTGAAAGCATTCTGAGCCGCACTAGTTGCTGCACTTGAAGCTGCATTTGCAGCTGCAGTCTGGACAGTTTTGTTGGACATCACTCCTGTTGCAAATTCTTGCTGGGCTTTCTCAAAACTAGCACCTGTTGTGCGGTATAGTCCATGTACCTATGGAAGCACAAAAAAGTGGGACAAAGTAAGTGGTAACCTATACAATCATTTTCAGCAACTCTTCAATTAATCTCAACCTTATCCAGAGATAAAAGGACCAGACTGCAGCCATGATTCCTAGGGTCAAGAACATCAGCCACCACACTGGCACACAATATTGTATTTAAATATTTTCCTAACACAGACTTTTCCATTTTATCCCCAATGCAGGAGAGGTACTTATGCTTATGCCAAACTAAAAATAATTTTTAAAACTTCTTAACCAAGTGCAAAAGGCTATGTTTCCTGCTGTACTTACTTAAGATATTACAGAGAATGGTTTAAACACAAGAGACATTCAGACTTTGATTTATTAATTTACTATGTAAGACAATTCAAAGAGAATAATACCTTATCTATTTCTATGTTGGCTACATATGAACCACTAACCCTATTACAATCAAATGATATCATTTAATGTACCAAGCACTACTTATGTTCTTAGAGATACTTCTGCTATCCTCTCTCACTCTGTATACCATTTTACTTTTTGTGTACGGTGAAGTCCTAAAGGATTTACAAAGATAAACTTTTGGGAACTGTCCGTCCATACTGATTTATCATTTAAATCTTTGGGATTTATTTGCAAGAGCAAGGTTCAAAAATACTCTTTCTATGAGCATATGTTGCAAGATGCATAAACTATGAAGTGCAACAATAGCCAGCCAATTTAATATAAATTTGAGAAAATAATAAAACAAATTAGAATATTTATTACATGCCTACAAACTTGGGTGGGTGGGCAGAAGAGATAGAAATGCAACTTACACTGCATTTTGATGAAGTCTAAATAAAGCCTGCCTGAAATGCAATCAAAGCAGGTTTGGAACATCGGGGCATTGCACCCAAGTCAGTCTTTTTCCCAAGACTGGATAGGGACTGATACTCGTGGAGTAAATACGGAATGAGGAAAAAGAGAATGAATCAAAGATTTTCAAGTCAAGCTTAGATACTGAGAAGTTGTTTCAAGACAGAGAATAGACAAGACAGGTTGGTTTAGAGAGGAAAGGAGATGCTAATTTTAAACATTCATACATTCCACAAATGTTTGGATGCCTACTCTAGACCTGCTATAGCAGGCAGGGGAGCTCAAGAGAGGAATGGGCAGGAAACAAGGACTTGAAAAGCGATGGCACATCAGTGGTAGCTGCAACTCTGACATAAATAAAATGGTCCATGGAGAAAAAAAAGAGAGAGTCAAGTACCAAAGTCTGTTAAGATACCAATATTTAGGAGGTACCCACAATAACAAGGAATAATTAAAAGAGAAATGGGAAAAGCCAGAGACTTTTTCACAGGTGCCAAGGGAAGAAAGCCACATTAAGGAATAAAGAGCTGCCCAGGGTGGAAGATAAAAATACCCAGACAGCCCTAAGTTCTTTTGACATAGTGGTGAAGGCAAATGCCATATTACAGTGGAACAAACTATAAAAGGGTCAAGGAATAAAAGAGAGTGCTGACAAGTACACTTTAGGTAAACCCTAAAATTATTTTCTTCTAGTACTATTGCACTATCATAATTTAATTCTTTTAATACTTAGAATGATGAGAAATGACTTTTTCACATGCTGGTTAACTGAACGTTATATTGCATCTCTTTTGTGTTCCCTTCTCTCTCCTAGGATAATCTTTATGCATTATCCAAAGTTATTGTTATGACACACAAAAATGGTTCCAAACAAAATTGCTGATCCTTGCTTATAAACACAAAGGGAGCTGAAATATTAATCTTCATAGTTTGTCATTCCATTATATGATCACTTCCTGTTCTGTAATTTTGATCAACACCTTCAAAAGCATTTCTTCATGTTGGGAATTTTCAGAATCACAAGTAATTATTTTTATTCCTTTTTAAAATTGTTTTTAAAGATCTATTTATTTGAGAGAGAGAGAAAGAGAGCGCAAGTGGGGAGGGGCAGAGGGAGAGAGAGAATCTCAAGCAGACTCCTCCCTAAGCACAGAGCCTAATGCAGGGCTCCATCTCACAACCATGAGATCGTGACCTGAGCCAAAACCAAGAGTCAGATGCTCAACCAGCTGAGCTGCCCAAGCGCCCTATTCCCTTTTTAAAACCAAGTTTTCTATGGAACATAAAAGATACAGATAAATTACCAGTCCTATATGTAAGAAAATGATCTCGAAACAGAGTTCATACGATTAAGCCCAAGAAAATGAAGTATGTTATAGAAATCTAATAAACCTTTACTTACTAGACCCTGTCACAGTGCAATGCCACTACAGTTCACTTGTCTGTCTCTCTTCCTTTCCCCCCAAGTTTAAGGGCATGTAATAAACAAATGTTTGTTCTAACTTGCTTTGTTATTTCCTTTCCCAGATGTGTTTTAAACTGAGTCCCTGAGGTTACATATTCAATGGGTTTCATATTTCATTACTTAAAAAATGTAATGCATAGTCCCAGAGCAGGAAGGAAAATAAAGGTAGAAGAACACATATTTCTCAGTAGTCCAAATTCATACAGACTCAGAGAGCCACCTAGAGGGAAAAGATTACATAAGTATTCAGTGCATAATGCTCAAATGCTATATGAAATCCATTCTATCCATGTAAAAAGGGTGATTCTTTTATCAGTGCTCCAACATGACAGGCTAATTCTAAGTATCACCATCTTAAAAAAGCTCATCATTTCCCTGCTATGTTTCAGAGTGATATCTACTGATAGCTCACATTCCTTATGAAAGCTTTAAGATAAAATATTTTTTTTTTTAAGATTTTATTTATTTATTCGACAGAGAGAGAGAGAGAGCACAAGCAGGGGGAGTGGGAGGCAGAGGCAGAGGGAGAAGCAGGCTCCCCGCAGAGCAGGGGGAGCCCGATGTGGGACTCGATCCCAGGACCCTGGGATCATGACCTGAGCCGAAGGCAGTCGCTTAACCAACTGAGCCACCCAGGCGCCCAGCTTTAAGATAAAATATTATAATTTTTAAAAACCGAACAGCTTAAATACTTGCTATTCTTCCAGTTACGAGAACTGCATTAACCTAAATATTTAGTTCTAGGAGCAACACAGAAAGAACACTAGATTTTGTATCTACTGATTCCACTACTTTCTACCTGGCTGGTCACCACATAAAACCTCAAGTTTAAGGGGTGCCTCAGTCAGTTGAGGGTTGAGCATCTGCCTTCGGAGTCCCAGGATCCAGACCCACTTCAGGCTCCCCGCTCCGTGGGGAGTCTGCTTCTCCCTCTGACCCTCCCCCCCCCATGCTCTCTCTCACTCTCTCTCAAGTAAATAAATAAAATCTTAAAAAAACAAACAAAAAGCCCTCAAGTTTACTTCCCATGAAACAAGAGTGTTGCCCTATCTCTCAAAGTTTTCCTAAGGATCAAATGAGAATTATATAAATATGTAATATGTAAATATGTAACAAAAATTAAAATTAACTTTTAAATATCTGTAGAAGAGTCACAGCCAAGATACAACCCCAGAAGGGAATCTTGCTTCCTCAGTGTATACTGTGCTGGTATATGACACAAAAAATTATGTACTATATACTATGGAAAGAACCATGGTACAGTACTTAGACAAAATAATCCAAACATTTATTTCCATTAAAGCTCAGAGAATATGAGTTCAAGAAGTGATGCTTTTATAAATATAAAGATGCCTGTTATGTCAAAATTATTTTAACTTTTTTAAAACCTGGGAAAAAATGAAGAAATGAATTTTTGAAATTTTCTTTCTTATTTTGAGTTTTTAAAAAACTTACCAATCTCTTAGTCTAATGTTTTCCACACTTGATCTTAGCCAAAAGGACGAGAAGCGATAGTCTAATGTTTCCATTAAACATTTCCTATAAACCATCTGTGAACTGCCCATAGATTGGGGTCAGATACCCCTCTGTAACCTCCTGAATTAATAGTCCAGTCCCACACTACTGAAATCCCACTCATCCCATGAGATATGAGCCTATCTCATACACTGCTGCCCTCTTTCTGCCTGACCTAGCTGTGGCTCTCCCTACTGTGAGCACCTCCAGTACACTGTACATCTTTTAGGGATGTATAACGTGCTTTTTCTTTTGTCGGGTTTGTAGGTATACATGTCTTATATCCCACATGCTTTTGGTTTCTTGAGGGGAAGGGCTAATTTCCACTCATTGTTATATCCCCTATAAGACAGAGTAACTTGCTGGGGCACCTGGCTGGCTCAATCATAGAGCATGCAACTCTTTTTTTTTTTTTAAGATCTTATTTATTTATTTGAGAGAGAGAGAATGAGAGATAGAGAGCACGAGAGGGAAGAGGGTCAGAGGGAGAAGCAGACTCCCTGCTGAGCAGGGAGCCCGATGTGGGACTCGATACCGGGACTACAGGATCATGACCTGAGCCGAAGGCAGTCGCTTAACCAACTGAGCCACCCAGGTGCCCCAGAGCATGCAACTCTTGATCTTGGGGTTATGAGTTCAAGCTCCACACTGGGTGTAGAGCTTACTTTAAAAAACAAAAAACAAAACAAGAAAAAAAAAACATGACATAATGATTTGCAGTAAAAGCCACTATATAATTAATTACTTGTTTATCTGTTAGGGATTAAAAAAATGGCCCCAAATTACCCTGTTTACAAAGTTACCAAAGAAGTACAATACTGCTCTAGCAGACTGTACCTGTGTTACAAAGTAAATTGCTTAGTTTGCAATTACCTCACAGGCTGTTTTAAAAGTGAAAATACTAGGGAACTTTAACACCCCACCACTTACATTAATAGATAGATCATTCAGGCAGAAAATCAGTCAAGGAAGGAGTGGCTGTGAAGGACACAGTAGGCTAGATGGGCTCAATAGATACACACAGAACACCTCATCAAAAACAGCAGAACATACATTCTCTTCAAGTACACATGAGCATTCTCCAGGATTACATATTAAGCCATAAAACAAATCTCAATAAATTTAAGAAGACTGGAATCATATCAAGTATCTTTTCTGACCACAATGGTATTAAACTAGAAATCAATTTAAAAAAACTGGACAAAAACATATATACCTGGAGGCTAAACAACATGTTACCAAACAACCAATGGGTCAACAAAGGAATCAAAAGGAAATTTAAAAAAAATACATTCAGACAAATGAAAATGGAAACCCAGCAGTTCAAAATCTTTGAGACACAGCAAAAGAAGACCTTAGAAAAGTTTAAAGCAATACAGGCCTACCGCAAATAAACCAGAAAAATCTCAAACCATCTAACCTTATACCTAAAGGCACTAAAAACCAACCAAACAATGCCCAAAGTTAGTAGAAGCAAGGAAATAATTAAAGATCAGACTGGAAATAGATGAAATAGAGACAAAAATAGAAAAAAAAAAATCAATGAAACTAAGAACTGATTCTTTGAAAAGATAAACAGAATTGATAGATAAATCTTTACCAGACACATCAAGCAAAAAAGAGAGAGGACTCAAATAAATAAAATCAGAAATACAAGAGGACAAATTACATCCAACACTACAAAAATACAAAGGATTGTTAAGAGACTACTATGAAAAATTATATGCCAACAAATTGGACAACCTAGACGAAATGGATAAATTCCTAAAAACATACAAATTTTCCAAGACTAAATCAGGAAGAAATAGAAGATCTGAATAGACTGATTACTAATAATGAGAATGAATCAATAATAAAAAAAACTCCCAACAAGCAAAAGCTGAGGACCGGGTGGCTTCACAGATGAGTTCTACCCAACATTTAAAGAAGAGCTAATACCTATTCTTCTCAAACTAGTCCAAAAAACTGAGGAGAAGGAATGCTTCCATATTCATTCTATGAGGTCAGCATTACTCATTTGGTATCCAAAACCAAAGACACTACAAAAAAAAGAAAATTACAGGCCAATATTCCTGATGAACATATATGCAAAAATCCTCAAAAAAAAAAAAAATAAGCAACCCAAATTCAACAATACATTAAAAGGATCATTCACCATGATCAAGTGAGATTTATTCCCGAGATGAAAGATGGCTCAATATCTTCAAATCAATCAACATAATATACCAGATTAATTAAGTGAATGATAAAAATCATATGATCACCTCAATAGATGCAGAGAAATCATTTCACAAAATTCAACATCATTCATTATAAAAACTCTCAACAAAGTGGACAAAGAGAGAGCGTACTTCAACATAACAAAGGCCATATATGACAAACCTGCAGTTAACATTATACAGAGTGGTGAAAAAGTGAAAGCTCTTCCTCCAAGATGAGGAACAGGACAAGGATGTCCATTCCTGCCTTTTTTATTCAACACAGTCCTGGAAGTCCCTGCCACAAAAATCAGGCAGGAAAAAGGAAAAAAAAAGGCATCCACTCTGTTACTATTCGCAAATAACATGGTGATATATATAGAAAATCCTAAAGACTCCACCAAAAAAACTGTTAGGTTAAATGAATGCAGTGAAGTTGCAAGACAGAAAATTAATATACAGAAATCTATACACTAATAATAAACCAGCAGAAAGAGAATTAAGAAAGTAATTCCCTTTACTATTACATATCAAAAAAGAAAAAAAAAATCTAGAAATAAACGTAACCAAAGAGGTAAAAGATCCATATAATGAAAACTATAAAACACTGATGAAATGAATTGATGTTGATACAAACAAATGGAAAGATGTATCATGCTCATGGACTCAAAGAATACTGTTAATGTCCAAACTATCCAAAGCAATTTACATGTTCAATGCAATCCCTATCAGAATACCAACAGTATTTTTCACAGAACTAGAATAATCCTAACATTTATACAGAACCACAAAAGACCCCAAAGAGCCAAAGCAATCTTGAGAAAGAAGAACAAAGCTAGAAGTATCACAATTCCAGATTCAAGCTCTGCTGTGAAGCTATGGTAATCAAAATAGTACAGTACTGGTGCAAAAAGAGACACACAGAATAATGGAACATCATACAGAGCCCAGAAATAAACTCATTCTTACATGGTTACTTAATCTGTGACAAAGGAGGCAAGAATATATAGTGGGGAAAAGACAGTGTTTTCAGTAAATGGTGTTGGGAAAACTGACAGCTACATGCAACAGAATGAAACTGGATCACTTTCACCATATATAAAAATAAATTCAAAATGGATTAAAATCCCTAATATAAGACCTGAAGCCATAAAACTCCTAAAGGAAAACACAGGTAGTAAACTCTTGGACATTAATCTTAGCAATATTTTTTTGGATATGTCTCCTTAGCCAAGTGCAACAAAAACAAAAATAAACAAATGGGACTACATCAAACTAAAAAGCTTTTTTCCAGTGAAGGAAACCATCAACAAAATGAAAAGGCACTATCTACTGAATGGGAGAAGATATGTGCAAATAATACAAATGATAAGAGACTAATATCCAAAATATATAATCAATATAACTCAAAAAAATAAAAAAACAATCCAATTAAAAAATGGGCAGAAGAACCTGAATAGACATTTTCCCAAAGACAACATACAAATAGCCAACAGCTATGTGAAAAGATGCTCAATATCACTAATCATCAAATGCAAATCAAAACCACAATGAGATACCAGCTCACACCAGTCACAATGGCTATCCTCAAAAAGACAAGAAATAACAAGTGTTGGCAAAAATGTGGGGAAAAGGGAACCTTCCTGCACTGTTGGTGGGCATGTAAATTGGTATAGCAACTATGGAAAAGGTCATGGAGAATTCCTCAAAACACTAAAAATAGAAGTACCATATGATACAGTCATTCCACTTCTGGTTATTTACCCAAGGAAAACAAAACACTAATTGGAAAAGATGTATGAATGCCTATGGTTGTTGTAGTATTATTTACAATACCCAAGATATAGAAGAAATCTAAGTATCTTATGCTGATAAATGAATGGATAAAGAAGGTGTGTGTGTGTGTGTATGTGTGTGTGTATATACACACACAATGCAATATTACTCGGCCAAAAGAAGAATGAGATCTTGTCACTTTCAACATGGGTGGACCTAGAAGGTATTACGCTAAGTGAAATAAGTCAGAGAAAGACAAATACTATATGATTTCACCTACATGCAGAATCTAAAAAACAAATGAGCAAACAACAAAAAAACAGAAAGAGACTCATAAATACAGAGTACAAAATGATGGTTGCTGGGGGGGGAGGGGTATTGGAAGGGGTCGTACAGAAGTGAAGAGTGAAGGGATGGAAAAAATAGGTGAAGGGGATTAACAGGTACAAACTTCCAGTTACAAAATAAATCATAGGGATGTAAAGTACAGCATAGGATATATAGTCAATAATTTTGTGTAACCTTTTATGGCGACAGATGATAACTACTTATCATGGAAAGTATTTCATCATGTTTATTTATTTATTTTTTTTAAGAGAGAGAGAACATGCATGTGCACGTGAGCAGGGGGAGGGGTGGAGGGAGAGGGAGAGAACCTTAAGTAGGCATCACACCCAGCTCAGAGCCCAAAGCTTACCAAACTTACCAAGGGCTGGGTGTAGGGAGAGCTATTGCTGTATGACTGCAGAGCGCTGCTTGGCATGATAAAAAGTCTTCAAAATAATGGTTACAGTTATATAACATTGTGAATGTAATTAATGCCACTGAATTGTACACTTAAATATGATTAAAATGGCAAATTTTGTATTATATATCTCATCACAATTTGAAAAAATAAGGTAATATCAAAAACCATGAATTGTACATTTTAAATGGGTAAAGTTAAATGATCGCTCAACATGATTTGTTAAAAATAATAAAGATTATTTAGATAAAATATCATATGTATAGCATTATAAATATTAGCAGAGCCAACAAATTTGAACATGCCTAAGTAAAGATGATTTTCAATAATTTAGACATATCAATCTTGACTTGGGATCTATTAAGATCAGAAAAGAGTAACAAAATAAAAAGAGGGGGCAATCAGAAAAAAGTGAACATACTAAGGATACCACTCGAGGACAGGATATAAACAACTTGCTCAGAGTGCCAATTTTTCTAGGGATTCAAAAGTATTACTGTGCCTACTGTGTGTCCCTTGGATGAAGATAACAAGCATGTGGACCTGCATTTTAATAGGCAATGTAAATCATCTGAAATTGATTCACCATCAGGAAAAATGAGTGTTGGATGATTCAGAGAAAGAGACAGAAAGACAAAAGAAGTATACCTATTTGTGACTATAAAAAAAAGTATAGTAAAATTATCAGCATTCTGTCCTAGATCCAAAGAAAGAGGGAGTGAACAATAGCAGTGCTTTCAAAGAAAATGAAAGCATCACTTTTAATCTAAGAGGACTATTATTTACATGTATTTATATGCAATGTGTTTACAAAGCATTTACTATAAAACACCAACTTAACGAATCAATGAGACTTGTCATTATTCTGGATCATATACCTAAATTCTAAAGACTCACACAAAAGTATTTTCAGAATGGATATACTGACATTTAAAAAAAATTTCAAGCATTTAGGGAAACTTGTTTTTTTTTTTAAAGTGAAATAAGTTTTTTCTTTCTTTTTTTAAAGATTTGAGAGAGAGCGTGACCAAGAGAGAGAAAGAGAGAGAGAGTACGGGCAGGGGCAGAGAGAGAAGCAGACTCCCTGCTGAGCAGGGACCCTGTGATTATGACCCAAACCGAAGGCAGTAATGGACTGAACCACCCAGGCCCCCTTGAAATAAATTTTTTCTAAAATTCTTTTGAAATGCTTAAAAAAAATCAGTTAATTACTTTATTAATGTGAACACAAATGTCTATGAACAGTTTCTTAAATTTCATCAGAAAAATCATTCAAAAGTCCCCAAAGGAATACAAATTATGTATCATCTATTTATTTATCTCTTCCATACTAAGTTATTCTGGCTCTTACACCAATTAAAAGAAGGAAATTTTTGAATTCCCCTGGTATGATCCACTGAAAATACCTCCTCCTTAGTCCAAAACTATTACTTAATTCTATTTGTTTACTATGGAAAGAAGACCTTTTTTAAAAAAATACCTTTTAGAAACAATCTAAGTGAAAGTTTAAGAAATCTATCTGTGAAAGGTAAGGTAAATCTCCCTGCTCCCTGTTCCCTTATCTGTGAAGAGACAGATATTCCTACATTTCAATTTTTTCAAATTTCAATTATAAAATGACACTAGGAGAAAACAAAGGTACTATAACACTCATACTGGGCACTTTATACAGCAATTATTACTTACTCCAATTATGCAAGGCCAAATCAGAATGCCAAAAGAATTCTCAAAATTGTATTCATTACAATTGAAATAAATATATACCACCAAGCATGTTTAGCTGGGGCTAGAGACAAGAATAGTCTAACAAAATGCAACAATTCTAGAGTCAAATAGTGTGCATTGGGAACTTTTGGAGGGCATTAACTGTTTATGAAGAGCCTGACCCCTAGTGGTTAGCAACTATGGCTACATACATACAGAGGAAACAGCCAGTATGCTTTCAGCTGTTTGTTGGGCGTTTTTACTGGATCTCAATTTCTATCAAAAGTAAGAGAAATAGGAGCACCTGGGTGGCTCAGTCAGTTAAGCGTCTGCCTTCGGCTCAGGTCATGATCTCAGGGTCCTGGGATGGAGCCCCACTTCGGGTTCCCTGCTCAGCAACCTGCTTCTCCCTCTGCCTCTGCCGTTTCCCCTGCTTGTACACTCTCTCTCTCTCTCAAATAAACAAAATCCTTAAAAAGAGAGAGAGAGAGAGAAATCCTTGCCACTACAAGTATGAAATCTGAGCTCAAATTATATTTTAGCTTATATTATCCTCATTTATTGTACTTCATAAAATCATACAGAAAATCATCTCATCTAAATTCCTATTTCATTAGAATATGAGATTCAGAGAAGTTCAGGGACTTATATTGCACTGACCGACAGTGAACACGTATAAAAGGAGTTAACTGGCAAGTTCTTCAACTATGAGGTAAAAAAAGGTCAACCAAAAGAAAGTATGCTGCACAACTCCCATATTAATACATTTAGTTGGGAAGCAGTCACAGTTCTTTCGAATGCCTGGCATACAATCAGCACAGCTCTAAAACTTTTCCTTTAATGGGTTGGATCTTAAAGAATTGTGTCCCTAGGGGAAAAGCTGCAGGTCAAAGACTTTAGAGTGCTGCACACAGCAGTCAGTTACACAGCTGTAGAATAAACACTTTCTCCTTCACTCTGACCGGATTAATCATCTGTGCCACATATGCACCATCACCACTGGTTAAAATCCCCCACATTCTTTCCTCAGCAGATCTGCAGTGTGTTCTACCCTCATCTCACTACCATACCCACTTTCTGGGCTTCATTTACATCAAGAAGTTGTTACTTCCCAAGTCTAGAAATCCAGCCTAAAGCTCTTTCTTTTGCTCCCAACTTATACATCCAAAAGCCTACTGTGTATTTATACTTTGGTGCTCCAGCATTATTTTAAACTCTCTGGATTCAAAGTTGAAAACAACCTGATGCCCATATAGCTTCTCTCTCTCTCCATATATACATATATATGGAGATATATATGGAGATACACATATGTATTATATATATTTATATATATATTTATGTACATATGTATGTATGTAGGCTCCATGCCCTGTGAGCTCATACATAGTGCAGTACTTGACACATGACACATGCTCATAAATGGTTAACAAATGAATGGAATCTGCAGCATACCACAAAACCCTCCACTGTACTCTAAACTTATTACATTTCTAGTTTTATAAAGCACCCCCAATGATACATATAGAATAATTAAAGAAATGTCCAAAGAGATGTTGTCATGGTCAGGTTTCTTTGGCTAGGCTATAGTCTTTGGTTATCAATCAAACACTAATCTAGGTGTTGCTGTGAAGGTATTTTGTGCACGTGATTATTAATCAGCTGACTTTAAGAAAATGAGTGGTTCTGAGTTATATGGGTAGGCCTGATCCAGTTAGTTGAAACCTTTAAGAACAGAACTGATGTTTCTCTGAGGAAGAAGAAATCCCACCTATGACTGGAACTTCAGCTTCCGCTTGAGATTTTCTGACCCTCCCTGACTGCCTGCCTGATGGATTTTAGACGAACCTAAGCCCCCACAACCACATAAGCCAATTCCTTTCAATAAATCTCTTCATTCTGTTTCTCTGATACAACACTGACTGACACAGGCATCTACTAAATAAAGGTAGACACTAAACCAGACCCTGTATATAAACTGATAAAGGGGTCAAGAAGACCAGAAAAAAATAGTTAATTTTAATTGAGAAAGCCCTGTGCTGTGCAACTTATGTTCCCTGTTTCACTTAACCCTCACCCTAACACTCTGGAAGTAGTTATTATTCCCATTCCTTCCTTCATTCAACAAATACTTTCAGTGCCTATCACATGGGAATCACTGCCAGTCACTGTTCCAGATGTAAGAAATACAACCTCAAAAAAACCAGACTAGGTCTCTGCTCTCATGGAGCTTAGAGTACAGGTGATGACACTGAACCTCTGTGGTTACAGAAGCCTGCCTCAGCTCACAAAGCGCTAAGTCAAGGCACCAGAATTTCAACCTGAGTGTATGGTTCCAAAGCTCTTGCTCTTCTAATTCATTCCAATGCTAAAAGACATGTTCACCCAGATGAACTTTAACAAGCTGGGTACCCAGAATATAAGGTATATAAAGTGGCTTGTGCCCAGATGCTGCAGTGAGTAATACCTACAGTAAGTTCCCCAAGAAAACAGAGGATGACCTAATCCTGGAGACAGGAGTAATGAGAAAGATTCTGTGAAAGAGGCATGAAGATCTTGAAAGAACACTCATAGGTCTTCAACTGGCATAGAAGATGAAGCAACCCAGGAGTCAAGAGGCCTAGCATGAACAAAAACCGGGACAAAGGAACATATGTGATATATATGAAGAAACTTAGAAATACAGTTTGACTAGAGGAGAAAGTCTGGATCCAGGAGCAGTAAAAGGTCAGTACTAGCCCTACTTCCCTTAACCACCAAAATCCCATTCCCAACCGAGTCCACTTCAAAAATCTTCAGAGTGCTGGGTTTGGGGTTTTTTTTAGATTAACATAGTAACTACACACAAAACGGACTGAAGGAAGTTGGGAGTGTGAGTGATTTGCAAAAAAATTCTGGGCTAGCTGAGGCTGGGAATGGAGAGGAAGAAAAAAATGAAAAAGATTCTAAGAAAATATCTAGGAAAGTGACTTAAGAAGTAACAAAAACACTGACAAAAGCAGTCAAAGTGCTGAAATAAATTTAAATGGAATCATGAGAAAATACTTAGCATCACCAAATTTATTGTAGGGACTTAATAAATGTTCCTCTTTTAAAAATAGCTTCCCTTAGAGGGGAGGGGGTGGGGGGATGGGTTAGCCTGTTGATGGGTATAAAAAGAAAAGAAATAAAAGAAATAAAAATAAAAACAGCTTCCCTGAGATAAAATTTGCATAATCAACAATTTACCCTCTTAAAGTGTAGAATTCAATGCGGTTTAGTACACAACACTATAGTGTTGTGAATATATCATCTATAATCTAATTTTCATCACCACAAAAAGAAATTTCATGACCATAAGCAATCCTTCTCTGCCCTATTCCTGGTCAAAAACAACCAGCAATCTATTTTCTATCTCTAGAGATTTGCCTGTTTTGGACACTTCATATAAATGAAATCATATAATATGTGGTCTTACTAAATGTTTCTTGACTATGAATCTGAACTTCTGGAAGAAGAGTTAGTTCTGAGAAGGAATTGATGAGTCACTGACGCATTACTGTAAGATGATGATACTGTCCAACTGGAGACCTAAACACTCAGCCGATCAAGCAAGTACATTATTATGAAAAGCATTATGTCTTCCAACTCCAAGATTCTAGAGCACCCACGACAGAGAAGAGAAGGAACTCAAAAAATGGGAGAGATTGAAATCTCCAAGGAAAAAGATTATATAGCACAAAGAGGAGAACTGATTTCATTTAAGAAGACCTGTACTTAGGAGCTGGACAAAGAAATGAAGAAGAAAGAACAACCTCAAAGGCAGGAGAATCAGAACACAATTACAAAGACTGAGGAAGAGGGGCCACCTGTAGTACAGAAGACTGCAGAGTTCAAGGAAAAAGGTAACTGCAAAAAGGCTACAGAATTTAGTAACTTTGGGAAGCTGAGTTTTGATAGTACATGTGTGTAGTACAGAAAAGAAGTAAAAGCTTTTAAGAGAAAAAATGAGTAGCAAAATATGGGCAGAAAGAACACAGCCTAGTCTTCAGAGTTCTGACAATAAAAGGCAAATGCACAAGAATAATATTTCAGGAGTGCCAAGTGTTCTTAAATATAAAGTACAGTTATTTCTAAGTATTCCTTGTACATATCCTCAAGTTACCAGACAGGGAAAAAATAAAGAAAAAACTGTTCTAAGGAATTATCTTCTTTAAAGGAAGACCCATCAAAAGTCTTTATCATCTTAAAACACAGGGGTTATTCCCAGGGTTTCTATATCATGTAGAATCTACATGTTTGAACACATGTAGAATATGAAAAATATGTATCTGAGACACAGTAAAACTTTATATAAACAAATAAAACCATTGATTTCTCTCTCCCCCTATGTAATGATTTTGTTAAGGCTAAGAAAACAGCCATGGGAATTTCATACGAGAAGTACAGCTAAGATAACTGGGCAGTCACTAAAAACAAATTCACGTTATAACCCAGTCCAAACCTGTCACCAGCTTACTTTATTTTCCTAATTTCATGTCTTTCAATTTTAAATACAAACAAAATGCACATTCCACACAAATTTACTTCTATGTATTAATCAGGCTAATATGCTTTATATTAAAAAAAAGAAATTAGAAAAATATTTTTAATTCCAAAATTTTTTATATGAGGTTGATTCTTCATCAAAGAAACCTTGAGCTAACAGGATTTTAAGATACTTCCTTTTTACAGGAAGTTAAAAATGTGATGAAGTTTTCTTTATGCTTAACTTATAATTGTAAAAGGTAATCGTAAGAGAGCACATATGCTCAAGATGAACAACAAAACAGCTTGAGGGTACAATGAATTGAAAGTAAAATGGGAAGATGGGAACTGAACATAAGATTAAGTATAAAAATTTACAGATGTACAAATCACTTACCTTTTTAAACATAACTAGCGAGATGACCGCTGATGCTGTGAAAAGTGCTGCTATGATTATCATCATAATTCCAACAGGAATACTTTGGTTGAGGCCAGTAAGGGATGAAATCCAACCACTGAGAAGTAATTTTAAAAAAAGTATAATTAGACAAGTAAGTGAATGCATGCTTTTAAAAAAAAATAACATAGTAACCAATACATATTCAGCACTTATAAGCCAGGCAATATTCAAGATCTTCATATTAACTCACTTAATTTTCACAATTTCATAAGACAGATACTGTTTTAAATCTCTATTTTGCAGATAAGCGTAAGTCAGAGATATTCACTAACTTGCTCAAAGTCACACAGCTAATAAATGGTATAGTCTGAATTCAAATCCAACAATGAGTACCAGAGCCTTAAGTGTGTACCACCACATTTTACTTTTTTTTTTCAGCACACGAACTCATTATTACCTTCAATTCTTTTTAAATTCTGCTTAATTATGGAAGAAAATATTTGCAAACTGTATATCCAACCAACAATTAGCACTGAGAATATATGAAGAACTTTCAAAGTTCAACAGTTAGAAAAAAATTCCATTAGAAAATGGGCAAAAGGGGGAGGAGCAAGATGGCGAAGGAGTAGGAGACCTAAATTTCGTCGTCCCAGGAATTCAGCTAGATAGGGAACAAACCACTCTGAACACCTACAAACTCAATAAGACATCAAAGAAAAGAAGAGCAGCAACTCTCTGAACAGAAAAGCAACCACTTTCTGGAAGGTAGGACGTACGGAGAAGTGAAGCCAAGGCGATATTTGAGAAGACAGACGGAGGGGTAGGGGGCCTCCGTCAGCTGCTACTGGCAAGTGATAGAGCAGCAGAGCACAAAATCGGAACCTGTAGAAGTCAGCTCCGCTGAGGGGTCGCTCCACTGGCTTAGCAGGGTGTGGGGGGTGGAACCTTTGCTTGGGACAGTGTGGTCTCAGGACCCTCGGGGTCACAGAAAGACCGGGGGTGCCTCAGTGTGGCAGAGCTCCCAGGTATCAGAGCGGAGAAGCCGGGTGCAGAGACGGAGCCGAGGGGTTGCCATACACCGTGATCTGGGGCACAGTCAGGCCACTGCTCCTCCAGCAGGGACCCAACATGCGGCACACCGGGGAGACTCCCCTTCCGCCCCCGGGGAGGAGCGGCGCGGGAGCCCACCGTAGGGATCTGCTAGGTTTGGAGACTCCACACAGGGTCGGGTGCCAGTGACAGAAATGCTTGGTCACAGGCCCCGTGAGCATGGAGTGCGGCCGGAGACCAGGGAGACGAAGTGATTGACTGCTTTTCTCTGGGGGCTCACGAGGAGTGGGGCCCCAAGTTCTGGGCTCCTCTGGGGCAGAGACTGGGAGGCTGCCATTTTCACTCTCGTCCTCCAAAGCTGTAGGGAAAGCTTGCAGGGAACAAAAGCTCCCGAGAGCAAACCCCAGATTACTTAGCCCGGCCCCCGGCAAGGAGGGCAATTCTGCCTCCGGCAAAGACATTTGGGAACCACAGCAACAGGCGCCTCCCCCAGAAGATCAGCAAGAACAGCCAGCCAAGACCAAGTTTACTGATCAATGAGAATGGGAAAACGCCAGCACCAGGGGAATACTACACACAGAATTCATGGCTCTTTTCCCCTATACTTTAGTCTTTCAAAGTTAAATTTTTTAATTTTTTTTCTATTTTTTTTAATTTTTCTTTTTCCCTTTTTCAACCAACATCTTATCAATCCCTTTTCTTTAAAAATCTTTTTTATTTTTCATTTTTAGAATCATATTTTATCCCTTCATTGTAGTTAACCCTATTTTTGGTGTATATACATAAGTTGTTCTCACTTTAAAATTTTGGGATACAGTTTATTCTAACAGACCAAAATATACCCTAAATCTCTAGTGCATGGCTTTTTTCTAGTCTCCTATCTAAACACATTCTCCCCCCCTTTTTTTTAAATTTTTCCTCTTTCTTTTTTCAACCAACTTATCAATTCCTTTTATAAAATCTTTTATAATTTTCATCTTTACAATCATTCTATCCCTTCATTGTATTTATCCTTATTTTTGTACATATATACATTTTTCTTTCTTTAAAATTTTGGGAGGCAGTTTTTTCTAATAGACCAAAATATGCCCAAAATCTAGTGTGTGGCACTGATCTATTCACCAGCCTAATCATATTTGATCATATTCTTTTTTTTTCTTTTTCTTTTTTCTTTCTTTCCCTTTCTTTCCCCCTGGTTTCAGGTTGCTTTTGATTTGTTTAGCGTAAATTGTTCTGGGGTCACTGTTACCCTGTTAGCATTTTGTTCTCTCATTCATCTGTTCTCCTCTGGACAAAATGACAAGACGGAAAAACTCACCTCAAAAAAAAGAACAAGAGGCAGTACTGACTGCCAGGGATCTAATCAATACGGACATTAGTAAGATGTCAGAACCAGAGCTCAGAATGACGATTATAAAGATACTAGGTGGGCTTGAAGAAAGGATGGAAGATACTAGAGAAACCCTTTCTGGAGAAATAAAAGCACGAAAATCTAACCAAGTTGAAATCAAAAAGGCTATTAATGAGGTGTAATAAAAAATGGAGGCTCTAACTGCTAGGATAAATGAGGCAGAAGAGAGAATTAGTGATACAGAAGACCAAATGATGGAGAATAAAGCAGCTGAGAAAAAGAGAGATAAACAACCACTGGATCACGAGGGCAGAATTTGAGAAGTAAGTGATACCATAAAACGAAACAATATTAGAACAATTGGGATCCCAGAAGAAGAAGAGAGAGGAGCAGAAAGTATACTGGAGCAAATTATAGCAGAGAACTTCCCTAATTTGGGGAAGGAAACAGGCATCAAAATCCAGGAGGCACAGAGAATGCCCCTCAAAATCAATAAAAATAGGTCAACACCCCGACATCTAATGGTAAAACTTACAAGTCTCAGAGACAAAGAGAAAATCCTGAAAGCAGCTCAGGACAAGAGGTCTGTAACCTACAATGTTAGAAACATTAGACTGGCAACAGACCTATCCACAGAGACTTGGCAGGCTAGAAAGGACTGGCATGATATATTTAGAGGACTAAACAAGAAAAATATGCAGCCAAGAATACTATATCCAGCTAGGCTGTCATTGAAAATTGAAGGAGAGATAAACAGCTTCCAGGACAAACAAGAACTAAAAGAATTTGCAAACACGAAACTAGCCCTACAAGAAATATTGAAAGGGGTACTCTAAGCAAAGAGACAGCCTAAAAGTAACATAGACCAGAAAGGAATAGAGACAGTATACAGTAAAAGTCACCTTACAGGCAATACAATGGCACTAAATTCATATCTTTGTAAATGGGCTAAATGTCCCAATCAAAAGACACAGGTATCAGATTGGATAAAGAAAACAAGACCCATTGATATGCTGTCTGCAAGAGACTCATTTTAGACCCAAAGACACCTCGATTGAAAGTGAGGGGGTGGAAAACCATTTACCATGCTGATGGACACCAAAAGAAAGCTGGCGTGGCAATGCTTTATCAGACAAATTAGATTTTAAACCAAAGTCTGTAATAAGAGACGAGGAAGGACACTATATCCTACTTAAAGGGTCTACCCAACAAGAAGATCTAACAATTATAAACATCTATGCCCCTAATATGGCAGCAGCCAATTATATAAGCCAGTTAATAACAAAATCAAAGAAAGACATCGACAACAATACAGTAATAGTAGGGGACTTTAACACCCATCTCACTGAAATGGACAGATCATCTAAGCAAACGATCAACAAAGAAATAAAGACTTTTTTTTTTTAAAGATTTTATTTATTTATTTGACAGAGAGAGGGAGAGAGAGCACAAGTAGGCAGAGAGGCTGGCTGAGGGAGAGGGAGAAGCAGGCTCTCCACTGAGCAGGGAGCCCGATGTGGGGCTCGATCCCAGGACCCTGGGATCATGACCTGAGTCGAAGGCAGACGCTTAATGACTAAGCCACCCAGGCGCCCCAGAAATAAAGACTTTAAATGACACCCTGGACCAAATGGACTTCACAGACATATTCAGAACATTCCATCCCAAAGCAACAGAATACACATTCTTCTCTAATGCCCACGGAACATTCTCTAGAACAGATCACATCCTAGCTCACAAATCAGGTCTCAACTGGTACCAAAAGATTGGGATCATTCCCTGCATATTTTCAGACCACAAATGCTTTGAAACTAGAACTCAATCACAAGAGGAAAGTCAGAAAGAACTCAAATACATGGAGGCTAAAGAGCATCCTACTAAAGAATGAATGGGTCAACCAGGAAATTAAAGAAGAATTAAAAAAATTCATGGAAACCAATGAAAATGAAAACACAACTGCTCAAAATCTTTGGGATGCAGCAAAGGTGGTCCTAAGAGGAAACTATATAGCAATACAAACCTTTCTCAAGAAACAAGAAAGGTTTCAAATACACAACCTAACCCTACACCTATAGGAGCTTGAGAAAGAACAGCAAATAAAGCCTAAACCCAGCAGAAGAGAAATAATAAAGATCAGAGCAGAAATCAATGAAACAGAAACCAAAAGAACAGTAGAACAGATCAACAAAACTAGGAGCTGCTTCTCTGAAAGAATAAGATTGATGAACCCCTGGCCAGACTTATCAAAAAGAAGAGAAAGGACCCAAATAAATAAAACCATGAATGAAAGAGGAGAGATCACAACCAACACCAAAGAAATACAAACAATTATAAGAACATATTATGAGCAACTCTATGCCAGCAAATTAGATAATCTGGAAGAAATAGATGCATTCCTAGAGATGTATCAACTACCGAAACTGAACCAGGAAGAAATAGAAAACCTGAACAGACCTATAACCACTAAGGAAATTGAAGTAGTCATCAAAAATATCCCAACAAACAAAAGCCCAGGGCTAGATGGCTTCCCAGGGGAATTCTACCAAACATTTCAAGAAGAATTAATACCTATTCTCCTGAAACTGTTCCAAAAAATAGAAATGGAAGGAAAACTTCCAAACTCATTTTATGAGGCAGCATTACCTTGATCCCCAAACCAAAGACCCTATCAAAAAGAACTACAGACCAATATCCCTGATGAATAAGATGCCAAAATTCTCACCAAAATACTAGCCAATAGAATCCAACAGTACATCAAAAGGATTATTCACCACAACCAAGTGGGACGTATTCATGGGCTGCAAGGTTGGTTCAACATCCACAAATCAATCAATGGGATATAATACATTAATAAAAGAACAAGAACCATATGATCCTCTCAATAGATGCAGAAAAAGCATATGACAAAGTACAGCATTCTTTCTTGATTAAAAAAACTCTTCACAGTGTAGGGATAGAGTGTACATACCTCAATATCATAAAAGCTATCTATGAAAAACCCACAGCAAATATCATTCTCCATGGGGAAAAACTGAGAGCTTTTCCCCTAAGGTCAGGAACAAGGCAGGGATGTCCACTATCACCACTGCTATTCAACACGGTAGTAGAAGTCCAAGCCTCAGCAATCAGAGAACAAAAAGAAATAAAAGGCATCCGAAATGGCAAAGAAGAAGTGAAACTCTTTTTGCAGATGATATGATACTTTATGTGGAAAACCCAACAGACTCCACACCGAAACTGCTAGAACTCATACAGGAATTCAGTAAAGTGGCAGGATATAAAATCAATGCACAGAAATCAGTTTCATTCCTATACACCAACAAGACAGAAGAAGAGAAATTAAGGAGTCGATCCCATTTACAATTGCACCCAAAACCATAAGATACCTAGAAATAAATCTAACCAAAGAGGCAAAGAATCTGTACTCAGAAAACTATAAAACACTCATGAAAGAAACTGAGGAAGACACAAAGAAATGGAAAAACATTCCATGCTCATGGATTGGAAGAACAAACATTGTGAAGATGTCAATGCTACCTAGAGCAATCTACACATTTAATGCAATCCCTATCAAAATACCATTCACTTTTTTCAAAGAAATGGAACAAATAATCCTAAAATTTGTATGGAACCAGAAAAGACCCCGAATAGCCAGAGGAATGTTGGAAAAGAATAGCAAAGCTGGTGGCATCACAATTCCGGACTTCCAGCTCTATCACAAAGCTGTCATCATCAAGACAGTAATGGTACTGGCACAAAAACAGACACATAGATCAATGGAACAGAACAGAGAGCCCAGAAATGGACCCTCAACTCTATGGTCAACTAATCTTCGACAAAGCAGGAAACAATGTCCAATGGAAAAAAGTCTCTTCAACAAATGGTGTTGGGAAAATTGGACAGCCACATGCAAAAGAATGAAACTGGGCCATTTCCTTACATCACACACAAAAATAGACTCAAAATGGATTAAAGACCTAAATGTGAGACAGGAGTCCATCAAAATCCTAGAGGAGAACACAGGTAGCAACCTCTTTGACCTCAGCTGTGGCAACTTCTTCCTAGAAACATCGCCAAAGGCAAGGGAAGCAAGAGCAAAAATGAACTATTGGGACTTCATCAAGATAAAAAGCTTTTGCAAAGCAAGGGAAACAGTCAACAAAACCAAAAGACAACTGACAGAATAGGAGAAGATATTTGCAAATGACATATCAGATAAAGGGCTAGTATCCAAAATCTATAAAGAACTTATCAAACTCAACACCCAAAGAACAAAGAATCCAATCAAGAAATGGGCAGAAGACATGAACAGACATTTTTCCAAAGAAGACATCCAAATGGCCAACAGACACATGAAAAAGTGCTCAACATCGCTCGGCATCAGGGAAATCCAAATCAAAACCTCAATGAGATACCACCTCACACCAGTCAGCTAAAATTAACAAGTCAGGAAACGACAGATGTTGGCGAGGATGCAGAGAAAGGGGGACCCTCCTACACTGTTGGTGGGAATGCAAGCTGGTGCAGCCACTCTGGAAAAGAGTATGGAAGTTCTTCAAAAAGTTGATAATAGAGCTACCATATGACGACCCAGCAACTGCACTACTGGGTATTTACCCCAAAGATACAAATGTAGGGATCTTGAAGGGGTACGTGCACCCCAATGTTTATAGCAGCAATGTCCACAATAGCCAAACTATGGAAAGAGCCAAGATGTCCATCGACAGATGAATGGATGAAGAAGATGTAGTGTATATATACAATGGAACATTATGCAGCCATCCAAAAAAAAAAAAAAACCCACAAAATCTTGCCATTTGCAACAACGTGGATGGAAGTAGAGGGTATTGTGCTGAGCGAAATAAGTCAATCAGAGAAAGACATGTATCATATGATCTCACTGATATGAGGAATTCTTAATCTCAGGAAACAAACTCAGGGTTGCTGGAGTGGTGGGGGGTGGGAGGGATGGGGTGGCTGGGTGACAGACACTGGGGAGGGTATGTGCTATGGTGAGTGTTGTGAATTGTGTAAGACTAATGAATCATGGACCTGTACCTCTGAAACAAATAATACATTATATGTTAAAAAAAAGAGAGAGAGAGAGAGAGAGAGATAGTAGGAAGGGAAAAATGAAGCGGGGGGGGAGTCAGAGGGGGAGACGAACCATGAGAGACTATGGACTCCAAGAAACAAACAGAGTTCTAGAGGGTAGGGGGTGAGGGATGGATTAGCCTGGTGATGGGTATTTTTTTTTTTTTTAACATTTTACTTATTTATTTATTTATTTGACAGAGAGACACACAGCAAGAGAGGGAACACAAGCAGGGGTAGTGAGAGAGGGAGAAGCAGGCTTTCCACTGAGCAGGGAGGCCTATGCGGGGCTTGATCCCAGGATCCTGGGATCATGACCTGAGCTGAAGGCAGACACTTAACGACTGAGCCACCCAGGCACCCCTGGTGATGGGTATTAAAGAGGGTATTGAATGGAGTACTGGGTGTTATACGCAAACAATGAATCATGGAACACTACAGCAACAACTAATGATGTAATGTATGGTGATTAACGTAACAAAATAAAATTTAAAAAAATTTAAAAAAAACAAAATGGGCAAAAGACATGAAAAGATGTTTCAAGAGACTATAAAGAAGCAAATAATCACATGAAAAGATGTTCAACATCTTGAGTCACTGGAGAAATACAACTTAAAACCTCGGTGAGCTATCACTATACATCTATCAGAATAGCTAAAACTTTAAAAAGTGACAACACCAATGCTGGTCAGGACGTGGAGGCTGAGTTACTCATACATTGTTGGTGGAATGCAACCCGGCAGAGCCATTCTGAAAAACAGTCTGTTAGTTTCTTAAAAATGACTAAACATGCAATTTCCATATGAACCAACAATTATACTCTTTGGTATTTATCACAAAGAAGTGAAAATGGATGTTCACGAATGTTTACAGAGGCTAAGCCTAAAACTAGGAACAGTCCAGAGTCCTTCAACTGGTGAATGATTAAACTGTAGTACATCCACGGTTTTACTCAGGAATAAAAACGAACAAACTACTGATACACCCAACGACCTAGAAGAATCTCCGGAGAACTATGCCAAGCACAGAAAGACAAAAGTTACATACCCTATGATACCACATATATAACATTCTTGAAATAACAATATAATAGAAATGATGAACAGATTAGTGACTGCTGGGGTTAAGAAGGAAATGAGGGCAGAAGGGAAGTGAATGTGCTCTAAAAGGGCAACATGGGAGATCCTCTGGTGATGGAAATGTTCTTTATCTTTACTCTATCAATGTCAAAATCTTGGTTTTGACATGACACCATGTTTTTGCAAGATGTTACCAACGGAAAAAACTGGGTAAACAGTATTATTTCTTATAACTATGTGAATCTGCAATTATCTCAAAATAAATAAAAATTTTTAATTTTTTAAAAATCTGCTGAATCACATGAGGTCTAGATATCTTAAAACACATCATCCTATACGCCCCCTCACTAGCAGTCTACTGTCCTATGTGGCCACTACACAATGTTATGCTCAATTTTAACACTTTTTTTCTAAATTTGTGCTAAAAAGCAAAAGAAATTACTTCAATTTCATAAGAATAAAAAAAACTTGTGCTGTTAACATAAGCAGTATATTTTTAAATTAAACATTTAAAACATTTCCTTTCCCTCATATGCCAAAGACTAAATACACTATTTGAAATGATAATGTATGGTTTTTTTAAGAACTGATTTAAAGTATCCATATAAATTCTCTGCATGTATGCATGACCATTAAGGGATCCACAAAGCTACCTATAGTTGTCTGACTGCCAGTCTCCACTCTGATTCAGAATGAGCACACTAAATTTAAGTCCTCAATATACTCTAGTTACAGCCTTAGTTTTTGTAAACACTGCAGCAAAGTTGCCTTGTACATACTTTTGCTTATAAGAATTCAACAGTATGCAACTCAATTATAATAGAAGAGAGGGAGGGATAATTTTAGAGATGTGTACTCTTCCACCCACCATTTCATTCAAGGAATGTTTGCTCCAAAGTGTATGAAGAGCCATACCCATCTGCCATTTTCTCCTAGCCTGAGTCTAAATAATTTAGTTTCAGTTTCTGAGGGTCTCCCACAGAGTGAGCATTGCAGTGATCCCATTTTTCAAAGATAAGTGTCCATGTGCATATGTGTGTATTTGTGTGTGTATGGAAATATATGTCTCTCTACCTAAAATAGTGCTTTACACATAATAGATACCCTTTTCCTTAAAGTCCTAGAAGTTCTTTTCTCTCCCTTCCATAATCTTTGGCCCAGGTATTTGACCCCTCCTCAGTATCCTTTTTACTCTTCCTCTTGGTGCCCGTTATATACACATTTTTAAACTAGATATAATATGCTGTTTTTAAAAAATAGCAAGATAATTTTCAGTAGAATCGTTTGCCCAAAGGTTATATGCCTTTGACATTTTTTAAATTGCATTTTTTACTATTTTTACATTTGTTTACTTTTGCTAATCTGGCTTTTCTATGTTAACTATTTTTAGGAAGCCAAAATTATGTAGAGATACTAGATAAACAGATTAAAACTGGAGTAATTAAAGTAAATGACTTACCAGTTGCCCCAATTATGAAATCCTGCAGCTTGGAGTACATGAACAGCAAACTGACAAATATAGACGAAGAAGAATACAAAGAATCTGAATGAACTGTCACTCCTTTAAAAAAAAGGGGGGGGAGAAAGAAGAGTAAAGTGTCATTTTTCTCAATACCTTTATATTCACAATTCACATGAAGAAAGACATTCAAACACTGAGAAATAAAAATACCACTGGCAACTACTTAAGGCTACCAAGACAATGTATGTGAACCCTTTTTCCAGATACTCAATGACATTTTAACTCATTTTTTGTCCTTTCACTTTTCAACTGTATCACAAACATCTTGGCAAAAAAGTTTTTGTTCCCTTTTAAATTATTAAAGAGTTTCGTGGAATTTAATTAACATACAATAAACTGCAACTATTTTAAATACAAATTTGATAAGGTCTGACATGTATATACCCATGCATCTATTTCAATCAAAATAGTAAGCATTTCCCAAAAGTCTCCTTGTGAACCTTGATAATCCCTCCCTCTTCATCGCACCCACTGCTTTCTGTCACTACAGTTTTCATATTTTAGAATTTTAAATAAATGAGATCATACAACATATACTTTGCTTTCTTTCACTCAGCACAATTATTTTGAGATTCACTCATTTTGTTGCACGTATCAAGAGTTCATTCCTTTTCACTGAGTAGTAGTTCACTGTACAGATATACCACGTTTGTCAACTCACTCATCTACTGATAGACTTTTAGGTAGTTTCTAGTTTTTTACTATTACAAATAAAGGTGCTAATTATTAACATCCATGTATAAGTCTTCACATGAACATAAATTTCCTTTTCTCTTGGGTAACTACCTAAAAGTAGAATGGCTAGATCACATGATAGGTGTATGTTTAACTTTTTAAGAAACTGCCAAACTGTTTTCCAAAGGACTTACTCTGTTTTATGGTCCCAGTGGCACTGTAGGAGTATGCCAGTTCCTCCACATATCACCAACACTTGAGTATGGTCAATCCTTTAAATTTTAGCCATTCTAGTAGGTATATAATAACTATCTCTTTTGGTTTGAATTTGCATTTTCCTAATAGCTAATGTTAAGCACTTTTTCATTGCCTTTTGCCATCCATCTATCTTCTGTGGTGAACTGTTAAAATCTTTCCCCAAGGTTTTAACTGTTTTTTTCCTCTTACTAGTAGGTTTTGTGCATTTGCATGTACTAGTCCTTTATCAGATACATGTTTGGCAGGATTGTTCTCTCAGTCTCTGGTTTATCTTTTCATTCTTTGCAGAGTGTCCTTCAAGGTTTTCTATTAAGTCTTCAAATTAAGTAATGTTAGCTCTCCAAATTTCTTGTCCTTTTTCAAAGTTGTTTTGGTTATTCTAGGCTTTTATATTTCTATATGCCTTTTAGAATCACCTTGTTTAATTCTATAAAACATCACGCTGGGATTTTTATTGAAATTGCATTGGATTTACAGATCCATTTTGAGAGAATTCACACCACAGTAACATCAAGTCTTCCCAACTATTAACAAAGTATATGTCTCCATTTATATTTTCTACACAAATGACCAAATGATCTGCAAATAAAGACAGTTTTACTTCTTTTTCTAATCTGGATGCTTTTCTTTCTTTTTCTTGCCTGTTTATATTGGACAGAAGTTCCATTACAGTGTTTTATGGAAGTGTTGAGAACGAACATCTTTATCTTGGTTCCTGATCTTGGTAGAAAGATTTAGTCTTTCACCATTAAGTATGGTGTTAGTTGTTACAGTTTTTTATAGATGCTCTTGACTAAGTGGAGAAAGTTCTTTTTTTTTTTTTTTTAAGATTTATTTATTTATTTTAGAGAAAGGGAGAGAGAGCAGACATGGCGCGGGGGGGGAGCAGAAGGAGAGGGAGAGATTCTCAAGCAGACTCTACCCTGAGTGCAGAGTCCGATACGGAGCTCAATCCCACAACCCTGAGATCACAACCTCAGCCAAAAACAAGAGTCAGACACTTAACCAACTGCGCCACCCAGGTGCCCTGCTAAAGTTCTTTTTCTAAGTTACTGAGGATTTTCATCATGAGTGATTGAGTATTGTACTTTGTCAAATGCTTCTACATCAAGATACTCATATGGGTTTTCTATTTTAATTTATAATATGGTTAATTATGCTAGTTAATTTTAAATGTTAAACCAGCCTTGAATTCCTGAAAAAGTTCTACCCACTTGATTATGACATGGTATCCTTTTAACATATTATTGGATTTGATTTGTTTGGCAAGATTTTCAACCATCCCAAATTTACTCCATTTTCTTTTCATCACAGTGACCATTCCAACCCCAACACACATTTTTCAAGGCCCTTAACATTTCAACTTCCTCAGTCTCCGCATAAAACTGTTTTCTTCACCAGAGACGAAAACAGAAGGCATAGAAATAAACCTCAACTTTCTTCTCCATATAATGATTTCCAAGTTTATATATACCACCAACCCTCCTTATTGCTTATGTGTGAGGAGGAAGTATCACTCATTTCAAAATTAACACCTGCATAAAAATCTTTAGTCCATCATTCTAGTTCCTCTGGAGCACTCTACTTCAGTAGTCATTTATCTTCTCTCCTAGCTTGTGTCTTCAGCTCTTCGACGAGAATCTTTCCCAGTGTATAAACACATAGTTCTCATCTTCAACTAACCCTCTTTTAACCCTATCTCCCCTGCTAAACTTCCACCTACTTGATCTCCCGCTTTCCCTTCAGTAAGTCTTGATTTCCTCTACTTCCCTCTTCTTATTCACTTCTCAACCCCCTGTAACTTGGCCTTTCCTCACCTATTCCTCCAGAGGTACTTCAAAATCACGGGCAATCTATGAATTTCCAAACCAAATTCCTCAAGTCTCTTTATTTTTTTTAATGGAACTTGACACTAAAGATCCTCTTAAACACTCTTTGACCTTGGCTTCTATAATATTACTCACTTCTATTTCTGTTTCTTCTCAAATCTAGACTGCCTCTCAGTCTCTTATTTCAAGATCCACCTCCATGTCATATTGTAAAACTGTCTTTACAGGAAGGTTCCTTAGTTGATGCTTGTATCTTCTAATGTATGACCCACCAAGAACAGGATGAAGTTCAAATAATATAACCCAGTGTGTGTGTGTGTGTGTGTGTGTGTGTGTGTGTGTGTGTCTTCATAATAGAAACTGAAGAACATGTCTTGCTATTTCAATGCTTTTATTTACACTGTGTCTAAAATGCCCAATACAGTCCTCTTTCCTGCCTGGCAAACATGCACTCAGCTTTTAAGATGAATCACTAAGTCTACTCCACACTAAAATAGAGGACAGTTAAGCTCTACCCCTTAGAAAGAGTAGAATTCACAATTATTATTTGGAATTCTGTATGTAAGATTTGTTCTTTCAGCTCCACCTGTTTATATTCATCATTTTTTCCTATCAGTATGGACTCATGGATATTTACTTTATTTTTTAGGTTAAAATTAAACACTATCATTATTTTGTGCTAAAACTATTCTAGCTTTAGCCTTTTAGATTCTATTTGCTTAAGTACTTGATCTCTGCTTATTTTGTATTTTCCTTGCTTTAGAATCAGCCATTTCTCCAAAGTGCAAAAAAGCAGATTTTAATAGTTCACGAATAATGTTTTTTGTTATTAGATTTAAATCAAATGGTTCCACCTTTCACAGTAATTTATTAGTAATATATTACACCAAAGTTGGTATTACTTACTGACCATAAAACTTAGAAAACTTAACCAACAAAAAACAAACAAGCAACAAAAAGTTCACAATATAAAATGCTATTTTTATTAATAACAAATAGAAATCCCATGTACGCTTCATTTCTCCAGGCTAATACTTGGTAAACAAATACCACATTTAATAAATCAATTTTTTTACTCTTTTCAAATAGGTACTGCTAAAATATACTTCTATTTCCCTATCCCTTTAGTAGAAAAAGATCCTAACTTATAATTCTCTTTTTCTTGTTTGAGTTTTTACTTCATTACCTGTTTACCAAGAAACCACATTATCAAAATGGTTAAAATTATAAAGGGAATATATACTCTGAATAAGAGCTTCCTACATAATGTCTAAAGGCTTCACAAAAGCTATTTTAGTTCCCGAAGAAGGATCTTTCTTTGTTCCAAACTCACAGATAATATTGTAGAAGCGGCAACTGCCTAATAACAGCCTCTAGTTAAGAAATCTATTAGAAAATACAGAATATGTTTTCAAGTCCTGCTAAGGAAGTCCTACTAAAAAGCAAATATTTCTAAAATATTGCTTTCAGATACAAATTGAAGAATGTTAAAACTGGTTCACCTTCCTCTTTTATACATACAGTTAGCACATATAAATGTAAAGCTAGTTTACTAAACTGATCAAATAGAAACCCCAAAGTCTTTGAAACCCGTTTGGTCTACTTTTATTTTTTTGAACAGGCTAGAAACCTTTCTCAGTATATCTTGTTTGCTTTATGTGATTAACCAATTTTTCTGTTTGTGGACAAGGAGACAGTAAAATTCATTTCACTGTACACCTACCATGTAAATATAAATGATAATTTTAAAACACTTCAAATTTCTCTGAGATGTAAACTCCATATAATTAGTCAACTACCTGAACTCTTACCTCCAAGAGTATACAAATCTTCTTCTATATAATCTATTCAAATTATTAAAAATGCAAAATTAGTCAAATTCAAATTTTAAAAAGGTTGCCTCATTTTTAAAAAAGATTTATTTATTTAAGAGAGAGAGAGAGGTAAAGCAAGTGAAAGTGAGAGTAGGGGAAGGGGCAGAGGGAGAGGGAGAGAGAGAGAATCCCAAGCAGACTCGCCACTGAGCACAGAGCCCGATGTAATGTGAGGCTCGATCCCACAACCCTGAGATCACAACCTGAGCCGAAATCAAGAGGCAGATACTCAACCCACTGAGCCACCCAGGTACCCCAGGTTGCCTCATTTTTAACTAAACAAGCAGTCACTGAAAATATAGCTCTTTATATCAAAGTGACATAAAAATATGGATCTATCGTGTGGAAACAATTTTACAATATGGGGTTACATTCCCTGCCAAAAGCCTAAAAATTATTAAAAATTTATATGCAAAAACTGAGCTAATCACAGTATTAAGAAGTGTATTAAGTATAAATAACTTCCCATATACTGAAGAGAGGAAAACTCTGTAAAGTGTAAATTAACAAATTTGACCAATACAACATCACATGAATATCAAGTTCATTTGAGATGTTTGACGGAAAAGCCAGGTAAGGCTGCCAGAAAACTGGTGGAGGGCTGTAAAGGGATAGAGCCAAAATGAGGAGTCCAGGAGAAAAACCATCATCAGGAGTGTAGAAGGACTTCTGTTGGCATCCAGAACCAAAAGGGGTAAGTCTTGTATATAGGAAAAGATTAGGAAAAAAACTTTAAAATAATCCAGCTTGTATATAGCTATTTTAAGCCAAAGAAGAAAAAGTACAAATATACTTGAAAAAACTGCTATCAACTGATTTAAGCTAAGCAGTTTTAAATTGTAATCTGCCTCAGTTTACAATCAAGTATTTATGGTATTGTGAATATATTTTCATAATAAACCCACCTATGTAATCTATTTTGTCAGAATCAATCAATAAGTAATAAAAGCTTTCTACTACTTGTCATCCTAGCTCTTCCAGATCAAAGTCTACTAGAAAACTGCATCTCAAATAAGCCAGTTGGATTTGGCTTAATGTCTTCAAATAATATACTGCCAAGTTACAACCTACCTTTTTTTTTTTAAGATTTATTTATTTCAGAGAGAGAGAGCACGCGAGCAGGGGATGGGCAGAGGGAGAGAAGAGAATCCCAAGCAGACTCCCCAATGAAGGTAGAGCCCAACCACCAGGCTCAATCCCACAGCCCAGATCACAACCTGAGCCAAAATCAAGAGCCAGACACTCAACCAACTGAGCCACCCAGGGGCCCCAGAAAAAGAGAATCTTAAGCAGGCTCCACACCCAGTGCAGAGCCCCACATAGGGCTCAATTTCACAACCCTGAGATCATGACCTGAGCCAAAATCAGAAGTCAGATGCTTAACCAACTGGGCCACCCAGGTGCCCTGTTACAACACCTTAAAATAAAAAAATTCTCCCCTAAATTTTCAAAAGTTCTCAGAAAATAGATTTATATGATCTTAAAAGTATATTTCACATTACCTATCAGGATCAGAGATATTAATTACAACTACAGTTTGGGGAAGCAGAGAAGAAAAGGTATCTCATCATTTCAAAAGAGTTAACAAAAATTTTACATTTGTAAAATGTATAAGGGAGCTCCCATGATACGGGAGCGCAGCACAACTTAACTAAAATACTAAACATTTTACGTTCAGTAACTTGGCATAGTAGTTAAGAGCATGTACCTTTATAGACAGACTTGGGTTTGAATCCAGAAGTCTCCCATTAAAAGTTGTGTAACTTCAAGCAAAATCTAAGCCTAAATCTGAGATTTTCTATTTACAAAATGGGAATAACAGTGGAATCTACTTTTATATGAATGAAACAGATATAAAGGGCTTAGCAGGGAATGTATAGGCCCATAGTAATCAATAAATGTTACTTGTTGGTACCTCTACTGCACTAGTACAATACTACACTAAAACGGTTTTGTTCAGACTACTCTGCTTACACAAGTGATATTTGGCCTCTGACAAGATCCTGAGCATTTCTGGGACATGGCTGGTAACTTCACTACTACTAAGAGAAGAAAGTAATACATAAAATTATTACTGATGTAAAGACATTACAATAAAAAGGAACCTACAAAGTACAGCTACTTTCCTTGTCTTAGTTACTTTGGGATGCAACCCCATCTTCCTTCTAATAATTTTGTGCTGAAATCAATTCTTTCTCCAAGATCAGGTGTTCCACAGATAGCTTTAAAAAGAAACAGCACAAACCCACCCAGATTGTGCATAAAATTTTGCATGTGTGTATTTTTCTTAAAAAGAGGACTCAAAAATTTTAGATTCGTAATGGAGTCTGTGACATAAAAACCATTAAAAAACCACTCACTAGATTAGTCTAAATGAAAAAGCATAGGCCTTTAGACTTTGTCTTCCTCCCGTCCATGCTATGCTTAAAGCAGACATGCATAATAAAAGGTTCACATGTAATGAAATTTTAAACCTAGACCTGGGTTCAACGTCTATATCCTCTACACCTAACACTCTATCCTCTACACCTGACTCTGTATTTTGTAATAATAGCTAACATTTATTGAACATTATGTGTCAGTGACCAAGGCAAACACATGCATTATCCATTTAATGTTTAAAATCCCACTGTGAGGTAGGCAATAATACTGACTCCATTTTACTGATGAATAAACAGATTTAGAGAAGTTAAGTGATCCAAATGCAGAGCTGGTAAGAGAAATGCTGAGACTCGTCTGTGTATCTGTGAAGCTAATGTTTTTAACCATGGGATAAATCTATCCCTAGGCTATTATTTCAATTCCATTTTGCCCAAGAAAGCCAATTATCTATCAATAGGATACCACTCTCTAAATTAACTTCAAATGCTCAATGTAGTGTTTTCTATATACGGGGAGATTATAAATTTTCTTTCTATTCGTAATAATTTAGTTCTTTAAAAATACTCCCTTTTAAGAAGAGTTGAGGAGGTTACGACTGAAAAAATACTATTTTGTAGCTTATCAGAAAATAAGGATTGAAATTTACTAAAACTTTTACTTGATTAAGCAAAAATTTACCTAACAACTAAAATCTCACCACTGAATTGCCTTCAATTTAGAAAGCATAAACAGCTAAAATCAGCCAGGAGTCAACCATTTAAACAACTTAATATCTACAGTCCTATTATTTCCACACAAGTTTCCTAATTACTTAATCTACTTTGAAATATCCTTTTATCTCCTCAACTATTGCCTTAAATGTTCACATATACTTAAATTCTAAATCAACTATCTTAATTTTATATTGCAAGCTAGTAAGTATGTACTTCTTCCATATAGTAAAATGCCATAGAGAAAAATAATGTTATCTCATGGACTATTACTGAAAACAAATAACTCTTATTGAGTAAACTAAAAACTTTATCACCAATATCAATTCACCTTGAATTCCTTATTAAAGGGGTTTTACTTATTTTAATATAAATTATGTATGTTACAGATACATTACATATATTTACTTATATATACATAAGTAAATATATGCACATGTATCATTCTGCTCTGTTCTGTATCTAAGCTACTCTTAACTGTACCATATATAAATGTTTCTTACCTACCTGTTTTTGCCATTTAAGGAACAATGCTACTCACCTTATTTGTGTTTTCTTTTATTATCAGGTGTGTGCAAAATAACCAGCTAAGAGAACAAAGAATCTAGAACTAACTGATCAAAAGATATTTTAAAAACATTTGTCTCATCAACCTTAAATGATTTCATATTTACTGCAAATCTCTATTACTGTAAACTGCTAGGGATTTTAAAACTCTACAGCTAACACCACCTTCCTCATTTCAGCTGGAATATAAAAGTCATACTTAAAAGTCACTTGACCCTTGAACAACACAGGTTTGAACTGCGTAGGCCCACTTATGCATGGATTTTTTTCAATAAATGTGCTGGTAATTTTTTTTGGAGATTTGCAACAATTTGAAAACACAGACAAACCACATAGCCTAGAAATATCAAAAAAAAGAGAAAGTTATGTCATGAACAAAACTATATGTAGATACTAAACAATTTTGCATATTTTATGGTAGTAAATTTATTATAAAAAGTTATCACATACTTTGCATACAACACCTAGACTGTACATGACACCATTTATAGTCGAGACACATAAGCAAATGTAAAGATGTGGTATCAAATGATAAATTAATGGTAGTACATACTGTTTCATAATAGTTTTGTAATAGTTTCATACCCACCTCCTGTTGCTATTGTGGTGAGCTCAAGTATTGCCAGTACCCGCTTAAAATACCATGTCACATTAGTATCTCTGGGTAAGCAGATCATCTCTCTAGTAAGTTGCATACTGCAGTAAAAAGTGAACTCTCACAACTCTTGCATATTTTTCATTGTATTTCGTACAATATAGCAAACCTTGAATAACACCATGAGACCCATACAAACTAGTGATGCTGGAAGTGCTTCCAAGAACAAAGAAAAGTCATGACATTACAAGAAAAAGTTGAATTACTTAATACATACCATAGGTTCAGAGGTCAGATAAATGAATCCAGTGTAAGGAAATTCATGAAGCCATCACTGTATCTACACTAGCTGGTGCAAAGACCTTACATTTTTTGCTAATTGCCTTTTTATCTCATACTGAAAATGCAGCTTTTATGTGGGTGCAAGAATGCTGTAATAAAGGCATATCTATCTAATATAATCAAGAAGAAGTGAGGTCATTACATGACAACTTAAAACAAAAGGAAGGTGAAGGATTTAAAGCTGGAGAATTTAATGCTAGCAAAAGGATGGTTTCGTAATTTTAGAAAAAGGTTTGGCTTAAAAAATATCAAGATAACAGGAGAAGCAGCTTCTGCCAACCAAGAGACAGCAGACGAGCTCCAAGATGCCATTAAGAAAATCATTGAGAAGAAAAGATATTTGCCAGAACAGGTGTTTAAGGCAGATGAAAGTGCCCTATTCAAGAAAAAAAGAATGCCACAAAGGACATTTATTAGTAAGGAAGAGAAGAGTGCACCAGGATTTAAGGGAGGAAGGGACAGGCTAACTCTACTGTTTTGTGCAAATGCAGTCAGCTTTATAATCAAGACTGCCCTTATCTATAAAGCTTTTAACCTCCAAGCCTTCAAGGGAAAAGATAAACACCAGTCGCCAATCCTATGGCTGTACAAGAAGGCCTGACAAGAGACAAGACAATCAAAAGAAACAAACTCAGATATAGCTTAGATGTCAGCACTATAAAGAATTTAAAATAACTATGATTAATATGTTCAAGACTGAAGTCATAAAGGTGGACAACATGAATGAACAAAAGAAGAATCTCAGCATATATGTAAGCTATAAGAAATAACCGAACAGACATGGCAGAAAGAAAACATGAAAGCAGAGAGAAGAATACCTTTGACAAGCTCATCAACACACTCAAAACAGCCGAGGGTGAACTTGTAGAAATTACACAAAATGAAATGCAGAGATAAAAAAAGAGTGAAGAAAAAAATAACAGAGCACCCAAAAGATGTAGGGCAGTATCAAACAGTCCAAATTATGTGTAGTAAGAATTCTGGAAAGAGAAGAAAAAAAAAATTATCTGAAAAATGACAACTGAGAATTTTCCAAAGTTAACAAGAGACTCCAAACCACAGATCGAAGAATATGACGGAACAGTTAAGGATACAAACCAAAACACATACCACCACATACACATGTGTACACCACACATAATCACATTCAAAATGCCCAGAGCACACTGGGCATAAGACACATTCAAAAAAAAAAAAAAAAAAAAAAAGAAGAAGAAGAAGAAGAAGAATTACAGAAGACTTAGAATGTTTACAAGCCAGAACACAAAATGATGTGTTTCAAGTACTGAATAAACAAAACCGTGAAGCAAGAATTCTATACCCAGTGAAGGTATCTTTAATAAAATGAATGGTAAATAAAGATTTTTTTCAGACAAAAACTAGAGAACTGGTTACCAGTAGACCTGTACTAAAAGAAATATTAAAGGGAATTCTTCTGGCAAAATAATTATGATGGGAAAAATGAAGGGGGGGGGAACTCAGAGGGAGAGATGAACCATGAGAGACTATGGACTCTGAGAAACAAACAGGGTTTTAGAGGGGAGAGGGGAGGGGGCATTGGTTAGCCCCACAGTGATGGGTATTAAGGAAGGCACGTACTGCATGGAGCACTGGGTGTTATATGAAAACAATGGATCGTGGATCACCACATCAAAAACTAATGATGTACTGTATGGTGACTAACATAACATAATAAAAAAACAAAAAAAGCTAAAAAAAAAAAAAAAGAAATAGGGATGGAAATTTTTTTAAAAATGAAGAGCAAAAAAAATGGCATTAATAAAGGCAAATATAAAATTTATTTTTCCTCATTTTTAATTCTTCTAACAGAGAAAAGACTGCCTACAGCAAAAACTATAGCAAGGTACTATGTGTCCCCAGTGTATGTAAAAATAAACTATATAACAAAAATAGCACCAAGGATGGAGTAAGAAAATGAGACTATCCTGTTGGAAGGTCCTTACAGTACACATAAATAAGAATATTATTATTTTAACACAGATTCAGATTTATTAAAGATGTATATTATAAAAACTCAGTCATCACTCAAAAAAGATGTTGGTAAGAGGTAGAAACAATGAAAAAACATGAAAACATAAAATGTTTTAAAAATAATCCCGAAGAAGGCAAAAATGAAAAAGAAACAAAGAACAGTTGGAATAGAAAACAGCTCATAAAAAGAGAGATTTTAATCCAACCAGATCAAGTAATGCAAAGGACATAAGGACACTAACTAAGAGAGAGACTTGGGGCACCTGGGTGGCTCAGTTGATTTGCACGTCTGCCTTCGGCTCAGGTCATGATCCCGGGGTCCTGGGATCAAGCCCCGCATCAGGCTCCCTGCTCAGCGGGAAGCCTGTTTCTCCCGCTCCCACTCCCCTTGCTTGTGTTCCCTCTCTCGCTGTGTCTCTGTGTCAAATAAATAAATAAAATTAAAAAAAAAAAAAAAGAGAGACAGACCATCAACTTGGTTGCAAAACGAAAGCCAACTATATGTTATCTACCAAAAAGAGCTACTTTAAATGTAAACACATTGAAAGGTTAAAAATAAAATAACAAAAATATATAACATGCAAACACGAATCAAAAGAAAGCTGGGGTGGTTTTAATAATATCAGATAAAATCGATTACAGAGAAAACATTATTACCAGGGATAAAGCAGTACATTACATAATGATAAAGAAGTCAAAGCACAAAGAAAACATATCATAAATATCTATCTACCTAATAAGATAGTATCAAACTACGTGAAACAAAAAACAATAGAACTAAAAGAAGAAACAGAAAAAGTCCACAAATAAATTGGAAATTTCAACCTATCACTCTCAGGAATTAACAAAACAAACAGACAAAAAATTAGTATGATTACAGAAGACCGGAACAACACTATCAACCAAATATACCAACTTCTGTTTACACAACATTCTTCCCTTCTATAGCAGAATATACATTCTTTCAAGTGCACACAAAAAGAGGTGTTTATTTCAGAGTTTTAAAATCCTTTAGCACTGTATGTGGCACATACATTCTATATGAGTTTTCAAAATAACTTCTGCACTCAATCTGTTAAATGATATGTTATTTTGGTTGAAAATTAAGAAAATTAACTCCACACATATAGTTTGAAAGGGATAACCTGAAGCTCCCTGAAAGAGACCCAAGTATCTTAATATCACACTTAGAAAAACTATTATGAAATAAGCTGCATAAAAAGGAACAGGTCATTTTTCTTCTCCACACTCTCAACACTTAGCTGGCATAGACCTTTATAATGAATAGTAAGGTCTTAAGTAGCTTGGATAAAAAACTATTCAAGAAATAAGCATTGCTAGTTACTATTCCAAAATAAATTAACCCACTGAGAGGAGATCACTGAAATACCTGGATTCACCACAAACTAAATGATAAAGTAAATGTAACAAATTAGGAAGGAACACATGAGCCCTATTTAGTCTGAAGACCTAGGTGGAAAATTTCAGCAACTAACAACCCATTCAAAAGTGTGTAAATATTAAACATGACTTGTAGACTCTAAAGTACCATGTATTCATATACACATGTGAGAAAATATGATAAACAGTAGGTTCTCCTTGCAGGTACAGAAAGAATATTATCTTTCCATCAGGTAAGTTTAAAGTCATACTTCACTCTGGTGTCAAAAAAGAAAAATTCTCAAATAAGACCTAGAATAGCCAAAGCAACCTTTAAAAAGAAAAGCAAAACTGAAAGACTTTAAACAGTATATAAACTGAAAAACTAACTTAAACAGCATACAAATTATATCAATTCCTTATCTTTGAATATGTTTTTATGCTTAAAATCAACGATAGGGGCACCTGGGTGGCTCAGTCGTTAAGTGTCTGCCTTCGGCTCAGGTCATGATCCCAGGGTCCTGGGATCGAGCCCCGCATTAGGCTCCCTGCTCAGCGGGAGGCCTGCTTCTCCTTCTCCCACTCCCCCTGCTTGTGCTCCCTCTCTCGCTTTCTGTCAAATAAATAAATAAAATCTTTAAAAAAAGCTTTTTTAAATCAACTATAAAGTTATCTTTTTAGAGAAAAAGCTAAATTAAATTTTCTGTTAAAAATATCTTAAATTATGTTTTTAAATTAAAATATTAAAATATGTTTTTCAAGATGTTAAAATGGTGTTATAGTTCAATTATATTTAATTTCTAATTCCAGTGAGCAGAATAATCCAACATAAAAGGTGTAATATTCCCGTGGATATTAAGCATGTTACAAAGAAATGACAAATGAAACAAAACAAAACAAAAACCCTGTCTAATGCCCAGAGACAGCTTACTTTTAAAAAGTATACCTGCAAGCAGGTTAGAAACAGTCAATCCATCCTAGCAACAAGTAAAAAGCTAAACTGAAAAATCAGCAACTCTTCTTAAATCCCAAACAAAGTGAGGTCACAGAGCAAACTGCTACCCGAAAACTGGAGAGGCAGGTAAATACAGAAGATCAAACCTTATAGGAGAGAAACCTCTGCAGGAACCAGTGCCAGGGCAGAAAAATCTCAACTGTAATTGAATTGCTGGAGGCTCAGAACAAACAGCTCTTGGAGTTAAAATCTCCAGGAGACCTAGTCATGGAGGAGCCCCACATGTTTGTTTTGTTTTGTTTTTTAAAGATTTTATTTATTTATTTGACAGAGAGAGAGAGAGATAGCGAGAGCAGGAACACAAGCAGGGGGAGTGGGAGAGGGAGAAGCAGGCTTCCTGCAGAGCAGGGAGCCCGATGTGGGACTGGATCCCAGGACGCTGGGATCATGACCCGAGCCTAAGGGAGATGCTTAATGACTGAGCCACCCAGGCGCCCCGCCACATGTTTGTTTTATCACCAACAGCTCAACCTGATTCTCACAGTGAAAATTGGAGAAAATCCCCTCATGCTTGTGGCAGGAGGAGGAGAAAAGGAACCATTTGGAAATACTCCAAAGCACTCTGTTCTTAACAAGGTCTGCCCTCAGGAGAAACTAACCAGAGCCTAATTTGCAGAGGGCTTTACTAGAGCCTAACCCACATTAGGAAAGGGAAATACCCAACTCCAACCAATTCTAAACATACTGTCCCATCTAAGAGGGTAGGGAGCTTGAGAAGCATTGGTGAAGCTCACAGTCGAGGCACAGGCTCCCTAAAAGATACCTAATCTTAGCTTTAAAGAGTACTTCCCCTCCCCCACAACCCTAAGTCATATTACTAAAGGCAAAATTTACAGCAGTTCCTTTTACCTAGTACATCAAGTCTACCTAGCAAGTAAAAATTACAAAGTATATGAAAATGCAAAAAATACAGTTTGAGGAGACAGGAAGCTCAGATATGGCTGTGATGTTGGAATTACAACAGAAATTTCACAACTACGATTAATATGCTAAGGCCTCCAATGTATAAAGTAGACAGCATGCAAGATGAAATTAGCAATATAAGTAAGCAGAAAGATGGAGAAACTAAGAAAGAGCAAGCAGAAATGGTCAACGTCTAAAAACCACTGTAGCAGAAATAAAGATTGCCTTTGATGGGCTTATTAGTAGATGGGGCATGGTTGAGGAAAGAATGTGAGTTTGAGAACATCTTGACAACAATCTCCAAAAATAAAAAGCAAAGAGAAAAAGACTTTTAAAAAAAATTAAAGGATATCCAAGGACTATGGGACAACTACAAAAGTTGTAAAATATGCAAAACAGGAATGCCAGAAGAAAAGAGAAAGAAAGAATATTACAAACAATTATGACTGAGAATTTCCCCCAATTAATGTCGATTACCAAATAACAGATCCAGGAAGCTCAGAGAACACCAAACAGAAGTACATCAAGGCAAATTATATTCAAACCAAAAAACTCAAAGATAAAGAAAAAATCTTGAAAAAAGCCAGAGGAAAAAAACACATTAGCTACAGAGAAACAAAGGTAATAATTACATCCAATATCTCCTCAGAAATCATACAAAGAAGTAGACAGTTCAGTAAAATATTTAGTGTTGAGGGAAAAAAAAAAGCCACCAACCTACAATTCTGAACCCTGTAAAATTATTCCTCAAAAGCAAAGGAGAAAAAAATGACATAAAACAACAAACAAAAATTGAAGGTATTTGTTGTTAGTAGACCGCCCTTGCAAGAAATATTAAGAGAAGTTTTACAGAGAGAAGGAAAATAATATGTCAGAAAAAGATCCACCTAAAGGAAGAGCATCGGAGATGGAGTAAATGAAGGAAAAAGGCTTATCTATGTGTAGATAAATGCTTACATATAAGTGACAAGAATGAACACAGGAGCGAAAATCCTTAATAAAAAATAGCAAACCAGGGCACCTGGGTGGCTCAGTTAAGCATCTGCCTTTGGCTCAGGTCATGATCCCAGGGGTCCTGGGATCAAGTCCCACATTGGGCTCCCTGCTCAGCAGGAAGTCTGCTTCTCCCTCTGCTCCTCCTCCACTTGTGCTCTCTCTCTCCCCCTCTCTCAAAAATAAATCTTTAAAAAAATAGCAAACCAAATTCAACTATACATGAAAAGAATCATACACCATGATTAAGTGGGATTTATTCCAAGGATGCAAGGATAGTTTGACATTCACATATCAAAGTAATAAAACACATTAACAAAAGACAAAAATCATATGCTCATCTCAATAGATACAGAAAAAGTATATCACAAAATTCAACATACATTTATGATTAAAAATTCTGAACAAAGGGGTACCTGGGTGGTGGCACAATTGGTTAAGTGTCTGACTCTTGGTTTTGGCTCAGGTCGTGATCTCAGTGTCTTGAGATCAAGTCCCACATCATGCTCTGTGCGGAGTCTGCTTGGGACTCTCTGTCCCTCTCCCTCTGCCCCTCCCCCACTCTAAAATAAATAAATCTTTAAGGAAAAAACTCTCAACAAAGTGGGTATAGAGGGAATATACCTCAACATAATACAGGTCATGTATGACAAGCCCATAGCTAACATAATATTCTATGGTGAAAAGCTGAAAGCTTTTCCTCTAAGATGAAGAACAAGACAAGGATGCCCATTCTCACCACTTTTACTCAACACAGTATTGGAAGTCCTAGTCAGAGGCATCCACAATGGAAGGAAGAAATAAAACTATCATTATTTGCAGATGAAATTATTTTATATACAGAAAACCCTACAGACTCCACTGAAAAACTGTTAGAACTAAAAAATTCAGTAAAGTTACAGGATACAAAATCAATATACAAAAATCTTTTGTGTTTCTCTACATTAACAATAAACTACCAGAGAGAGAAATTAAAAAAATCTTATTTACAGCTGCATAAAAAATAAAATACATAGGAATAAGTTTAACTTAGGAAGTGAAAGACCCTTACACTGAAAACTGTAAAACACTGATTAAAGAAATTGAAGACACATAAAAGTGAAAATACAAATAAATGGAAAGATACATCATGCTTGTAGATTGGAAAAATATTGTCAAAATGTCCACACTCCTCCAAGCAATCTACAGATTCAAAAAAAATCCCTATCAAAATTCAAATGGCATTTTTCACAAAAATAGAACAATCCTAAAATTTGTATGGAACTACAAAAGACCTTCAATAGCCATAGCAGTCTTGAGAAAGGACCAAGCTGGAGGCATCACGATCCCTGATTTCAAACTATTATTAAAAAGCTATAGTAATTAAAACAGTATGCAAACACATAGATTAACTGAACAGGACAGTCCAAAGACAAATCCATATATATATATATATATATATAGTCAATTAATGTACCACACAAAGGAGCCAAATATATACAATGGAGAAAAAAGAGTCTCTTTAATAAATGGTGTGGGGAAAACTGGATGGCCACATGCAAAAGAATGAAATTACACCACTATCTTACACCATACACAAAAATTAACTCAAAATGGATTTAAGACTTGAATTAAACACCTGAAACCATAAAACTCATATAAGAAAACATACGTGGTAAACCCCCTGACATCATTCTTGGCACTGATTATTTGGATTTGACACTAAAAGCAAAAGTGACAAAAGCAAAAATCAACAAGTGGTACTACAACAAATAAAAAGCTTTGGCACAGCAAAGAAAAGGCAACCTACTGGATGGGAGAAAATATTTGCAAATAATTTATCTTGTAAAAGATTAATATCCAATATATACAAAGAACTGATACAACTTAACAGCAAAAAAAAAGAAAATCCAATTAAAAAATAATGGGCCTAAGATCTGAAGAGACAGGGGCACCTGGATGGCTCAGTGGGTTAAGCGTCTGCCTTCGGCTCAGGTCATGATCCCAGGGTCCTGGGATCGAGCCCCATGTTGGGCTTTCTGCTCAGCGGGGAGCCTGCTTCTCCCTCTCCCTCTGCTGCTCCCCCTACTTGTGCTCTCTCACACACTCTCTGTCAAATAAATATTTAAAAAAAAATCTAAATAGACATTTTTCCAAAGACACACAGATGACCAACAAGTAGATGAAAAAGTGTTCAACATCACTAATCATCAGGGAAATGCAAATTAAAGCCACAATCATTTATCACCTCTCACCTGTTAAAATGGCTATTATCAAAAAGATAAGAAATAACAAGTGTTGACAAGGATAAAGAGCTGTGCACTGTTGGTGGGAATGTAAATTGATGCAGTCACTATGGATAGCAGTATGGAGGTTCCTCAACAAATTAAAAATATAACTACTATATGATCTAGCAAATCTACTTCAGGCCATTCATCCAAAGATAGCAGAATCATTATCTCAAAAAAACATCTGTAATCCTATGTTCATTGCAGCATTATTCACAACGGCTAAGGTATGGAAACAATCTAAATGGCCAACGATGAAAAGAATGGTTTATATACAATAGAGTACTACTCAACATTAGAAGGAAATTCTGCCATTTGGGACTATATGCATGAACTTGGGACAGCATTATGCTAAATGGACTAAGCCAGATAGAGAATGACAAATAATGGTATCACTTATATGGGGATCTAGAAAAAAAAAAAGTTGAACTCACAGAAACAGAATAGAATGGTGGTTGCCAGGGGATGGGGGAAATGGTAGATATTGATTAAAAGGTATGAATTTTTAGTTATAAAATCAGGAAGGTCTAAGGATCTAATGTAGTGTATAATGACTATAGTTAATACTGTACTATATAATTGAAATTTGCCAAGAGGGTAGATCTTTTTTTTTTTTTAAATATTTATTTATTTTGACAGAGAGAGAGAGAGACAGTGAGTGAGGGAACACAAGCAGGGGGAGAAGGAGAAGCAGGTTCCCCTCTGAGCAGGGAGCCCGATGTGGGACTTGATCCCAGGACCCTGGGACCATGACCTGAGCCGAAGGCAGATGCTTAACAATTGAGCCACCCAGGCACCCCAAGAGGGTAAATCTTAAGAGTTCTCAACAACAAAAGAAAAAGGTAAATATGTGAGGTGATGGATGTGTTAACCCAAATGTGGGAATTCTCTCATAACATGTATGACTATGAAATCATCACGTTATACAATTTAAGTATAATTTTGCCAATTATACCTCAAAAAAGCTAAAAAAATCAATGTGAAATGAATATATTTGGAAACAAAATAATAAATCAGAGAGAATTCATTGCCAGCAGACCTATATAAAAACAAATGAACCACAGGGGCGCTTGGGTGGCTCAGTTGGTTAGGTGACTGATCCTGATTTCAGCTCCGGTCATGATCTCGGGGATGTGGAATTGAGCCCCGAGTCAGGCTCTGAGCTCAGCAGGGAATCTGCTGGAGATTCTCTCTCTCTCTCTCTCTACCTATCTCAGCTCCTCCTGCTCACACTTGAGCACGCTCTAATAAATTTAAAAAAGAGAGAGAAAAAGTAAACTATATTTAAAAAAACAGAACTTATTGATCTAAAAGGCAAAGAAAGAAAAAGGTATATAACAGATATGTTTTATACAGCAAGCACTACATATAAATACAAGGCAGAACTCTGGAGAACAGTATGGAGGTTCCTCAAAAAGTTGAAAATAGAGCTACTCTATGACCCAGCAATTGCACTACTGGGTATTTACCCCAAAGATACAAACAGTGATCCGAAGGGGCACCTGAACCCCAATGTTTACAGCAGCAATGTCCACAATAGCCAAACTACAGAAAGAGCCCAGATGTCCATCAACAGATGAGTGCATAAAGAAGATGTGGTGTGTACACACACACACACACACACACACACACACACACACACACACACTGGAATATTAGGCAGCCATAAAAAAAATGAAATCTTGCCATTTGCAACGACATGGATGGAACTAGAGGGTATTATGCTAAGTGAAATAAATCAATCAGAGAAAGACAATTATCATATGATCTCACTCATATGTGGAATATAAGAAACAAAACAGAATATCATAGGGGAAGAGAAGAAAAAATAAAACAAAATGAAACCAGAGAGGGAGACAAACAATAAGAGACTTACTCATACAAAACAAACTAAGGGATGCTGGAGGGGAGGGAGTAACTGGGTGACAGACATTAAGGAGGGCACGAGATGTAATGGGCACTGGTTATTATATAAAACTGATGAATTACAGTCCTGTATCTCTAAAACCAATAATACATTATAGTTAATTGAATTTAAATTAAAAAAAAAAAACTCCAATGACAAAAAAACAAACTATTTACAGTAGCCTCTGGAGGAGTGGGAAAGGGGATTCAAGTAAAGGGGCCCTGAGAAATTTTCTTGGGTGAGGTAATAATATACTGTATCTTGATAGGGTTTGTGAATTCAGATTTTACATTTAAAAAAAAACACACACGGGGCACCTGGGTGGCTCAGTCGTTAAGCGTCTGCCTTCGGCTCAGGTCATGGTCCTGGGGTCCTGGGATTGAGCCCCGCATCGGGCTCCCTGCTCAGCGGGGAGCCTGCTTCTCCCTCTCCCACTCCCCCTGCTTGTGTTCCCTCTCTCGCTCTCTGTCAATTAAATAAATAAATAAAATCTTTTAAAAAATAAATAAAAAATTAAAAACACACAAGAACAAACCAAAACAGTAAACAAATACTGAGTTTAGTTACTAATGTCTACAACTTACCCTGTAATGCATCCATATGTTAGTGACAGAATCTAGATGGTGTATATATGGTGTTCGATATAAAATTCTTTCAACTTTGCTATTTTTTTGAAATTTTTCATAATTAAATATAAGAATTATTCCTCTTCAAGAAAATAGGAGGCAGATATAAATCCATGTAAATAAGTAATTATATTAAATATAAACAAAAAACTCCAATTAAAAGACTAGATTGTCATACTAGATTTTTTTTAAGTTTATTTTTATCTCTCAACACAAGGACCTACATACACCCTAGTATAAATTATGATTTCCTCTAGCTCAGACTGAGGCACCAGAGGACAATGAACTAAAAGCAGCAAAGGATGATTTCTTACAAGGAACAGTTTTATGGATCAGAAGTAAATAATAAAACCTAACACAAAAATAAAACATTAATTCCAGCTACCATTTTTTGACAACCTATAAAACCTAGTATTTTGCATATATTATCTCTAATCCTTTTATCAACTCTGCAAATATTATCCCATTTACATTCAACAAACTGAGGCACTAAAGTTTTATACTGCATTTTCCTAGGAGCTCAATACTTTTAAGCAGAGAAGCCAGGATTCTTACACTTTTTCAGTATATTTCCAATAAGTAAGCTTTTTCAACAAAACACTGCCTCATTAATAATGACCTATTATCTTAAAGTATTTACATAATGCTTAGTCATTTGTGGAAGCATAAAATTAAGATCAGAGTTACAATCTTTTTAAAATATGTAAATGACAAAATGACAAGTCCAGATTTAATTTTGATAGCTATTAAACTTAACTTTTAAAAACACATATACCTGAAACTTCTCTACATTGACCTTCAGATTCAGGTGGACGGATAACCTTATGAAGGACAAAGTCCTGTAAGTATAACAGTAAAACCAGTTTCTTGGTGGAAAACTAAGATAAGTCATACAGTACAGTATTTTACACAGTTTGAAACCATCTTTTTCATGAACATTCTGATATTTCAATGGTGCCAATAAGAACAGGGTTTTTCACCCCCTGATTTCAGAGAAAAATATTTATCAAAAACTGATATCCTCAAAAAGGTAATCCAAGAAGACTAATTTGAAGATAACTGATCTTATATCTTGAGATATAACACAAGGTATGTCACCAATATTAAATTCCTTTGGAATTCAAATATTCTGGGGGTGCCTGAATATCACCCAATTTTTATATATAAATTTTACTAGCCAAAGCTTCAGAAATGCCTACTTTCAAATCAATTATACATTTCTAAGGGCAAGTACCATGTCTTCTTTGTATCTCCAGCTTAGTATATGGTCATTATTCAATGAGTGATTCATTTAACCTTAGGATACTTCATTATTGTAAAGCAGTTGGATAATATAAGTTATTTATCTTAATATTTATGTCCCCCTGAAAGAATCCAGTGAACTCAATAATGAGCATGCAAATAAAATACTAAAATAGAAACCCAGATGACACTGGAAAACCAACTTCTCATGCATAATAACTAATTAAAAAATGATTATTGCTAAATATTCTACCTTTATCACATTTTAAAATTATGTGTAATTATTATGATGTGTTATATGTGATTACTAGATACAATCACTTAAATGTAGATTTAAATTTTCCACTGGGCTTTAAAAGTACTACCAAATACTTTAATTCAATCTAAAAAGGCATTGTATAATTCAGTTAAAACAATTATATTTTTCTTCTCAGATTAGAGTTAATATAAAAAAAGGTTTATTCAGCCATATTATTGAGCAAATTACAACAAATTCTTAATAACAAAGTTACCTGTTAACCTTCAAAAAGGAATTTGAATACTAAATTTATTTACTTTTACCCTGTGAGCCAGAGGCAAAAGAGATAAACCACATATGGCAATTAAAAATGCAACTCCAAATGACTAAGGTACGTTTCTATTGTATTCTAGAAATAAAGGCTTCCTGATATGTCCTCTAGTTATTTTTAGCACTCCACCACAGAGCTAACAGCTACTCTAGAAACTTGAAATTACCACCATCCACAAGAAAAAAATAAATTCACTGAACTAAAAAAAAGAAAAATCTGATCACATTCTCAAACCTAATGCCCCTAACTTCTATGTTTGCAATGACTAGTTTATTCTAAAATCAATCCTTGCCATGTTTTTCTTACTGCTTACTATTCCTTTTTTTAAGTGGGGGGAGGGCAGAGGAAGAGGGAGAGAAAAAATCTTAAGCAAGTTCCATGCCCAGGGAGTGAGCTGTGAGCTGGAGGCAGGGCTTGATCTCACAACCCTGAGATTATGATCTGAGCCAATATCAAGAGTCAGACGCTTAACCAACTGAGCCACCCAAGGTGAGCCTTATTGCTTACTAGTCTTTTCTTCACTTCTAGGGGGAAACCTGAGAAATAAAATTCAGGAGATATTTAAATAATCTTATGGCAGAAGAGGCAAATATACCATTAGCCAGAGAAGAGTAAAACCTGAAAACTTTTAGGGGCAACTAGGTGGCTGCCTCTCTCCCTCTGCCCTTCCCTCTGCTTGTGCGCTCTCGCTCTAAAATAAATAAGTAAATCTTAAAACAAAAAAAAACCCTGAAAACTTTTAAAAAGCATATTAGCTTCACTGCAGCATCTGATTAATAAAAACTAAATGCTTTCAATAACAACTTCTCTCAAGAAACCAGTGAACCTGGCCTAAAAGTTTGTAGCTACCCATTTTCTACTGACTTACAAAGTATGTTCAGAAACTTGTTTTCATTTCTTAATCAGTCTTGAAACAAAATATGAAACACTGCATATCCTGATTCTGCCCTTTCTCAAAGGCAGTAATCCCTATCAAAACTGATCTAAAATAAAGCATTTATGGGCGCCTGGGTGGCTTGGTTGGTTGGGCGACTGCCTTCGGCTCAGGTCATGATCCTGCAGTCCCGGGATCAAGTCCTGCATCCGGCACCCTGCTCGGCAGGGAGTCTGCTTCTCCCTCTGACCCTCTTCCCTCTCGTGCTCTCTATCTCTCATTCTCTCTCTGTCAAATAAATAAATAAAATCTTTAAAAAAATAAATAAAAAATAAAATAAAATAAAGCATTTATGTGATTAAGACTATTTAAAGCCCTATATTTAATATCAAGAATCACATCCAATGTATCTGTGTTTGAGATTTTCATATTTAAAGGAAAAAGCTGCCATCAATACAGGTTTAACAAACTACTAGATACAGCAGGAAAGACACGTGGCAATGTGGATGAAAGAAATGCCGAAGTTACATACTGAGAAGGTATAGTAATGATGTAAAATACTTTAATTTCAACTTTCCCCATTAAATATTATTCCTCTCAGTTCTGCTCTGAACAGGGAAACCCAGATAATTAACATATTTGGGATAAACTCTAAAGGACTGAGATGAAGCTAAGAACTTAGCCTTACATATTAATAATGACAGAAGTAAAAATGTTCCACAAAGCATTTTTATTTCAACTGGCAAAGAAAGGAAATAAAAGGAAGCAAATGACTTCAAGTAATAAAAGGCAGAAAGCTGGTTTTTAGTAGTTTGTTTTCGCTACATTAGTCATAGAAGGTTTAAAATCCAAAGTCATTAGTCTCGTGTCACTTATTTTTTTTTCAGATTTTATTTATTTATTTATTTAAAGAGAGCGCATGTAAGAGAGAGAGTGCGCACCCACGAGCAGGGGGAGGGGGAGGGGTAGATGCAGAGAGAGAAGCAGGCTCCCCACCCAGCAGGTAGCCCAAAGTAGGGCTCGATCCCAAGATCATGACCTGAGGTGAAGGCAGACGCTTAACCAACTGAGCCACCCAGGCACCTCCTCATGTCACTTTTAAAGTCTCAAAAACAACCCTAATCCTACCCACTGGCATCATTACAAATATATTAGTAGCATGATGGAAGTAGGCAGGCAGAAGCCAAAGCCAAGTGTCAAAAAATTAAAAAACCTTGTGAGCCAGGCTTAGATAACAAGGAAAAGAGCAGCAGTAACTCTCTTCCTAGGTCATGGAAAGAGTAAATAGGTCCTTTTTATTCCTCTCCAAGCCACATCCAGAGGAGGCACCTCTCCCGATTCCTTGATAACTAACCTCCATATTCTAATATATTCAAAGATTCTTTCCTTCGTCCATCCATTTTCTTCCCTTCATTCCAATTCTAACCAATTTAGTTTTCTGTTGAATGACCCCTTTTCTCCCCAAATTCCCTCATCTTATTCCTTTTCCGTCTGGGTTTGTTTTTTTTTTTTATCTGTTTACATATCTGGGTTTCTAATTCCACAATGAAGGAATATAAACTGTGGTTAAGCAAAGAAATTCTATGTTGAAATGGAAAAAACAACAACAACAACTGAATGTGGCCCTCTAATTTCCCCAATATAACATCTGCACCATACATACCTGTTTCCTAGTAATGCTGCCCCCCTCACTCATGAGAGCTAAAAAAAGTTCATTACTCACAAATAAGTTTACTCAAAAATAAGTTGATAAATGTTGCATATATGGAGTCGTAGAGAACTATTATCTAAATCAGCACTTCCCAACATTTATTTAAAGCAATAGTTCAACAAGGTGTTCCACAAAAAAATAATGCTTTCATAGTCAAATCACAAATCACACTAGGTTCTTAAAAGAGTCTAAGAAATCCTGAAGCGAAGAAATTTAACTTTATTATCCAGCTTTTCCCAAACCTAAGTTAATGAGTCCCTTTTTTGTCAACATTTATTAATACCTCACAGAACATGCATTTAGGAAATATTAATCCTAACCACCGATTAAAATATATCATGCAAAATATTATAACCTTATAATCTTAATGGTTCTCAAATGTGAGAACTTTTGAAAAGCCAAAAATGAATTTACATAGAAAATAATTAGCTTGCTAGGTAAAAATGACTCACTTTAAATATCATAGGTATACTGACCTTACCTAGGTTCATTTAAGAATTAGACTTTAATCACCATTTGTGACTTTTTTTTGAAGGGGAATGAAGAGCAAAATTTTCTTTAATGTCAAGTGTATCATATGAAATATAATATTCTACAAATATTAAGATATAAGACTATTGTCATTTATTTATTTTCATGTTTGATCTTCTCAAGTGGGAGAAAAGAAAGAGATTTTGTGACTTACAAAACCTAATTACTACAAAGGCATATTACATATGAATTTATCAGAATATATGTTACACAATAAAAAATTTTAGTGAAAATGTCAATTTTCCCCTTAAGGTTAATTACCAATTATTTACTTCACAGGTTTTAAAGAGTATATTTCAAAGTACACACATTTTACCTGAAAGCTCCGTAAAGTGGTCTGTACCAACAGACAAATGAACAAGGAGTAAAAAGCAAGAACCACAGGATACTCAATCCAAAATCAACCCCTCTTGTAGGATCAACACAAAACCAAGCCAAGCATCCGAAGATATTTAGAAAGAGTGTTACAGCGTGGACTGTGGAATCAAAAAACAAAATAGAAATGTTTACATTCAATTTATGAATTCATTCAACAAAAATTGTAAATGAAAAAATTCTTTCTTAGAGCAAATGTATTCCATCCCTTGTTTCTAGTTAGGATCTTTCAAAAAACATCGCTGTTTCTTACACATTTGATTTGAAAACAGTATATACAGGAAAAAGAGTCCTACTATATGTAATGTTTGGGAACAATTCTTCTGACCCTCTCCTGATGGGCAATTACCAGAGAAACACTGCCTTAAGGGATTCTTCCTTGAGAAGGAAACACGTGATATGCCTTTCTGATCCAAGGCCCCGCCAGGGAAAGAACCAGGACTTTGGAGGAAAAAGATCCTACACTCTGAATTACATTTTTACAGAGTAGGCCTGCAGACTCCTCCCAGAGTAGACTATACAAGGAGAAGAAAACTGGAGAAGTGCCCTGTACAATCTCACTGTAACATTTTTAAGCAATTAATTAGAATCACTGAACTAAAAATAACAATACAGTAGCAATTTCAGGGACTGTATAGTCAATCTCTCGGGAATATTCTTCATAGGGTTATCATTTTTTAAAATGCTGGGATAAATATGGTGTTTTGGTAGAGGATTAAATTTACTTTTAAAGAAAGGAAATAATGAATTTCAGCTGCTGTGGCAGATCTTTCTTTTAATTAACACAGTTAATGGAAAACTCTTCATATGTTGTTAATAATTACATATCCAGAAAGACCTAAAACAAAAAATCCGAGTACCATCTAACTATACTTTGATCCTAAAGAACTACATTTACCCATTATAATTAATAACTTTTAAAAAAGATTTTTAAGAAGTTTATTCACAAGCTGAATTAAAAGAAATAATTTTTTTTCAAAAGTTAAAATAATGTTCAATGTAAATTAATACAAGAAAAATATACCAACAAACTACTACTTGAATTAAAAATAAATGAAAAACCTAGTAAATCCAAATACAAAAATCTCAACTTACCTTAAAAACTTTAAAATCTTTTCAACTTAAATAAAAATAGTAATTAACAAAACAAGATAAAGACATACATTATAGGGTGCCTCTATATTTGCTTAAATGACTAGCTAAATATACAAACTCTAGAGTAAGAAAAGGGCACTAGAGGAAGAGTGAAAACATCTGGGTTATACAGATATACTATTGAGCTAATCAACCTCTACATTTCAATTTTTCAGCTACAGAAATACAGGAGCTCTTCCACATTTAAAACTCCATTCCATTCTATTACACAAAGAAGACTCTTTCTTATTAACTTTGTTACCATTAGGAGTTCTAACTCTCACAAAAGCTAGCTTACTAATAAATTTACTCACAATCTTCTGTCTCAAAATAAAAGTTTTTGTCAATGGCTTAAAAACAGATTTCAAAAGACCATGAAATAGAAAGTTACTATTTTTTAACATTAAATATCATCCAACTGCCTAAAAAAGTTTTATATATTCACATTACAATTCAAATTTCAACCTTAAGAGAATTTTTAAAGGTTTATCTCCTAATTTGCCTAAGAAAATATGGATATGTGTATTTAAGTTTCATTAAAAATTCTTCCAATTATTGATAAAAATTTCAATTTAATTTTGTGTAATCTATTAAAATTTCTTTCTAAATGTTTTCAGAGTAACCAAAAACCATGATCAACAAGTCATTTATTTGTACCCCAAAGAAAAGTAAAATGTCCAGGCCTACTTACTAAATAATCCACTTATACACAGATCAAAAAATATACAGAAAGGCAAGGTAATGTGAAACACATGATTCTCTGTTGCTAATTTCAATCCCATTCCAATCCACTTCGTGGATTCTAGGTGTACATATAACACTAAGAAACTTTTAGGGTATTTTGTTTACATGATTTGTAAGTTTTTAAGTTGAGTGATTCAACTTCATAGAAAATTTCCATATGCTTTTTTAAGCACTTAAATCTGTTATTAGTGGACCTAAATTTGTAACTATCACTACAATATTCTTCTTGATAAGCTCTGCATTATAACACAGACACCTAACATAGACAGATTTTAAACAGTATAATTATCTTCTTCACTAATTGATCTTTAAATGGCTTGTTTTCCCTTTTTTTAAGAATATACTCAAAGAGGTTAAGATTCATTTCACAGTGATAGTTCTAATTGCTTCAGTTCCTTTATAGAGTAAAATATTTATTTCAAGTAAGGTACCTTTGAAAGTATATCTTCATCTTATTTGGGTTTAAAACATAAATTACTTCTTCATTTTGGTACTTTGTAGGTTGCACAACATGGAAATCTAGACTCTTGGCTCTGGAGTCAAGCTATCCAACTCCAATCCTAATTGTTGTGTAGTCTTGAACAAGTTACTCCAATTCTCTAAGCTTTGGTTTCCTTATCTTAGGTAATATAATACCTGCTTCATAGTGTAGTTAGGATTTAATAACATCATGTATATAAAGTGATTAGTACTATGCCTGGCACAAATAAATCCTCAATAAATATTCTCTTTCATTATAACTTTTACTACAGTATGAAAGCACTCGTCAGCTCTGAAATCATTAACAGGCTGACACTTCTTGAAAGTGACTTATTAAAAGTGAAATTTAGAAACATCACTGAGCTGGTACTAGATCTTACTTTATTCCAGGTAATGCTTCCTTAAATATTGAGACCTCTTTAAATACTTTAAATAAGAGATTTGTCAACTCAACAGGATTTAGAAAAACTGTATTCTAAAAACCTCAGAAAGTTACATATTTATAAAACAAAACAGACCTACTTTGAAACAATTAGTACTAGTAAAGTAGCCATTCAATTAAAATTAATCACCTTTCCCATTCAATCTCTATTTACTAAATTCCTTGTAGAATTTTCTTCCAACCCTCTATCTCCGCCATCCAAAATATGTTTTTCCACTAGGTCAAAGAACTTATACTTAAAATGTTAGGCCAGGTCTGCCCATTAAAAAATAATTACTATATACATGCATATATTATATATTGATTAAATAAAATATATGGGTTGTTTACATGACATATATAAAATCAAAAGCTTTAATGTTAAAAGTATATAATACTGCCTACACTGGAGATTTAGCAAGATACTAGATCAACAACAAAATCTCAAAGAATAACTAAAGAGTTAAGAATGTACTATCCATAAGGGATCACTACTCACATTCTAAAGTAACTTCACATATGTGAAGAATGCTCTGAAAAGATTTTGAGGAAAACTGTCTCATTTATTTAGGAAGGGGAAAAAACGGCTTTTTTATAATTATACAGTAACACACATAAATTTCCTCCATCAAGAATGTACACTACAAAACCTCCACTAAACCCAGCAGTTATGCAGGTGAGAAGTCATGACAGCTACACCTCTCCTACTAACATAGTAACATTAAAAGGGACTGAGACTACTGTTTGCAATAAAAGTGAAACAGAGAATAAGTGGAAATTCTGTGTACCTAGAACAAACTGTTAACAGCTTGACATTTTACTTTAATTATTACATGAGTTGTAATTATACTCAACACAACGCAAGCACCACAGCCTAAATATATGTCCTAATGTTCTATTTAGTAAAATATCCTACATTAACTATGACTTCCGATAATAAAAGTACTTATCAACCACTTGAAAATGAAAAGTAAATTGTGCTCAAAGCTCTAATAAAAATTATAATAATATTTTATGGCCCTTTTAAAAAGTCATAATGCTTCAAACAGCCTTCATTTCATATAATTTTTTCAAAACAAGTATTACCTAGATAGTATTTTACAACTATTCCTTTTTCCTCAAAAAAATACTATATATGTGACAGAGAAGTCCTTTCCTCAAAAGAATGCCAGTTCTCATATATGCTTTCATATATGCTTTCAGTTTAGATTGTCACATACAGTATAATTTTGCAATACCTAAATATGTTTCACTCTGAAAATTAAGAGCTATACCAAAAAACCTATTTGTGATACTATCCTTAATATCTGAATTCCAAAAAGGGTGGTTTTTGACAATAAAACATAAACTCTGTTGAATATACAATTTATTTTATACTCACACATCCACAAGTAGTACATAATCTTTACTGTCTTCTGGAATTCTACAGGAATGTCTACAGAAAAATCCTGATAAAAACAAGGTCCCACGGGAAAATTGCCAGGGAGAGGTGGCCAATTATTTTTTCTGCCTGCAAATTTAAAAAAAAAAAATTATATTAGGACCAAGATGTGCTATTCTTATTTTTGGTTTCATAATAAATAACATAATTTGTTCTTTTAATAGATGTTTTATAAATCGAATGCTGCATCTCTACATTCCTATATTGGTACAGCTTTGAAAGCCAAGCTTTGTATTTTTAAAAATTTTCCCAAAGGGGGCGCCTGGATGGCTCACTTGTTAAGTGTCTGCCTTTGGCTCAGGTTATGATCCCAGGATCCTGGGATGAAGCCCCACATCTGATTCCCTGCTCCGCGGGAAGCCTGCTTCTCCCTCTCCCACTCCCCCTGCTTGTGTTCCCTTTCTCTGTCAAATAAATCAAATCTTTAAAAAAAAAAAAAAATTTTTTTTCCCCCAAAGTAGGGGCACATGGCTGGCTCAGTTGATAGAGCATGTGACGACTGTTGGATCTAGTGCTGTGGGTTCAAGTCCTGCGTTGGGTGTAGAGATTACTTAAAAATAAATCCTAAAAAAAAAAAAAAAAAAAAAGGTTTTTTCCCCAGAGTTTCACTTTAGAAAACATTAGATGGCAAAATATTTTTTCCAGTGTCATGTAATGTTTAGCAGGAACCATTTATGTACATAAATGGTTTCTAGATACAAGAAACAAAAAAAGAGCACAAAGACATACCCTGTGACTCTACCCTAAAAACAGACTTATTTCTCAAAGTCCCAAGAGTCTGGCTGTCATGTGAAGGTCATGCAGTTTTTAAAATATCTACAATTTCCTCTTCAGCATCTTAAGTGTTTGAATATAATTCCTAGCCCATGTCGAGAGGGAAGAACAGCTTCTGAATCTTTTGAGTTTTCTACTGTTAACTCCATGAAGAAACACACAATTAACTAATACCAAAGAATCAAATTTGGAAATCCCAAAGTCTGAAAAAATATTAAAAATATCCATGTAAGAAAACCATGAAACTAGGAGAAAATATGAAACATGAGAAGGGAGCTAAGGAATTATAACACCTTCAAAAACCTAGAGGAAAAATAAATTCAAATTATGAGGAGGGAAAATGTGTCTTTATAAAGAAATGAAACAGAAAATAGGGCTTGGGAAGCAGTGGGAGCAATAAAAACACTAAAATTAAAGCAAGAAGTCTAAACATTAAAAACAAGGTAAACACAACACCTAAAGGCCACTTCTCATTTTAGAAATTATATGCCACAATTTTTGAAAATTTGATTTTATATACTTTGTATAGGTGAAGAAAACTTTACAGTGGAAAACAAGAATGACCTATGTCTGATTCTTCCCACCATGTCTGTGCTATTTATAATTCTTTCCAAATTTCATATTCATTTCTCATACAAGTCTCACACTATTTGAGAGGAGCAGAGAATAGCAAAGTAAGAACTAGAATCTGAAAAAAGAAGTGCCTAGCAATTTTTTGGCTAGAGGGCATTGGGTACCTTAAACTCTTGAAGACTTGGTAAAATCTGAAGACATCTATAAAATCTTACATTTCTTCATAAATTTAAGAGTAGAAATAACAAGAGAATAATAACTATACCACCCTTCAGGGAATTATAATTAAATGAGTTAATAGATAATAAGTACTTACATGTGTAACATACTAAAAGTCTAACTCTTAATTTCCCGCTCTTTGTTACTATCTTTACTAAAATATCTCCCATAGAAATAACTTATATTAGTCAATACTAAGGATATAGGATAGATTTTATTACAGGTATTTCAGAAACACTGATCTCAAATAAATCCTTAGTTTCTCCTTTTACAGATGTGGTCTCTGATGTTGCAAGCCAACAAAATGGCCAAGGATGAATGTGTCTTCACAAGGCCCTAGGCTTACACACTTTTTTTTAATAGTCTTTGAATATATAAATTTCATTTTTAGTTTTAAATTCCCTAGTTAACATACAATGTAATACTAGTCTCAGGGGTACATTATAGTGGTTCAACACTTCCATACAATACCTGATGCTCATCACAGCAAGTGCCCTCCTTAAACCCCAACCCCACCCACCTCCCCTCTGGTAACCATCAGTTTGTTCTCTACAGTTGTCCTTGGTTTGCCTCTTTTTCCCCCTATGACTGTTAGTTTTGTTTCTTAAACTCCACATATGAGTGAAGTCATATGGTATTTGTTGTTCTCTGACTTAGGCTTACACAATCTAAGATAAGGAAGAAATAGTTCAGTATATTATTGCTGACCTAGCTCTGTCATTCCATCACTATCCTAGACATAGTAACAATGACTTATCTAGCTCTTTAACCCCTTAGCCAGACACTGCTATCTTTCTCTAAGATACACCCTTGAAGTGGCCTTTGGTAGTCACAGTCTAAATAGATTTCATAGCAAATGATCAATTCAGTACTTATTTCTGTGGTATCACTGAGAAACCTGAGGCTTCCCAAAGTCATGTCACACATTTTTTTAATATGATTTGACAGGCATGTTATACTTCTGAGGACAAGGCACATAATTAGAAACAGTAATAAACAAAAAGTAAGAGTCAAATTTAGGGCACACCCTTAAAGCTTCAATAGACTCAAAGAGGGCCCAAGTGCAGAATCAAAGGCTCCTGGCCAAACCCCAAAATTATCATGTTCACATTCACTTTCTGTGTGATAAGGCTAACACTGTTATAATCTATCAAAAGACTATGCAAATCAGCCAAGATCAGAGAGCTACAGAGTAACAAGAAGGAAATCTCCTGTCTGATCTTGCTAGAACAGGAAAAAATGCCATGGCTTTATCCATAAACCAAATGACTTAGAGCTAGCACAGGCATAATTTAAAGTGTTTAAAAGTTATTTTTATTTCAAACTTCTTTGGATACTACCATGTTGACTGAGATTTTGCATTTCTCGTTCTCGACGATCTAATTCTGCTGCTTTTCTTTCTAGTTCTTCTTGGCGCTTAAGAAGCTCAGCTTGGGCCAAAGCATGTTCCTTAAACAAACAAACAAACAAAACATCAGTGAATGAATAGGTTGTCAGAGTTAGAAAATCCGATAACATGCCTATGCTCTCTACTCTCTCTCTCCCTCTACAATGCCAGAAACTTTTTTTTAAGTTTATTTACTTTTTAGTCATCTCTACATCCAATGTGAGGCTTGAACTCAGGACCCCAAGATCAAGAGTCCTACAATGTCAGAATTAAATTCAAATGCTCTTCCAAAATACAGGAATTCAGGGGTGCCTGGGTGGCTCAGTTGGTCATGGGGCTCCCTGCTCAGTGGGGAGCCTGCTTCTCCCTCTCCTCCCCACTCGTGATCTCTCTATCTCTGTTGCTATCTCTGTCTCTCTCTCTCAAATAAATAAAATCTTAAAAAAAAATACAGGAATTCACTCTAGGTTACATCTTCAGAAGACAAGGAAATACGTGACTGATTTTTGTTTGTTTTTAAGATTTTATTCATTTATTTTTCAGAGAGAGAAAAAGAGCACAAGCAGGGGGAGCGGCAGGCAGAGGGAGAAGCAGGCTCCACACAGAGCATGGAGCCCGAAGTGGGGTTTGATCCCAGGACCCTGTGATCATGACCTGACCTGAAGGCAGATGTTTAACTGACTGAGCCACCTAGGAATCCCTGATTTGGGTTTTTCTGGTTATGAAAACCATCAGCGAGAATATTGGGACATTTAGAACAGGACAAAATTCTCTCAGTAAGAGTAGTTAGAGTCCTAATTGGGAAAATAAAATTAAGGTAACCTCTGTGCCTAAATGAGAATGAAGAACAAAGGGAACAACTGAGGCAAAACAGACAAAGTGAGAAAATGACAACTGAATTGCCTCTTAAGAATTGGTTTGAATGGTGCCTAAGGTTTCCAATTCAAGAATATACAGTATCTTCTATTTTAGAAGACAACGAGATGAAAGAAGGATATGATTAAGAAATTCTGGTTTGTAACTCCATCTGCCTTTATGTAATACAAGGCATCCTATTCATCTCCTTTATTCTCCTATTTTTACCACCTGCTACTTCCTACCACTGTCCTTTGCTTAGCCATTACAACTCTTTTCCAATAGTTTATATTATCTTATCATTGGTACTATAATAGCATTGTGCATTAAAGAGTAAACCCAACAAAAGGCAACAAAAATTTCCCTAAAGAAATTGTTCCTCAAGAGGATATATGAATTCAGTAACTGCTAATAACAGTATAAAGTAAATATTATAAGCTGAAAAAGAACTGTATTATAGGGTTGACTAACTAACCCACACTCAAAAGTAAGTTAAAAATTAAATAAGGCAGGAGCACCTGGGTGGCTCAGCTGTTAAGCGTCTGCCTTCAGCACAGGTCATGATCCCAGAGTCCTGGGATCGAGCCCTGTGTCCGGCTCCCTGCTCAGTGGGAAGCCTGCTTCTCCCTCTCCCACTCCCTCTGCTTGTGTTCCCTCTCTCACTGTGTCTCTGTCAAATAAATAAAATCTTAAAAAAAAAAAAAAAACCAAGTAAGGCAAAAAAAAAAAAAATTAAGTAAGGCAACATATAAAGAATTCTTCCGGGCGCCTGGGTGGCTCAGTTGGTTAAGCAACTGCCTTCGGCTCAGGTCATAATCCTGGAGTCCCGGGATCGAGTCCCGCATCGGGCTCCCTCCTCAGCGAGGAGCCTGCTTCTCCCTCTAACCCTCCCCCCTCTCATGTACTCTCTCTCTCTCATTCTCTCTCAAAATAAATAAATCTTTAAAAAAAAAATTCTTCTATTCTGAAGATGTTGATACTGTAATTTCCAAAACAAATTTACACACATAACATGAACTAACCTTTGCAATCTGTGTATAAGTTGGATGTTCCTCTGTTGGTTTCATTATTGCTGGTTGTGTACTGGGTACATTAGGCATTTTCACAGTGCCTGGTGGAGGCTAGGAAGATTAAGAAAAGGACAAATTATATAACACAGAGATCCAATTTTAACTTCTTTCAAAAGGCCTAACCCTAACAAAAAGCAAAACGCCAAGAACTCCTCTCTTCTTCCTCTAGTGTGTAGTAAAGTGCTGCTTCAGCTCTCCATCTCCATTTTCTCAAACTCACTCATTCCTCAACTCTCCAATTGGCTGCTACCTCTACCACTGCACCACACACACTCTCCTCCAGGATGCCACGTGTAGAAACACAAAACAAAACCTTGAAGTATCACTTTTTAGTAAAATACAGATAGTGCCAAACTGAAGAATTTACATCAAGGTTAATTGTTAACTCTTTCCACCAAAGAAAGGTACGTGCCAGGGCCCTAAAAAGTTAATAGGAGAGGTTGGCTGGGAAGACGGCAGAGAAGGAGGACCCTAAACTCGGCTCCTCCAACAGATACAACTAGGTAACACCCACAGCAGTGGAAATAACCCAGCAAACAGCCCAAAGGATGCCAGAACACACTCCACAGCGAAGGGTAGGGAAGAGTCCACAACAAAGGAGGTATAAAGAGTGAAGACAGAGTCTGGGAGCAAAAGGGACAGCAGCCTGCCGCAGCGGAGAAGGAGCCAGCGGCACAGAGAAGAGAGGCAGACAGATCTTCATACTAACTAGGAGGATGAATCTCCATATTTGCCTTTGAAATTGCATGGATTCTTAAAACCAGCAGGACTTAAAACCTAGAATTTTAAAAACCAGCATGCTCAGCTCTGGGTAAGCCCAGAAGGTGTTAGGAAACAGAGTCCCTCATCTTAAAGAGACAGGATGAAAGACAGCCTATGCAGATGCAGTGTAGAACCAGCAGTTTGAAAAATGCCACAGGCAGACAAGAAGGACAGAGATTTGCTCATCTCAGAGCACGGGCCTAGAAAGACAGGTATCATGGGGAGACCCCTCCAGGAAAAAAGGAGCTGGCAGGTGACATTTTTCTCCCCTGCTCCCCCGCATAAATAACAGCCACCTGCGGAAACCAACACTGTGTGGGCGGCCACATGCTACTTAAATTGCTTACACCAAACCGAGCCCCGCCACACGTGCTTTGGCAGATCAGCCCTTCCCAGGCATGCTCCCCTGAGTTGTGGTGCTGTGGGGTCCCTCCCCGAGAAGACCACCCTGCCAATACCACATCTCCTGACCCGCTTGTTTTGCAGGACCACAGTTCCAGCAGTGGCAGGTATTGTTTCACACGTAGACCACTGCACACCTTGCTACTCACAATAGGTAAAGACAGCATCAGCAAACAATTGGACTGAAGGGAGAAGATTCCAGAACTCAACAGCAGAGCACCTACAACACACCCTGGGGAACAGGGACCCTGCACTACAGGGCACTATAATACTTCTTCAAAGACTACTATTGTTATGAGTAAGGTAAGTAGCTGACTTCTCTAACACTGAGAAACAGACACAGAAAGTCAAACAAAATGAGAAGACAGAGAAAAATCTCCCAAATGAAAGAACAGGACCAAACCACAGCTAGAGACCAAAGCAAAATGGATATAAATAAGATGCCTGAAAGAAAATTTAAAGTAATGATCACAAAGATACTCACTGGACTGGAGAAAAGAGCGGAGGATATCAGTGAGACCCTTAACACAGAGATAAAAAAGAACCAGAGGTCAAGAACACAATAAGTGAAATTAAAAATACACTTATAATAAAATAAATAGCAGGCTTGATGAAGCCAAGGAATGAATTAATACCTGGAAGACAGAGTAACACAAAGTAACCAAGTTGAGCAAAGGAAAGAAAAGTATATAAATTGAGAACAGTATTAGGGAATTCAGCAACTCTATCAAGCCTATCAAGCATAGTAACATCCACATTACAGGGACCTCAGAAGAAGAGAGAGGCAGAAAATTTATTTGAAGAAATAATAACTGAAAACTTCCCTAATGTGGTAACAGATATCCAGATCCAGGAGGCAGAGAGATCCTCCAAAAAATTCAACCCAAGGAGGTCCACACCAAGACACACAGCAATTAAAATGGCAAAAAGTAGGGATAAAGAAAAACATTTAAAGCAAGAGAAAAGAAGACAGTTACATACAAGGAAAATCCCATAAGGCTACAAGTGAGTTTTTCAGCAGCAACTTTGCAGGCCAGAAGGGAGTGGCATGATACATTCAAAGTGGTAAAAGAGAAAACTCTGTAGCCAAGAATGCTCTATCCAGTAAGGATATCATTCAGAATAGAAAGACAGATAAAGAGTTCCTCCAAAAAAACAGACCACTAAACCAGCCCTATAAGAAATTTTATTATTATTATTTTTAAAGATTTTATTTATTTATTTGAGAGAGAGTGAGAGAAGGAGAGCACATGAGAGGGGGAGGGTCAGAGGGAGAAGCAGACTCCCTGCTGAGCAGGGAGCCCGATGCGGGACTCGATCCTGGGACTCCAGGATCATGACCTGAGCCGAAGGCAGTCACTTAACCAACTGAGCCACCCAGGCGCCCCCCTATAAGAAATTTTAAAGAGCACTCTTTGAGTGAAAAAGAAAAACCATAAGTGAGAGTATGAAAAGTAAAAAGCACAAAAGCAATAAAAATCAGTATTTCTATAAAAATCATTGAAGAGATTCAAAAAATAAAAGGATGTGAAATATGACACTATACACCTAAAAGGTGGGAGGAAGAGGAGTAAAGAATGAGTTTAAACTTAAGCAACCATCAACTTAATATAGACTGCTATATGCAGAAGATGTTATACACAAACCTAATGGTAACCACAAATCAAAACCCAGTAATAAATATACAAAGACTAAAGAGAACGGGATCCAAACATATCACTAAAGAAAGCCAATGAACCTTATTCCTATAAATAGCAAGAGAAGAATCAGAAAATCTATAGAAACAACCACAAAACATGTAACAAAATGGCATAAATACATATCTATTAATAATTACTTTGAATGTAAATGGACTAAATACTCCAATCAAAAGACATAGTGTGACAGAGTGGATATACAAATAAGACCCATGTATATGCAACTTACAAGAGACTCATTTCAGACCAAATGACACCTACAGATTGAAAGTGAGGGGACAGAAAAACATTTACCATGCAAATGGAAGCCAAAAAAAAAGCCAGAGTAGCAATATTTTTATTGGACAAAATAGACTTAAAGACCACAGGAGACAAACAAGGACACTATGTAATAATGAAGGGGACAATCCAACAAGAAGATACAACTGTAAATATTTATGCCCCAACATGGGAGCACCCAAATACATAAAACAGTTAACAACAAATATAAAGGAACTAAACAAGAGTAATACAATAATGGTCTTAGTAGGGGCCTTTAACACCCTACTTGCATCAATGGACAGATCATCCAAACAGAAAATCAACAAGGAAAGAATGACTGTGAATGACACACTGCACCAGGTGGATTTAAGACATATTCAAAACATTCCATCCTAAAAGAGCAGAATACACATTAAAGTGCACACTGGACATTTTCCAGAATAGATCACATATGAGGCTACAAAAAAACTCTAAAATTCAAAAAAATCAAAATCATACCATGCATCTTTTCTGACCACAATGCTATAAAACTAGAAATCAATTACAAGAAAAAATTTGGAAAGAGCACAAATACATGGACATTAAATAAACATGCTATAAAACAATGAATGGGTCAAACCAAGAAATCAAAAATTACATGGAAACCAAAGAAAATGAAAACACAATGGTCTAAAATCTTTGGGATTTTAGATGCCATTTAGGTGCCTGGGTGGCTCAGCTGGTTGAGCGCAGGACTCTTGACTTCAGTTCAGGTCATGGTCTCAGGGTCGTTGGATCGAGCCCTACGTCAGGCTCCATGCTCACCAGAGAGTCTGAGATTCTCTCTCTTCCTCTGTCTCTCCCCCACTTCACCCCTGCTCACACACTCTCTCTCTAATAAAGAAATTAAATCTTTCAAAAAAAAATAAAATAGAATCTTTGGGATGCAGCAAAAGTATTTTTTTAAAGATTTTATTTATTTATTTGAGAGAGAGAATGAGAGAGAGAGAGCACATGAGAGGGGGGAGGGTCAGAGGGAGAAGCAGACTCCCCACTGAGCAGGGAGCCCGATGTGGGACTTGATCCCGGGACTCCAGGATCATGACCTGAGCCAAAGGCAGTCGCTTAACCAACTGAGCCACCCAGGCACCCTGCAGCAAAAGTATTTCTAAGAGAAAAGTTTATAGCAATACTGACCTACCTCAAGAAGCAAGAAAAATCTCAAGTAAATGACCTAACCTTACACCTAAAGGAGGTAGAAAAAGAAGAACAAACCCAAACCCAGGAAAAGGAAGGAAATAAAAATTAGACCAGAAATAAATGACATAGAAACTAAAAAAACAATAAAACAGATCCATGAATCTAGGAGCCAGTTCTACGACAATATCAACAAAACTGATAAATCCTTCAAGGCTCATTACAGGAAAAAAAAAAAAAAAAGGACTCAAATAAACAAAATTACTAATGAAAGAGGAGAAATAACAACCAACACCACAGAAGTACAATCAATTTTAACAATATTATGAAAACTTCTATGCCAAAAAATTGGACAGCTTAGAAAAAAATAAATTCCTGGAAATATATAACCTGCTAAAACTAAAGCAGGAAGAAACAGAAAATCTGAACAGCCAGCAATGAAATTGAATCAAAAAGTAGTAGTTAAAAAACCAAAGTCCAGAATAAACCATCCTCTTGCACCAAAGATGTCTCAAGAATTCTTGGTAGTCAGCTCCGGACCTCACCCCACCAAATTTCACCTATATTCCAAAACCCCATCAAGAAGAACACCCCCTGGACTTAACATCACCCACTCCAGATTTCCCCATCAGTATCTCTCCACTTAGCACGAGACTCCGTCCCTACGATGACTTCACATCAACAGATGATTCTTACCACCCACAGAAATACTTCCTGACTTCCTGTCAGCCTTAGATTCAGCTGCCTCCCCTAGCTAGGGACATCTCTACGCCCCTATTCAGCAGGAGGACGTTACAGAAAATGAGAACTTCTGCCTCCAACAACCTTAGATTTAAGGGTCAAAATTGCTCAGGGAGGAAATGATGAGGGAGCAAAAGGAGCTAGGTGAAGACAAAGCATATACAACCTCTCCCACCCCACCCCACTCCCCCCCTGGTGTGTGACATTCTTCCAGGAATCTCCCAACTGTTTTAATGTTAATACCTTGGTGCGAGAGAAACAAGCTTGACAATGGCTCTGATATTTTGTAAGTCAGTCCTCTTTAGTATAGGAAAGTTCTTATGAAACCTCCCTTTTCCTTACTTGCCCCAACACGGGGACAGGACCCATGCTTTAATAAACCAACATTTTGCACCAAAAAAAAAAAAACCCCAAAAAACATAAAAAAACAAAGTCCAGGACCAGACGACCTCACAAGCGAATTCTAACAAACATTTAAGGAAGAGTTAATACCCATTCTTCTCAAACCTTCCCAAAAAATGCAAGAGGAAGGAAGACTTCCAAATTCATTCTATGAGGCCAATATCCCCAATACCAAAACCAAATAAAGATACCACTAAAAAAGAGAACTACAGGCCAATATCTCTGATGAACATAGATGGGAAAGTCCTTAACAAAATATTAACAAACCAAATCCAACAATGTATTTAAAAAATCATACACCAAGATCAAGTGGGATTTACTGCCAGGATGCATGGGTGGTTCAATATTTGCAAACCAATCAACGTGATACATCACATCAATAAGAAAAGGATAAAAACCAAATGATCATTTCAACAGATGCAGAAAAAGCATTTCACAAAGTACAATATCCATTTATGGATAAAAACCCTCAACAAGGTAGGTCTAGAGAGAACATATCTCAACATAATAAAGGCCTTATACTAAAAACCCAGAGCTAACATCATACTCAGTAGGGATAAACCGAGAGCTTTTCCTCAAAGGTCAGGAACAGGACACGGATGTCCACTCTCACCACTTTTATTCAACATAGTATGGGAAGTCCTAGCCACAGCAATCCTACAACAAAAAAAAAAGGGGGTGCCTGGGTGGCTTAGTTGTTAAATGTCTGCCTTAGGTTCAGATCATAATCCTGGAGTCCCAGGATGGAGCCTCACATCAGGCTCCCTGCTCAGCACGGAGTCTGCTTCTCCCTCTGCCCCTCACCCTGCTCAGGCATGCTCTCTCTCTCTCACTCACTCTCTCTCAAATAAATAAAATCTTAAAAAAAAAAAAAAAAAGGTTGGGGTACCTGGGTGGCTCAGTCAGTTGAGCATGTGACTCTTGATTTCAGCTCAGGTCATGATCTGAGGGTTGTGAGATGGGTCCACATCTGGCTCTACACTCAGTGTAGAGTCTGCTTGAGATTCTCTCTCCCCCTCTGCCTCTGTTCCTCCCCCCCCAGTCATGTGCATGTGTGCACACGCTCTCTCTCTCCCTCTCTCTCTCAAAATAAATAAATAAAATCTTTAGGGGAAAAAAGGGAAATAAAAGGTATCCAGATGGTAAGGAAGAAGTAAAACTTTTGCTATTTGCAGATAACATGATACCCTATATAGAAAATCCAAAAGACTCCACCAAAAAACTACCAGAACTGATAAATGAATTCAGTAAAGTTGCAGGATACAAGTATCAATGTACAGAAATCTGTTGCATTACTTTTTTTTTAAGGGGGGGGAGGAAGGGGCAGAGGGAGAGAGAGAGAGAGAGCTCCAGGGGACTATCTCACAACCCTGAGATCATGACCCGACCCAAAATCAAGAGTCAGATGCTCAAGTGACTGAGCCACTCAGTGCCTCTGTTGCATTTCTATACACTAATAATGAAGCAGCAAAAAGAGATATTAAGAAAACAATCCCATTTGTAATGCACCAAAAATAATGATACCTAGGAATAAACCTAACTAAAAAGGTGAAAGACTTATACTCCGAAAACTATAAAGCACTGATGAAAGTAAGTGAAGACAACACAAAGAAATGGAAAGATATGCCATGCTCATGGATTAGAACAATTATTGTTAAAATGTCTATACTACCCAAAGCAATCCACACATTTAATGCAATCCCTATCAAAATACCAATAGCATTTTCCACAAAACTAGAACAAACAATCCTAAAATTTGTATGGAACCACAATGACCTCAAATAGCCAAAGCAATCTTAAAAAAGAAAAACAAAACTGTAGTTATCACAATCCCAGATTTCAAGTTATATTACAAAGCAGTAGTAGTTAAAACAGAATGGTACTGACATAAAAACAGATACATTAGAGATCAACAGAATAAAAAATTATATGGTCCAATCTCTCACAAAGGGGGAATGAATATACAATGGGAAAAATACAGTGTCTCCAACAAATGGTGTTGGGAAAGCTGGACAGCCAAATGCAAAAGAATGAAACGGGACCATTTTCTTTCACCATACACAAAACTAAACTGAAAATGGATTAAAGACCTAAATGTGAGACCTGAAACAATAAAAATCCTAGAAAAGAGCAGAGGTAGTAATCACTCTAATATCGGCTAGCAATATTCTTGTAGATATGTTTCCTGAGGCAAGGGAAATAAGAGCAAAAACAAAACATCTGCATCAAAATAAAAAGCTTCTGCAAAGGAAACAACAAAATTAAAAGGTAACCTACACAATGGGAGAAGATATTTGCAAATGACACAACCAATCAAGAGTCAGTACCTAAAATACATAAAGAACTTATATAACTCAACACCAAAAAAAACACAAGTAATCTGATTGAAATGGACAGAAGACATTAACAGACATTTCTCCAAAGAAGACATCCAGATGGACAATAGACACATGAAAAGGTGTTCAAAATCATTCATCAGGGAAATGCAAATCAAAACTACCATGAGATACCACCTCACACAGCTCAGAAGGGCTAAAATCAAAAGCATAAGCAACAAGTCTTGGGGAGGATATGAAGAAAAAGAACCCTCTTGCACTGTTGGTGGGAATGCAAATTCATGCAGCCATTGTGGAAAATTGTATGGAGGTTTCTCAAAAAAATTAAAAATAGAACTACTCTATAATCCATGAATCACACTACTGGATATTTACCAAAAAATACCTAAACAATAATTCAAAGGGATACATGTACCTCTATGTTTATTTATAGCAGCGTTATTTACAATAGCCAAATTATGGAAGCAGCTCAAGTGTCCATCGATAGATGAATGGATAAAGATGTGTATACACACACACTGTAATGCTATTCCGCCATAAAAAAGAATGAAATCTTGCCATTTGCAACAACACAGACAGATCAAGAGAGTGTAACGCTGAGTGAAATAAGTCAGAAAAAGACAAATATATTATGATCTCACTTGTATGTGGAATTTAAGAAACAAATGAGCAGATGAAAAAATAGAGGGACAAACCAAGAAACAGACTCTTTACTATAGAGAACAACTGATGGTTACCAGAGGCGAGGTGGGTGGAGGCATGGGTGAAATAGGGGAGGGGGATTAAAGAGTACACTTATCATGATTTTTAAAAAAATTATTTTTAAAAAAGTAAATAGGAGTGCTTTTGACAGAACTCCACTAATACCCTTTGAAAAGACTAAGAGGGGAGGCATTAGGGAGATGGAAAACAGACTGCACAACCTCCACTCTGCCAATGGGGACCAGCAGTATTTGAAAGCAGCTGCAGTATCAAAAAGCAAATAGATATCTACAAGTCCACCAAAGAGGAATTGGTTAAATTACTATATAAACATACCACGCAGCCATCAAAAGGAATGAGTTAGAGTTACAGAAGACTGCCTTTTAAATAATGAATGAAATAAAGTGAACTACAGAATGCATATGACCATTTTTTGCTTTTATAAACACACACTTGTACACACCCAGAAAAATATCTGAAAGCTCTCAGCAAACTGGTGTGAGAGGGATTTGCACCTTTTGCTTTATACACATCTCTATTATATACCCCCCCAATATACTGCTTTTTTTTAAGTTAAAAAATATATTTTTATGGGTGCCTGGGTGGCTTAGTCAGTTAAGCGTCTGCCTTTGGCTCAGGTCATGATCCTGGAATCCCAGGATCGAGCCCTGCATTAGGCTCCCCACTCAGCGGAGAGTCTGCTCCTCCTTATGCCCCTCACCCTGCATGTTGCTCTCTCTCTCTCGCTCACTCTCTCTCGCTCTCAAATAAATAAAAATCTTTTTTTTAAGATTTTATTTATTTATTTGAGAGAGCGAGAATGTGCGAGAGAGAGCACATGAGAGGAGGGAGGGTCAGAGGGAGAAGCAGACTCCCTGCTTAGCAGGGAGCCCGATGTGGGACTCGATCCCGGGACTCCAGGATCATGATCTGAGCCGAAGGCAGTCGCTTAACCAACTGAGCCACCCAGGAGCCCAAAAATCTTTTTAAAAAATTAAAATATATATATATTTTTAAGTATTCTTTTAAATGGCCATAGGAAAAGGAAAACAGAAAGAAAAAAAGGAAAAGAGAAAGAAAGCACACGAGCAAGTAGCTGCAAAGGGAAGTTCAAAAATCAGAACTGTCAAAGCCAGAAGACCCCACCAATGCACCAGGATTGTATCCTGTCACAGCAAGTAGCAGTCCTGAAAAGGAAGCCAGGCACAGTGGAAGAAATAACCGGAGAATACAGCTAATTCTAAAATTCGTATGAAAAAGCCAAGGGCTAAGAATAGGTCAAACAATTCTGAGGAAGAATAGAGCAGACCTATGATATCAAAGCTTATCATAAGGATACAGTAATTAAGAGGGTGGTATAGATGGCAAAGATACAGAAATATACCAATAAACAGAAGGGACACAGAAATAGACTCACACAAATGCAGAAACTTGATATCCAACAGAGGGGATACTCACTGTAAGACAGTGGAGAAATAACGTATTAGTCAATAAATGATGCTAGGAAACTGGCTACCCAGATGTAATAGTGAAGCTAGATTTCCTACTTCACACCACACAAAAATAAATTCCAGGTGGATGATCTAAGAGTAAAAAAGCAAAACTTAAATACTTTTAGGGGAAAAAAATTACGTGAATATTTTTATGAACTTAAGAGTACATAAGAGCTTCTTGAATGTAAGCTCTAGGAATCTCTATGTATTTTGTCAGTGATGTACCTCCAGTGCCTAAAACAATGCCTGGAACACAGTAAACGCTCATTAAGTACTTGTTAAATCAAGATTAGAAAAACACACAAACAATAAAGATAGACAAGTTCAACTACAGGTATCCCCCCTTTTCTGAAAGTTCCCTTTACACCACTTCAAAAGACCTACATTAGTACAGTGACAGCTTTTTTCATATAATCAAAGAAAATCAGATTTCCTTAGGTTAGAGAAAACAGGTACTAATGTAGGTCTTTTGTAAAAGTAAAGTGGTGTAACAGGAAGTTTTGGAGAGCAGGGAATACCCTTCACTTTTTGCTATTTTGGCTTACAAGAAGTTTCATAGGTGTGCTCTACTTTTCAATAATGGGGGAAACGTGTACATTCAAACTTAACATCAAGTGAAAAGTCAAATCACAGGCTAGAGAAAATTGGTTATAATGCATATATAATGCTATGCAGAATACATAAGGAATTGTTACAAATTCATAGAACTATAAACTACTAACAGAAAAATAAGCACAAGATCTGAACAGGCAGCACAAAGAAGAAAACAAGAATGGTCAATAAAAATATTAATTAATGGTTCAAACTCACTAGTAATCAACAGATGAGAAAACAGTGACATATTTCACAACCATGAGATAGAAAAACATGAAGTTTGAAATACAAAAATTTGGAATTCCAGTATATATACAATGACAGCATATATAAAAATTAAAGCACATAACCAAGATAGCATTTCAAAACAACAGGAACAACAAAGATTACCAAAATGGTGCCAAGACAATTATTTAAATGTTTAGGGGGGAAAAATCAGTATTCTGTATCTCACCAGAATAAATCTCAAATGGTTATTTTTTTTTGTTAAACTATAAAAACACTAGAACATAGCATAGTTCTATAATACAGATGATATGTTATAGATGATATATAGATGACTTTCTGATCTTGGGTTGGAGCAAAGATAGTCTAAATATTTAAAAGGGATGAGGGGAAAGAAATCATAATGAAAAGGTAATATATCTAATAAATACTTCGAAGTTGGATGATATAAAGCATTTCATAACCAAGATTAAAGGGCAAAATCTAATAAGCAAAACATATAACTGTCAATTGGTTAATACACTTCATCACATACAAATCAATAAAAAAAAACAGATGAACATGTTACTGAAGAAAAATGCATTTTAAAAAGCCCTCAACAAGCAGCTTACAAAATACTTACAAAAAGTAAATAAACATATTAAAAATGTTAACCCCTCATTAGTAATCCAAAAAAATGTAAGCTTCATCTAATTATTTTTAGGTCATTATTACCGTAAGATTATCACATTTTGGAAAAGATCTAAAATGGGTATTCTCACACAATGATAATGGGATTATAAACTAGTTCATATAATAATCCTGGAGCTTAATCTAGTATTATGTACATCAGCACAGAAGTATTTATACTCTATGACTCACAAATAGCTAGTCTTAAAAAATATCATAAGGAAATAATCCAAGATAGGTACAAGGATGTTCACCATTGCATTATTTACAACAGCAAAAAGTTAGAAATAACCCAAATGTCCAAAATAAGAAATAACCCAAATGTCCAAAATAAGAAAATAACCCAAATGTCCAAAATAAGAAAATGTCCCTTTATAATATTATCATTATAAAGCTTATCCATAGGAGACCATTTTATGCACCTATTTAAAAGGTCTGAAAGAATATTTAATGAAACTGGAAAAGTTTGTACCAATAATAAGTGATAAAAGTTTGTACCAATAATAAGTGATAAAAATTGGTATTTTAACTGGGACTTCATCAGGATAAAAAGCTTTTGCACAGCAAAGGAAATAGTCAACAAAACTAAAAGGCAAGCTATAGAATGGGAGAAGATATTTGCAAATGTCTTATCAATAAAGGGCTAGTATCAATAAAGGGCTAGTATCTAAAATCTATAAAGAACTCAGCAAACTCAACACCCAAAAAAACAAAAAAATCCAGTCAAGAAATGGGCAGAGGACATGAACAGACATTTCTCCAAAGAAGACATATAAATGGCCAACAGACAAATGAAAAAATGTTCAACATTTTTCATTTCAAAATATATTTTGGCTCAGAATTAAAACCATTATAACAATCATAGCAATAAACAGTATAGAGATTCTTCTATAACCTAAGGGCTCTCTGCACTGAAAATTCTAAAGATGTTTCATTATTTAATAAATAATATCTAAGATCCCTTCAAGGAACTAGTCCATGAGTTATCTTTTTTTTTTTAAGGGATTTGCCTCTGTTTTTTTGTTTAAGATTTTTTATTTATTTATTTGACAGAGAGAGAGAGACAGCGAGAGAGGGAACACAAGCAGGGGGAGTGGGAGAGGGTGAAGCAGGCTTCCCGTCGAGCAGGGAGCCTGATGCGGGGCTCGATCCCAGGACCCTGAGATCATGACCCGAGCCGAAGGCAGACGCCCAACAACTGAGCTACCCAGGCACCCCATGAGTTATCTTTCTGATGCACAAACAAATGTATGTTCTCCTTCCTGGTTTTCTTCCATATTCTAATCACCTATTCAAGAAAATTTCTCCTTGTTTTTTCCTGTTCTTTCTCTTCCATCTGTGAACCAATAAAGTTCTTAAGTTTACTCAGGGTCTAAAGCAAGGGTTCTTAATGTGTTTATAGATACCCTGCATCAGAAACCCCTGATGCTTATTGAATATGCAGACTCTGGGGCACCTGGGTGGCTCAGCTGGTTAAGCATCCAACTCGATTTTGGCTCAGGTCATGATCTCAGGGTCCGGAGATGGAACTCCACATCTGGGCTCTGTGCTCAAAAGGAAGTCCGCTTGAGATTTTCTCTCTCTCTTCCCCCCACCCTCCCCAGCTCACTCGTTCTCGCTCGCTCTCTCAAATAATAAATAGGTAAATCTTTTTAAAAATGCAGACTCTGGTCCCTGCTATGGACACACAGATTCAAAAACTCAGAGGAATGAAGAGAAAAGATTTGCATTTTTAAACCAACTCCCAAGAGTGAGTTTTAGACACCTAGAAATTGAGAATGCCTCTCTAAGGCAAAAAAGTTTAAGAGACTGCCAAAACAAACCTAAAACTTTTCAGCTTTCACTGACTTTTTCAGTCTCTGAGCAGACAACTGATTGTAGCTATGCTTAACATAGGTTCTCTTGTTATTAAGGGTGGTGAAAATTACACACATTAATGTAAGAATCAGGACAAACAGAAATAATTTTATCAGAATAGATAACCATTTTAAAACAAGGCTTTAAAGATTAGAATACTTGGGGAAAGAGGTGCACAATAGGAGGAAAGAAGGAATATACATGGATGGGAGTTTCCAAGTAGAGAAAGGTAAATGAAGGAAAAGAGGTGTGACCATACATATTCATACATACATTAATCAAACATTTATTGATCAACTACAACGTCCAACAGTTATAGACACTTGAGATACATTAATGAACAAAACAGGTAAACATCCTTACTCTCATGGAGTTTACAATGGAAGATAAACAATATACATAATAAACACATTTTAGAGTATCTCAGAAAGCAGTAAATTTTATGGAACAACAATAACAACAACAACAAAGAACAGGGTAAAGGCATCATGAATAAAGGCTGAGTGGATTTAATTTTACAAAGGTGGTCAGGGAAGTCAATATTTGAGTAAAAACTTTATGGAAGTGAAGAAGTCAACCTTGCAGATATCTGGGGGAAGGTCATCTTAGGTAGAGGAAATGAAGAGCCAGTGGAAAGTGAGGAGAATGCCTGACATATATGACGAACACCAGTATGCTAGATACAGGAATACATGAGGGAAAGAGTATGAGGAGATAAAAAAAACAGAGCATTGTTAGGAACCAGATTATTTTAAGGACTCTTGGTTTTACTCTAAAAATTAAAAGCTAGTGAAGAGTTCTTAAGAGGAGACTGAAATGGTCAACTTTAAGGGATCACATGATTACGGAGTTGAAAAGGGACTGAAACAGGGCAAAGGTGGAAGGAGAGAGAGTAGTTAGAAAACCACCACTGCAGTAATTCAGGCAAGGGATGATCGCAGCACAAGCCAAGCGGTGGTTATGGAGAAAAAGGATCAGATCTGGATGTATTTTTAAGGGAGAGCCAACAGGATTCCCTAAGAGAAAGACATGAAATACAAGGAAATGCAAACAGTGAAATCCCACCAAGGTTTTAGCCTAAGCAACTAGTAGGATAGAGAGGAAAAAGACTGAAAATTAGCAGGTTTACAATCAAGGGACTCAGTTCAGTTTTCATGACGCTGGATTTGCAATTTTTTTTTTTTTTTTAAAGATTTTATTTATTTATTTGAGAGAGAGAGAATGAGAGATAGAGAGCACGAGAGGGAAGAGGGTCAGAGGGAGAAGCAGACTCCCTGCCGAGCAGGGAGCCCGATGCGGGACTCGATCCCGCGACTCCAGGACCATGACCTGAGCCGAAGGCAGTCGCTTAACCAACTGAGCCACCCAGGCGCCCTGGATTTGCAATTTTTAAGACATCCAGGTAGACGTATCTAGTAGGCAGTTGAAAATACGAACTTGGTATCCAGAAGAGAGGTCTGTGCTGGAGATGTAAATCTGGGAGTCACCCACATGTATTTAAAGCTATAGATACACGTTAAAGCTATAAAACTGGATGAAGTCATCATCTGAGCAAACACAGATGAAGAAGAGAAGCAAAGCCTAATTCCAGGTGCCCTCCAATACTGCAGGTGAAGATGAAAGGGGAGAAGACAAACCAACAAAGGAGACTGAGAAGGAAAAACTGGAAAAACTCCGAAAGCCAAATGAAGAAAATATTCTAAAAATGAGATAGTGAGGGGCACCTGGGTGGCTCAGTCAGTTAAGCATCTGCCTTCAGCTCAGGTCATGATCCCAGGGTTCTGGGATAGAGTTCCGCATCAGACTCCCTGCTCAGCAGAGAACCTGCTTCTCCCTCTCCTTCTGTCTGCCACTCTGCCTACTTGTGCTCTCCCTCTCTGTCAAATAAATAAAATAAAATCTTGGGGAAAAAAAAAAGAATGAGATAGTGATCAACTCTCAGTGCTGCTGATTAAGGTTAAGAATGAAAATTTACCACTGAATTAACAATGTGGAAGTCATTGGCTACCCTGACAAGTACATTTTGGTAGAGTGCTAGGAGAAAAACACTGAAGTATCTTTCAGGAGAGAGGACTAAGAAACTAAAATAAGTAGACTACCCTTCAGAGGATTTCTGCAGCAATGGAGAGAAGAGAAAGTTTTGCAGGGAAGAGGATGCCATAAATGAACTGGACAGGGAAATAAGATTAAGTTCTATTATAGAATTACAGTAATCAAGACAGTGTGCTACTGTAGTAAGGATAGACACAGGTATCAACAGAACAGAGCGTCCAAATATAAATCCCTAAATTAATCAACTGGTTTTCAACTGAGTGCCACAATAATCCAATAGAAAAAACTTGTCTTTTCAACGAATGGTGCTGGAACAGTGGATATCCAATGCAAAAGAATGGGGTTGGACAACCACCTCATACCACATACAAAAATTAACTCAAAACCAATCATAAACCTAAATGTAAGCACTAAAAATGTACAACTCTTAGACGAAAACATAGGAGTAAATCTTTAAGACCCTGAGTTAAGTAATGGTTTCTTAGAACACCAATAACAAGCAACCCAAGAAAAAATAAACAAATGTGACATCAAAATTAAATCTCCTAGGGGCGCCTGCGTGGCTCAGTCTTTAAGCGTCTGCCTTTGGCTCAGGTCATGATCCCAGGGTCCTGGGTTCGAGCCCCGCATCGGGCTCCCTGCTTGGCGGGGAGTCTACTTCTCCCTCTCCCTCTGCCTGCCACTCACCCTGCTTGTACTCTCTCTCTCTCTCTCTGTCTGACAAATAAATAAAATCTTTAAAAAAAATTAAATCTTTTATGCAAAGAACACTGTCAATAAAGTGAAAAGACATCCCACAGAATGAGAGAAAATGTTTGCAAATCACATATTTGATAAGGGACTTGTATCTAGAATATTTAACAAACTCACAATTCACTATTAAAAACAAAAAAAAATAAAAATAAAAATAAATAAATAAAAAGACAACTCCATTTAAATATGGGCAAAAGATCTAAACATTTCTCCAAAGAAAATACACAAATGGCCAATAAACACAGCAAAAAAATGGTTAATATTATTAGCCATCAGGGAAACACAAATCAAAACCACAAGGAGAGATTACCTCACATCCACTAGGATGGCTACAAGCACAAAGTCACAATAACCAGTGCTGGCAAGGATGTGGAGAAAGTGGAACACTTACACACTACTGATGACAATGTAAAATGGTGCACCCACCTTGGAAACCAGGCTGGTAGCCCCTCAAAATGTTGAACATACAACCCTGCAATTCCACTGCTACATGTATATATATACAAGAGGAATGGAAACACAGGACTACAGAAAAAGTAGTACACAAAAGCTCATGGGAGCCAAAAATTTGAAACAACCTAACTGCCCATCAACTCACAAATGGCTAAATAAAAGGTGGTATGAAAATCAAAAAAGGGAAGGGGAATAAAGTACTGATGCTACATGCCACAACACAGTTGAATATTGAAAATATTATGCTAAGTGAAAGAATCTAGTCACAGAAGACCACATATTGCATAATTCTATTTATATGAAATGTCTAGAAAAGACAAATCTAGAGAGGCAGAAAGTAAATTAGTAGTTGCCTACTGCTGGAAAGGGAAGAGATACGTGAAGTGACTGCTGAAAGGTCTGACTTTTGGGGGTGAAACAAAAAGGTTCTAAAATTAGAATTTGACAATAGCTGGGCAATCCTGATGACACCAGAATTATATGCTTTAAATGGACATATGAATTTTATCTCACTTTATCTCACTATCTTTATCTGTTGAATAAATTTTTGAGATTTTTTTCTAAGATGGGAAAAAACACAACATATTTTTATGAAGATATAATGATCTAATAGAAGGAAAAAACTAATAATGTAGGAGGGGGCAAAGTTCCAAGGTGAGAATGCATGGAATCTACTGCAGCAATAGAGGGGATGACATTAGACAGAAGCACAAATAAGTAGCTCATCTATAAATAACAGGCAAGCAGAGAACATGGGTAAAATGCTGATAGGTAGGTGGATGCGGTGATGGGAGTCTGTGGACGTTCTCTACTGACTGCTTCAATTTTCTCAGTGAAATAAGCAAGGTCATTATCTAAGAATAACCATAGGGGAAGAGATTTTACAGATGAGGGAGGAAGAAGAAAGTGGACAATTATATAACCAGAATATTCAGTGTTCTAGTATTCTACCGAGCTGGTCAGTAACTGAAAGTGAGACCCTCTGGCATGCTTTCTCCAGCCATATTTAGCTGCTAGGGTAGGGGCAGAAAGTAGATGTAGACAGAACTGTATATAACCAGCAGTTGGGTTTTAGCCTAGAAGTTATGTCAAAGTAAGGGACAGAAGAGAAGGCAAGGGAGTGACTATAATGACTGAATGTGGAATTTAAGCTGAGAGGAGAGAAACTGGAGAAAGGTAAGTAGATAGGCCATTGTATTATTTCACATGAGTACTTGAATTAGGGTGGTTTCGTAGGAATGAAAAAGGCAGTATTACCTGAAAATATAAGTGACAGGATGTGGCAAATAATTAGAAATAGGAAAAGAAGCTATTTGAGCCAAAGAAGACTCAAATATTTCTAGCCAATGACACTTGGCTAGATAGGAGGATAGAAGGCCATAGTTATCATTAAATAAGAAGAGAAACAAAGAAGACTGGTTCCATAAGAGACAGATAATCAGCTCCAACAAAGACAAGACAATGAGAAGCAAAGGAGAAAAGATACAAAAAGAAACTCAGAGCAAGAGAAAATACAATTATTACACTGTAGAAAAATGTGTTTGCAATATTAAAGATAAGTAAACTACTGTGTAGAAGTATAATCAGTCAGTCCCTGAGCTAAGTTTCATCCATTTTCAAGAGAAACTGGTATTAAAAACTATTTAACTCAACATCTTCCTACTTCCATAATTACCCATTAAAATAAAAATAATAAAATAAAAAAAGATGTCCAAAGATATTAGGTGGTTTGCCTAAAGTCACCAACTTACCAGTGGAAGGTCTAGTTTAGAATCCAGGTCTTATGACTCTCAGTCTACCTAATGTCCAGAATTATCTTAGAGGCAGTTCTTACATAAACCAATCACTTATTTTTCCATATGGTCAGAAATATGGGCATGCTGGGGTGCCTGGCTGGCTTAGTCAGTAAAGCATGTGACTCTTGATGGTCAAGTGGTGAGTTCAAGCCCCATGTTAGGCATAGAGCTTACTTTAAAAAAAAAAAAAAGATATTCTTTAAAAAATAAAAAATATGGGCATGCCAATACTTAGAATTTTCTTCTCTAGGTTCTCCCTTCTGCCAGAAGATACAGATCCTGCTGCTGCTTTGTGTGACCAAAATTATTTATGGCAACAACTAGAACAGTAAGAAAAGCAGCAACCTATCCCTGAAGAAAATAAAAATGTGACAGTATACTAGGCCCTGAAATATGTCACTCAATTTATATAAGCAGCACCATACATCCCCCCCAACACACGTGTCCCTAATTCCTATACTTCAAGATCTACCAGAAGAAATTCTGTTTGAAGCCATAAATGTCATTACCAGTGGCTGAAACTAGTGCCAATCACGCTGTAGTAGACATTTTAAACTATTACCTTGTTTTAAAGGAAAGCATTCCTCCATAAGTACATACCAGTTCTCAAGGATGAGTCAATTTTTCTAGTATTTTATTCATTAAATTTTAGAAGGTAGGCCAGGGAACCTACCCACCATGTTCAACATAATTTTCAGTAGGAAAATGCATTCTGAGTTCACACAAAAATTATTTTGTAACTCAAGACTATCCTCCGTTTTTATTTTTTTTTTAAAGATTTATTTATTTATTTTGAGAGAGTGAGAATGAGAGAGAGAGAGAGTGTACACGAGAGGGGGGAGGATTAGAGGGAGAAGCAGGCTCCTCGCCGAGCAGGGAGCCTGATGCAGGACTCGATCCCGGGACTCCAGGATCATGACCCGAGCTGAAGGCAGTCGCTTAACCAACTGAGCCACCCAGGCGCCCTACCCTCCGTTTCTAAAGCACATTTCATTTCAGACTAGCCACATTACAAGCGCTCAACAGCCCTCCATTATACTGCCAACACACCGACCTTGTCTATATTGTAATGTGTCGGGACAATTCCTTTTTCTGAATCTGTAAAGTGAGTATGTAAATTATTAAAATATTAAAGGGATGCCTGGGGTGGCTAAATCGGTTAAGTGTCTGTCTTTGGCTCAGGACATGATCCCACTGAGCAGGGAACCTGCTTCTCCCTCTCCTTCTGCCTCTCCCCCCCGCCCCCCGCCCCGACTCATGTTCTTGGTCAGTCTGCTATCTCTCAAATAAATAAATGAGAAATCTTTAAAAAAAAAAAAAAAACGTTTAATTGTTGCCTTCATTAAATACCTTATTTTCCATTTAAACATAAAACTAAATATAAAAGGAAACTTAAGTAAGAAACAAAAAACAGGAACTTTTTCTAAATCTTATAGTTTATACACTCATTCTGCTGATGGATCTTCTCACTTGACCTTAAGTATTTCACCACACCCTTATGCAACAATTCAGAAGCTTGATTTTCACTAATATTTTTCTAAAATAAATATGAATACCACCAATCAACTAAAACAGTATTTGGATTGAGTTCTTACATATCACTTAAATCAATTATACAAATACATCTGATCTGTTTTGGAAAATAGTCACAACCATTTAAAAAAAGACAAGTTTCTGATACCATACATAGAGAAAACAAAGGATTTTTTTTATTATTATTTCAACTACAATTTCAATCATGTAAAAAGGTTCACTGGAAAATGCATATGTTACAATAATTTACATTTCCCTGGTTCTGATACTCTATCAAATCTAAGTGTTTCATTTTAAATTGGCTTGTCCATATTGCCTAGCTACCTAAATAAGACTATTCTCTTTCAGAAAACCTTTCCTTGATTGCAAAAACTCTGTTTCAAACTATAATTTACACTTTTATGTTTTATTTTTCCTGGCTCTATCTTCTTTGTGTAATTGTTTTAAATTCCAGTTGGGTGAGAAATTTTTCGTAGACCAGGACTGTACCTTCTATTCTTAAGCACCTTTCTCTAAAGACAGAACTAGCAAAATGTAAAAGGCAAAAGCTTTAGAGAAAACAGATAGTTAAACCAGTTCTGCCACTTACTATCTGGATGACCAGTGTCTCAGATTCTTTATCAGTAAAACAGAAATAAAAAATATCCATTTTGAATGTTATAAGAATTCAGTAATGACAGATAAAGCACATGACACAAAGTAGACAACTTGGTAAAGAGTACTAATATTACTGCTCAGAACAATCTACAGTTGCTACTTTTAATAAGTTCACCATACTTCTTGCTAGTAAAATCTTACAAAAAATATGCAAACCTCTTTTCATTCTTTACCAACAAATATTAACGAGTCTTGTTCCCATCTCCACCCCCCGAAATCATATTAAAAGAACTACATCTTGTGGAATAAAATATACAGCTCTTCTTTTTCTCCCTTTCAACTACAACCAAATGCACTCTCATACATACATTCATAGCACAAATTTACTATACAGCTGAATCTTATGAAATTGCCATTTTTTACATGTCAAAACTGGTCAACTTATTGGCCATCCCCAATGGTTCAATCTGAAATTTACTTGCTCAATGAACACTTTAGTAAACCAAGGCTGGGGTGTAGCTGCTATACATAAGCAAAGTCTGTTTAATAAGGGCTTTGGAATAAAATGAAATGTAAAAGTTCATTCTTATTTTAATGCTTTTACTTTGTACAAAGCTCTTCTTAAAATTGAAATGTTAATATAAAATATTTTGAATAAATTTCTAAGCTAAAACCTACAATATCTTTACAGAATTATTTTCCAGACTATGGAAAACACATCAGGAAGAGATGATTAAGTACAATCATTACACTGATCTGTAAATCCAAGCATACAATTGAAGAACTTCAATACCTTCACCAGGATGACTTATATTTCAAAAGCCAACGGGGTTTAAACTACGAGACCTCTTGAATGTAAGAATTACACTAAAGACTCAAAATACAGTAACAAAATTATTTGCCAGAGAAATTTTGGGGAAGAACTCTCAACATAACCTACCTCAATAGTTCTCAGAACTGGTTCAGAATAAAATCACCAAAACAGCTACAACAAAAAGCACAAGTGCCCTAACTGTGAGAGAGTAGGGCCCTAATGAAAAGTGTAATCAAATTCTCCAGGTGCATCTAATATGCATCCAGGGGAGAGAACCCCTGTTTCTTCAGGAATTTTTTCATACCCCTCCATAAATCAAGACTAAATTTTGAGACCAGTATGTTCCTAAGCCAAGTAAAGTTCCAGAGGTTTTAGTCTGTCTACCACAGAGTAGAATGTTCTGTTTTATAAGAAAACGTCACCCCTACATTACCACGAAGACAACACTTATACCAAAAAGCACTTCCCTCTCCTAAGAACTGTAGTAAGATTGACTTAGTAGAGGGATTAGTAGCAATGTAGAACATAAAAGAAAGTTTGTAGTACTTCACTAGGACCATCGTGGTAATTTTCAATTATTACTGATACTCCTTTCTGTTTAAAAAAAATTTGACTTTCTAAATTATAAATAAAACACTAACAGCTTATTTTATATAAGTTTAACCAATTGACTAAAAAAGAAATCATAACTGAAATATAATTCCTATCTAATTTCAACATTTAAAAGTAGTCCAATTAAGATAGTCTTACTGTTCTAGAATCCGAGAATGGATTATATTCATCAAGTCCTGGTGGAACATTTCTTGTCACTTGTGTAACTGATGGGTCCTGGAATAAAATACAAAAGAGAAAAAAAGATTACTTAGCCTTTAAGGCACAGTTTTGATATTTACAAAGCACTTGCTCTATCTGTACTTTTGTTCACCCAGCAAAACTAAAGAGGAGAATAAAGACTATCAGATTTACTCAGTCCCATTCCAACAAGGTTGAAATTTATACCCACAGCCCTCACACCCTCAATGAAAAATCTGCATCTGCTTTAGATGCAAATCAACTGCTATTATATAAAGAAGGAAAACAGTTATGTGGAACTGACTGCACAAGACCATCTTAGGAAATCTTGGGCAAACTCACCGTCCTTTCCTTTGGGTTCCACAACGAGTTCATGTTCCCTTTTTTTTTTTTTTTTACAATATCTCCTATCACTTTTCCCTACTGCAGATAAAAATACCACATTACAAATCAATGTCATGTACAGGCAACATCTAGAGCATCCAAGATGTTCCACTTACTTGTTGTATTCTACTCCAATAGTTTCAGTTGACTATAGTTTACTGCATCCTGAATGGTTTCCCCTTTTCCAAATATAATATATTACCATAATATCCCAGCTTTTCAAATCTTTTCATATTAGGCTTTCAAATAAATAAGTCCCAAAATCCTAGAGAGCTCATCTACTTTTCTTGTGAATGAATATAAGACACAAACAGGAACATCTCAACAAAAACCAACTATGTAAGTAACATGAAAAAACATTTACAAACTGTAATACAGCCTCATTGACTTTTCTGTCTCTAGTCGCAAGCTTTGGCACACATCTGAATCAAACACACATTGCTGCACCCACCCCCAGGGTTCTAGGGTGCGGTGTCAGAATCTGTTTTTCTAAAAAGTTCCCATGTGCTGCTGCTGCTGGTTGGAGCACTGCTCTCCCATCTATACTGGACTTTCTCCTACCCACCTTCCTCGACATAGTCATCAAAATTACTTCTCAAAAATGAAAAGCTTATCTTGTCATTCCCCTCCTCCGACCCCCTCCTCTGTTCCTCACCCATTTCAGGTTTTTTAGAGGCTCTCCACCAAGACAAAATACAAATTCCTCAAAACGAGATACAAGGCTTCTGACCTTCTAGCTTAGTCCCTGCCTACCTTTCCAGACTCATAAACTCTCTCACAAGCACCTTCCCCTACCCAGATCTTCACTCTCTACCAAGTCAAACAAGCTATTGCATAAGGAGCCTTGAACTTGGCAAAAAGGAAGATGTAATGATAAATTAAAAGTATGGCACGGACAAAAAGTAAGAACTTTAGGCTTGCTCAACAATAAAAAGGGAAGGAGGGAATGAAATCACTCTACTTCCCAGAGTTCTCTTCCCAAGTTTATTCCAAAATGTGAGGAGCAGGAAGATTATCAAGAGAGAATGTGCCTCAGGGAGAAAATTAAGAGGAACATGAATATTTTAATCCAATTTTTCAACTTGGCACTGCTGTGGTTATCTTAATTTAGAAATGGGTTTAGGGGAGCACCTGGCTGACTCAGTCAGTAGAGCATCAACTCTTGATCTCAGGGTTGTAAGTCTGAGCCCCATGTTGGTTGCAGAGCTTTCTTAAAAAATAAAAAAAAAAATTTTTTTTTTTAAAGAAGTGGGTTTAGAGTCAACAAGTAGAGACTTAGCAAATCCTCATGGTCCAGATGCAGTCTCAATGCCCACTCCCCTTATCCCTACCCACAAAACCAGGTGACCCAGGAGTCCTCAGCACCATATTCTTCCTTGGCATTGCTTCCTCTGGCAGGAATACTCTAAGGGAGGGTAAACCTAGCAATCTCCTCTTCCTTAAAGACTCAATGTGAAGAACAATTCACATGTTAACTAATAAAATTCCTGATACCCAAGTCATTTCATCCCAGGCTAAGTGCTTCCACAGAGCTTGGTATTTATCTCCACCAGCATTTATTTCACTGAATCATGATGATCTTCATACAAGTCCCTTTTCCCAAATTAGAATGTCACTTCTTTAAATACAAAAAATACATAAATAGATCTTTTTTATTTAATCATACATGCCTAGTAATACTGTTTGAGTGATTATTACCACTCCCAAAGAGAAAAAAAATCCAAAGAGTAATTCCTCGGGATAGTAGCACCAGTACCTGAAAAAAAAATGTGCACAAATATGAAACTAGTTCAAAAATTTAAGTGAAAAGATGCTGATCTCACTCATAAGGGAAATACTAATTAAAACTACCCTAACATAATCATTTCTCACCTATCAGATTAGCAAAAATCTACAAGTCTAACACAGTCTTGTGACAAAAGTGTAAGGAAATAAGACTTCTCATACATTATTAATGGGAAGAGAAATTGTTACAACTCTATGGAGGGACAGTTGGCAACAGCTAGCAAAACTACATCTACATTTATACTTTGACCCACAATCTCACTTCTAGGAATTTATTCCTAAAATATACTGGCAAAATACTATTTATAATAGCAAAAGACTGGAAGCAAACTAAATATCAATAGAATATAGTTAAATAAACTATGGTACATGTACATGATAGAGTACTATGCAGCTGAGTATCATGCAGCTGTAAAACACTATAAGAAAATCTATATACTGCCATGGAATGAGTGGAAAAGGTGTAAAACAATATGTTAACTCTTATTCAAAGAAAAAAATTAATGTGTATGTGTTTATTTAAATGTTTAACAAGAGTAAAAAACCAGGGGTGCCTGGCTGGCTCAGTTGGAAGACCATGCAACTCTTATCTCAGGGTCGTAAGTTCGAGCCCCGTGTTGGGTGTAGAGCTTACTTACATAAAACCTATGATTACCTATGGGGAGATGAAGAGAACAGTGATATGAGAGCACAGGGTTGGTACCTAGACTTTGCTGAATGTCCCTTGTTTTATAGTTTTTACTTTGGAGCCATGAAAATATTATATAATTTAGCAAAATGTAGAGTGAAAAATACGGATCCTAGCCAACATTCATGCCATCAGTGTCATTCTTTCAATACTAGCGAAATACAGTGAGTTCAATGAGTCCCAATTCTCATTTTATAAATACACACAGCAAATTATCAAGTGTCCTAAAATTCACATTAAATTTTTTTTAATCCTACCTAAGGTATAACTTAGCTCCAAAGAGATGCAGAATGAAATCATTCTTCCAATTTTCTACTTTTAACTACAATAACTAAAACATACCTGGTTTCCTTCTAGATTCTAGAAGAGTTTAATCCAGGCTGAGAGTTAACTGACAGTTTAACAAAAGCATTGTGTCAAGTGAACTGAGTTCATTTCTAGTTAGTCTGGAATTTCTCCTTAATGTAGTATTAGGTGACAAAGGAGTAGAATATGTACAGGATTTGCCAAGAATGATTTAGGAAGATAAAGAACTGCTATCTCTGAATTATTACATGACTAACATTTCAAATTAGTTTGAATAAATGTAAATAGTATTGAGAAAGCTGCAGTCTGTAAACTGGAAGAAGACAAAGCTTAAGATTTAATAATGATTTTTTTTTTAAGATTTATTTTGAGACAGAGAGTGTATACACGACTAGGGGGAGGGGCAGAGGGAGAAGATCTTCAAGTAGACTCCCCGATGAACCAGCGCAGGGCTCGACAGGGGACTTAATCTCATGACCTATAAGATCACAACCTGAGCAGAAACCAAGAGTCAGGCACTCAACCAAGTGAGCCACCCAGGTGCCCCAATAATGAATAATCTTTTAAACCCTATTAAGTGTTTAGCACTTACATTACTTCCAATCCTTGCTATGATCCTCCCTGATGGACAGTATTATTTTATTTTTCAGACAAAGAAGCTATGGCCTTGAAAAAGATCAAGGGCCACCTGCGTGGCTCAGTTGGTTAAGCGTCTGCCTTCGGCTCAGGTCATGATCCCAGGGTCCTGGGATCGAGCCCCACATCAGGCTCCCTACTCAGCGGAGAGCCTGCTTCTCCCTCTCCCTCTCCCTGCCGCTCTGCCTACTTGTGCTGTTTATCTATCTCTCTGTCAAATAAATAAATAAAATCTTAAAAAAAAAAAAAGGTCAAGAAACTTCCTGAAGGACAATTAGTGTATGTCTGAGGCAAAATATGAAGCCATGACTTTCCAATGCCTATATATATATTGTTTCTATCAGATATACTAAAAATAGAATTTACCACAGTCACAACTTTTATCAAGAAAAGACAATGGAACCTGGAGCCTGCTTAAGATTCTCTCTCTCCCTCTAAAAAAAAAAAAAAAAAAAAAGAGCGAGAGCGAAGAAAAGAAAAGACATTGATTGAGCTGATTGTTTATTAATGATTCCAAAGCTTTGGCAGGAAAGTACTGCACTTTCTTTTAACACAACAAAATGAAACTGTTTCAACTGCTACCTTGGTTACTTCTATGGCAGTGGTTCTCAAACTCAGTACACATTGGAATCACCTGAAGGGTTTAAAACCCAGATAACTGAATCCCATTCTAAATGTACCTTGATGTCTGGGATGGTGTCTGAGAATGTGCATTTCTAATAAGGAAAACAATCTGAGATAGTCTCATTTTATTGACTTAAAGGAATATACTAGGCTTCTGTATTTTATTGACTTTCAAGAAGTATAGACATTCTTAAGAATTTAAATACCCTATCTGGATAGGACTACCTATAAACATTAAAGTTATAAATTTATGTCATTTAATGATGCCATGGCTATTATGCTAACCCTTTATTTAGTAAGCCACTTACTTCATACTCATATTTCATTAAAAATTGAGATGCCTTATAAAAATGTTTTTTCAAAGAGAGTAACTAAAATTTCACATCTAGCATAATTAGCTTTTTTACATCTTTAATCCACGTTTCTTTACCAAACCTTCTAGGGTAGTGTGCCTTCATTGTATTTCAAATTATTTCATCCACCATGTGTTAAACTGGACATTTCTCCATCACTCCACACATAACCTCTCAGGAAGATTCTAAACCTGGCAGAAAGTACTTTCACCTTCAGCTACATTCAAGGAGATGAAGTGAATAAACAAGTTTTGTGGCTAATCAACTTCAGTACCCTGCTTATTCTTTTCTTCTCCATATATATACTATCTTGAAGCTAAATAGTCTAATAACATAATAGCCTACATGGATGATTGTGTACAACCATATATTATGTATCTACTTACTAGGTCTGCTAACACTTAACAGGTTTGAGTTTCAAGATCAACACTCAAAACCTCATGTATCTTAGGTACTTGCTCTGTAATAGAATACTAGCCTAGGAATTAGAAACTCTGAGCTCCTGGCAATGACTAGACTCTGTGAACTTAGGCAACACACCTAACCTGTCAATTTTCTCATCTGTAAAATAGGGGGAAATCCTGATAGATCACTGTCCTGGTCAGTTGCAGCTCTGAAATGTTAAGCTATAGATTTTAGGTCTTTACCATTTGGAAAAAAGCTGACTGCCTATATTCAAATCCCAGTTCCACTAATGAAAAGTTATAAACTTTGAACAAGGCAATTCATACATCAGTGTGACTCAGTTCCTTCCCCAGTAAAACATATCATAGAGCTCATGAGTTACTACATATAAGATGCTTACTACTATTCCTGCACATGGGAAATAGTGATAGCTGAGACTGTTATCATTACCACTACCACCAAGCGAAAGACGAAACAAAAAAGCTTTCCATTTATGATTAACTGAGATATTAAGAAAGTATAGTGCATCATATATGATGAATAGGCCAAAATACCCACAGCCACCTTGTGAGAAAAGCAACCAGACATTCTTTGCCCACCTTTGTGTCATGTGACCCTGTTATCTCGGCGACATGTTAAAGAACAAAGAATTGGCTTTTGTGCCAAAAGCAGCCATTTTTAGAACTGGAGGGGGAAGCCTGGTAGACCCCAACAGAAGTGACTCTATATTGGATAATGACTAATCAATTAGATCCTATTTCTTGAGCTACTTGACTAGGAGACATAAAGACTGGTAATTAGTAGCAGGAGAAGAAGCTGACACTAGTCATGGTAAAAAGACCAATAGAAGCTAAAAAGAAGGTGACCAGAAAAGGGAGCAGCAGGTACAGAATCTGAGGGGAATGGCAAATACCAGGGTTGCCAATGTGTGCCCAAAGCAAAAACGGGGCCAAGAGAGTGACTGCTATTCCAGTTGGTGAAGAATGACTTGGTGTTACAGGAGTTTTCACTGTCCAGAAGATCCTCAGAAGGTCCCCAAGGTGAAGGAAACGGAGAAGTAGCAGAAGAGCAGAAGAGGGAAAAGAGGATGGCAGAGATCAGCCCCCTAACCTTCACTTAAACCAGTACAGCGCAACTTTTGTGTTTTATAAACACTGACTTCACATGAAAACGACTTCCACCGCTTGGTGGGAGGAAGGGGAGGGTGGGGAGGGGAAGAGGGTATTTGAGGAAACACATTGTTAGCTTCCAGAGACTGTTTCACTACAACTGCAGAGACTGACTATGTTGGGGTACCTTTCCTCCCTCAACAATCCGTACAATAAATCTATCACCTGAGGTAACCTGAGCACGTCTCCATGCTTTAAAGCAGGAACAGGTGGAATCAATGTTCTTTGCCATTTCGTGTTCTGTTAAAACTATGTAAAGACAGTTTCCTGCCACTAACTATATTTCAATAAAATCTGCTCTAAGAGAAAGATTTTTTAAGTATGAACATTTATCGGTCGCTAGTATACATGACTCTTGAAATGTAACTAGTCCATATTGAAGTATGTTGAAAGTATAGAACACACCATATTTCTGATTTCAAAGACTTAGCACAAAACAATGTACAATATCTCATTAATGATTTTTATGGTGATTATGTGTTGAAAAGATATTTTGTATATATGGGGTAAAATAAAATATTAAAATTAATTTCACCTGGTTTCTTCCCATATGGCTACTAGGTAATTTTAAATTACATACTTAGCACAAATTATACTTCTACTGGACAATTTTTTTTTAAGATTTATTTATTTTAGAGAGAGAGCACAAAAGAGCATGCCAGTGGGGGGAGGGGCAGAGGGAGAGAAAGAGACTCCCTGCTGAGTGGGGAGCCAGGTCGGGGACTCTCTCTCATGACCCTAAGATCATGATCTGAGCCGGAATCAAGAGTTGGATGCTTAACCTGAGCCACCCAAGTACCCATCCACCGGACCGTTCTGAGTGAAGCAATGCAATTTATTCAAGATTGGCTTATAATTTCACTTTCATCCATTTGGACAAATTCAATTGTGTTAGCCAAAGGGAAAACAACAAACTCAGATTTAAAGCTGAGTTTCCTGTAAGTTTTTCAAAATTACAAAAGATGACAAGAGGGGCGCCTGGGTGGCTCAGTTGGTCCTGGGATCAAGTCCCGCATCAGGCTCTCTGCTCAGCAGGGAGCCTGCTTCTCCCTCTCCCTGTGCTGCTTGTGCTCTCACTTGCACACTCGCTCTCTTTCTGTCAAATAAATAAATAAAATCTTCTAAAAAAAAATGACAAGAGACCTGATCAGCAGCTTCCCAATCCACTGTCTTCATATAACACAGTAGCAGACTTTTACTACACTTTTTCACTTAACTCACACCTTTTTACATGAGATGCTAGAAGACAATAATTTGAATATTAAAAACATTTAGAAGTAAATGCATATTTCTAATTCTATCAAGCATGTCTGTGAAAAACTGAAGGCTAAAGCAAAGACAGATTCAAGGAGAAAAAGAGAATTCATCTATTTTAGCACAATACTAGACTATTTAATTATGTCATGATGTAATCCTCAGAACAGCTGTATTACTTAATTCTGTATCCCTTCCTTCACTGCTAACAATACTACCTCACACATGTTTAAAGTAATTTGGCCAAAGTCATATAGCTAATAAGCTGACATGGTAGGACTCAAATTCAAATCTGATCCCTAAGACTGAGTTCTTAGAAAAAAATGTAATAAAGAAAACAAATTTATGTTTAAAACACTATGTCCTCAAAGGAAAAAGGCTGAATTAAACATGGCATTGCTCCACAAAACTTAATTAAAATACTCTTCAATAGCTCTACTTAATCCAATCAATATTATACACTAGACTAGGCAACTTGATTAAATAAAAGTCCCAAGCTAGAGGCTATGAGAGGCCCTACCTTCAGAGAGTTAAGTTTTTTTTTCCTACTTTGTACTTCGCAGAGCTACTATAATCACATGAATTTAATAAATACTGAGAATTTCACTTACCTGGAGAATTACTTACTTCTAAATGCCCCAATTATTTTTTAAAAACCAAAGAAACTATGAAAAGCCATTAAAAATCTCAGCAAAACACTAAAACATGTATTTAGCAAACCTTTTATAACATATCAAAAGAAGTGCTTAATAATCACTAGAAACTATTCAGTAAATCATGACTTTTAAAACCTGGTTTCCATTTTCATTACAAGTCCTGACTGTCTTACTCAAACCTAAAAGCAACTCACATACTAAATTTTGTGAACCCAAATCAGTACTCAGTAAATTAAAATAACTGAAGCCATCACACCAAGCAGATTTAATGAGATACCAATTCACACCTACTACTGGCTACAAACAAGAAGACAGAGACAAGTGTTGACAAGGGTATGAAAAAACGAATCTGCTGGTGGGAATTTAAAATGGTACAGTCATTTTGGAAGTTACCAAAGTACCTAGCAGTTCCACTCCTAGGTATATATCCAAGGGAATGAAGACATGGGCCCACACAAAAATTTGTACACAAATATTCATAGCAGCACTATTCCTAACAGCCAAAAAGTGAAAATAACCCCAATTTATATCAACTGACAAAAAAAAAAATGGATATCCATGCAATAAAATTGTTATTTGGCAATAAAAAAAAATGAAGTCCTGATACATGCTACAATATGCATGAACCTTACATTATGCTCTGTGAAAGCTGCCAATCAAAGACAACACAGTGCATGATTCCATTTATAAGAAATCCCCAGAAAGCGTATTAGTGGCTGCCTAGAGCTAGAGGAATTGGGGGAAATTGGGGAATGACTGCTGCTAATGGGGTTTCTTTTTGTGGTGATGAAAAGTTTCTAAAGTGGTGATGACTGTACAACTGCAAATATACTAAAAACAACTAAACTGTATACTTTAATTGGGTGAGCTGTGCAATATATGTATTATAACTCAAAGCTGTTTTTTAAAAAAGATAATCAGATGTAGTATTTCTTAGAATAAATGTTGCCAACCAGCTATAAATCTCTAAGTCTTCAAAAAATCTAAATACCACATCACTCATTAAAGAGAAATACTCATTAGGTATGAAGTCAGGATGGAGAGAGTGGGGGTATTAGCTATCAGGGACCAAAATGACACCAGAATTTCCTATTATACTAAATCACTAAAATTTCTTCTGATATTTGAGAAACTGGGTAGCTAATACAGCTATGTGCCCCAGTATTAATGCACTGAAATCTAGAGACATAAGAAGAAAAAAGGTAATCATGAAAAACAGGAAAATAATTGGTCATATGTCTGTCAATGACCTGCAAGTTCAATCACCTTTGACCACTAATGAATAAGTCACTGAAATGAAATCCTAGAGATCAGAGAACAGCAGTCTTCCCACATAAATAATCCCTCATTTTCAGTGAACTGTTAGATTTTTGTGCAGAAAAGTTTGTTTTATCACACTCAGTAGTTCTTCACCAAGATTAATGAGTTTTTGATCATTATCCTTTAACGTACTAAATACTGAAATTACCAGAACAATTTACCACTAAACGTGACACCAAAGACCTATGAACAAATTTTAAAAGGTCTTAGGGTTTTGTTTTGTTTTGTTTTTTTGGTCATATCATGGGCAGTGAACTTTTAAACGTAATTTTTCCACCTGAGAATAAGTGTATACTTCATAGAACACTATCTTATGGAACAAAACCTGGCTAAATAAACTACTCTTGTTAACTTCATGGTTAACAAAAGTACTTAAAATCAAATACAAGTACCCAAGCCAGTACTTAAAATCAAAGCACCACCAAAGCCAGGCATTCTGTACAACAATATAGCCAAGGGAGGAAAATGTTCAGAGTTTGAATTGTGACACCAGGGATTCATCTCCTGCTAGCTTCCCATGACTTCAAAAAGGAATCATAAACTTCCAAAACTATTAGTCCCTAATGTAATAAAAAACAAAAAAACAGATGTCCTTTCCAAAAATCATCAACATTAAGCAACCAAGTACACAACTTTGCAACATTTAAACAAAACTTAAGTCATAAAAATACAATGACCTTTCCTTATTACCCTTAGTTCACATTCTGATCTATAACAACCTCTAAAATGCCTAAGCTTTGTAACACAACCAGTAATTTGTATGTTTTGTTTTTGTTACTATTTCTGTTAAAACCAAAAAGCTTAAAAGTTAATAAAAATTCATCTGAGAAAATATAGGCAATTTAGGGATAAAATAAAAGAATAATAATCACATGCTGTAACCAAAGATAATCTTGCACCATTATTTCCTGTTATTTTAAGAGCCTCCCATCTTTGCCTTGATTCAAAAGAAATATTCCTATAAGAAATATAAAAAAACACCAATATCGAAGGCAGAAAAATTCAGTAATTTGCCTAAGGTCACTCAAGAAAGCAAATCTAGACAGCCTGGTTCCAGAGCCACCCTTCTACCTCCTCCCCTCAACAAGTGAGGACAAACCTCCACAAATTTCATTTACTCCTTCCTCTAATGCCCCTAATACCAGGTTAAGAACAAAGAAATGCCTGTCTATAATATATGTACTTCATAGAACATTTTCTTATGAACTCAATGCTAAATGGTGATTAAGTTCCCAAGACACAAATACAAACATTTCCATAAGAAATTTTTTTAATCAAGTAGAAGTATGCAGTACACTTCTTTTAACCTTGGGAAATACATTAATTTGCATTTTTACAATACACCACTGACTTGTAAGCAATTCACTGAAATTTATGACTATTTGAGATGCCAAAAATTAAGCATGCTACGCCATAAATAAAACCACAAGACTGACTAAATCCACCTAAGACAAGCCTCAAAAGCTTTAGTAAAATTGCTAAATGGTGGTAAATTATACTAGTATACCAGCCCTTGGCCATCTCTAACATTATTCCTGATGCTCTTTTCCTATCACCTCCTACTTTCATTTCTCACCACTTTCCATATGTATTTCAAATCACCACATGAGGATTCTAACCACCATTAGAAGATAGTCAGAGGAAAGCGCACCTGGGTGGCTCAGGTGGTTGAGGGTCTGACTCCTGGTTTCAGCTCAGGTCATGATCTCATAGATCGTGGGATCCAGCCCTACACTCGGTGTGAGGTCTGCTTGAAGATTCTCTCCCTCTGCCCCTCCCCCGACTCATGCTTGCTCTTGCTCTAAAATATATAAATCTTAAAAAAAAAAAAAAAAGATAGCCATAGTTAAAATGGCTACCAATAGCACATATGACTCTGACACTGCTTGTATCTCTTTGAGAAAGCAGAAACTTCCAGTATTTGTTCTATATATACTGTTTCTACAGTATGCATTGTTTTGACTGTTTCTGAAGCAAAAACTTTTAACAGCTACATAAACTAAATCACTTGCATTCAAATGTCTGATTTTTTCTTCTATTACCAAGTTAAAATTATCAGTGTATAACTATCACAAATCCTTTCTTCCTAGTTTAATCTCACCAATACTCAAAATGCATTTTACCATATACATTCCTTGCTTTCGTAAAGAGGCTCTAATATTTCTGCTTATCTGCAAAAATAAATTCAGTAATTCATCTATATTCTGTAAAATATAAGTAAAAAAAGGAAAAGTATCAAGTTGGTGATACTGATAATGTGTTCATAACTGCATTCTAAAAATACTGATGCAAGCACAGATTTATAAGCAATTGCAACACTAGCTCTGGCAACTTTGGAAGGTAGGCAAGCTAATATACATACTCTAGGGACACTCAGGTACTTAGGAGCCATTTTGCATACAGTATAAGGGCTTTTTTAGATAAAAGTATTTCTTTTGCAAGAAGAAAGATTAAGAAAGAATACAGAAATTTTTGAAGAGGGTGCCAAGATCATTCCATGGGAAAAGAATAATCTGTTCAACAAATGGTATTAGAACAACTGGATATCCACATTTTCAAAAGAATGAAGTTCAACCTTACTTCACACCATATACAAAAATTAACTCAAAAAGAATCACAAACATAAATTTAAGAGCTAAAACTATAAAACTCTTAGGAAAAAACATAAGGGTAAATCTTCATTACCTCAGATTTGGCAAAGGATTCTTAGATATAACATCAAAACACACACCACAAAATATAATTCAGACTGAATCAAAATTTGTAACTTTCGTACTTCAAAGGACATTAACAAGAAAGTAAAAAGATAATTGACAAAATAGGAGAAAGTATCTACAAATCGTATATAGTTGCCACTTGAACAATGCAGGAGCTTAGGGGGGCTGACCCCCCCAGGGGCAATAGAAAGTCAGTATATAACTTTTGACATCCCAAAAACTAATACATATTGTGTATGTTATATGTATTATATACTATAGTCTTACAATAAAGTTAGAGAAAAGAAAACATTAGGAAAATCATATGGACGAGCAAACACATTTACAGTAATATACTGTATTTATTGAAAATAAGTGAACCCATGTAGTTCAAACATTGTCCTTCAAGGCTCAACTGTACGTGGGTAAAAGACTTGTACTGAGAATGTATAAAAATCTCTTACAACTCAGTAATAAAAAAGACAAAAAACCCAATTTAAAAATAGGCAAAGGATCTGAATAGATATTTCTCCGAAGAAGACATACAAATGACCACTAAGCACATAAAAATAAGCTAACACCATACAGCCATCAGAGGAATGCAAATCAAAACCACAAGATATTCGGGCGCCTGGGTGGCTCAGTTGGTTAAGCGACTGCCTTCGGCTCAGGTCATAATCCTGGAGTCCCGGGATCGAATCCCGCATCGGGCTCCCTGCTCGGCGGGGAGTCTGCTTCTCCCTCTGACCCTCTCCCCTCTCATGCTCTCTATCTCATTCTCTCTCTCAAATAAATAAATAAAATCTTAAAAAAAAAAAAGATATTTGAAATCCACTAGGATGGCTAGAATCATAAACAGATAATAACAAGTGTTGCCGAGAGTATAGATAAAGCAGAATCCTCATATGCTGCTGGTTCCAATATACAATGGTGCACCTGTTGTGGAAAACAGTCTGGCAGTTCTTCAAATGATTCAACATAGTTACCATATGACCCAACAATTCCGCTCCTAGGTACTCAATTTAAAACAAGTGTCAAACAAAAGTTGTACACAAATGTTTACAGCAGCATTATTCATCATAGTTGAAAGGTGGCAACTACCCAAAAGCCCATCAAATAATGAACTGGCATTACTAATTCTTAAAAGCACTCAAAACCAAATGCCAGGGAGATTACTGGATTGCTCTCTTTGTACAGGTTTACAAAGAGTTCTTGTGGCAGTTCTTGCACAAGGAAGAGGAACACAGGCCTCCAACACTTGTCACAATGTGAAGACAGAAGCTATAGGACAGTACAGGCTGTCTCAGTAGGAACAAATGAAATGGAATAAAAGTGGTAAGGGAACTCAGTACAATGTCAAATCCAACCAACCTCTACACATCATCTTTTTTTGGTTTATTTGTTTATTTGAGAGAGAGTGTGAGTGAGAGAGAAAGAGCACAAGCCGGGGGAGAGGGAGAGGGAGAAGCAGACTCCCCACTAAGCAGGGAGCCCGATGCAGGGCTTGATCCCAAGACCCTGGGATCATGACCTGAGCCGAAGGCAGACGCTTAACCGACTGAGCACCCAGGCCCCCCTACACATCATCTTTTAGTTCCTTCACCTATTGAAAGTTGGGAAATTTCCCTCTTGTGATTTAAAAACATCTCCTTGTGTTTGGATTTTCATTACCTTATCACCAAAAACTAAGCACGGGTTTAATTATATCATGTAGACCTGTATTCTTTCATTTAGATCTATATTTGATCTAAATACAGGTTTAATTCTATCATGGTTTTGTCAAGAAAATGTTACTTTGCAACTACCTTTTGGCAATTCTGGTTGAAAGAAACAGACTCAAGTCACCTCAAATGCTGAGGGAAGGGAGGATATTTTAAAGATACGTACAGAAAAAAGGGTGCCAGGTTTCAAAGACTAGAGTTCCTCAACATGTAGTTCAAGAGCAGCTCTAATAAGAAATAAGAATTATAAAAAATGACCCTCAAAAGCCCTGGTCAATTACTACTCCAGTATTTTGTGATTAGATAATTTGGCTCTTTCCCCTTATCTTTCCATGGTTATTCCCACCTAACTACAGGACTTTTTCTCTGTGCTTTCAGTTCAAGTTCCTGAGAAAGATAGCTCACTTAACTATCACTGTTACTGTTGGAGCAAAATTTTGCACCAAACAATCCTAATTGCTCCTGATCATCTCAGAGAATGACTTTCCTTGAGCCAAGTAACTTTGCTAAGATTAGTCAAGTGAGGACAGCATGGTAAGAGTCATACAACAAAGGAAACAATCATCTATCATGTAAGTAACCACTCAGGGCTGCTTCCTCAGCTGACTTTGAGGCTCAGAGCATAGCAGCCTCCTAAAATACAAAGCCTCCTCTCTAGCTTATATGATCAGATGCAATCCCAATGTCTAATAGATTACAACAGGAGAGAACTTATACATTCACAAAATGGTCCATACAGGTACAAAAATGCAACAATTATATGGTTTCAAAGTAAAAAAAAAAAAAAAACTTGAGACACAAAAATCTCTACTTCAGCATCTCTGGTACATCATCCAAGTTCTGCTTGAATTCCTTCAACTGCTAGGGAACTCCATACCAAAGAAAGCATCATCAGACTATTCTAACAGATCTTTAAAAATCTTTATGTTAGGGGCACCTGGGTGGCTCAGTCGGTTAAACATCTGCCTCCTGCTCAGGTCATGATCCCAGAGTCTCGGGACAGAGCCCCCCTTCCAGCTCCCTGCTCAGCAGGGGTCTGCTTCTCTCTTTCCTTCTGCCCCTCCCCCTGCTCCTCTCTCTCTCGCTCTCTCTCAAATAAATAAAATCTTTTTTTAAAAAAATCTTTACTTTAGAGCAAAATCTAGCTTCATGTAAACTCTGCCAATTAGCCTTAATTTTTTTTTTTCTGAAGCAAAAACAGGTTTATTCAGCGCAGCAAGGATCCTTCAAGTATCTGAATATCTCATACTTCCCTTTAGCCTCCTGCAGACTAAATCCACTGAGTAATTTAAGCTTAAATTATTCTTCCTAGGACTCGATTCCAGATCCATGGCCATTCTCACTTCTTTGGGCACATCCTGTTTTGTTCCAACCACTCTTTAAATACACACTTGGAATTGAAGACAATACCTGCGGGTTGGACAAGAACAGAATACTGTAGATTCATCTTTAGGAACTCATCACTAGTTTCATTAATCCAATATAAATTTTTCAGGAACTATATCTCTCCAGTGATTCATATTAAGAAAATACCCTATAAATTCCCTGTATCTGCATTTCAGCACTACTAAATATTAATTATATGCCAAAAAAATCTTTTTTAGTATCAGCAAAAGAACAATTTACTTTCAAAATTTTTACCATTACCATCTCAATTATGACTATTGTTAAAGTCATGATACCAAAATAAAAAATCATGTTCAAATACTAGTTATGCCATGTAGCATCTCTAAAAGGTACTCCACTACAGTAACAGCCTCCCACTGTACCTGCCTGAGAGCTTTCAGTAGCCAAAGGAGATGCTCAAGCTAGACAAGAAGTTTTCTACATATCTTAATAGTACTGATGCAGAGCACCCTGACACTCTACCTTAAGTAAAAAAGATGGTCTCAAAATGAATTACAGATGTGTTTTAAGGGATAGCTTGAACCCTGGTAAAATTAACAACAACAACAAAAACTGTTAAGAGAAATGGGCCAGACCGGACTAAAAGGAACAGAGATTTCAAAATGAAAAGAAGCTTCTGGACTCCCAACTTCCAGTGGGTAAGAAACACACTGAAAATGCTACTCAGCTGCAAACATTTCTTACAGTAAAAAAGGACTTATCAGAGGGTGGAACCAAAACCAGAAGAAAATAATAGATTAGGGGAAGACTTCCAGGTAGAACTTGGCCCTATTCAAGGAACACTCACTGCCCCAGTTAGGAGACCCTGACAAATGGGCCTGGCTGGATTTCAGACTTGCCACAGGCCAGCAACTGCTACCTGTCTCCCATTCCTCCCCTACTTGAATGGGAATGTCTATTGGGGTTATCCTGTACTTGCCTCACCATTTTATGCTGGGCATAGCTCTTCAGTTCCTAGGTCTGTATCAGGAGGAACATAGCTTCTCCCACCAAGGAGTACAATCTAATCCTTCTCACTCCTTTTTGAATATGGTCTGGCTTTGTGTCTTGTTTGATAAACAGAATGTAGCCGAAAAGAAATGACTCAAGTTTGCAATGTTAGACTATCACAGAAGAAATCCTCAAAATTCTTTCCTAGTGCTGTCCAATCTCCAGTCACAAATTTTAAATGGGTAAGGCAAGAGTGACATCAACTAACTGTAAATGAAAACAAAATAAGTAACATTCTTGAATTATGGGTCATTTTTAATGATGAGGTTTTCAATTTTCTTTTTTCAAGATTTATTTTTCAACAGAAAGACAGCGAGAGAGGGAACACAAGCAGGGGGAGTGGGAGAGTGAGAAGTAGGCCTCCCACTGAGCAAGGAGCCCGATGTGGGGCTCAATCCCAGGACCCTGGGATCATGACCTGAGCTGAAGGCAGATGCTTAATGATTGAGCCACCCAGGTGCCCTGAGGTTTTTAATTTTCAACTCCAACTAAACTCTTAGGATACCCCTGGTATTACTGTAACTTAAATATCAAAAAAGAATGTTGAATTGTAGCCCATTTTTAAGAGATTATTTTTAAAAGAGTAGAATTTTTGAGGCCCAAAATAAAAGAATAGAGTCATCAGGGAGGAAGCCTTTGTAGTGACAAAGCACTAAAATTCAGACAACCTGGGTCAGGTCTAGCAGGGTGACCTAGGGCAAACCACTTATGTTTGGCCTTGATTCCTCAACTATGACCTGCCCAACAAATACTAGCACTCTTGAAGAGTCTAAAGGAACATGAACTTTTATGAATAAGTCTTAGGGAAGTACAGCATAGGGAATGAAATCAATCATACTATAACAGTGTTGTAAGGTGAAAGATGGTAGCTTACACCTGTGGTGAGCATAGTATAACATAGACTTGTGGAATCACTATGTTGTATACCTGAAACTAATGTAACATTGTATGTCAACTATACATCAATTAAAAAAACATGAACTTCATTAAACTAATAAGCTAAGAATGTGGTTAACCGTAATTAAATACAATTTCTTAAATTACTATTACTACTAATTATGATCTAATTAAAGCCACCATGCATTGAGCACTTATTACAACCTAAATATATGTTCATCTAATCCTATTAACAACCCTACAAGGAAGGTCCTATTACTCTATTTTACAGAAGAGCAAACAGACGTATGGAGAGGCTAAGTAACATTCCAAGGTCTTACAACTAGTTAGTGACAAAGCCAAGATCAAATGCAGGGGTTTTTTTTAAACTCTTGAGCAGAACCTTTAACCACTACCCTCTGCTATCTCTGTATGAGAGCCTAAAGTACAAAGTCCCAAAACAAGAATTTGGTGTCAGAAATGCAAACAAGCATATAGAGTGCCATCATTAATAGACTAGGAATAAGATTTAAATTCTAGTGCCAATTCTGTACCACCTACACCTGGGTAAAAGATAATGAGCAAGTAAGCAATGAAAATCAAATAGTTTTTAATCAAGAAGAAATTAAGATATTTCACATTTGGCAATCATCCTATCTCTGGGCTTTTTTTCATCCACAGAATGAGATCTGAATAAATCCATTATAAGATTTTCCTTTCCCAGCTATGAAAATTTGATTCCATTTTTAAAAACTACATGTTACTTCCAAAATTAATTTTCCAATCCAATCAATAAGCATATTAATATGCTAAAACATATTAAAAGGTATGAAGGTTTTCTTACCACTTATTAATTTTTCTCTCCTTTGAATAAACTACACTCATTCTGGCACTTATACGTTTACACTGACTTATAAGAGCCAAATTATATTACTAATGTCTGATGGTTATTTTACTTTATTTTTATTTTACTTTCTAAGCATTTTTATCTACATGTTAGATTAATAACCTTAAGGATATATATTTCTTCAATATCCATTGAATAAATAAGGGAACAGAACAAGCAACATAAAATAATAAATGTTGATTATGTGGAAACTGTTTTTTCCTCTCTAGCTTTAAAGCCACATTATAACAACTCAAGAGTGGATTCTGAGAAACATCCATATAATAATCTATTTTTCAGATTATTACATATTTCCAGTTACTCCAAGTTTCTTGATACACAATAAAAACTATTCAAATTCCAAAAACACTTTCACTTAGCCTATCACAACCACTAGAATCAAGCAGGAGCTCAAAAAAAAAAAACCAAAACAAAACAAAAAAACTAAATCCAGCAAATTATTAAGCCATTACAGTTATATTATCTAAGGAGGTTATCCTCAGAAATTATTTTCATGACAGCTCAAATGAAGATGCTGGCAAAAGTGCTAACAGTGAAGGAAGGAAAGTGAAGGAAAAGAAACCTTGAAGAACTGAAAAAGCAATAGAAATCGAATAGTTTTTGATCATTTAGTTCATTCTGCCTACCCTAGGAGATGGGGTTTGGAGAGCTTCCGGGTTGAACCTGTGGAGATATTGGGAGACAGCCATGCCAGGAGGCCAGGCGTTCACCCCTCAGGCCTTGCCCTAGGCATCTCCTCTGCTGGGCCATTCCTGAATTGTAGCCTTCATAGTAAACTGGTAATCTGATCATTCATTAAAAATGCTAAAGCCCCGGGGTGCCTGGGTGGCTCAGTCGTTAGGCATCTATCTTTGGCCCAGGTCATGATCCCAGCGTCCTGGGATCAAGCCCCACATCAGGCTCCCTGCTCCGCAGGGGAAGCCTGCTTCTCCCTCTCCCACTCCCCCTGCTTGTGTTCCCTCTCTCGCTCTGTCAAATAAATAAATAAAATCTTTAAAAAAAAAAAAATGCTAAAGCCCAGAGGAGCTAAGATGGCAAAGTAGGAGGAGGACCCCAGGCTTGCCTGGTCCTTGGAACTCAGCGAGATAAATATCAAATCATTCTGAACACCCAAGAAATTGTTCTAAGAACAAAACAAACTGCACAGAGGGAGATAAAAGGCCACATCATGGAAGGTAGGAGATGTGGAGACATGATTTGGGGGAGAAGAGGATCACGGGTGCCTCGGAAGGGAGGGAACCCTGGTCATAGAGAGAGGTGAGAGAGAAAAAAAGAGAGACAGAGTGCACAGGGGATAACACAAAGATGACATCTCCCCAAAGCCAGTGACTGGGAAAACGAGAGGGACTGATTTTTGTGAGTTTTTACAACCACAGGGCTCAAACACTAGAATTTTAGAGTCCATGGCATGGTGGGTGTGGAACCCAGCAAGTGATGCAGTGTTCCTGTGGAGAAGGAGTGCAGACAGCCCAGGGCAGACAGAATGATCTGAGGATCCCCTAGGACACACTGGGAGAGATGATTCCCCCTTCTTGGAGCACATCTAAAAGAGGTGGCTTGCCTCTCTGAGGACAAACAAGTTGGTAGGCGCCATTACTCTCCCCCGCCCCCCAGCATAAACTAACTTCAATGAGCAGCACAGTGCCAAGAGTGGCATAAACCACTTACACCAAGCCCTGCCCCTGTGCACTTGGCAGGTGCTGCTTTCCTCGGGCAAGTATGTCTGAGAACCAACACAGCAGGCCCCCCGAGAAGACCAGCACAACACTCCCTACACACACACACACACCCCACATCTACTGACCATAGAGTTCTGCAAACCTTCAGCTCGAGTGGAAATAACATCAGGTCTCTTTTAACAAGCTGACCAGAGCACACCTGGTTAAAATTCACCACACTCTGGCCAACGTCCAAATACTCCCCACTGCAGGCAAGGAGAAACTCTGCAGAGGACTGACCTCAGGGAAAGAGCAAGCAAAAGAGAGCAGCACAATGCACACAGCATACACCAGAGACACTTCCTGAAGCACCAGGCCCTCAACAGTACATGACCTATTCTTTACAAAGTCAATACTCTCAGGAACAGGAAACATAATAGGCTTTCCTAACACACAGAAGAAGGTGGAGAAGAAAATGCCAAGACAGAGGAATTAATCCCATAGAACAAGAAAAGGTCACAGCCAGGGATCTACTTGAAACAGACGTAAGTAAAATGCTTGATCCAGAATTTTTTTTTTTTAAAGATTTTGTTTATTTGAGAGAAAAAGAAAGTGTGTAAGCACAAGTGGGGGGAAGGGGCAGAGGGAGAAGCAGACCCCCCCACCACCTGCTGAGCACAGAGCCCAGTGCAGGGCTCAATCCCAGGACCCCAAGATCATGACCTGAGCTGAAGTCAAATGCTTAACCAACTGAGCCACCCAGGTGCCCCTTGATCCAGAATTTAAAGCAACAATCATAAAGATACTAGGTGGGCTTGAGAAAAGCATAGAAGACACCAGGGAGTCCCTTACTGCAGAAACCGAAGACCTAAAAACTAGTCAGGCTGAACTAAAAAATGCTATAAACTGAGATATGAAACCAGCTGGATGTAATGGATGGAAGGATGCAGAGGATGGAAGAAGCAGAGGAATGAATAAATGATACAGAACATAAAATTATGGAAAATAATGGAAGCTAAAAAGGAGAGGAAAGAAAAACATTAGATCATGAATGCAGACTTAAGGAACTTAGAGATTCCATAAAGCACAGTAATATTCATATCATAGGAGTCCCAGAAGAAGAGAGGGAAAATGGGGCAGAAGGTTTAACTGGGGAAATTATAGCTGAAAACTTCTCTAATCTGGGGAAGGAAACAGACATTCAAATCCAGGAGGCAGAGAGAACTCCCATCAAAATTAACAAAAGCAGGCCAACACCAAGACAAATCAGTTAAATTTGCAAAATATAGAAATAAAGAAAAAAAAATCCTAAAAGCAGTAAGAGAAAAGAAATCCCTAACTTACAAGGGAAGACAGATAAGGTTAGCAAATCTCTCCACAGAAACTTGGCAGGCCAGAAGAAAGTGGCAGGATATATTCAACGTGCTGAATGGGAAAAATATGCAGTCAAAATATTTTATCTAGCAAGGTTGACATTCAGAATAGAAGGAGAGATAAAAGTGTTTCCCAGACAGACAAAAACTAAAGGAGTTTGTGACCACTAAACCAGTCCTGCAAGAAATATTAAAGGGGACTCTTCGAGTGGGAGAGAAAGACCAAAAACGACAAAGAGTAGAAAGGTACAGAGAAAATCTCCAGAAACAACTTAACAGGTAATACAATGGCACTAAATTCTTATCAGTAATCACTCTGAATGTAAATGGACTAAATGCTCCAATCAAGACATAGGATATCAGAATGGATAAAAAACAAGACCCAACTATATGCTGCCTACAAGAGACTCATTTAAGACCTAAAGACACCTGCAGACTGAAAGTGAGTTGATAAACATTTATCAAGCTAATGGACGTCAAAGAAAGCTGGAGTAGCCATCCTTATATCAGACAAATTAGATTTTAAATCAAAGACTTTAACAAGAGATGAAGAAGGGCACTATATCATAACAAAGGGGTCTAACCAACAATAAGATCTAACAATTATGAATATTTATGCCAACTTGGGAACACACAAATATATAAAACAATTAATAACATAAAGGAACACACTGATAGTAATAATAGTGGGGGATTTTAACACCCCACTTACAGCAATGAACAGAGCATCTAAACAGAAAATCAACAAGGAAACAATGGCTTTGAATGATACACTGGAACAGATGGACTTAACATATATTAAGAACATTTCATCCTAAAGCAGAATACACATTCTAAGTGCACATAGGACATTCTCCAGAATAGATCACATACCAGGTCACAAATCAGGCCTTAACAAGTATAAAAAGACTGAGATCATACCATGCATATTTTCCAACCATGATGCTATGAAATTTGAAGTCAACGACAAGAAAAAATTTGGCAAGACCACCAATATATGGAGGTTAAAGAACATCCTACTAAAGAATGAGGTTAACCAGGAAATTAAAGAAAAAAAATACATGGAAACAAATGAACGTGAAAACATGACAGTCCAAAACCTTTGGGATGCAGGAAAAGCAGTCATAAGAGAGAATTATGTAGCAATACAGGCCTACCTCAAGAAGGAAGAAAAATCTCAAATATACAATCTAACCTTATACCCACAGGAACTACAAAAAGAAATGAAGCCTAAAGCCAGCAGAAAAAAGGGAATAAAGATTACAGCAGAAATAAATGATATAGAAATAAACAAAAGAACAAAAAAATAGATCAATGAAACCAGGAGCTGGTTCTTAGAAAAGAATAAAATTGATAAACCCCTAGCCAGACTTATCAAAAAGAAAAGAGAAAGGACCCAAATAAAATCACAATGGGGCACCTGGGTGGCTCAGTCAGTTAAGCATCTGACTCCTGATTTCAGCTCAGGTCATGATCTCAGGGTCATGGGACCGAGCCCCATGTCAGGCTCCGTACTCAGCCTGAAGTCTGCTTGAGATTCTCTCTCTTCCTCTCCCTCTGTCCCTCCCCCTGCTCAAGCTCCCTCTCTCTCTAAAAAAAATAGTATCTTTTTTTATTATGTTAATCACCATACATTACATCATTAGTTTTTGATGTAGTGTTCCATGATTCATTGTTTGAGTGTAACACCCATTGCTCCATGCAGTACGTGCCCTCTTTAATACCCATCACCAGGCTAACCCATCCCCCCACCCCCCTCCCCTCTAGAACCCTCAGTTTGTTTCTCAGAGTCCATAGTCTCTCATGGTTCGTCTATAAATAAAATCTTAAAAAAAAAAATAAAACCACAAATGAGAGAGATCATAACCAACACCACAGAAGTAAAAAAATTATAAGAGAATATTATGAAAAATTATATGCCAATAAACTGGGCAATCTGGAAGAAATGGATAAATTCTTAGAAATATCTAAATTAGCCAGGAAGAAACAGAAAAATTAAAGAGACCAATAACCAGCAAAGAAACTCAATCAGTAATCAATGTCTCCAACAAACAAAAGTCCAGGACCAGACGGCTTCCTAAGGAATTCTACCAAACATTTAAGGAAGAGTTAATACCTATTCTTCTCAAACTGCTCCCAGTAATAGAAATGGAAGGAAAACTTCCAAACTCATTCTACAAGGCCAGCATTACCTTGAATCCAAAACCAGACAACTAAAAAAGAGAATTACAGGCCAGTACCACTGATGAACATGAATGCAAAAATTCTCAACAAAATACTAGCAAATTGAATCCAACAGTACATTAAAAGAATCATCCATCACACAATCAAATGGGATTTATTCCTGGGCTGCAAGGGTGCTTGATATTCACAAATCAATGTGAAACACAGCAATAATAAAAGAAAGACTAAGAACTATATGATCCTGTCAATAGGTGCAGAAAAAGCATTTGACAAAATACAGCATCCTTTCCTGATAAAAACTCTCAACAAAGCAGGGATAGAGGGAACATACCTCAACATCATAAAGGCCATATACAAAAGGCCCACAGCAAATATCATCCTCAATGGGGAAAGACTGGCAGCTTTTCCTCTATGGTCAGGAACAAGACAAAGATGTCCACTCTTACAACTGTTGTTTAACATAGTACTGGAAGTCCTAGCCTCAGCAATCAGACAACAAAAAGAAATAAAAGGCATCCAAATCAGCAAGGAAGAAGTCAAATTTTCACCATTAACAGAAGACATGATACTCTATGTAGGAAACCCAAAAGACCCTACCAAAAAAAATTGCTATAACTGATACACGAATTCACTAAAGTTTCAGGATATAAAATCAATTTACAGAAATCTGTGGTATTTCTAAACACCAGTAATGAAGCAGCAAAAAAAGAAATCAAGGAATCAACCCATTTACAACTGCACAAAAAACCCTAACATACCTAGGAATAAACCTAACCAAAGAGGTAAAAGATCTGTACTCTGAAAACTATGGAATACCACTGAAGGAAACTGAAGAGGACAAAAAGAAATGGAAAAACATCCCATGCTTATGGACTGGAAGAACAATTATTATTAGAATGCCTAGGATACCCAAAGCAATCTACACATTCAAAGCAATCCCTATCAAAATACCACCAGCATTTTCCACAGAGCTAGAATGAACAATCCTAAAATTTGAATGGAACCACAAAAGACCCCAAATAGCCAAATTAGTCTTGAAAAAGAAAGGCAAAGCTGAAAGCATCACAATTCTGGACTTCAAGTTACATGAAAAAGCTGTAGTGATCAAGACAGTATGGCAATGGCACAAAAACACACACAGATCAATGGAACAGAACAGAGAACCCAGAAATGGAATCACAACTCTATGGTCAATTAATCAAAGCAGGAAAAAATATCCAGTGGAAAACAATCTCTTCAACAAATGGTGTTGGGAAAACTGGACAGTTACATGCAAAAGAATGGAACTGGACCACTTTCTTACACCACACACAAAAATAAATTCAAAATGGATGAAAGACCTCAATGTGAGACAGGAATCATCAAAATCCTACAGAACACAGGCAGCAACCTCTTTGACATCGCCTATAGCAACTTCTCACCAGATACATACATCTCTGGAAGCAAGAGAAACAAAAGCAAAAATGAACTATCGGGACTTCATCAAGATAAAAAGCTTCTACGCAGCAACAGAATCACCAAACCTAAAGGCAACCTTCAGAATGGGAGACGATATTTACAAATAACATACGTGATAAAGGGTTAGTGTCCAAAAATCTATAAAGAACTCATCAAACTCAATACCCAAAAAAACAAATTCAGTCAAGAAATGGGCAGAAGTCATGAATAGACATTTTTCCAAAGAACACGTCCAAATGACTAACAGACATATGAAAAGGTGCTCACCATCACTCAACATCAGGGAAATACAAATCAAAACTACTATGAGGTATCACCTCACACCAGGCAGAATGGCTAAAATTAGCAAAATTAAAATTAACAGGAAACAAGTGTTGGCAAAGGATATGGAGAAAGGGGAGCCCTCTAACACTGTTTGTGGGAATGCAAACTGGTGCAGCCACTCTGGAAAACAGTATGGAGGTTCCTCAGAAAGTTAAAAATAGAACTACCCTACGACCCAGCAACTGCACTACTAGGTATTTACCCAAAGGATCCAAACATACTGATTCGAAAGCACACATGCACCCTGATGTTTACAGCAGCATTATCAACAACAGCCAAATTAGGGAAAGTGCTCAAATGTTCACTGAATAATGGATAAAGAAGTTGTGGTGCATATATACAATGGAATATTACTCAGACATCAAAAAATGAAATCTTGCCATTTGCGACAATGTGGATGGAGCTACCGTGTATTATGCTAAGTGAAACAAGTTAGAGAAAGACAAATTCCATGTGATTTCACTCATGTGGAATCTAAGAAATAAACAGATTAACATGGGGGGAAAGGAGACAGGCAAATCACAAAATAGAGTCTTAACGATAGAAAACAAACTGAGGGCTGCTAGAGGGGAGGCAGGCAGGGGGATGGGTCTTAAGGAGGCCACTTGTGGTGTTGTATTTAAGTGATGAATCATGAAATTCTACTAATGAAGCTAATATGACACTATATGCTAAACAGAATTTAAATAAACAAAAAATCTAACAGGTTTTGTTTTATGGTTTTGGGATTTTTTGTTTTGTTTTTTGTTTTTTTCAGAGAGGGAGAGGGGGTGTGGGGGAGGGACAGAGGAAGAGGGGAAGAGAGAATCCTAAGCAGGCTCCACACTTGGTGTGGAGCCCGATGCCAGGCTCAATCTCCCAACTCTGAGATCATGACCTGAGCCAAAATCAAGAGTCGGATGCTTAAGTGACTGAGCCACCCAGGAGCCCCCAAAATCAAATAGCTTTTAACCAAGAAGAAATTAGGATGGTTGCCAAATGTGAAATATCATATTTTGAAAATACGAAATTTTTCAATACTGCAATACTGAAAATTAGAACAGATCTGAAAAGATGATCATAAGTTAACAAAAAGATAAAGCCAGGGGTGCCTGGGTGGACAGTCGGTTAAGCATCTGCCTTCGGCTCGGGTCATGATCTCAGGGTCGTGGGATCGAGCCCCATATGGTGCTCCCTGCTCAGTGGGGAGTCTGCTTCTCCCTCTGCCCCTCCCTCCTCCTGCTCTGCTTGCTCACTCTCTCTCTCTCTCAAATAAATAAAATCTTAAAAAAAAAAAAGATAAAACCAGGAACTTTTATATTTAAGTAGAGAGGATCAGAAATGCTATTTCAAAAATCATACATAATAAGAAAGAATATGCAGTAGATGTAAAGCTTCACTTTAAGAAGCAGGGCAGGTGGGTGCCTGGGTGGCTCAGTCGTTGGGCGTCTGCTTTTGGCTCAGGTCATGATCCCAGGGTCCTGGATTTGAGCCCCGCATCATGCTCCCTGCTCAGCGGGAAGCCTGCTTCTCCCTCTCCCACTCCCCCTGCTTGTGTTCCCTCTCTCACGGTCTCACTCTCTGTCAAATAAACAAACTAAAAAAAAAAAAAAAAAAAAAGGCAGGGCGGGTGGACACAAATGGAAAGATAAAGGGTCAGATATGCAGTGCTGTGACAGTCACCAAAAACAGGGTAAGGCCATAAACAGGAACACGTATACAGCCAAATCTTCTTTAGGCCTAGATTATCCATCCCTTGAAACATTTCATGGACTTGAATAGTCATTGTCCTCTGAGTGCATCCACCTTATAAGCAACAAAAAAGTTTTATAATTTTATGTCACCACAAATGAGTATTTAAAACTACTTTTGGAGGGGAGCCTGGGTGGCTCACATGGTTAGGCAGCCGACTCTTGAGTCGGCTCAGGTCATGATGTCAGGGTCGTGAGACTGAGCCTCACATCAGGCTCCACTGAGTGTGGAACCTGCTTAGGATTTTCCCTCTCCCTCCCCTCCTCATGGGCTTCCCCCCCCAAAATAAAAATAAATCTTTAAAACTACTTTTGGAAAAAAAATTTAAAAATAAAAATAAAACCACTTTTGGGTTTAGAATTACTACAACGACCATACGTATGGCAGAAAAGCAAAGCGTCATGGCAACATCAGATGTCACCAAAGAACAGTCCAGGTTAAGAAGAAAACAATGTTTTGCCCTAACAAGGGAACGAGCTATACAAAATAAGCCATTAAATGGAATGACCAATAAAAAGAACCAAACTGTCAGATGCTGAATAAATAACATCAATAAATTACCTGAATTAGGAATAGCTAACAGATTCTTAACATTATACCTTCAAAATATTTAAAAATAACACCTATTTTGCAAGTTATGAAACGTGTGTTCAGAATGTCTATGATTTTTAAGATTTTATTTATTTATTTGACAGAGAGAGACACAGCAAGAGAGTGAACACAAGCAGGGGGAGTGAGAGAAAGAGAAGCAGGCTTCCCACTGAGCAGGGAGCCCGACGCGGGGCTCGATCCCAGGACCCTGGGACCACGACCTGAGCCGAAGGCAGACGCCCAACGACTGAGCCACCCAGGAGCCCCCAGAATGTCTATGATTAAAGAATAATCTGATTTTCCACAACACGGAATGATGGAATACCAAATACTAAATGGGTGGAGGGGGTGAGGAGGGGAGGAAAGTACTCTCCTTAAAGTGCAACCATATCAGCTATAAAAGCCTGAAAGTTCCAGGCCGATTGCACAGAACTTCCTTAAAGGACACTAGGAGCAAAGGAATAGTAGACTGAGTCTATTCTACATTCCTACACAGTGAATCAAGTTGTCAATAACCAGGATCATTTAAGTATAATAATCCTCCGTGAAATTAAAAGGCCAATAATCAAAAAAAGGGATATTTTTCCCTTCCAGGATTCTTTTTTTAAGATTTTATTTTTAAGTAATTTCTACACCCAACGTGGGGCTTGAACTCACAACCCCAAGATCAAGAGTAGCATGCTCCACGGACTGAGCCAGCCAGGTGCCGCCCCCTTCCAGGATTCATAATAAGAGACCAAACCAGGAGTAATGAGATGTAAACTCAAGGCAGAAGTGACACTTGTGTGACCACAAAATAAAGTTACTCTTTCATTTTGCGTGACTACAAATTAAAGTTACTATTGCACATATCCAGAAAAAATTAATAAACTTCAACAGCTGGAAACAAATTACACATGTAAGCAGCTGACCTCATTAGGAAACACAGACTATTAAATAGGTATATACTCAGATGTTGCATTAGTTTAAGCACAGATCATAAACATCTTAGCCTCCTTCCTCATTTGCCCGTTTCTGTGCCAAGCCCTTCCAAAGCTGGGTTGATAAGGCTGACTCCAAGAAGGAAAGAAACTCATGTAGGAAATGCTATCCTCACACAGCCCAGAGAACTGGTGACGCACTAGGAGCTTGGAAAACATCCCGTCGTTCACCTTACTAAGTGCAGTTAGGTAAGAAGATGGTCGTCCACGTGCACTATTGTTTTCCAGGTGTTTATTTATTTTTCACTTCTGCTTTGATATCAGCACTCTCAACCTGAATCAAATGGGGGGAGGGGGATAGCAGCGCCGCTGGTGGTATGCGGGAGCAACACAAGTTTAAAAAATAACACCACCTTTTTTTTTTTTTTTTAATTGCAGCGTACTCGGCGCCCTCACCTCTCTTCTACACCTCTGCCATCACCCCACGCAGCTCTTCGCCGCCGCCGCGGGTCCCCATGACAACCCCACCCGAAGGTGATCCCCTCCGCCGCCTCCCGGCCCCCGCCCGGCCACACTCGCCTGTCAAGTGACAACTTCACCTGCCCTGCGCTCTACTCTCCCCGCTCCCGAGAGACCGGCCAGGAACCCTCCCGACGCGCGGGCCCACTCCCGGGCGAGGGCACGACGCTCCCCAGGCGGGAATGTGCGGAGGGGGCGGCGGGAGAGGCTGCTGAAGACGTTCCACCCCAACCCCCAAACGAGCGCTGCGAGGGCCGCGGCGCGACCCCCAAATGGGGTGCGGCGGCCCCGAGCCCCAGTCTAGGCGGCTGAGGGGAGCCGAGGGGCGGGCTCAGTGGGCGCGAAGGAACTTGTCGTTTTCACAAACAACGACGCGTCGCGGCGGCGGGAGACTGCTGGGGACCACACGCTCACCTTGAAAGGGTTGTTGAGATCCGGGTCCGCAAAGGGGTTACTGTCGAAATCCGACATCTCTCCGGCGCTTGGCGTCACCCACCGGACCCAGGCGCAGAGAGGGAGACGAGGCGAGGCCGCCGCCCCCCTGCGCGCTCACGTCGCCGTCGCCGCCGCCGCCGCCGCCGCCGAGCAGATCCGGGTGCAGCTCTCGGGGCCACCCAGCCGGCCGCGCCACTGAGCATGCCCGGTGCCACGGGCTCCCGGCCGCCGGCGCCGCTCCCATTCGCGGTCTCGTTCTTCCGGGCCTGGATCCAGCGTTCCGGGCTTTGGCTACGACCGAGTGGGGACTAGCGGCGGAGGGAGCCGGGAGCGGAGAGCGGGGGTGACCCGTCCCACGTTCCGTGGGCTTGAGATTCCGCGTCTTGACGAATGCGTTTGGCTGGACTTAATTACATTACTATCCATTTAAGATCGGCTCCGTGTGATCGAACGTGACTTGGGGAAGAGGTGGTACTTTGTGAACATGAAAGACACACACTGACCCCATTTCCCCAGGTTGGGAAGGCAGCCTGAGACGTAGGCTGCACACCTGGGCAGGGAGCAGCTATTTAACCACGCTTCCAGCCCAGGGCTGGAGAGGTTCCGGCAGCTGGAGAAGCTCCGCACCTGGTTCCAAAGATAACGCCCCAGGGGGCCTGACCTCGCTAATGAGTTCTGCACACACACCCCACTCAACCCCACCTGGGAATCGCAGCCTCCGGTCTTCCGGTCCCCGGACTCTAGGTTACTGACAAATCACGGAGACCAGGCTCGCGTTACCGAGCCGGAATGGCTCCACAGAGGTTTGGGAAAGAGGGAAGATCCAGTATTAGGGTCCAGCCCCTGCTCCCATTCTCCGGAATCTGCAAAATGGCTACTTCTCCGGAAATGAATGGGGCTGGGGTGAGGGTGCCACGAATTAGAAATCAAGGTCCTCAAGTTAATGTTAGTGGTTAGTGGGTGATAAAAGGATGTTGTTGTTGTTTTTACTTTAAGGCATTTGGGCACAAAATATACACCTCTGATTTTTTTTCCTAAACAGCCCCCAACACCAGGGATGAGATCACAGAAAAATGGGTACGTGTAAAGAATTTTTGTACCATTTGTTGCCCTACCCCTGAAGTTAATGAGAGGGAATCGTCTTCCCCATTTTCATCTTTCTGCTCTAACAGAAAAGCACTTAACAGATGAAGCAATGAAGAGCCAGAATTCTCAGTTGGTCGGTGCCTAAGATTTGGGGAAAAAAATAGAATTAGTCTTCTTAGCTTGGGGGGGGGGTCGGCCCCGGAGGCGGGGGGGGGGGGGGAGCGGGCGGAACACCTTGCTCTATGCAAGGAAATGATACTTCTTCCCCACTGTGAAAACACTAGCTCTAGGGATGATGACAAAAACACATTTACTATAATCTCTCTTTGGCAGCATCCAGGTTGAAATATAGGACAAAGAAGCTGCTTCTAGGCACCTGACTAGGACGGTCAACTAATAAGTGACGACAGAGATGATTATGGCAGAGCTTCAAGATTCTAGATATGAAAAAGAGCTAACTATTGTATTCACCACCCTATCCTCAGCAGCTGCCTGGTGTCTGGTTCATTAGCTTAGTGCTCAAAACATGTGTCAGGTACAAATCCCAGTTCTGATGAGACAGTGCTATCACTTAATAACTTTGAATCTGTAAAGAGTTATTTGGGAATTATGTAAGAGCTAGAAAAAGTGTGCTGCATGTATTTAGTGCCTAACATATATTGATTGAATGTCTGAAAATGGCAAGGGGGCCCAGTCCATTGCTGTTATATGCTTTTTTCCTCCACTCTCCTGAGCTTGACCTTGCCCACCTGATCTGCTTGTCTCACCACTTTGGCCCTCACTCCCTCCACCTGTCCTATAAATGACCCAAATAATCAAACTATTTATTATGCATCTACTATGTTCCAAGACAATGAGTATCAGCTTAGCCTGCATTGCAGGATGGAAATTTCCAATACAGTGTGTTTACAGCTAATGATATTAGCACCTAATGCAAAGACTTTACTGTTTCAGAATCGTTTGGAATTCTTGTTAATGATGCAGACACCCACCTCTGCACATCTCCTATCTTTTAAATTCTGCTTTAAGGAATCTCAGCTAGGAGCCCTGGATCTGCATTTTTAATTTTTTAAATGTCTTTACACACAAATACATTATTTTACATAAATGCATAGGTGGATTCGTAGCATACATACTGGTGTTCTCACTTTTTTTCTCTTTATTCTTTGTTTTCCCTTCTCTCTTCCCCTACTTTAACAACCTAATATGATCCTTTCAACATTCTTTTAACATTGTATATCTACATGCACATAATATAATACATGATCATACACAAATACATAATACATATTCATGTAGACACATATACAAAGTTTTGGTATTGTCTTGAAAATGGATCATATCTAATATTTTCCTGCAACTTGTTTTTCTCACTCACTGTTACTTCTGGCAGTTTCTCAGTGAAAAGTGCATTAGCAAAGAGACCGTCTAAGCTTTCTTACCCCAATACACCACACAAATATTACTTTTTTTAAGTTTTTATTTATATATTTAAGTAATCTCTACCCCCAATATGGGGCTTGAACTTACGCACGCTCTTCTGGCTAAGCCAGCCAGGGGTCCCAATATTCTCATTTTTTATGTGTACCATGACTGTTGAAGTGAAAATCATTGGAAAGGATGGCCTAGTGGAAATCCCTCCAAATCAACAACTATGCATCTAATTTATACTCTTTAACAGTTGCAAGATCAGCATTTTTAAAGGACTCCAGGTGATTCTGATAAAGGTGATATGCTGACCACACTTCACGAACCCTGATATAAGGATGTTCAGAGATATGGTCCATGGGTGAGCTTATTGATTAGCTTTCATGAAATCTAGACTCCTAGGACATGAGAAATGAAAGGGAGCTTAGCTGTTTCATGACAGGAGAAGAAACTGACTTTGGACAGGTTAAGCAATTTGCCTCAGTGGCAAAGGGAGTGAGTGAATAGAGGAAGTAGGAACAGAACTCCGTTCTCCTGACTCACATTTCAGACATTAAATTGATAGATCTGGTTAGTGGTATTTCATAAAGGAAGAAGAAATGCTATGTGGAAGACAGTCCGCATATGGAAGGCTTCGTTTGCTGTACTTGTTCATTTTCCAGGAGCCGCCTCTTAAATTTGATAAAACAAAGAATGAAGACTCAAAACTAGTTTCTAGATCCAGCTCTGCCAGAAACCAGCTGTGTGACCTTTATCAAATCAATTCCCCTCTATGATCTGAAGTTTCACACTAGTCATGCAACAAGTATTTATGGAGCACCTACTAACTGATAAACAGCGTTTTAGTTGTTGAGAATAAAGCCTTGAATAAGATAAAAATATAGAGACTGTTCCCAAGAAAATTCCTAAAAAGCCTAGAACATAGCTACATGATTTTTGGGGTCCTTTGGACAGCTCTAATATTTTATTAACCTGTGGCAATGTGTCACCCCTCCCTAACTCTGTTTTTGGGGTTTTTTTTGTTTTTTTCCTTTAGGGTATGCCTCACACCCTTATCATGCTCCTCGCTCAGTCTAACAAATTAACTGTGAGAATCTGTTGGGTGGGGGTTATAGGCTAAATTCCATGTTTTCTACACTGGCTAGCATATAGCCAGTAAATGTTGAGAAAATGTCAAGTTAGAAATTTACATTTCTTGGGACGCCTGGGTGGCTCAGTCATTAAGCATCTGCTTTCGGCTCAGGTCATGATCCCAGGGTCCTCAGATGGAGTCCCACATCGGGCTCCCTGCTAAGCGGGAAGCCTGCTTCTCCCTCTCCCACTCCCCCTGCTTGTGTTCCCTCTCTTGCTGTGTCTCTCTCTGTCAAATAAATAAAATCTTAAAAAAAAGAAATTTGTATTTCTTACTTCAAAGGTTCATTGGACTCTGGATTCACTAATGGGTTAAAACTGAAATTCGTCTTTTGTCACAGTAGACCCCATCTCAAGATTTGCTGCTGTGACTGCTGCTACTAAGAAAGTATTCAAGAAATGATTGTTTACGGTTAACATTTCTTAGTTAATAAAAAAGAATCCCACATACCATCTTTGCTCACAATAAACGCAAATATAAGATTCAGAACAACCATTTTGTTAGTCAATATAAACAAAGTTGTATAAGTATTATGATAAAATCTTCTGGATTGAAACTCTAAATTCCAAACAATGACGTCATAGAAACATTGTAAATGGTATGGGCCAATGAGATTGGAGAACTAACTGCAGGGGTAGCTGGGTGGCCGCCTTGGTTAAGTGTCAGTGGGGAGCCTGCTTCTCCCTCTCCCTCTGCTCCTCCCCCTCCCTTGTGTTCGCTCGCTCGCTCATTCCCAAATAAATAAATAAACTCTAAAAAAAAAAGAACTGTAGAGTTCATTTTATTGGCTAGAAGAGTCTGCATAAGAACATTATGGTGAAATTATCCTCATTTTGCAAGACAAAAAAATGCATTTTGCAAGACACTATTATACATATATGTATGTTATATATACAAACACATATGTATACCTAAATACTGAGGCATTTACCAGTGCATATTTAAAATACTATAAAAAAGGAAAATAAAGTAAAATAGTGGCATGGTAAAATATATAAACTACATAGTAAGTTATATAGTATACAATACATACTATGTTATATATTATATATAGTAAATTATGTAGTATTATAGTAATTATATAGTAATAGTAAAATATGTAATACATAGTAATATATAGTAATATGTAGTAATGTATATATAGTAATATATAAATATAATAATGTAGTAAGATAAGTGTTACAGTCCTGTAACTCCTTTGGACACAAGTGTGAGAAGCAGAACAAAGACTACTGTTATTTTTATCTAGGTACGTTTTTAGAAAACTGATTCTGGTTTTTCTTCATGAACCATAAATTATATAATCACACTTGATATTACCTAATGTCTGTGCAGTTTCATAAAAGTCTTCAAAGTAAGGACAGTTTACAATTCTTAAGTTGTAAATTAGGCATAAATCATCAGGGAACTCTTGTAAAAGAGGAAATAATCATAGCAGTCTAACCCATTTTCTAATCTCCCAAAAGAAATACCCCAAATCTAACTATTGGGTTTTTATAGAAAGTTTACCTTAGTTTTCTCCCTGTTTAATACCGAGAATTAAAAAAAAAATCAGTTTTATTTAAAATAGTTATTCTAAAGAGGGAAGAGAGAGTAGAGGCAGTAAAAATTTCTTGCATGTCTGGCATGGGTCAGGCCCTGAAATGCTCGAATCTCAACACACACTTTCTCCTATACAATATACCTTTGGGAAGCAAATATTATTATCATCATTTCACAAATGAGAAAATGAGAACTCAGAGTTGAAGTGAATCTAAAGGTTATTTTAAGAATTACGTGAAATAGAGGCCTCATATCTGGGGTTTTATATTGTTTGTCCTTTCATTCTACATTAGGCTTTATTATATTGCCCAAGGACAGAATTCCACGTTGGGTTCTTTTTTGGGGGTTGTTCTTTTTTTAGAGAAGTGGCATAATCTCGTTGGTTTGTTAAGTATGCCCTTTTAACCCAAAGTCCAACTACCAGATGACTGGGGAGAAATTCTGACAGGGATGAGGATAACTATATCCATACTTTCTAGGTCTGAGAACCAAGCTCTCCCCCATCCCCACCACATCACCTCCTTTCATTGAAACAGCCCTTGGGGCAGCTGCCATAGTTGGTTTCCCTCCATTTGCACCCTCAGGAGTTTACTGCCTGTCTCTTGGTATGGTCTTAGGCCGTGGGACTAAGGGAGGATATTTTTTCCTCCCACAAAACCCAGTACAGTCCTGCTCAAATCTCATACTGTTTAGACATCTTCGCTAAGGCCCTGGGTTCTGCTGTGGGATGGGCCTTATACAGGGAGGTTTTCATGATTTACTTTTTTTTTATATGCTTTGATAAATCACAATTTTATCTTTTGACCCTCTCTTTACATTCTCACAGCCCCTCTCTCATGGAACCTGACACATTGCCCTAGGAGCTTGGTTACAAGACAGTGGAAAACCACCACACAGGGTTGCAAGCAAACTGTCCCTTTATCTTTAACCACACCAATATCCCTGGACCAAGCCTGCCCATCATGATATTCTCCAACCTTGAACCATCTTCACGAATCAAGAGATGGTTTCAAAGGTCAAAGCATAGATTTGTTCATATTCTTGGTTCTAAAAACTGCTTAGTCCGAGGCCTGGGCATTAGCAAAACTGTCTCGTTGACTCCTCCTAAAAGCCCATAAGGTCTTAGGCAAATATAACATTCAAATATATATATTTGAATGCAAATATAAAGCATTCAAATAACAGAAGATATGCAATTTAGCCTCCATTGTATCATCCCAGGACTAGATATATTGAGCAATAGTTAAAGAAATTGGAAAGCCTTATCTTTCAATCAATTTCAAACTTCTCCCCTTTTTTGGCTCCTGCAATTGACCTAGAGTCTCTCCTGGAAACTCCTACTCAAGAAATTAGTTGAGGGTGACCGGGTGGCTCAGCTGGTTAAGCGACTGCCTTCGGCTCAGGTCATGATCCCGGAGTCCTGGGATCGAGTCCCACATCGGGCTCCCTGCTCAGCGGGGAGTCTGCTTCTCCCTCTGACCCTCTTCCCTCTCGTACTCTCTGTCTCTCAGTCTCTCTTTCTCAAATAAATAAATAAAATCTTTAAAAAAAAAAGAAATTAGTTGATCCATCCTCTGTAGAACCAGAGAACTCTGTTTATATATTTATCATCTATAGAAATCACTACTTTATATTGGTAATGCAAAAATCAGATTCTGCCAAAAGCAGGACCTTGATTTGGGTGAAAGTGACAAGGAACTTGGGTATAAATAGCTTATTTGAGTGGTGTTCCCAGGAAGCTAGAGGGAAGAACAAGACAGCTAAAGAGCAAAATCCAATAAATGAATTATTTTTAAAGATTTTATTTATTTATTTGAGAGTGAGAGAGCACAAGCAGGGGGAGGGACCAAGGGAGAGGGAGACAATCTTTAGCAGACTCAGAGCTGAGTGTGGAACCCAGTGTGGGGTCCAATCCCACGACCCCAAGGTCATGACCTGAGCCAAAGCCAAGAGTTGGACACTTAACTGACTGAGCCACCCAGGCATCCCTCCAATAAATGAATTATTAAGCAATTTACAACTATAAGTAATTGGGGCTCATTCCCAGTGGGGATCCTCTGAGGAACCATGTAAAATGTTCCTTATAATTGTCCTTCGAAGGACAGAGGCATTTATCCACCAACTCCTATTCCTTATTGGTAGAGATCTTCCCAGGCATGTTAATTACACACACACACACACACACACACACACACACACACAGAGGCAATCCCTGAGGCAGTAAAGCTCAGAAACTCAGTGAACACTAGTCGTGAGAAGCCATCAATGTACATAGTTACTGTCTACCACAGCTCAAGTCAGAGGTTGCCAAAGGAATGTGACCTTGGGCTCCAGTGAGGTCTATCACCCCTCTTGGCGTACTTCTGTCTCCCTCCAGATTATATATACCACTGGGGCACACACCACACCTTGATTATTTTCACACTCTTGATACCCAGCATAGCATCTGGTATAATGTTGAAGCTGAACGATTTCATGGATGGGTATAGTGAAAGCCAAAGAAATTTCTTTCACAGCAGATTTGCGCTCACCTAACAGTTCCCTAACCTCTTTTTATTACTTGCATTGTTAATAGTAGTTTTTACAATATATTCTGAATTTTTGCCATATAATGCTGTATTTTATCATAGTAAATAAACATTGTAGAAAAATTTTCTAAAAAGATTATTTAAGAACAATGAAATTTCTGTACAAAAAACAAAATTGGAAAACAATTTGCCTTCCCTTTGCCTGCTTTGTCACCCACTTTTCACCATAAAGGGCATAAGAAGATCAGTGATGGTAAAATAAGAACAGAGAACATCTTCGTTGTCAGGCAAGATTCTGAAGAAATTAATCACATTTTCACAAGGGTATTAGACCAGTTTCTCGATTAAATTGTAGTTTGGTACACAAACGAATTTGAAACATAAAGTCAATGGAGATTTGGTGATGTGAAATTTAAAAAAAATTAATGTTAACACACAAAAAAATCAAGTCCAATAATTTCTAAATCAATGGAGTGAGGGTCCCAGAGCATTAGCTCAAGTTAAGAAGTTGAGAACCCAGACAGGTCCACACATGTCAGGGTAGCCCGCAAACAGACTCACCAGAGCACAACCATAATAGGACCGCGAAACATCATGGGAGGGACAGTGGGAGATGCTGACAGCCAGCTCTAGGCCGGAGGCCCTGAAGCCAATGGGGAACAAAAACTCTTCCTTGATCCTCTCACAGACAATATTCTTGGTAGGAAAAGAGTTCAACCCCAAAGGAGGGAATGAGAGAGCCCAGGCTTATTCTATGGACAGGGGCTAAGGCCCCTGATTATTACATTTAATTCATATATAAATTCATGTGTTTTATCATACAACCAGCATCTGTCAGAATTAAGGTTCTGGAATGCCCTATGAGCTTGTATAAATTTGAAAAAAAGGTTTGGCAGTATGGAGGTTCCTCAAAAAGGTGAAAATAGAGCTACCCTACGACCAGCAATTGCACTGCTGGGTATTTATCCCAAAGATACAAATGTAGTCACCTGAAGGGGCACATGCACCCCAACGTTTATAGCAACAGTGTCCACAATAGCCAAACTATGGAAAGAGCCGAGATGTCCATCAACAGATGAATGGATAAAGAAGATGTGGTGTATATATATATATATATATATATATATATATATACACAATGGAATATTATGCAGTCATCAAAAGGGATGAAATCTTGCCTTTTGCAATGATGTGGATGGAACTGGAGGGTATTATGCTGAGCGAAATAAGTCAATCAGAGAAAGATAAGTATCATATGATCTCACTGATATGAGGAATTTGAGAAAGAAGACAGAGGATCATAGGGGAAGGGAGGGAAAAATGAAACAAAATGAAACCAAAGAGTGAGACAAACCATAAGAGACTCTTAATCTCAGGAAGCAAACTGAGGGTTGCTGGGGGCGGGGGGGTGGGAGGGATGGGGTGGCTGGGTGATGGACATTGGGGAGGGTATGTGCTATGGTGAGCGCTATGAATTGTATAAGACTGTTGAATCACAGACCTGTACCCCGAAACAAATAATACATTATATGTTAATTAAAAAAAAAAAGGACTTAAAAAAAAAGAAAAAGAAAAAGTTTTGGAATAACATTCTGGTGCTTTACCTCACCAAACAAAGAAACACACAAACATTAGTTGAGAAAAATGTAGAAAAGTCAAATGGTTAAATCAACAATCCAATCTAAATCCGTGGAAGGATTATTATATAACCATTAAATAATGTCTTTTTAAAGTGCATAATAACATGAAAAAATAAGCACAATGTGAATGGGAAGAGGCAGGATATCTAGAGTATAAAGAGTAGAAGTATGGGGGCACCTGGCTGGCTCAAGGGGTATAGCATGTGACTCCTGATCTCAGGGTTGTAAGTTTGAGCCCCATGTTAGACGTAGAGATTACTTTAAAAAAGTTGAAATAAATTCTTTAAGAAAAAAAGAAGTACAACTTTATTTTTAAGCCTAAAATCCAAAGATAGATGAGACAACGGACAATTTTTCTTTTTTCTACTTTACTTTCCATTTAGTTAATGACCATCCGTTTCACAATTTTAAAATAAGTTTAAGAGAAAGAATATGGCTTAGTTTTGACTTAAATGGTGTTTGTAAAAACCCCAAAACTTCTACAGGACTTAGAATTGAGATAATTGACTTTACAAACTAGAATAAACTGTTCTGAATCAAATGAATCTGTGCTTTCGCTTATGAATCACCTTTGTTCTCTCTCATGGTCCGGAACACGTAAGTGAAACATTGGAGAACTGTGTGCTGAACAGTTACCTCGCAGAAAGGAGACCCCCTATGAAAGTTTACTGATGGTATCATAATCCCTTTACCACTGGCTCCAAAATTTAATCACCTCACTCAGTGTAAAAAAACAAAATAACAATCAGAGCTTTAAATCCAAACCTAGCAAGAAGATCCCTTACATATTACCCCTTCTCTTCCCAGTATAATTTGTCCATGAATGTCTTAGGACTAGACATTGACACTGACATTAGCTATGTTTTAAATTTGTAACTAACTTATTTTTGATCAGCAGGTACAAAAATGCTTCTGGCAGGTGATCTCTGCCATAACTAATAGGAGTGTCTTTGTTTAGAGTGCAGGCTGGCCATACCAAAAGTCCAACCATGGGATTTAGGGTGAGGGCTTTGAGTCACATGGTATCATTGATCTGGAGATTGAGTTCAACTTTGTGCGCACTCATTAAGTCAATCAGTTATTCCTAAGGAATGAAGCTCCAATAAAACTCTGGACACCAAAGCTCAGGTGATCTCTGGTTGGTAATAACCTATACATGCTGTCAAATACTACTTCTCACAGATTAATGGTTCATTACTCCACGAGAGAGGATGACAAAAGGTTTGGGTTTGGAACTTCCCCAAACTGTGTTCTGTGTGTCTCTTCCTTTGGCTGATTTTAACCTGTATCATTTCTCCCTAATAAACCATAATCGGGAGTATAACTTTCAGTGAGTTCTATGAATCCTTCTGGTGAATTACCAAACCTGAGGGTGGTGCTGGGAATCTTCCTAACTTACAGGTGATGCATAAGTGATAGCGGTCTTGGGGACTGTGCCCTCAAACTTTGCAGTATGACAAACTCAGAGCGTGTATAGAATATGTAAATGAACACGTACGACATAATTTAGTCTTCAGGCCATAGTTTGCCAACCCCCGTTCTAGCTCCTTAAAATATCTGTACAGTGTAAGTACACATCTAATTTGTTGTGATGCATGTGGAATTCACACTTGTATCCAAACAACTTGGAATATTCTACCAATCAAAATAGAATCTATAATTGTCAAAATCTGTAAATGTTTTACTTATTTTATCTTTTGGTGTTTACATATAATTTATTATTGTCTCCATGTCTGAATGGTCTATTTCAGGCAAATTTCAATCTAAAACTGTGCACTACTTCCTAATAATTATGGTAGTTTCTTAATTTCTCTCTTTCTCTCTCTGTTTTTTATATCTGATATTTTTATTCAAATATAATTAACAGTGTTATATTAGTTTCAGGTGTACAATATAGTGATTCAACAAGTCTGTACATTTCTCAGCACTCGTCATCATAAGTGTTCTCTCGATCCCCTTCACTTGTTTCACCCATCCCCCACCCCCCCACCTCCCCTCTCACAACTACCGGTTTGTTGTCTGTATTTAACATATGAGTGAAATTCTATGGTATTTGTCTTTCTCTGACTGATTTCACTACAGTTATTTTATATATAACATAGCATCAGTTCACCTCAGTGAACTGCAACATTTTTGTGACAAAATCGATGCTGAAAACAAATATATATGTGTGTGCTTCCCTCTTTGCCACTCATCTCCAATTAGATGTTTTGAATGTTTGTGCCTTTAAAGAACTACAGTTCTTTGTAAATCAACCTAAGTTTCCCACAGTGCTGTTGTAGTAAGCGAATAATCCCCGCAGCATGCGTTTAGGACTATAGAGGACCATAATAGGAATCCTAAAATGCCAAAAAAAAAAAAAATCACAGAAAACACTGTGATTAATAATTCAAGATTAACAATCTTGAATGCACTAGAATTTTCCCAGGAAAGAGGAGGAGTTTGTACCTTTGGCGCATAAACAAAGAGATGCCAAACAACATCTGTTTTTGTTGTTGTTGTTGTTTTCAAACAACATCTGTTTTTAACGTATAAACATTTGTCTCCATGTCTTGATGGTCAACATGTTCCTCCAATCTTATCAAAGAAATTATAGGGAATGTATCATATGGGGAAGCGGGCTGCTTCATTCATTTTGAATCTAGTTTTCTTTTAGTATAAACTCAATTTTCTGTTCTTAGCATATTCTTCTCAATGTTAGACATTTTTAAGAAGATAATCCTTTATTTTATGATTAATTATTAACCATGGGTAAGTTATTTCTTCCACTGAATTTTCCATGCTTGTTATAAAGTACCAACAAACTACCACAATTTAATTGCCAAGTTATTCCAGCTGGCAACAATAACGAAACTATCTACTGATCAGATTGTCCCATCTATAAAATAACAGAATATGTCTGATCACCTAACCAATTTCCTCCCTTTGGAATATTGATGGGAGAGCTGTGTCATGTTGGCAGTAGCGTCCACTTCCACTCGGCTATTGCCTGGCACGGGACAAATACTCTCTACTCAGCCAGGATGTCCATTCAATTTTCTGACATCTACCACCAAGCTGACTTCACAGGAGAGAGCAGAGTGGAGGAAAACTTACATTCCTACACTACTTTGGTGCAGCTATGTACACAGGCTTATTCCTAAGTCCCCACAGCATGGGTAACACTGGACTGTAGTGTTAAAATTTTACCGAGGGCTCGGAAAGATTAAAGGAGAATTGGAACATACAAAAAGAAAAAATGTAAAATGGAAATTTAGATTTTGGTCCTGGAGTCAATCAGCCAGTACTGAGGATCCCCTGCAGCCATTTCCCTCGTCAGCCTTGGTACGTCACAAGTAGCCAAGGTTATCTTGTCTTCCACAGTCATGTATCTTTGTCCTATCCTCCTTTACCAGAGTCAACCACTGCTACCAACAAAGTGAGAGAATGAAGTTCTTCCTTCCCCTAATTCAAGGCCATCTTTACTTTCACTACAAGAAATTGACAATGGGTCTACCATTTTCTTCAGGAGAAATATCCCCACCCTCACCCTCAGAGATCCTTTGGCCCCCAAAACCTATGCAAAGTAAGTGAGTAGTTGCCAGTGCACTTTCCAAACTCTGCCTCCTTCAGTTATAAATGGCATCCCATGGGAGACCTTAACTATCCAGTACACGGTGGGCTGCAACAATCCAGTGCAGTTTCACTTCACAGTCTTTCCGTGTGCAGAGAGGAAGAAATTAGACCTATGGGCCCCCTCTAGTCTCATGATTTCCTGTGAGGAAATAACTGAATAAAAAGGCACTCAGCTCGCAAAAAAAGCAATTATTTTTGAATTAGTAGAAAGATTTCCCTCCCTAACCGTATCATTCTGGAAAGACTTAACACAATTTAGATTACTAAACAAAATTTAATATTTCAGTCAGACACATTTGCATTTCGTTCAGGATTTCCGTAAGAACAATGGTCAGGTACCGGTTTAAAACAAAATGATTGTAAAAGTTCACCACACCTGCCACACCCAGAACAAAGAGAAAAGAGGTTCCAGGTTCAAGGACAAATTCCACTGACCAAGAAGGCAGAAACTGCTCACACCTGAGTCAAATGGTTTTCTAGTTTGAACAATTTCCCTGAGGCACCAGTTACTCTAGTGTATGATTATAGTCCAATTTTGCCCTGGCTGGTTGAATTCTCTGATGCTTTAAGTTGTCCAGAAGTTCAGTTAGTCTTATAGAGTCCAATGTCCAAAAACCCCAGTTACAGTGAGAAACATGTTTGTTTGTTTTCAAACAGTGCTTCTTTCTTGACAGTATTTAATTCATTCTGCTATAGAATTGTTCATAAACACACCCCCAGTGAGAGATGACTGAAAATACAGGCACACTGACACTGTATGGGTTATTCAAACAATATATGTGTATGAATGAAAAATACTATCAAGTAGAAACTATTAAATATCAAGCATTATTATATTAAGGAGAATAATTACAGTAGCATAGCCTAGCCTTATATGGCCTGGCTTGTCTATGAAAGATACCACATGGAAGAGTCACTGACCAAATATTCTTGTTATAGTAGTCCTTATAAAGAATCATCTCAAAAAACAAAAACACAAGATATAATTTTTAAAAAGTACATTTTGGGGTTTATAGATTGTCTTTTTTTTTTCTAATTCACTAATGTCTATAACTTTATTAATTCTATTTTTAAAGTTTGTTTTGCATTTATGTTCTTAAGATTCTTGAGATGGATGTTGAGTTAATTTTAAAAATTTTTTAATGATAAAATCATTTACATCTACAAATTTGCCTCTAAATTTTCCATGTATTTTCAGTGTAGTATTCTTGTTATCATTAATGTTCAAATGATCTTTAACTTCCATTTTAATTTTATTTTTTGGATCTAATAGTTACTTAGAAGAGTGGTTAATTTTTACTGTATTTTGTGATCTGAGGATGTAGCCCATATAAATTACATAAATTAAATTGCAGTATTTTCTTTTTGGCCTGAAATATAATCCTGTTTTTTGGTAAATATTTCAGGACAATGAGAAAAAAGTAAGTATTAACTGCTTACATGTTACATACGTGACAATATTTTTTAATAAAATAAATTTTATTAATCATGCTCAAGGGGTTCAAAAGCAGAGTTGAGCTGGCAGAAGAATGAATCAGTGAGTTTAAAAGAATGAATCATTCAATTGAGATTATCTGGTCTGAGAAATAGAAAGGAAAAGAATGAAGAAAAACGTCCACATTCCAGGCACCTCGGTGGCTCAGTCAGTTAAGTGTAGGCCTTCAGCTCAGGTCAGGATCCCAGGGTCCTGGGATAGAGTCCCATGTCAGTCTCGCCACTCATCAGCGAGTTTTCTTCTTCCTCTCCCTTTGCCCCTCTACCCCACTTGTGCTCTCTCTCTCTCAGATAAATAAATAACAATCTTAAAAAAAAAAAAAGAAAAATGTCCATATTTCCTTTTTTTAAGTTTATTTATTTGTTTATCTATTTAAGTAACCTCTACACCCATATGTGGGGCTTGAACTCATGACCTTGAGATCAAGAGTCCCATGCTCTTCTGACTGAGCCAGCCAGGTGCCCCCCAAAATGAACAGATTGCAAAAGATCTTCAGAACATCATAAAGCAAATGAACAAATGCATTATGAAAGTTCCAGAAAGAAAGGAAAAAACAAAAGAAACAGAGAGAAAGAAATAATACCCCAAAACTAATCAAATTTGATGAAAATCATTAATGTACACATCCAAGATATGCAATAAAGGATAAACTCAGAGATCAAAACCTAGACACATCATAGACAAATTGTCCAAACACAAAGACGAAGAGAGAATCCTGAAAGCAGCAAGAAAAAAATGACTTACGAGTACAACGGCTACTCAATAAAATTTACAACTGACTTCTCATCAGACACTATGGAGGCCAGAAGGCAGGGAGATGGCATAGTCAAAGTGCTGAAAGAAAGACTGTCAATCAAAAATTTTGTATCCTAAGAAACTGTTCTTAAAAAATGAGGAGAAATTCAGACATTCCAAAAAAAAAAAAAAGAAACAGCAAATTTCTTTTTTTTTTTTTAAGATTTTATTTATTTATTTGCCAGAGAGAGAGGGAGAGGGAGAGCACAAGCAGGGGGAGCGGCAGGCAGAGGGAGAAGCAGGCTTCCTGCTGAGCAAGGAACACAATGTGGGACTCGATCCCAGGACCCTGAGATCATGACCTGAGCCAAAGGCAGATGCTTAACCATCAGAGCCACCCAGGCGCCTCAGCAGATTTCTTAATAGCAGGCTTGCCCCACAAGAAATACTAAAGGGTGGGATGCTTGGGTGGCTCAGTTGGTTAAGTGTCTGACTCTTGATTTGGCTCAGGTCATGATCTCAGACTCATGAGATCAGGCCCTGCCTCGGAGTCTGCACTCAGCATGGAGTCTGCTTGAGATCTGCGCCCCCCCAACCCCTCTCTCCACTTGTGCTCTCTCTCTTTCTCTCTCAAATAAATAAATAGAATAAATCTTTAAAAAAAAACGCTTTTCCTCTCCTACTTGAATTAAAAGACAGTTGCATAAAGCAGTAATTATAAGATTTTGTTCATAGCAAATGCATAACATGTAATAATGTTATAATGCATAACATGTAATCCATATGACAGTAATAGCACAAAGGAGGATAATGCATAACATGTAATCCATATGACAGTAATAGCACAAAGGAGGGGGAAGAGAATGGAACTATACTGAGGCAAATTTTTGTTTCATTCCTGAAATTAAGTTTCTATTGATCCAAATTTGGTTGTTCTAGGTTAAGATAGTAATTATCATTTACTACAATTAGTGTCTTAGTGGGCAGCCACTAAGAAACTAACTCAAAAAAAGATATAGTAAAAGAAACAAGGCATGAAATGATGCTCATCAATAGTCATTGGGGAAATGCACATCAAAATCACAATGAGATATGACTTCAGATCCACTAGGATGACTGTCAGGAAAAAGATGGACAATAACAAGTATTAACAAGGATGTGGAGAAATTGAAACGCTCATGCATTGCTGGTGGGAAGGTAAAATGGTGCAGTCACTTTAGAAAACATTTTGGAAGTTCCTGAAAGGACTAAACATGGAGTTACCACCTAACCCAGCAATTCCATTCACAGGTATATAACCACAGTTGTTGAAAACATATATTCACACAAAAATTGTACATGAATATTCATAGCAGCATAGTATGTAGTGTTCAAAAATCAGGAAATGTTGAATGTGGTTTGTGAAATTGTCCTCCATTACAAGCCCAAGGTATTGCTTTCTATATGAAGCTATTGAAAAATGCTGGGTAGAACTGAAGGGGTTAGTGAATGAAAGATGGAAAAACCAGAAAGTAAGAGGTAGAATGAAAGAAGATAGAATAGAAGGTGAATGATAACTAGTTAGGGAAGATGAGTGAAGAAACAGAGGGAAAAAAAAAAAGATGCCCAGATACTTCTTCATCATGATATCTGTGTCCTACACTCTTTTCTCCCACATGAAAAGGGATATTTATACATTTAAATAGTGAAAACATAATCAAAAGGATGAAGCTAACATGCTCAATAGCTCTACAGCTGTTCTTACTCCATCACTGGTGTTAACTTTTGAGATACATTCTCAGACTTTTTGTTTAAATAAAAAACTGGCTGTTTAGGGTAGGTATGAAGATTCTTTGTCCAGACCCCCTCCAAGAAAGGACTTGATGCCTAAGCAGTGGGGAATGTAGCCAGCAGACAACTTCTAGCTATGAGCTTTTTCCAGAGAGCTGCTTTGCCTGAAGCCTTCCTCTTCCTAGGGCATTCTGGATCTGGTGATTGAGCAAGGTAAGGCTATAGTCTTGGCCATTTGGGGTACTGTTCTTCCAGTGTTCCCTGCCATGTTGGGGTACTGTTCTTCCAGTGTTCCCCGCCATGTTGGATGACGTTTTCGGACCTGCATAGGAGTACTACTTCTCTCCCTGCCCAGTCCTGTTTCCTTCCCTACTTTTCATGAGTATTGATCTTAGTGAAACATCTTGCTCCCAAAGCTCTACCTCATCTTTTGCTTCTAGAGAACCTAACCTGTAAGATAATAATTTTCTTTTACCTTCATGCATGAGGGAGAAGAGAGAAAGCCAGTAATCCTCTTCTGTTCAACAAAGAAAATTCACAAGTATTTATGTCTTCTGGAAAACAGGGATGTCAACTTAAGTATATATTACTAGGCAACACATTATTAAGTAAAACAACAAGTTTATAACATTTTAAGGATTAAAGATTACTTTCACAGGCCATAGCAACAATCTTTGGGGTCCAGTTGTCTAAGAGGAGTTGGCACTTGATGAGGTCAGCAAACGACTGCCCGGTCCAACAACCTGTTTCTGTAAATAAAGTTTTATTGGAACACAGCTATGCCCATTCGTTTGGCTGCTTTCATGCTTCAGCAGCAGAATTAAGTAGCTGCAACAAAGACCACAAGGCCTGCAAGTCTCAAATATTTACTTTCTGGCCCCTTAGGAAAAGGAGATTCTTTGGCTGGAAGTAACTTCTGCAAGAACAGTTTTATGATGCAAAGTACTATTTGCTTTTCTCTTCAGTGTAGTGAGAGGGAGTAGCCACACGTGCCCCCAGTTTTTAAAGGCCAAGCCCTAGGATTTCATTAATTTTGGCACTGAGGAAAAAAAGGCAATTTCAAAAAACCCAACATGATATTGAAAGAACAGGGCAAAACAGTACTACTAACAAATGAAATAAGGAGAATATCATATTTTGAATCTACATTGGTCACAAGTTAGAAATATGAACAGCATTTGAGGAGTCTCAGGTCCAAGGCTGACAAGATCAGGTTTGGGAATAGAAAGATAAAAAGGAAATCCATACACCATGATTTGTTCTGTCATCGATTTTATCAAAAGACTAAATGAAACACAAGCAGCATAAACAAAAATCCATTAGAGTGAACAAGACCTTCTGGTGACTTCTTTCTGATCCTCTATGGGATGTGCCAAGGTGGAGGCACAAGGTAAGGAATTATCTGGGTCCAATGTGGCCCTGATAAAGTAACCCTAAGGAGAATCATGGCCTCCCACCCACAGAGCCCCAGCTGAGCCCGCAAACAGTGTATACTACACCCAGACTCCATGTGTGGGCTTTCCTGGTTCTGAAATTCTTGCTACCCCACACTTATTCAATCCCTACTGGTCTGCTCCTTTAATATAGGACCTACAAATGTTCTAGGAATTGCCCATTTATGGTCTTTACCACTGACAGGTGTCATAGGAAGAGAAAATCAGGGCTTGCAGCATGTTCTGAAATCTCTTTCCCAGGCTCTGTTTCTTTCACTCAACTGCTAGTCCCCCCCGGCTCCCTTCTTGCCCTAGGACTTGAGTCATCTGTTCTCTCTCAATTGCTCTTTGCAGATACAGGAAAAAAAAAATACATCACTCAGTTATTTTCTTCAACTAGTAGCTATTGCAGACAAATGATAGTTTGACACTTGGTACAAGACTTTTGAAATACTTTTAAATCATATACATAGCTGTCCCTACCAACTTTCCTGTGGCTTCCAGTAACCACTGAGCTTTCAGTCTGGCCAAAGCAGATTACCAAATACCATGTCTTCAGTGTGTGTGTTTTTCAAGATACAGGGTTAAAAAATATTGATTTGACATGTGACCTGTGCCTCTTCAGTCACGTGTCACATTTTCCTGGCATCATTCTCTTTTGTTCTTTGAGACAATGTTTATCCACCATTTATAATGATCTCACTTTTTAATGTGATACCTTCCTTTTCCAAAACCTATTTATATACTTACTACTAAATCAAGCTGTGATAAGACATTACTTTTTCATTCCAGTCCGATTCTACATAATAATTTCCCACTTGAAACAACAATTATTTTATCAAGAAGAAACAGCTGCAAACACAGCAATTCCCCTGAACTACCGTTAACTGCATGTTCCCTGCTATCAAGCCAGATGTTTAGCTCTGAATACTGAGCTTTCGATTTAAACGGGTGGGAAGTGTGGAGATGAGTAGACACTGGCTGTGCTCCTCTGAGATGGGGGTATGGTCCCTCTGCCAGGCTCCCTAACCCTGGAAAAGATGCCACTCCCCTCAGTCCTTCCCCTTTGACCCTATTCTCCTTGGAACTCCTGCCCTGACTTCCTCAGCGAGTTCTCAGAGGCCAGTTGTAACCTCCGAGTTCTACTGTTCACATCTGTCATTCCGGAGAATTTTAGGGTAGTCAAAATTAATTTTTTTTAAACTTTTTATTTACTTATTCATGAGAGACAGAGAGAGAGAGAGGCAGAGGGAGAAGCAGGATCCCAAGGAGCAGGGAGCCCGATGCAGGACTCGATCCCGGGACTCTGGGATCGTGACCTGAGCCGAAGGCAGGCGCCTAACCATCTGAGCCACCCAGGCGCCCATGGGTAATCAAAATTAGTAATGCACAAGGGTTCACAGCCTCTTTCTTTCTCCTCGCATGCTAAGTAGGATTCAGGAGTTGTTCATTCTCTAGGCATTTTCTCACTCGTTTTTCCTCTTGGGCCTTATTAGAGAGATGGGGGAAGGGAGAAGAAAGTCTCAAGCCTTCGCGACACAAGTGACATGAATGTTTTTGGCTGGGAATTGACGGTGGGGGTGGGGGAGGGTTTTCCAGAGCAGCTGCTTCCAAGTTTGGGAATGACAGAGGTACAGATGGAGGATTTTTTAATACATTAGGTGCACCTGCTAAAATTTATGAAAATTGTGATTATAAAATAGGAGGTGACTGTTTTGAACCAAGGGAAGGATGAAGAGAGGGGCAGGAGCGTGAGGATGCTAATGCTCTCATCTTTTAAAGCGGGGAGGCCTTGATGACATATACAATCAAAATATGTGGGGGTTTTTTAAAGCACATCGAGTATACCTTTTTAATATTTTAGAGTATTGAGAATCCCTTAGGAAATAATATCTCTTGTGCTAGAGAAATGTTTATTTGGAACTCAACAATTCCTTCAGTTTCTCTTCAAATTTCCTTTTTTCAATTCAGGTAAGTTGGGGTGCTTGGCTGGGTCAGTCAGTAGGGCATGCAACTCTTGATCTGGGGTTGTGAGTTTGAGCCCCATGTTGGGCCTAGAGCTTACTTTAAAAAAATTTTTAAAAATTCAAGTTTAAGTTTAATATATTTAATATAGTGTGATCCTTTTTTTATAAAAGTATTTCTTCTGTGTGTATACTTAGAAAGATGTATATAATAATATTAATCTAAAGCTAATAAAGGTCATTTCGGGGTGTCAGATTTGAGGTGATTTTTGAACTTTTAACTTAGTGCGATTCTGTCCTTATACAATGAGTATAAGAATAGACTGATTTTTCTTTTTTAAATATGGGGGAAAACATGCCAACATGATAATAGTGATTAGTCCTGGGTGGTGGGAATATGGATGAGTTTTTTTTTTCTTTGTTCTTATTCTAATCTGTTCAGGTTGCTATCACAAAATACCACAAACTGAGTGACTTATAAACAAAAAAATTTTTTTTTTCTTGCAATTCTAAGAGGCTGGAAGTCCAAGGTCAGGCACCAGCACGGTCAGCTTCTGGTGAGGCCTCTTCCAGATTCCAGTGCCTTCTGGCTGTGTGCTCCCATGAGGGAAGGAGTGAGGGAGCTCTTTGGTGCCTCTTTAATAAGAATACTAATTCTGTTCATGAAGCCTATACCATCACAACCTAAGCACCTCCCAAAGGCCCCACTCCTAACACCATCACCTTAGACATCTGGAATTCAACATATGAACTGGGGAGGGGGACACAAAGATTCCTTCTCTGTTAATATTCGTTTACTTACTCCATGGCCATTTTATGAAAATGGTAATAGCAAAGCATTATGTTTTCACACAGAACCCTTCAACCAAAGATGGTTTACATAGACATGCCTTAGAAAAGTAGCACTGATTCCAAGACAAATCATTACTTATCTAAGGACTGGTGTGTACAAATTTAAAGAAATAGCAGCAATAATTGCTGTGTCTAAGAAAGAAACTCAGAGGAGGGCAAACTTAGTCCAAGAGAAAGAGAACTAGAATGTTCGGGGATTTCACAACTCCCATGAAAATTACCCCAGCAATCAAATGAATGACTAATAATAAATAGCTAAGACGTTCGAATATCTAACTGGTAACGTGTACAAGCAACCTTTTCATGCATTCTACAAGATAGAGATAATGATTTCTTTGCAGATTAAATAACATCAGGAGGTTAAGAGGAAAGCATTAGCAGCAGTTAGCTGTCACTTGGAGATTTCATCAAACGTGTTGTTCAAAATCGACTTGTCTCCCGTGGATTAATGCTCTCTTTTCAATATATTATTTTCAAAGTTTAATGCTAATGTATGGAAAATGAAATATAAAAAAATAAAAACTTAAAACCCTCAGTTTTCCATTCATATTTTCCTCTACCTCCTTTTACTTTCCTTCATCCAATTTTAAAAATATTTTTCTCTTCTTATTTCTCCCTTATTTTTCCTTGCAGACTCATTTATTACTGGCTCTTTTCAACCAATGTCTTCTCTGTCTCACACAGACTTTTTTTCTGATTTTCTTTTAAATGTTCAACTCTGTAGACACTTTACTGAAATTAGACTTAACTAGTTTACATGGCACTGTTCTGTAACTTTTTTTCTTTTTTCTTTTGGCCACCACCAAAATTTCCTGATCATTCATACCAATACACTTGATGGAAAACTGACTCTCAGACCCCTGGCTTCCTGTTTCCCCATCGTCATAGACAATGCACAGTCCGTGCCACGGTTGCCGTCTTTCTGACCTCTCTCCTCTCTGCCCCTCCTCCCCCCCGCACCTGTGGACACAGCTTGGCTGCCCTCCCTCAGGGAGCCACCACAGTTCTCTCAAGGTTGCTCTCGTCTTTTCAGTCTCTGCGCTTTCACCTCATTTCGCTCTTCTCTCAGCTAAAAGATCACTTTTTCTAAAAACGAATTTGGCCTTTTGCAGCCCTGCTTAAAGTCTTCAGTAGCTCCCCATTATGGGACAGGATGAAGTCTGAACAGGCCCTCTGTCGCCTGATACCTATCTACTTTTCTGAGCCTTGTTTTTCTTAGTCACCCTCTCATTCCCTATACTAAGTAATTCCAGTCCCTCTAAAGCATGCTGACACTGTGCAATTAATAGATCTATGCCTTTGCTCACCCTTTTCCCTCTGCTGAACACTGATTCATCTTTTAAGATTAGATTCAAAGGAATATATGAAAGATGCTCAATCCCACCAGAAGTTGGGGAAGTGGAAATTAAAATGATAACTTTTCCCCTTATCTGACAATCAAAATATTAAAATATTTAAAATATGCTACTTCTGGTTTCCAGTTCTACATGTATGGAGCTTAGAAGTTGCTACTCCATCCTAACAAGGGAAAAGCTGAACATGCTGAAAAATCAATAATTCCTCTTGGATCCGTAAGAGAAGAAGCCACAGGGAAAACCACTGCCCCCAGGATCGGAGAGACAGACCGGAGAATACAGTGTCCTGGCTTACTGGAGCAGGACTCACAAGCAGAAACTGACAGCAGAACCAGGGCCAAGGTAGGAAAACCTAAACAGTAATTGACGAATTGCTGGGGACGCAATGTGGACAAATCTGACAGCTGAAAAATCCAGAGGGTCTTATTCATAGGGGAGCTCCCCATGCTTTTGTGACCTTTGCCTCTAAGACTTTAACCAGGTTCCCATGGTGAATATTGGAGAAAAATTCTGTCATGCTTCTGGCAGAAGAGGGCGGTAGGAAGGGACTAATTTGATATGTCAGGGCATTCTGTTCTTAACAACGTCTGCCCTCAGGAGAATCTAATTAACCATAGCCTAATCCCTATTCTGCTGTGGTATGATCAGAGCCTAACTGATCTGGAGGCAGGGGGAGAGCCAACTCCAGCACACTCTAGCCATCTTGTCCCATTAAACAGGGGAGAAAAAAAACCCAAGAAACACTTGTGAATTTCACACTCCAGAAACATGTGCTCGCTAAAAGACTGAGACCTAATCCGAGGAGTATAGAACGTTTCCTCTCCCCACACTTCACCACTGTAGTACTAAAGGCCTAGTCACAACAGTTCCTTTTACTGGGCACATTATGTCCAACTATCAAAAAAAATTTCCAAGGTATACCAAAAGGCAAAAAACATAGTTTGAAGAGCTCAAGCAAGCATCAGAGCCAGATATGGCACAGGTGTTGGAATTATCAAACCAGGAATTTAGAACAGCTACGATTAATATGCTAAGGGCTCTAATGGATAAAAATAGACAGCATGAAAGAACAGATTGTCACTGTAAGCAGAGAGATGGAAATCCTAAGAAAGAACCAAACAGAAAAGCTGGAGATCAAAACCACCGTAACAGAAATGAAGACCACCTTTGATGAGTTTAGGAGCAGATGGCACACAACTGAGGAAAGACTCTCTGGGTTTGAGAATATATCAATAGAATCTTCCAAAACTAAAAAGCAAGCAGAACAAAGATGAAAAAACAGAGCAGAATATCCGAGGACTGTGGACAACTACAAAAGATGTAATATATGTAAAATGAGAATAATGAAGGAGAAGAAGAGAGAAAAGAACAGAAGAAATATTGGAAATGATAACGACTGAGAATTTCCCCCAAATTAATGTCAGGCACCAAACCACAGATCTGAGAACCTCAGAGAATACCAAGCCAGACAGATGCCCTAAAGAAACTACACAGGGGCATATCATATTCAAACTTCAGAAAATCAAAGAAAAAGAAAAAAAATCCTGAAAGAAGTTGGAGGAAGAGGGGGAAATGCCTTATTATAAAGGAGCAAAGATAAAAATTACATCCAAAGTCTCCTCAGAAACGAGCAAGCAAGACGAGAGTGGAACGAAGTGTTTAAAGTATTGAGAGAAAGGGGTTCCCGGTGGCTCAGGAGTTGAGCAACCAGTTCTTGATTTTGACTCAGGTCATGATCTCAGGTTTGTGAGATCGAGCCCTATGTTAGGCCACGCTCACTGGGGAGTCTGCTTGTGTCCCTCTCCCTCTCCCTCTGCCCCTCCCCCCTGCTCAGTTGCTCTCTCTCTCTCAGATAAATAAGTAAATCTTGAAAAAAATTAATAAAGTGTTGAGAGAGAGAGGGAAAAAAGGCAACCTAGAATTCTGTACCCTGCAAAATTAACATTCAAAAGTGAAGGAGAAAAAACAGAAGATTTTCTCAGGCAAGTAAAATCTTGAGAGAATTTGTTGCCAGTAGATCCACCTTGTGAGAAATGTTAAAAGAAGTTCTTTAGAGGAAAGGAAAATAACAAAGGTCAGAAACTCAGATCTACATAAGTAACATCGAAGAAGGTATAAGTAAAGGTACAAAAAAAGCTTTTATTTCTCTTATTTTAGTTGATTTAATAGATAATACTTTGTCCAAGGTAATAATAGCAATGATGTATTCAATTATGTGTGCTTATGTATATATCATGTGTACATATGCTTATACAAGTAAAATGAATGCCAGTAATGATACAAGGGGCAAGAGAAAGGAATTAGGATTATTTTGTTATTATAAGGTATTCTCACCACCTGTGAAGAGATACAGTGTTCTTTGAAAGTGGACTTGGATTAGTTGTAAACGTATATTGCAAACTCTAAGGCAACCACGAAAAGAAGTTTAAAAAAAAAGACATGTAACTAATATGTTAAGAAAGGAGAAAAGAGGGCGCCTGGGTGGCTCAGTTGGTTAAGCGACTGCCTTCAGCTCAGGTCATGATCCTGGAGTCCCGGGATCAAGTCCCACATCGGGCTCCCTGCACAGCGGGGAGTCTGCTTCTCCCTCTGACCCTCTTCCCTCTCGTGCTCTCTATCTCTCATTCTCTTTCTCTCAAATAAATAAATAAAATCTTTAAAAAAAAAAAAGAAAGGAGAAAAGATGGAATCATATAAAAAGGTGAATTTAAACCACAAAAAGCAGAAAAAGAGTAGAAGACAGAAATAGGAACAAGGAACAAGGGCAACAAATGTAAACAGTAACAAATATGGTAGATGTTAATCAAGATATATCAATAAGTCACTTTGAACATCAATGATCTAAATGCAGCAGTTAAAAGATAAGAGACTGTCAGAGTGGATGAAAAAACCCAAACCTAACTGTTCTTTGTCTATAAGAAATCCACTTTATTTTTTAAAAAGATTTATTTATTTATTTTGTCGGGGGGCAGGGATACGGGGCTGGATTCCATGACCCTGAGACCACGATCTGAGCTGAAATCGAGAGTCGTACACTTAATCAACTGAGTCACCCAGCCACCCCAAGAAACCCACTTTAAATATAAAGACACATGAAGATTAAAAGTAAATGTATGGAGAAAAATATACCATGCTAATACTAATCAAAAGAAAGCAGGAATAGCTAAATTAATTTCAGACAAAGCAGACTTCAAAGCAAAGAAAGTTATTAGGGGTAAATAAAGGACCTATATAATTACAAAGAAGGCAGTTCTCCGAGAAGACATTTTATCCTTAACATGTATGTACCCAACAATAGAACATCAAACTACAGGAGGCAAAAACTGAACTGCAAGGAGAAATAGATGAATCCACTTGGAGTGAATCATACTTGGAGACTTCAACACCCCTTTATCAGAAATGGGCAGATCCAGCAGGCAGAAAATCAGGAAGGACACAGCAGAACTCAACAATACCATCAACTGGGGTTCCTTCCACAATGTAGGCATATATCAAATCATCATGTTGTATACTTTAAATATATGACAATTTTATTGACTCAGAATAGTCAACACCATGTTTAAGGAGTACGTGGAAAACTGACACTTGATTTCAAGACTTAATATAAAACTATAGTAATCAAGACAGCATGGTATTGGCAAAAGAATAGACAAATAGATCAATGGAATAGAATAGAGCACCAGAAATAGGCCCACATAAATATAGTCAAAGGCTCCTTTGACAAAGAGTCAAAGGCAATACAATGGAACAAAGACAATTTTTTCAACAAATGGTGCTGGGGGCTCCTGGGTGGCTCAGTCATTAAGCGGCTGCCTTCGGCTCAGGTCATGATCCCAGGGTCCTGGGATTGAGCCCCGCATCAGGCTCCCTGCTCGGCGGGAAGCCTGCTTCTCCCTCTCCCACGCCACCCCCCCCCCCGCTTGTGTTCCCTCTCTTTGCTGTGTCTCTCTCTCTGTCAAATAAATAAAATCTTTATTTAAAAAATGGTGCTGGAACAACCAGACATCCACATGCAAAAGAAAAATAAATTGAATAAAAAATAAATTTAGACATAGACTTTATACCATTCACAAAATGAGAAAAATAAAAATTTTCCTTTTACCTTTACCTATTTCTCCTTCAATGCTTTTCCTTTCTTTTTGTAGATCCAAGTTTCTGACCTATGTTATTTTCCTTCTCTCTACAGATCTTCTTTTTAAAATTTCTTGCAAGGCAGGTGTACTAGCAACAAATTCTCTTAATTTTTTGTTTGTCTGAGAAAGTCATTTTTCCCTCCTTTGCTTTTGAAGGGCAATTTTTCAGGATATAGAATTCTAGTCTAAAAATGAACCCAAGATCTTACCAGATACTTCATCAAAGAAGATATACAGATGACAAACATATAAAAAGTTGATCCACATCATATGTCACTAGGGAATTGCAAATTAAAACAACAATGAGATACCATTACATACCTACCAGAATGGCCAAAATTCCAGAACACTAGCAACCCCCAATGCTGGTGAGGCTATGGAGCCTCAGGAACTCTTATTCACTGTTGGAAGGAATACAAAATGGTACAGCCACTTTGAAAGATAGTTTGGCAGCTTCTTACAAAACTAAATATATTCTTTTTTCTTTTTTTTTTTTTTTTACTAGTAAGCCAAGAACTTTATTGATGCAGCAGGCACTTTACAATGAATCCAAGAGAGCCCGTCTTCTCTCGGAAGACGGGATGTCTGTACAAACCCTCGAAGTTTTACTACTTCAAAAAAACAAGCTCCCCCTTTGACCACAGCCGTTGGATCTGTACCTGCCCAGATCGTCCCTCCCCCACGTGAAATAGGCAGAGCACACAGCTACACCCGGCCGATGCTGACCAGCCACTCCGGCAGACAGTTATGAGGTCAGTTCTGGGTTACTCGTGGACAAAGGCATAGACCATCAGATCCTGCAAAGGATTTAGGAAACAGCCAAGTTCTCCCTCCACCCTGAAAATAAAATACACTTCAGGGGATGCATGTCCTGGAATAATTTAGTTGGGAGTTCCCAGGAAGATGGTCCATTGTCAATCCCTTCTTCATCAGCCTGTGCATCCAAAATTCTTCTCAAGGTAACATGAGTCCTTTTATTTTTTTGAACAGTCTTTCTTGCTGTAAGCACTCTTATAATGGAGCCTAGTCCTCCTAGTGCTAATGCCTTTTCATGCCACTGGAGTAACACTGCACCGCTGTTTTCCGTGGGCTTCTCAAACCCTTTATAAATGTACTTCATTACCAAGTCAATGCCATTTCTGTCCAGCGACTGCACAGCCTGCTCAATTTCACTGCTTTAAAGTTTGTGAGCACTTTCAGCACCACGCCCTGGGCTCGTTCCTTCACGGCCTGATTCTTGGTGTTGATAGGAGAGTTCTGCAAGGCTGCGTGGAATGCCCGAAGCATGTCCGCAGAAGGCCATCCACTTCGCTAGGGTCCGGGCTTGGCTCGCCCGCCGCCGCCTCCTGCTCGTCCACGAATTTGTTCTCATCAAACTCATCAATGTCCACCCGACGGAAGCGCGAGGACAGCGTGTTCCGGGCCATGGCTGGGACTCGGTGCCCGCTCAGCCCGCTCCGCTCCGGGTCCGACCTCGGCTCTACCCCGCTCGGCACCGGCTCAGGCTCGGGGGCGGGAAAAACATACTCTTTTTTTTTAAAAAAAATATTTCATTTATTTATTTGAGAGAGAGAGCAAGAGAGAGCATGAGCTGGGAGAGGGGCAGATGGAGAGGGAGAGGCGGACTCCCTGCTGAGTAGGGAGCCGGATGCGGGACTTGTTGCAGGGCTTGATCCCAGCACCCTGGGATCATGACTTCAGCCGAAAGCAGATGCCCAACCGACTGAGCCACCCAGGCATCCCAAACATATCTTACCGTACATTCCAGCAATCACTCTTCTCCTCATGGTGTTGTCCGAAAGTCGCTGAAAACTTATGTCAACACAAAAATTTGCACACAGATGTTGACAGCAGCTTTATTCATAATTGTGATCAAGATGTTTTTCGGAGGGTAAATGGATAAATTGAGGTCCATCCAGACAATGGAATATTATCAGTGCTAAAAAGAAATGAGCTATCAAGCCATGAAAAGACATGGGAGAATCTTAAATGCATATTAATAAGTGAAAGATGTCAAGCTATAAGGCCTACATACTGTATGATTCCAACTATGTTAACTGATAGCATTTTGGAAAAGGCAAAAACTGTGGAGACAGAAGAAAGATCAGTGGTTGCCAAGGGTTGGGATGTGGGGAAGGGGGGATGAATTGGCAAAAAACAGGATTTTTAGGGCACCGAATGTACTCTGTATGATACTATAATGATGGATACATGTCATTATGCACTATCCAAACCCATACAGTGAACAAAACCAAAAGTGAACCCAAACCACAGACTTTGGGTGATTATGGTGTGTCAACGTAGGTTCATAGATTGTAACAAATGTACCCTTCTGGTAAGGGATGCTGATAATGCGGGAGGCTCTGCACATGTGGGGTAGGGGGTATATATGGGAAGTCTCTATACCTTCCTCTCAATTTTGCGGCAAACCTAAAACTACTCTAAAAAAATAGTCTTTTCTTTAAAAAAAAAAAAAGATTTACAAGATTCTAACCAGTAAAAGTGTGGGGAAACAAGCAGTCTTCTACCAAGTAGATGCATGTACATATAGCTACACGTGTTTTAGAAGGCAATTGACAATATTTATCATGATTTTAAATTAATTATTCCACTGTTAGGTATATGGCCTACATGTATGTAAAAATGTTTGCATGTTCTCATTTCAGTATTTGTAATAGCAAAAATTTTGGAGAAAATTCTAAATTTCTATCCATAGGGGATTGGCTAAATAAATATGGTAATCCCAACTTTTGGATTTTCATATGGAAGTACTGTAATGAGACAATACCCATGATAAATTGTTAAGTGAAAAAAAAAATTGAAAAACAATATTTATTTTACCATTTGTATATAATTATACATGCATGCATGTACATACATGTGTATATACAAATGCAAATAAATATGAATATGTATAAATATACAGAAACAGTTCTGAAAACATACATGCAATGTGTTAAAAGTGCTACCTCTTGGGGCACTTGGGAGGTTCAGTTGGTTAAGCGTCTGACTTCGGCTCAGGTCATGATCTCAGGGTCCGGGAATAAAGCCCCACATCGGGATCCATGCTCAGTGGGGAGTCTGGCTCAGTCCCTCTGCCCCTCCTCCTCCCTCTCCTTGTGTGCTCTCTCTCTTTCTCTCAAATAAATAAATAAAATCTTTTAAAAAAAGTGCTACCTCTAAGTAGAAGAGTATGGGGAGCAGGGTGAAGAAAGACTTCCACTATTTAAATATTTTGTATTACAATATTTTAAATAATTGAAATGCATTCATATATAACTGAGTAAAATGTGTACACGATTTTTTAATTTTTTATTTAGGTTCCTGGAATTTATTTTTTTTAATTTTTAAAGTTTTTTTTAGAGAAGGAGGGGGAGGGGCAGAAGGAGAGAGCATCTCAAGCAGGCTCCACACCCAGCCTGACATGAGGCTGGATCTCACAATCCTGAGATCATGACCTGAGCAGAAATCAAGAGTTGGATGCTTTAAGTGACTGTGCCACCCAGGCGCCCCTGTACATGATTTTTTTTTAAGTTTTGAGCAAATTTTAGCCCAATCCATAAGTGAAGGAAGGGTATCTTAGGAAGAGGGAACAGAATGATAAAAGGGGACAAAACACCAGAGCTCCAGCAATTCCTTTTCTATAGGCTTCCCACCCTAAACTCATCCATTCCCTCATGCCCCACCACAGCCTATAGGTACTTATAACCCAGAAGCCATAACAACAGTGGCATTCATGTATTTACAAATGTGTCTCCTCTAACCAGACTGTAAACTACTTGATGACGGGGATCTTATCCTATTTGTTTTTATAACCCTAGATCCTAGGTCAGTGGCTGGCAAAGAAGAGGTGGGCATCCAGGGCTTTGATGAACGAGCAAATGAGCAAATGAATGGATGGATAAATAGACTGATACAGGGTCTGCATCCCAGAAAGTCTGGTTGTGACAGTACAAAATGATTTCAATATAAGGCACTTCTTTTTTTCTTTATATTGAATAATGATAAATAACACAGGTTTCAATAATTTTGGTGGGAAAAATACCCTGGGTTAACTCCAGCCCAAAGCTATGGTATGCAGTCACAGAAACTCAGAAGGAGCAACAATCTAATGAAGAGTCAAATATAACATTAGACAGGAGCACCCTTTGGCATACTTAACACAAAGTATGGACTTGTGAATTACACACAGCTTTCAATGGGCTTTTTACTTCATTTATGGCTACTTTTACCACTCCATTATAGAGAGAACTGTCCTCTAAATTGCACTTACATGTTCTCCAAGGTATTCTGAAATTGTAGTAAAACTGCGTTAATATTAAACATCTGAAATTTTATTTTCTGAAAGTATTTTTTTTGCTCACTTAATTAGTTTAACCAGTGAAGCTAATTACCACTTGGTTTTCATGATAATCTTGGTAATTATTGTCCTGAAGCTTTCCTCCCAGGCACGTGGCTTGTTCTTGTTTCATTATTCATTTCCCAAAAACCCTGGAGATAAATTCACCAATGATTTACATCTGAAAGTCCTTGTGTTCTCTTTGACAAATGTGAGTTCCTTAACCCCTAACACTCAAGGAAAGCACCTCAGAAAAATCTTCCCTGGCTGCTATGCTCTGGTACTCCATGCTTCTCTAAAAGCTATTGTCACCATAATGGGTAAGTTTATTTAAGTACTCTATTAAGTGAAAAAACAGCATTAGCATTTGCATGTTAAAACAGGGGCAAGTATAAAACAGTCCCACCTTTTATTATTTTTATTTTTTATTATTTATTTAATTAGTTAATTTATTTTTAAGGACTTTATTTGACAGAGAGCGAGCACAAGCAGGGGGAGCAGCAGGCAAAGGGAGAGGGAGAAGCGGGCTCCCCGCGGAGCCAGGAGCCCGAGGTGGGGCTCGATCCCAGGGTCCTGGGATCATGACCTGAGCCGAAGGCAGACGCTTGACCGACTGAGCCATTCAGGCGCACCAATCCCACCTTTTATAATTGTGAAAACTTTGTGGCGTGGGAAGACGAAGATTTAAGGTTAGGTGTTGCAGTCAAGATAAGTCAGCATGTTTTGGTTGTTGAGTTTATGGGGCACTACGCGTCCAGGTATAGGCTTGCTTGCCTTTCAGTTTGGCATTTTATCTGGGAGTATTCAGGCAATGAGAAGACTGAATTCAAATGATAGTTGTGCCCACAAGAGAATTGTTTCCACTTGAAAACTTGTCCACTGATTTTGTATTTAAATATTTTTTCTTTTTTTTAAGATTTTATTTATTTATTTGAGAGAGAGAGAATGAGAGAGAGCATGAGAGGGAAGAGGGTCAGAGGGAGAAGCAGACTCCCTGCTGAGCAGGGAGCCCTATGCGGGACTCGATCCCGGGACTCCAGGATCATGACCTGAGCGGAAGGCAGTCGCTTAACCAACTGAGCCACCCAGGTGCCCTGTATTTAGATATTTTTTAAGGACAAACTGCTGGTCAGCTCAAGAGGCAGTTTCAAGGGGGCAGGACTCAACTAGACTGCATATGAAGACAAATCCTGTTTGAAGATTTTTCTCTGGTTGGCACTTTGGGGAAAGGGGAGGTGAAAAAGTGTTTTCACTCCAGTCTGAGAAGCTAGCTGTTGACAATACTGAGTAGTTCAACTCTTCTTTTTCAGTAAAGTCTATTCCAATCATAGTTTGTCTTCTTTACTTCTTTGATGCATAACATGCCGCCCAATACAACTTTCTGCTAACAGGACACACTATATAATTTGCCAGTTATAGTGCAAAAGAAAATGTAAGGCCCTTCGTTTAAAAAATATTAATAATAGCAAGATAGCAACCGCAAAGTATTAAACCAAACAAAGACCCTTTTAGGTTTGGGGCCCTGGACAGTTGCACAGGTTACACACCCATGAAGCTGGTCCCATTTGTAATGATAGAACCATTTTATTTGCACTGTTGAATATGGCAGCCCTGAAACACTTATGGCTTTTGTACACTAATGTAATATAGCTAATGCGAAAGTGGAACTGAATTTTATTTATTTTTAATTAACTTCAGTTTAAATAGCTATAGTGGCTTGTGACTACCACATTTGACAATGTAGCACCTAAACATTAGAAATTATTTTTGGCAAATTACTTGGTCTCACTGTTATTCAGGTTCTGTCTTCAGTAAAATGAATGTAATAATAGTACCTATTTCCCAAGGTTATTTTGAGAATTCAGTGAATTAACTTATCTAAAGCTCTTACATCAGTGCCTGGTATATAATAATTCACTTTTTTAAAAAAATATCTTTAAAATTATTTTTAAAGTAATCTCTATACCAATGTGGGGCTCGAATTCACAACCCCGAGATCAAAAGTCACGTGCTTTTCTGACTGAGCCAGCCAGGCGCCCGACTAGCTTTTTTTTTTTTTTTGGTGTAATTAACATACGTTGTTTTTTTTTAAGATTTTATTTATTTATTTGAGAGGTAGAGAGTGAGTGAGAGAGCACAAGCAGGGGGAGCAGCATAGGAAGAGGGAAAGCAAGCTCCCCACTGAGCAGGGAGGCCTATGTGGGGCTCTATCCCAGGACCCCGGGGTCATGACCTTAGCGGAAGGCAGACACTTAGCCAACTGAGCCACCCAGGCGCCCCCACAGTGTTATATTTGTTGCAAGTATACAATAGAGTGATTCAACAATACCACATATTAGTCAGTGCTCATCAAGATAAGTGTACTCTTCATCCCTTCCCTTATTTCACCCATCTCTCCACCCACCTCCCCCCTGGTGACCATCAGTTTGATCCCTACAGTTAAGCGTCTGTTTTCTGGTTTGTCTTTTTTTTTTTTTCCTTTGTTCATTTGTTTTGTTTCTTAAATTCCACATATGAGTGAAATCATATCGTATTTGTCTTTCTCTGACTGGCTTATTTAGCTTAGCATAATACCCTCTAGTTCCATCCACATTGTTGCAAATGGCAAGATTTCAAACTTTTTTATGGCTGCACAATCTTCCACTGTATATATACCACATCTTCTTTATCCATTCATCTGCCAATGGACATTTAGGTTGCTTCCATATTTGGCTATTGTAAATAATGCTGCAATAAACATAGGGGTGAATATATCCCTCAAATTAGTGTTTTTGTATTCTTTGAATAAATACCCAGGAGCACAATTACTGGATCATAGGGTCGCTTTATTTTTAACTTTTTGAGGAACCTCCATACTGTTTCCAGAGTGACTGCACTAGTTTGCATTCCCACCAACAGTGGACAAAGATACTTTTTTCTCCACATCCTCGCCAACACTTAACTGTTTCTTGTGTTTTTCATTACAGCCATTCTGACAGATATGAAGTGATAGCTCATTATACTTTTGATTTGCATTTCCCTGATGATGGGTGATGTTGAGCATCTTTTCTTTTTTTTTTTAAAGATTTTATTTATTTATTTGAGAGAGAGAATTAGAGACAGAGAGCATGAGAGGGAAGAGGGTCAGAGGGAGAAGCAGACTCCCTGCCGAGCAGGGAGTCTGATGCGGGACTCGATCCCGGGACTCCAGGATCATGACCTGAGCCGAAGGCAGTCGCTTAACCAACTGAGCTACCCAGGCGCCCCGAGCATCTTTTCATGTATCTGTTGGCCCTCTGGATGTCTTCTTTGGAGAAATGACTGTTCATGTCATCTGTCCAGTTTTTAATTGGATTATTTGGTTTTTGGGTGTTGAGTTCTATCAGTTCTTTATATATTTTGGACACTACACCTTTATTAGATATGTCATTTGCAAATATCTTCTCCCATTTGATAGGCTATCTTTTAGTTTTATTCATTGTTTCCTTTGCTGTGCAGAAGCTTTTTATTTTGATGTAGTCCCAATAGTTCGTTTTTGCTTTTGTTTCTCTTACCTCAGGAGACATATCTAGAAAGATGTTGTTATGGCCAATGTCAGAGAAATTACTGCCTGTGCTCTCTTTGAGAATTTTTTATGGTATCAGATCTCACGTTTTGGCCTTTTATCCATTTTGAGTTTGTTTTTGTGTATGATGTTAAGAGGGTAGTCCAGTTTCTAATAATTGCTAGGTTTAAGAATATTTTTTATTATTAACATAACCCATTTTTTTTCCAAGTGTTTCCTTACCTGGAGTAAATCTAGCAAATCATAGTAATCCTATTACCCTTGTCAAAGACTGGTTTGGCCAGGGTATAAGCTGAGGTCTGCTGGAGACTTGGGGAAAGGTTTTGAGGATCTTAGTATTTGCAAATAATTTGAACAATATGGAATTGGATAAAGCAAGAAGTAAAAGTGCCTGGAAAGTAACACCACCACCTCCTCAAGACACACAATTAATATTTTACCTTTTTGTATATGCAAGTTTGCCAGATAAAATACAGGATGACCCAGTAAATTTGAATTTCAGATAAACAACGAATAATCTTTTTGTATAAGTTTGTCCTGAATATTGCATGGGACATACTTACACTAAAAAGTTATTCATCAGTGATCTGAAATTCAATTTTTAATCTCATGTCTGTGTTTATATTTAGCAGGCCTAGATATATGGCTTCCTAAACTAATTATATTATCATTTCTCTGAACTCAGCTAGACTGGGCTAATTCATAACTCACGTAAGATTTGGAAGGGAAATTATCATCCTTTTCTCCCTTATGTAGTATTGAGCGAAGAACATGGAGCTAGGTGGGCGCCTGGGTGGCTCAGTTGGTTAAGCGACTGCCTTCGGCTCAGGTCATGATCCTGGAGTCCCGGGATCGAGTCCCGCATCAGGCTCCCTGCTCAGCAGGGAGTTCTGCTTCTCCCTCTGACCCTCCCCCCTCTCATGTGCTCTCTCTCTCATTCTTTCTCTCAAATAAATAAATAAAATCTTTTAAAAAAAAAAAAAGAACATGGAGCTAGAGTTCTAGTGTAAGGCACTTTATCTCTCTGGGCTTCAGACAATTTGTTCCTAAAATGGATGTTAGATCAGATTGCCCTAGAGTGTTAATACAGAGTAGTGGTTAGCAGCACAGACAGGAGAATCAGACTTTCTGATTGTTAACCACCAGGGGCTTTGGTTTCTTCATCTCTAAGAAAGGGGTTAATTATGATCCATACCTCACAGGCTGCTGTGAAAGTTAAATGAGTTAGCATACTTCAGGTTCTTAGAACACAGCCTGGCACATTGTAAATGCTCCATAAATGTTAGTTTGCATTATTCCCAATCTGGCTTTCATTTTTTCTACAATGTGGAACAACCTTCCTAAGACTCAGAGACATAAGATATCAAATCCAGATAGAGAAAATGCTACCAAGAGGAACTCTGAGTGTGAAGCACAACTAAACTCTTAAATTACATATCAGCCTGGAAATAAATTTAATTGAGAGAATTATAAAAATTACATTAAAAACATTTGTTTTAAAACTGTGGAGTCTAAAGTATTGCTCCTGAGGATTGAAATAGCTAGACGTTATCGAAAGGCAGCCTTGCCATTGATCTCAACATAAGGATTTTCTACCCAGAAAGCGAGCACAATGTGTGATCCAAGTTATTACACAGAAGGAGGATTAATCTTCAGTTATGGAAGGAACTACGCAAATAAATGTATTTAAGGAACAAACAGTGTTTGTATGGTCTATTTTTCTAGCCAGAAGAAAAGAGCTATAAGTCATTGGTTTAAGCCTGGGGGAAAAAACCCCCAGATGTCAGGATTCAGAGATTATTATGTAATCAGTAATTTGGAGAGGCTGCAGCCTTTTGTTTGGTTTTCAAAAGCTCAGATTCAAAGGCTAAAAATTCAGCTTTTATTTTCCTTTTATGGTAGTTGGTTCATTTTCTGTAGAGGTTCAATTTGTTGCCAGAGAGAATCATCGCTAATTTGAATAATTATATACTTAACTGTAGGGTAGAACTGAAATTGGGGGTTGATTGAGAGGGTTAGAAACAGAGCAAACTCCTTCCTGCCATAAGAATTAGAGATTCTACATAGCAAAACATGGCAGTACAAGCAAGCGTTTTCAATGAATTAAATTTGTTTTGTAGGAAATAGGCAACAAACAAACAAACAAAAAAAACAGTACCAACTCAACTTCACTCATAGTAGGAAGGCAACAAATTAAAACTACACCAAGATATCACTTTTTAAATCTATCAGATCGATAAAACTCTAAAAGTTTGACGACACAGCTGTTGCAAGGCTATGGGGAAACAAAGCTTCTCATACATGTTGATGGGAGTGTAAACTGGCATAACACCTGGAGAAAAATTCGGCAAAATCTATGAAAGTTACAAATTAAAATGCACCTGACCATTGACCCACCAATTCCACTTCTGGGATTTTATCTTATAAAAATACCCATACTCGGGACACCTGTGTGGCTCAGTCAGTTAAGTGTCCACTCTTGATTTTGGCTGAGGTCATGATCTCAGGGTTGTGAGACTGAGCCCCAGCTTGGAGCCTGTTTGGGATTCTGTCTCTTTCTCTCTGTCTGCCTGCCCCCTCTGCCCCCACCCCAAACTTAAAAAAAAAAAAAAACCCATACTCATATGAAATTATTTATGTACAAAGTTATTTTTTTAATTGAAATGCAATTCACGTGCTATAAAAATCAACATTTTAAAGGGTATAATTTGGTGATTTTTTTTTGTTCATTCACAAGTTTATGCACTCATCACCATTATCTATTTCTAGGACATTGTCATCACTCCTAAAGTAACTCTGTACCCATTAGCAGCCACTAATCTATTTTCTGTCTCTATGGACTCGAAAGCAGGTCTTCGACTCTAATCCCTGTGGTCTCTTGATTATGTCAGGCCCTGTCTGTTTATTTACCAACATGAGCATTTTCTAAAATAATCATTCTTACACTTCAGACTTGATTGGTCCATACCTAAGTGGGCTTAATAGGGCCAATTTCCATAATGTTTTTACTTAACGTAACTTTTTTTTGTACCATTAAACTGGATAGTAGAAACCATCTGGCATTTATATATAGTAACATCAAACAATAGTGTATTTCCAACATATTTTGAAGTTGGCTATTTATAAATATCTAGAAGAGGTCTCCTCTTCATCTGAGCCCAGAACTGCAGAAAGATGCACATGAAAAAGTGAGGGTGGGGAAACTCAGTCTATGAAGCCAAATTAACCCTTATGACTAATACGGAACAAGATTTGTAAAAATATTCTTCATTGTATTATTCCATGTTTGTTCATTTTTGAAATTTTCTATATTAAAAACCTAACAGGGGCGCCTGGGTGGCTCAGTCCATTAAGCGGCTGCCTTCGGCTCAGGTCATGATCCTGGGGTCTTGGGATTGAGCCCCACATCTGGCTCCCTGCTCAGCGGAGAGCCTGTTTCTCCCTCTCCATCTGCCTGCCACTCTGCCTACTTGTGCTCTCTCTCTCTCTCTGTCAAATAAATAAATAAAATCTTTAAAAAAAACTAACAAAAAGATAATTATAAATGTCTGGTAATTTATTTGAAATTCACCATAGATAAAATGGTGGTTAGGAGGGACGCCTGGGTGACTCAGTTGGTTAAGCATCTGCCTTCCCCTTGGGTCGTGATCCCGAGGTCCTGGGCTAGAGTCCTGCATCGGGCTCCCTGCTAAGCAGGGAGTCTGCTTCTCTCTCTCTCTCCCTTTGCTGCTCCCCCTGCTTGTGCTCTTTCTCTCTCTTTCTCTAACAAATAAATAAAATCTTTTTTAAAAAATGGTGGTCTATAGACAAGTTAGAATTTAAGTGAAATTCTAAAGGAAGGAGATGAGAGAAGACACATAAGAGAATGTCAGGGGTTGGGGGACACCTCATTAACTCAGTTGGTGGAGCATACAGCTCTTGATCTTGAAGTTACGAGTTCAGGCCCCACACTGGGTGTAAAGCTTATTTAATTAAAAAAAGAAAAAGAAAGAGTATCAGGCAGCAGGTTTCAAATTTAATTCCATAAAAATACTGTGCATGATACTGAGCATGATGTACTATGTCTAAAAGTTGGGAGTAAGTTCACCCGGTTTCAAGGAGATGGAAGTTTACTTCTTGATCACGTAAAAGAAGCCTGAGAGCGGGCCGACTAGAATTGGCATGGCGTCTCCATGATGTACTTAGGAAACATTAGGATATGCTCTTCCATCTCCATCTTTGGCATGTATCCTCAAGGTCATCTGATAGGTCAAGATAGCTGCTAGACCTCGAAGCATTAGACCTACATTTCATGAAGCAAGGGTGGAGTAGGGGGGAAGAAGTTTTGTGAAATATTCCACTTACATATTACCTATTATAGACCTTATATACTTTCTAGTCACATGCTCATCTTCAGCTGCAAGAGAAGCTGAAAAGAAGTAGCTGAACGACACGTTCAGCTAAAATGCAGGTTTCTATTATAAGAAGGAAGAGGGAGAGAAGAGATAATTGGTAGGCAAAATAGTCCCTGCCACATTGCGCTTTGTAGGGAGTGTATCATCCCATAGGTGAGAGTGCTAGATGGGGTAACAGAAGCCAGACCTTGAATCCGGGACCTGCAACTTATTAGTTATGTGACCTTGGAAAAGTAGTAACTAAAACTCCCTAAACATCAATTTCTTGCCTGTAAATAAAATGCAGCTTGTTAATACCAGAAAGCTATATGTACAAATTACTTGGCACAAAAGAGGTGCTCAATAAATCACTGTTATTTTACCTGTGATTTGTGATTTGTTAGAGATTTAGTGATTTTAAAAAAGCTTTTCTCTGCCCTTAAGAAGTTAGCGAGACTGTCGTATTGGAGTAAGAAAAATATGCCACTGATAAAAGCTGATAAGATTATAGGTTGTTTTTCCCCCCAGTGTCATTAATATACAAATAATACAATGGTCAGCAGTATTACCTTCAAATATGAAATAAAATAGAACTTTATTGCAGTATTTACTGTTTCTGCAACACCTTTAATACATAGTCTACAGAATTTAACAGGTATTAAATCAAACTCCATTCCCTCTCAATCCACTTGCCCAAATAAAGTAGAAATAGACAGATTCCCTATGGATTTAAGAGTGAGATTTCTAAGATTTGGTCTTTTGAGAAATCATAATATAAATCCTGAGAGACCACAACATTCTAGATTAAAATAAATGTGGAAAAGGAGGTATTTCTAATTTATTTATTTTTTGATGGAAGTGAGGGCAAACAGTGGAGTTGCCAATAATGGAAATTCAACTTTTTCTATTAGGAAGTTGAAAAGGAAGGAGAAACTGAGATGCGTGAGAAATTCAAGTTGTAATGAGTTCACACTTGTCTCAGGCTCAGTGATTTACTAGTCAAACTGCTGCTTTTTCCCTGATATTTTCAACTCTACTGCTTTCCTTTACAGATCTGCTTCATATGAATTTATTTCTGAAAATGAAAGAGGACAGAATAAAAAGTGAATGTGAAAGCAATGACAAAACTTTAGTGTTTTCATTGAATTTTACTTATCATAAGCCAGATTTAATTTTCTCTTCTGGGATTGTGATGACTATCTTGGTTATTTTTATTAAGGTGAGAATTAATCTTAGATTCTCCAAAATAGAATAGACTCCAACATTATATAGTCTGTTTTTCCAGTGCTTGAAATCATCTCTGTACGATTCCTCCCTGCCCTCTTCCCATCCCCCATATCCCCAACCCATGACCACATACTTCAAATGCCAGGGCACTTTCTAATAAACATTCTGCGCCTGAAGCTCCATTTCCGCTAAAAAACTCAACCTTCGACAGGACCCCTGAGTGCTTCTCCCTCACTTAGAATTAAGCATCCGATCTTAACCTCAGTCTTGATATTGTACGGCAGTGGTAGAAGGTTGAGGAGTCATCATATCCTAGACGTGCTTTATAAGTAAAACCTACAGAATTTGCTAATGGACTGTATATGAAACAAAAAAGAGGAGACAAAAATGACTGAGTTTTTGGCTTGAGCAACTAGAAGAATGTTGCCATTTGCTGAAATGGGGAAGGCTGTGAGAAAAGTAGCTTGAGGTGGTGGGTAAATAAGATTTTATTTTGTACATATTTGAATGTAAGTTGGAGATGCCTATTAGAAATTTAAATGGAGACATCAAACAGGCAGATATACAAGGGTGGATTTCAGGGGAGAGGTCAGAGCTAGAGATATAAATTTGAGAGTTGTCAGTACATAGACATCATTTAAAACCATGAGACAGAATGAGACCATTTAGTAATGGATTGCCAAGATAAGAGGACTGAAGACTGAGCCCTGAGACATTTGAAAATTCGTATGTTGGGCGTATGAGAGGAAGTAGCACAGGCGCCTTGGTGGCTCAGTTGGTTAAGCAACCAGTTCTTGATCTCAGCTCAGGTCTCGATCTCAGGGTCCTGAGTTCAAGCCCCACGCTGGGCTCCACGCTGGGCCTGGAGCCTACTTTTAAAAAAAGAGGGAGAGAGAGAGAGTAGCAAAGGAGACAAGGTAGGTGAGTAAGTTGAGTGAAAAACCAAGAGAGGATAGTGAGCCAAAAGTCATGTGAAGAAAATGTTAAAGAGAAGAGAATGATGAGCTCTCAAAGTTGATCAGAAGGCTTACAAGTGCAATAACGGTGGCACTGTCCCCTCGCAGGAGGATGGACAAAGGGGAAAGAGTCACACGGTCCCTGAAATGTTCTTGGGGCTAGTTAGGCAATGCCAAGGCGCTGGGTAAAAAAAAGTAGTTTAAAAAGGAGGTGGCAGGTTCTGGATGGGCACACCTCCTTATCCTGCAGAGAGTGGTACGATCAGAGGAAGACCAGAGAGGAAGACCAGAGTGGGGCCGTTCTTGCCTGAATCTAAGAGAAAGAACCATACTTGTAAAGATTAAGTGGATTGATGCCTGTAAAGAACTTAGAATAGTGCCTGGCACAGGATAATCACTCAGTAAATATTTATTGGTTACTATTATTATTTATATTTCCTGGGTCCACCATAGTAACTGTTGTACAGCAGAAAATCAACACATTTTAAATTGAATTTTTACACATTTAAAAATGAATGTAGATCGGGCGCCTGGGTGGCTCAGATGGTTAAGCGTCTGCCTTCGGCTCGGGTCATGATCCCAGGATCCTGGGATCGAGTCCTGCGTCGGGCTCCTTGCTCGGCGGGGAGTCTGCTTCTCCCTCTCCCTCTGCCTCTCCCCCTGCTTGTTCTCTCTCTGTCTCTCCCGCAAATGAATAAATAAAAATCTTAAAAAAAAGACTATTTAAAAAAATGAATGTAGATTCATTATTTTTTTTGATCTTTTCAATGCTTGTTGAATAGGATTGAAATTTAAGATTTTGACTGGAAAAAAAGGTTATGCTATGTTTAAAAACCACTGTTGCAGAGTGTGTGTGTGTTACCCTGATGATCAACATTTTGATTCATTGATGGCTCTTCTAAGGAATCACAGAATTTTGATGGCCATTGACCCAAGCTGCCTAACAGGTTTACTAGAGCCTCACCAAATTAATTAGCCTGTGGACTGGGAGTTAGGAACCAATGTCAATCATCCCAAGGGCAATTAAAGCAAGAAGGAAATGCAACAGAGCCATCTTAGTTACAAAATAAGAAGATAGACTAAGTCTCTGTACATACCCTTATCCTCAGCCTTGTCAACAGAGCATTCTGAACTCCTTTGCAGCAAAATATTGCTTGTCAGTCAGACTTGTCTAACGTCTTAGCAACACAGAAGGAATCTAAGGCAAGCCAAATGTTGCAGTTTGATTGTTCATGATTTTATTGGTACCATGATTTAGTAAATTACTTTTTTTGAGGGTTCTTTTTTTGGTTTGTTCAAAGCCAAGGACTAAATGTAGCAATAAAAATTTAAATGACCTTGACTCTTGCCCCAAATGCTCAATATTCCAATCTCGTGCTTCACTGTAGTGCCAGAGAGAAGAGCAGAAATAGTTCACAGTGATTTTGCATTACTGATTCACTCTACTCATTAGACTATATTGAAATGTTATGATTTGCTGGGCTCAGAGAGTAATTCCGTTTTTGCCTCCAGCCACTTCAAGTAATTTTTTGCTACTACATAACAAAATACAAAACTATTTGGAGTAAGACTTTCTAATTAGAAATAATAATTTTTAGATAGGAAATTAAACCCTTTACTAAATAATGTTAAATTATCATCAAAATTACATTTTCATCAATAATTAACCAATACTACTTCAGCTATTTAGCTATTTTAATATTGTTGAACTCTAGTGATTGTTAGGTTTAATTGTATCATCTTGAGTTCAGAAAAAATAAAATCAGGTCATATGTCTTTCACTGTAAAATATTATCTTGTTAGATAAAAAAATTTTACCGAATAAAAATATTCCAGGGAAGTATGCTTTTGGTAAACATATGCCAAAATGTTATACTTATGTTAGTCGCTGCTACTTCAATATTTATAGAATTCTTTTACTTTAATTATGACAAAGCAGAGGTTTTCTCCAATATAGTCCCAATATAGCTTCCATGTTTTATATTCCATAAATTTTTCTATTTTTTTTAAGTTTTTATTTATTTATTTAAGTAATCTTTACACCAACATGGGGCTCAAACTCACAACCCTGAGATCGAGGGTCACACGCTCTTTTGACTGAGCCGCCCCTATACTTATTTTTAATTGAACTCATGATCAGCGTAACAGACATCACGTTTTGGTTGAATTATTTATTTGTTCCCTCTGTTAAAAGAGGGTAAAAACAATGGGCTGTTCTTACTGACTTGCCAAGAGCTTCAAAGATATGAAGATAGCACACATTCATATCTACTTTAGTGTAGTGAAAATGTTACAATTCATCATGGATATGGTAAAAACAAACACAACCTACTTAAATAAGGCATTATCACCAGCTCTGGACTCTTTGGCAATGCCTTAAAATGATTTTTAACGTACTTAAAGTGATTAAAAGTGATTTGTTTTTTCTTAGGAATCTTGCCCAATTTTCCACATATCAGAGAGATGAAATATGTTAAATTGCTATTACTATTATTCCTGTCTTTGCTCTCAAGGCACCATCAAAATTATTCCTTTATCAAACTTGTGTTCTTCGCTGTGTTACATTGCCAACTTTTTTAAACAGCTGAACTTTATGAAAGTAGGGTACTCAGTGGGAAATGAGTCTTGATATGATAGGATTCTCAGAGTCTTGATATGATAGGATTCTCAGAGTAGAGTAGGGATTGAGGAGCGAGGTGAGCAGAGGGAAAGGTCACAAATTAAATAGAAGAAAATTATCTGACATTAAATCTTCAAAGTTGGGGCGCCTGGGTGGCTCAGTCGGTGAAGCGTCTGTCTGCCTTCAGCTCAGGTCATGATCCCGGGCTCCTGGGACCAAGCCCCACATCAAGCTCCCTGCTCACAGGGAGTCTGCTTTTCCCTCTCCCTCTGTCCCTCCCACTCACGTTCTCTCTTGCGCGCTCTCTCTCACAAATCAATCAATCAATCAATCTTTAAAAAAAAGCTTCAAAGTTAGAATCTTAACGGTGGCAACTGGAATTATGACTGGCATCAACCTAGCATTATCATTTATCTTTCCCCTACTGCCTTGTGATCCAAAATGCGGACATTCCAGTCTGGTAGATGTGCTGTTGGGAGACATTTAGAAAGAGAATTAAGAACTATTATTTATTGAGCACCTATAGATGCCAGCCACACTAGAGATACTTTCACATTCCATCTCATTTAGTCACCACTATAATTTTCTAAAGTTCATCTGATTATCTTCATTTTACCTTTGGAGATATCGAAGGTAAGAATGGTTAAGTAACTCGCCCAGAATCCCAGATGATTATGCATTAAACAGAGCTAATTGCTCTAGCAGGAACATGAGTGGGGGAGAAAGAAGGTAGTAAATAGGTCAATATGGTTTGGTCTTGTCCATTTAAATGTTGACACTAGAGTCTTATCCCAGGACACTATGTCCCTAAGATAGAGAAGATTTGGAATTAAACAGTTTTCAGAGGTTAATGTCTTATATTCATTATCCACAGACTCTTGCTTTAAACCTCTTATGTTAGGGTAGGCATTTGTTCATCTTTATTTTCCCCATGTCACCTTCCATAGTACTTTGCACATTGTGATTATTCAATAAATATTTGTTACATTTGGTTTAAAGTCTTCTTCTGAGAGCAACAAGAAACAGTTATTTTTAATAGTGGTATAATTATAATATTATAAATAAATATATATATTTATATATAAATGTAAAAATAATAAAAATAAATAAATATATTATAAAATTATAATAAAATAATAACATAATAAATTTATATTATAATAAATATAATATATGTAATATATAATATAATTATAATAGTGTCCACCCTGGGATATTTATGCTTGTCATAGTAATTGAGGACCACCTCAATTAGAGAGTTAAAAATTGAATAACAAAAAATAATTGATAGTGTTGACCTGTCTAGCAAAACATACTTGCTGAAGAGAGGGAAAAAGGAGAAAGAGAAGGAATTATAATACTTAAGATCAATAATTTATAAGATTTTAATATTTGAAACTATAATTAGGAGGGCAATGTAAATATGGGCAATTAGTACCTTGTGTTTTCTGTGAAAACAACTACCTCTGCTGCCTACAACTCGACTTGTCACTTACATCAGATAAGAGCTTCTTTCACTAATTGGGTCAGATTATATTTTTAGTACCATTTTATTCTAATGAATGTGGGCCCTTTCTATTAACCTTAACAGTCAAGAAACATGGAACAACGGGAGAATATATCATCTGGGACTTCAAACTAACTGTATATGCTAATGTGACAGGAATGACTGCTTGAGGACAATTTTATCATATCGATTGCAATTACGAAGGGAAAATAAAATCTTCTCAAGTGTTCTTCACTCTCTCTGAGTTAATTAAATTTTATAACCTTTTCTAAACTATTCAAACAATAGAATCTTATGCAGGTAATATGAAATAATTATAAAGAATTTTATTATCTCCCCAAAATTCCACTGGGCTGATAGATTTAGCAATTTCCTTTATTTTTATTGCAAGAAATTATCATCAATATCATCACTGTTGCAAACACGATCGCCAATAGCATTTACTGACTCTCTGGGGGCACTGTGCTAGGTAGAGACATCAAGAAGTATAAGATACAGGGGCGCCTGGGTGGCTCAGTCATTGAGCGGCTGCCTTTGGCTCGGATCATGATCCCAGGATTGTGGGATCGAGTCCCACATCGGGCTCCCTGCCCCGCCAGAAGCCTGCTTCTCCCTCTCCCACTCCCTCTGTTTGTGTTCCCTCTCTTGCTGTCTCTCTCTCTCTCTGTCAAATAAATAAATAAAATCTTTGAAAAAAAAAGTGTAAGATACAGTCCTTGCCCTTGAGAAATTTATAATCTAAATGGTGACATTTAGATTCATTAAAGTTGGTCAAAATAATTTATTTAATCCTGTGATTTATTAGAATCATTCAGTGGGGACACATATGGGAGTAATATTGGACCCAGTTATGTTAAAATAAATTCTACCTTCTACCTTTGCTAAGAGATACACATAAGTTTTGAAAGATAGTGCAGATGTCATTGGATACCTTTCTGCAAGGAATAAAATCCATTGATCCCCAGAGGAAAAACATTAATTCTCTGAGCATTTTATTTGGGTGACTTGGGAAAGCAGTTCAAGTCCCATCTCTGCAACTAATTTGGCAGTATGACTATTATTTGTAGCTCATTATTGCTCCAGCTGCTACACTAAAGGACAGGCTGTTAATGTCTTTGGCTTGAGAGAAATCCTGTATCGTTGGATAGGATGGCGTATTTGCATTAGCAGACAATAGCATCTTACCTTCCTCCCTTCATAACTAATCCAGCCAATAAATAATGCTGAAATTATAATGGACTGTATGCCTCTGATGTATTTCTAAATCAGTTTGATGTGTGAAAAATTATGTAACATTGCCATGATGTAGACATCATGTACAAAGTTCAAGTTTTCTAATACAGTGTACAATAGTACTCATGTTAGTATAAAATAGTACTTAATATCATGAGAACTTTTACATTGATTTTCAATATTTGAATTTGAGAAAGATGAGGGAAAATAATTTTTTCCTTTCCAAGTTGGGCATCCGCAAATAAGTAATGGGGATAATTGGGCAAATGCATTCCCTAGAAAAATGCTGTAAGTGTATCTTTCTGGTTTATTTTATTTGCTTGGTAATAAGGCCTTACAAGACTATCAAATTTCTTTTATAATCACATTTAATTGAAAGTTAATAATCCATTCCCTTCATCAATGATATTAGTGGATGACTTCTACAACATAATGTTGTAGTGATCTGTGCACTCACACAGATCAGCGGTTTATGTGGGTGAAGCAGGTCATCTGGAGCTTTCCAATTCATACTGCAATCTATTCTCAGTTGGGTACATTGAAGAAGTTGGTTAGAACTTTAGAGTTCAGAGACTTTACAACCTTGAGATTCAAGATATAGTGCTTTTTCTTCATTCTTTTTGTTTTCACAATAAATTTTCAAACTTATAGAAAAGTTGAATGGATACATATATGTATACTCTTCACCTAGATTCACCAAATATTAACATTTTGCCACATTTTCTCATATATATACATATATATGGTGTCTACTGTGTGTATATGTGCACATATATATTTTCTTTTGAGACTTTCTTTTCCTGATCCCCTTGAAAGTAAGTTGCATATATCATTACATGTTGCCCATAAATGTTTCGGCACACATCTCCTAAAAACAAAGACTTCATCCTACATAACCACAGTACCATTTTGGCACCCAAAAAGGTGATATTAATTCAATAATATCATCTAACATATAGTCCATATTCACATTTCCCTAATTGTCTCAAATATATCTTTTATGTTGGTTTTTGTTTGTTTGTTTTAAATTCAGAATCCAATCAAATTTCACACATTGCATTTGGCTTTGGCTCTTTAATCTCCCTTATGTGAAAATAGTTCCCTTGCCTTTTTATACTCATATCATAGAATTTTTCGAAGAGTCCAGATTTATGTCTTCTTCCTTTCTTCCTTAAATTTTTATTTATTTATTTATTTATTTATTTATTTATTTATTTATTTATTAAAGTAGGCTACACCCAGTATGGAGCCCAACATGGGGTTTGAACTCAGACTGTGAGATCGAGACCTGAACTGAGATCAAGAGTCAGACGCCCAACCTACTGAGCCACCCAGGCACCCCATGTTCTTTCTTAATAAAAAAATTAAAATTTTGAAAAAAAAGAACACTGACAAATGGACTGTGTGTTACTGTTTCCTGTTACCAATGCCTGAGAAAGAGCCTAACTATTGGGCCTAAATTCTTTAGTCTAACAATGTGATTCATTTTATACCAAAAATGTTGACTAAAAGAAGAAATCCTATAATGTGTTCATGGAAGCAAGGGATGCCAGTATTTAAAACTAGTCATGAATATGCAGATCATTAAAACTTGTTTATCTTTTTCCTGAATCTCTTTAACTATCCAAGAAAATGTTAGAATTTCTGAGCTGGAAGAACCTCAGAGGCAAGTTAACTAGCTTGATGTGTGAGGAGTCCACACCAGTGAGGAAACCACAAACTCAAAGAGTCTCTGATTTGCCAATGTCACACAGCCAGTGAATTGTAGAGATGGGACTAGAGATAAAGTATCCTGATTTTCAATATCCTGTATCCCTGATTCTTCATCATCTTCTCTATAACCACCTTCCTTTTCCTTCCTTTTACTCCTTCCTTCTGTTGAGCAAACAACAGAACTTTTTAAGAAGACAAATCACTTCTGTTTTGCACCTGCCAGAAACTTCCGTTTCTCAATAACAGCATTACTGGTATTTTGGGCTAGATAATTCTTTGTTGTGGAGGCTGCATTGTAGGATCTTCACCAGTACCATGACTTCTACCCATTTGATACCAATAGCACTTCTCCTTTTGTAATAATCAGATATGTCTCTAAACATTGCCAAATGTCCCAGGATGGAGGTGAGGGTGGAGAGACACAAAATTGCCTCTGGTTGAGAACCATTACCAAATGGTTCTTATTTGGGCAATGGTTCTTGTTTTATTTATCAGCTTTCCTTTTACTCCAGGTAAATATGCATTCAAATTTTTCTGCATTTGTAATCACAACATAGATACAATTTTTATTCTACTATTTTTACTTAACATTTTATAATGAGTATTTTCACTGCTGTTATATGACATACACATGTATCGTTTTTGCCTAGCTAGCATCCCTGCTCCCCCTTGCAGTATCAGCAGCCCTTTGTCCATTCTGGAACTGGTCCTCCCTTACCCTGACCATTTGATTCTAGGGTCTTTCCTTCTGACAAGGTATGAGCAAGTGACCCAGACCTAACCAGTCATAATCATTCATCCCCACAGCCACAATAAGGACTCTCAGCGATAGGCACATGACCCAAGTTAGGCCAAGCAGTGCCTTTTCCTGGGAATTTCCAAGCAGTGTCCTTTCCTGGGAATTTGATAGAGGAAAGGTTCTACTTTGTATGGTTGCTGAACTGTGATTTTGTACAGCTGAAGCTCCCTGCAGTTACGTCCTTAGCTTACCCGCAGTTTAAGAGAATAAACTCAACACAGACAGAAAGCAGAGCTGAGAGGGGGACAGGAAATACTAGTGGTTCCATCTGAGTCCCTAGACCCATTCATCTCTGAGGGCAGTGCAACCTTTGTCAATAAATCTCTTCCCCCACACCTTTATTTTTTCATTTATATTTTTGCTAAATTGGTTTGACAGGTGTTCTTTTACTTGCAACAAAGAGTCTTGATTAAGAAAATGGTATTTATATTTATAATATTTAATGGCTCATATGTCCTCAAGTTGTACTGCCGTGGTTTTCTTAACTGTTCTCCTAACGTTGAACCTTAAAGTGATCTGAAATATTTTCTATTTTAAATGCAGTGTTCTTTTCCAGTGCCTTTTGAATGACTTCTAGTAAATTTTTCATTAGTTTCCTCAAACACAGGCCTTGGTTTGAATTCTGAACTACAAGATTTAAAATTGAGTGATTTACCACATAATTGAAGACCATTCGGTTTCACTTTATCCCCTTTTGCTTTTTCATAATCATTCCATCTGCGATTATATCAACTGTTGTAGCTCCAGCTGCATGGGCACATTTGAATGCATTAGTGTGTATGTCAGCGGTTTAGGAAATTTTTTATGGTATCATGAAGATTTATTTCCTACTCTTGTAGGGCCTGCTTTATGATTTCTTTTGACTATTATCCACAAAACAATATTGTTCAATTTTAAGCCTTCAGAACTTTACATTCACTTAAGACATAGAATTACTTTGTAATCCTAATGTCTGTGAAAAATGTCTCCAATTGTTGCATCACCATGAAGTCTGTGTATACTTCCTTTACCTGCATCAGGTAACTTTTCCATATTTTAAGATCTAGCTCAAATGTTATTGTCTTATATGTGATTTTTTACCACTTTGTTCACAATTTGTTTTCACCTCTTATTTTATTTACTCATCTACCTCCTATCTATCAAAAGCGATGTAATAATGGGAGTAGTGCCACTTTAGGGTCCTATAGTAGCCATAGACTCACCTTTCAGGGACTCATAGGTAGCGATATAATATAAAATATATTAACATCAAATTATTTATGGAAGCCTAAGTAAGGATAACTTGTAATAGCAAAAGAGTGGAAACAAATCAAGAGCTCATCATTAGGGGTCTAGTTTTTTTTTTTAAGATTTTATTTATTTGTTTGACAGAGAGACTGCAAGAGAGGGAACATAAATAGGGGGAGGAGGAGAGGGAGAAGCAGGATTCCTGCTGAGCAGGGAGCCAGATGCCGGGCTGGATCCCAGTACCCTGGGATCGTAACCTGAGCCAAAGGCAGATGCTTAACGACTGAGCCACCCAGGTGCCCCTAGAGGTCTAGTTTGAATGAATTATGATACAGCCATAAAATGGAATGCTATGCAGTCATAAACAAGAAAAGGTGTTTGTATATATTGATATGGTATAATCTCCAAGATATATTATTAAGTATCTGAAGAAGTGGTACAGCAGAGGAATTAGAAGTGTGGACTCTGATGTCCAATCTAGATTCAAAGACAGGCTCTGCTATTTATTAGCTGTGTAACTTGTCTCAAGTCCTGGTCCTCAGTTTTTTCACCTGTGAAATAAGGATGTTCTTGATAACTACCACACAAGATTGTATGAGGATCAAATGAGTTGATACATACATACGCTAAGAAGAGTGCCTGGCCCATAGTAAAATAATTGAACTACAACAATGAGATGTGAATAAATGATATTTAAATTGTGCAATATAATTCATAAAATGAAAAATTAAATCTCTATTAATGTATTAACATTAAATATTTTCACCATTACTGCCTTGTGCTGTAGTATTAGGCATATTCATCTAGAGGATTATCTCTTCTATTATTATAAGGTCTTTGAGGACAAGGCCTGGCTTTTCCTCAAGTGTATGCCCTGTATGATCTCCAGCATGTGCCATGTACAAGGCAAGTTCCATAGGTATTTGTTTACAGAATTAATAAAACACTCAGATTCCTCTCTGCCTATAAATATGATTTCAGAGCTTTAATAATTAGAGAGTAGTTTTAGATGTCTAAGAGAGTGTATGAGTATACAACACCTCTAATTTCAACATTGAGGGGCAAGTCCAGAGATTCTGTTACAATAAAATTTAGGTAGTTTACTTTTGCCTGGAACAGGATTCTGAAAGTGTTCTTTTCTTTTTTAAAAAATAGTTTTAATTTTAAATGAGAATGAGAATTAATAGTTTTTAGAAGCTTTGAGTCTCAGAAAGGTTGATCTAGCTAATGACATAGTTGGGATCAAACCTGGATCTGGCTGTTTTTCTTTCAGCCAAAACAGTGTGGTGGAAAGGAAAGTTATATTCACTGACTTTGTGAGTGAGCCTAAGAGACAAGACATAAAGGAGGAGATTTCCAGGGCACCTGTCCTTCAGTGGTGCTTCACTTTGCTAAACATATTACCTAGTTATATAACTTTCTTCCAAATCCAGGATTGAATAAAAATGTGTATTAGGAATATTAGAAAATATTAGGAATTAGGAATATTAGAAAAATAACAGCAAGATGATTTTGTATAACTTAAGCCTTTGCCTCTGAGATTAAGGTGATCTAAAATTCTTAAATAAATTAAGAGAATTATAAGTGGCTTAAAATGTTCCCTTTGTGTTATTAAGTGATACACTCTCTCCATCCCTAAACCATCATTTTTAATATATATTAGTCATTGTCTAATGTAGGGTTGATCACATTGCACTTTTTCCAGATCAATTTCACTGTAAAATACAATAATGAAGTCATGGCATTTTCAAGGCCAAAGTTTGCAGGTATGTATCATTTTAGAAATCCTGAAGTACGAAAATCCCCAAATGCTTGGTAAATTGGAAGATGGCATAAATTCAGTTACAGAAGGGTTCTTCATGTTCCAAAATAATTAGTCATGGGGTTTCTTTAAACAGGAGGGCATGATAACTCATGTTCATTTGGTGAAAGAAACTTCATACTCTATCTGGGAATATTGTCCTCTTTAACATGAAAGCTTCCAGAGGGATATGTATCAGAGAGTGATGCATAACTAATTAAACAAATCAGCTGTCTCAATCAATTCTGCAACCAGTGAGGATGGGGAAGAGGTGCCATATTAGATTGGGTGCTGAGGGAGGACATCTCTGAATAGGCGATATTTGAGCTAATAGTTGAATAGAATAAAGCCTGAATAAAGTTGAAAGAGTCACCTTTTGGAAGACCCATGGGAAGAATGTTCCTGGAGAAAACTCAGCAAGTAAGGTCTCTCAGGTTAGGGCAAGCTTGATGGATCAAGGAACAGAAAGACCAGACCGTCTGAAGTGTAGTAATCCAGGGAGAGTGGGTCTCAATGAAGGCAAGAGGTACAGATGAGGGCCAGATGAAATAGAATCATGGTATGTGCATGTAAATTCCTTAACTTAGAGCTTGAAACATTTTAAGAGCTCAATAAATGAAAACTCTTAGTTATTAGAGATCATATTATTGTTTTATTCATAATTCAAATTTAACTATTTTTTAAATAGGAATAGAATTAATCCTTACAATAAATTCAAATAAACACTTAGAAAATATTTGTGAAATTTGAGCTTCATGTCTTCACTAACTTTATAAAATTTCAATTCCATTTAAAACCATAAGAAGAGTAATTTTCTAATTGTAAAGGTTGCTAAAACTATTTGTATAGAATTTATTGTACTACAAATATTTGGTTATTGTTTCTAGCCCAGATTTGTGCTAAGAGGCTTTCTCACCCCATTCTTCAATAATGATACTCTTTCCTCAATCCTGAAAATATTTTCCTAAAATTCATTCAATTTTTGTGGTTTATTTTTAGCCAACCTGGAATTTATTTATCAGTATTGTGTGTTTTAGAGACTGTGATAGGCAGAATGATGACTCCCAGATCTATACAAATCCTAATTCCTGTAAATTGTGAGGAGAGGGAGATTTGACACAGATTCAAGTAGGCAATGTAAAAACAGAGGAGAGAGAGATTTGAGGATGTTATGCTGCTGGCCTTGAAGATGAAAGAAGGGGTCAACAGCCAAGGAATGAAAGGAATGTAGCTCTAGAAGCTGGAAAAGACAAGGAAGGGCTTTGCCCCTACAGTTCCTGGAAGGAGTGGCCCTGCCCATACCTTAGATTGTGTACCTTGATTTTAAACTTCTAGACTCCAGAACTCTAAGGGAAGACATTTATGTTGTTTCAAGCCATTAAATTTGTGGTAATTTGTTATATCAGTCATTGGAAACTAATAGAGAGATCTAATTTTTCCTTCATAATGCTGTACTTTCTTTTTCCAAAATTTTTTTTTTGCTTTAGGCCGCATTTATTCTTCCAGATGAACGTTAGATTCAATTTGTCTAGTAAAAAAAAATTGAATTTTGATTGAAAGTGCATTAAATATGTGAATATTTCTATTCAGACATATAGATTCTCCTTCCAGGTCTCCCCTCTCTCCCGTATTTAAACCATAAAATTTTATAGTTATTCTTCACTTACGTCTTATGCACTTCTTAAGGCTTGTTTCTTAAGCCTTATTTGTTGCTACTGTGGAATAGGATCATTTTTAAAATTCCTTTGTTCTATTTTACCCATCCCCCTACCTACCCCCTCTCTGGCAACCACTAGTGTGTTCTCTGCAATTAAGAGTCTAGTTTTTTTCTTTTGTCTTTGTTCATTTGTTTTGTTTCTTAAATTCTACATATGAGTAAAATCATATGATATTTGTCTTTCTTTGACTAACTTATTTCACTTAGCATTATACCCTGTAGATCCATTCATGTTTTCGCAAAAGGCAAGATGTCATTCTTTTTTATGGCTGAGTAATATTCATATACATATGTGTATATATATATATATACCAAATCTTACTCTATCCATTCATCAGTCAATGGACATTTGGGTTATTTCCATAATTTGGCTATTGTTGATAATGCTGTTATAAACATAGGAGTGCAGATACCTTTTTGAATTAGTATTTTTGTTTTCTTTGGGTAAATACCTAGTAGAGGAACTCCTGGATCATATAGTAACTCTATTTTTAATTTTTTGAGGAACCTCTATACTGCTTTCCACAGTGGCTGCACCAGTTTGCATTCCCACTAGCAGTGCAAGAGGGTTCCTTTTCTATTTTCTCTACATCCTTGCCAACACCTGTTGTTTCTCGAGTTTTTTATTTTAGCCATTCTGACAGATGTGATAATCTATTCAGGTTTTCTACAACTTTTGGAATCCATTTTTATAACTTAGACTCTCTTAGAAAATAATGAGAAAAGATTAACATTCACTATCTATAATAATATAATATTCCTATAAATCAAAAAGATGGATAACCCACTTAAAAATAAGCAAATACCAAGTCGGCATAATTAATAGAAGAAAAATTTGGATGGCCATTTAATATATGCTTTAACTCCATCACATCTAGGGCAACCATATATCTATGTTTCCCTGGAAAAGTCCTGGTTTATATGTGCTCTTCCAGCAAAATTATGATTTGTGTCACACTTTAGTCTTAGAAGTTTCTTTAGAAATTCCTCCTCGCTCTGCTTATCCATCCCTCCTCTCCCCTCTCCAATCCCCGGCAAGTTACTAAGTTTTAGTCTTAGAAGTTTCCTAGCACCATGTGTTGAAGAGACACTAAATTATATCATCTCCCTGCTTATAATAAATGAAATGAAAGTTTAAATAATAATGAGGGTTTTATTTATTTTTGCCAATCAGATTAACAAACATTAAAAAAATTTATAATATTCATCGCTGGAAATGGTAGAGTAAAACAAAGGATAACAGTGGAACAGATAATTGGTATGCTCTTTTGGGGCTACAAATTTGGCAATATCTATTAAAATTTTAAGTGTGCATGTCATTTAATCTAACTTGGAGATCTATGGACGTGTAGATTCTTAACTTCTGGAAAAAAATTTTTTTTAAAGATTTTATTTATTCGACAGAGAGAGACACAGCGAGAGAGGGAACACAAGCAGGGGGAGTGGCAGAGGGAGAAGCAGGCTTCCCGCAGAGCAGGGAGCCAAATGCGGGCCTCGATCCCAGGACCCTGGGATTATGACCTGAGCTGAAGGCAGACGCTTAATGACAGCCACCCAGTGCCCTTAACTTCTGGAAATATTGATGCTACTGTGCAAATAACATGTATGGGCGAAGTTGTTGTATAGGCTGCTGATTAAATAAATGAAGGTACACTTATAAAATGAATATTATGTTATTGTTTAAAACAATGAGGTAACTGTATATATCAGTGTGGAAAGATTTCCATAATATATCAAGAGAAAAAATTAAGATACAAATATATTATACATAATATATTAAGAGAAAATATACACACTATGTATACACACAATGTGTATGTATATATATTAATATATTATACATTATAATATATTCTACATTTTAATATATGCATTAATATATTATACATAATATATTAGAAAAAATTAAGATACAAAATCGTATTATGGTTGAAGTTGACATTTGGCAAAATATACATACACATATATAGTTTGTTTTTCTATGCTTAGAAAACAAGTTTGAAAATATATGCACCAAACTTAACACCTATTTTCATGAGAATTTAGTTGAATAGAACTGAAATGAGAGAATTCAATAAAAATTTCTTTAAATGTTAGGGGAAAAATCATTTTTGAAAAAAACATAGCCTACTCAACAATAATTCTGAAGTACTGTTTATGCTGGTAGAAAACAGAAAATCTGGTTTTGGCTTGGTAACAGGCATCAAAGGATAATCCTTTGGTCCTGATAGAGCTGTTGTTTCTTCTGGTTGGAAGTATGACCTTTTTCCTCTGTCAAAAACTTCATGACTATATAAAAGGTTTTTGAATTCTGAAGAGACAGGAAACAGATCTCAAACTATGTAGCTACTAGTTTTATATTTCTAGAATATAGTATTAGAATCTTTTGGCAGGAAGTGTCCTCAAGCTCTTCTGTGCTTAGTACATAATAAGCCATCTATTAAGTATATCTATGATCATCATCATTATCATCGTCATGAATAATCAGCAATAGGTACAGTTACATAAATTGATCAATATCATCAATATTGACGTATAACAAATTTCATCATTGCATCTCTGGAGGGGTATGTTAACAGCTGAAATAAAAACCTGTCAAGTTTTGCCCAGACTATGAAGTTGGGAGGATGTTCCCTCCTCTCCAACTAAAGACTCAGTCATGGTCATGGGTATTTACACAGTAACAGTGTAGCCTTTATTTTTAAAATTTATTTTCATTTGTTAAAATAAGACTTTGTTTTTTTATTTTGAGCATTTTTAGGTTCACAGCAAAACTGAGAGGAAAGTACAGAGATTTCCCATGTACTCCCTACCCCCACACAGGCATAGCCTTCCCCATTATCAACATCCCCCACCAAAGTGGTACACTTGTTACCGTTGATGAACCTACATTGACACATCATTATCACCCAAAGTCCATAGTTTACATTTGGGTTTACTCTTGGTGTTGTACATTCTCTGGGTGTGGACAAGTGTATAATGACATGTATCTATTATAATGGCATGGTACAGGGTATTTTCATTGCCCTGAAAATTCCTCCTTGCTCTGCTTATTCATCTCTCCTCTTCCCTCTCCCATCCCTGGCAACCACTGATGTTTTCACTGTCTCCATAGTTTGCTTTTTCCAAAATGTTATACGTTTGGAATCATCTGGTATGTAGCCTTTTCAGATTTGCTTCTCTTACCTAGTAATGTGCACATAAGTTTCCCCTATGTCTTCTCATGGCTTGTTACCTCCTTTCTTTTTAGCACTGAATAATATTATTGTCTGGATGGACCACAGGTTACTTATTCTTTCACCTACTGAAGGGCATTTTGGTTGCTTCCAAGTTTTGGTAGTTATGAATAATGCTTTTATAAACATCCATGTGCAAGTTTTTGCGTGGGTATATTTTTCCCCTTTAGGTAAATGCCAAGGGGTGTTACTGCAGGATTGTATGCTAGGAATAACTTTAATTTCGTAAGAAACTGACAAATTATCTTCCAAATGGCTGTACCACTTTGCATTCCTACCAGTAATGAGTGAGAGTTCCTATTGTATCACATTTAGTGTTTTAGTGTTCCAGATTTTGGTTATTTTAACAGGGGTGCAATGGTATTTCATGAATTTCTGCATGGCCTTTTGAGGAGTTGATCCTTGAACAGGCTCCACCCTCCTCCTCAGGGGCTGGGCCCCCAATTTGTGTTTCACTGGACTTACGACAGTTTCTGGCCTCTGGGTCTCGAGGTTTCAATGCCTGCCCAGAAGGGAAAGAATAGGGAAAGTTAGGGAAGACTCTGAAATTTCTCTGAGCCGGCAGCCTGGGGGAAATTATGCCTGCAAAAAGGCTTTACCTAGTGCTGCTGTGGGGCCAGGCAACATTCAGTGCAACATCCCTAATAGATGTTAGGGAGTACTAACAGCGAGAAAGAAATAAGTAAAGACGTGTCCAGAAGAGACACTACTCCAGGCACCTGATGTGGCTCTATTTTATTTACGGTAGCCAGAGGCCAGCGGGAAGAACTCCTTTAGCTCCTGGGAACTGCTGGCTCCTGGATTTTCATTCAAAGCTTTCACAGGAATGAACACTTGTCAGTGGATCTCCAAAGGCACAGTCTGGAGAGGTTTCCTTAAAGTGGAGAGATCTGGGAGAGGGTTTCGTGGGGCGGTTGTGAAAGTAAGGCAACACGGGCTGGAGTAAGAAGAGTACAAACCGGCCCACAAAAGGAAAAGTGATCGTCATGGATTTGGGAAACTTGATCAGGTGTGTTAAACGGCATTTCAGAAGAAATCTGAATGCTACTGGTTTACAGCAAGAGTCAAATAAAAGTGTCCGGGCTCGGGAAGGCTTCTTAAGGGATCAAAACGGACACAAGGGGTTATTTCTCTCCAAAAAAAACTTTAAAAGCCGAGAGGCCCGGCTCCTTCATGACCTCCCTTCCGCACAGCCTGGCTCAGAGCCTCTCAGCCACCTCAAAAACCCGGAGAAGGGAAATCCAGTCAGGCCTTGGAGAGGCCGACGGTGGGCTCCGGTCAGCCTGAGCACTGGGCATGCGCAGGGGGTGGGCCGCCGGGTCGGCTTAGGGAGCCGTGACGAGTCCGGAAGCGCCTGCGCGCGCCCCTCCGCTCGAGAAGTAGTTTTGTTCCTGGTCCTCGGCACTGTAGCCCTTCAGAGAGAACCCTCGGCCGGACCAACCGGACCCTAGCCAGCACCGCAGCAATGTCCAGCAATAGCTTCGCTTACAATGAGCAGTCAGGAGGAGGGGAGGCGACGGAACTGGGTCAGGAGGCGACTTCAACCATTTCCCCCTCGGGCGCCTTCGGCCTCTTTAGCAGCGATTTGAAGAAGTGAGGAGAAAGGTTTGGGGGTGTGGGGGCGGGACTGAGGAGCTGGGGACCCCGGAGGCGCAGGCACCGGGCTTGGGCTCCCGGGAGAAGGGTGAGGTCGCCCTGGGACCGTTCCGGGGCCGGGCGGTAACGTTTCCCGCTGGGGGATGGGGTTGGGTCTTTTTGGGAGTGGTGGGAGTCGTTGGAGAGAGTGGGGTGGGTGGGTGGGGGGTCTCTCGTAGTTTTCAAACTTTAGTGAGAAAAGAACTGTTTGGAGAGGTTCAGGTCTCGTTCGTAAAGACTGATTGGGTTGGTCTGGGCTGGGGCACAGGAATCTCAGTTGTGAACAAACACTTCTAGCTTATTTAACATTTGCCTAGATCAAACTTGGAGAATTGCGCGTGTTATGGTGAGAGAGGAGGTGTTTGGGGAGTTAAAAGGACGCGTTCGAGTGATTGTTGCTTATGGGAAACTATTCCCTGACCGTGGAGTGTAGGAGCATGGAGGTGTTTTAGGCGCTTTATGAATGGACAAACCGTTTATACGAACATTCATGTTCTTGGTTAATATCCTTTGCATTACAGAGAAAAAAAACCTCAATTCCAAACACAGTAATAAGCATTTGAGTAGAGAATATTTAGAGTGTGACTGTGAATAAATTCTAAAGTTTTACAAATTAATAACGTGAATTTTAAAAACAAATACTAAACAGTGTATAGTTTTTTAAAAGTAAAAATAAGTACCATCGAAAAATGGAGAGCAAACCTCCCCAAACTTTTTGGTGGGAGAGGTTTTAAACTTACAGAATTCTGGTAACTTTATATTATATTGTAATCATTTTTACATTTCTTATTTTTAATGTTTCATTATTACTATGGTCGGTCACATAATAGGCTGTCACTAGATTCATGCTAAATTAAGTGAAAGCTGTGCTGATGGCTTTGCAGGTGTTAGAAGAGTATAATTAAAATTTAATTTAAGCTTTACTAATAAGATCGGGCAGTCTGCAAAGTTGCTAGTAGTTGATAAATTTTGATTGTATTAAGCTGGCTGAAATCTTATAGACAGCATGTGGAATACAGTTTTCTGCCCCCCCCCCTTGTTCTCAGGTAAGATGACTAATTTCATTTTTCATACTGTGCATTTAGATGATGGATTGTTCTAATAGGAGGCTTGTTGCAGCTTTACACTTGTATTAGCAAAATGTTCGGCTACTGAATTACCCTGTAAGTCTGCCTCAGTCTGTTTTGCATGTGATTTACTTAAAATTAATTTACTTTTATGGTTTGTTAACATCTAAGATGTTTTCCTCTTGGAGTTTCTGATTTCCTATTTTGTCAGATTTGGGCCTGGTTTGGAGAAAGATGTATGGCTTTGACTAAGACCAGTGCTGTTGAGGTGACCAATCAGGTTGGATTTAAAATAAAAATAGCTAACACTTACGGAGTGCTTGTGCATTTGTGCACACTATTTTACATTTATTATCTCATTCAATTCTCCTCACTACGTCAGTGGCTTGTTACCAGATGCTTATCTGATTCTACTTTGCAGATGAAGAGATTGGAGCACAAGTGGTTAACTTGTCCAAGATCGCAAAGCTACAACACTGCACTCTCTGAACTTGAACACAGACATTCTAATCTGAAAGCCCATTTTCTCAAACACTTGGATATGTTACTTACTACTTGATGAAATTTATGGTGCTTTTATTAGAGAATGCACACAACTCATTAAAAGTTTAAAACTTTGAAAAGCAGCTGTAGACAGTAGGTTACCTGGAAGCTTCCAGGAATTAGAAACATTTTGGACATTGAACTGCAACCTAGTGGGACTGTATAGGAGCAAGGAGACACCTGGAAGTGGTCTTTTAATCTCTCTTGAGTTTACATTCTTTTATAAAATCATGATATTTCTTGACTTTTTTAAAAAAAACAAATGACAAAATCTATGTAAGAAAAAGCTTACCCTGTTTCTCCGCTGTCATTTTTTAAATTGAGGTATACTTGACATGTAACATTATATTAGTTTCAGGTATATAATATAATGATTTGATATTTGTACATATTCAGAAATGATCAACACAATAAGTCTAGTTAACATCTGTCACCATACCTAGTTACAATTTTTTTTTTTTGTGATGAGGACTTTTAAGATTTACTCTGAGCAACTTTTAACTATATAATACGGTGTTATTGACTGTAGTCACCATGCTATACAGTACATCCCATGACTTGTTTTATAACGAAGTTAGACCTTTTGACTCCCTCCATGCGTTCATCCACCAGCTCTGCTCTAATTTTTGATGGTTGACTTTGAGATAGTTTCAGATTTCCAAATTGCAAGAATAGTACAAAGAACTACTTGCACATTCATTAATTAAAAAATTTTTTTGCTACATTGCTTGCTTTCTCCATATACTCACAGACACATACACATTCGTATTATGTCTTCTGACCCATTGGAGAATAGGTTCTATACATCATATCTTTTTCCTCTTAATACCTTGGTTTGTATTTTTTAAGAACTGATATTTTCTTACATGACTGCAGTACCATTATATTCAGGAAATTTAATATCAGTACAATTTGTAGTCTTTAATTCAGTGTTGTCATTTGTCCCAGTAAATAATTTATTTTTAGCATTTTTTTTTCCCATCTAGTACAGCATCCAGTCCGTGATCATGTACTTGATATGGTTGTTATATCTCTTTTAATCTCCTTTAATCTGAAATCTTTGTTTTTTTTTAAATATTTATTTATTAGAGAGAGAAAGAGAGCATGAGTGGGGGTAGTGGTAGAGGGAGAAGCAGACTCCCTACTGAGTAGGGAGCCTGATGCAGGGCTCAGTTCCATGACTCTGAGATTGACCTGAGCTGAAATCAGGAGTTGGGTGTTCAAGTGACTGAGCCACTCAGGTGCCCCCTTAACCTTTGTTTTTCACTACTGTGGCACCTTTGAAGAATACAAGCCAGTTATTTTACAGCATGTTAATCACTTTGAATTTGCTGGTGTTTCCTCATAATTTATGTTTACTACCACAGTGATGTGGCTTTCTCAGACTTGCATCTAAAGGTGTTCTGTTAAGGTGTTGTCCATGATTTTTTCCCCAGTTATCATTCCATGGGGGACACTTTGAGGCCGTGCAGATGTCTTACTCCGTATTAAATTTATCAACTCCTAGATATATAGCAACCACTGATGAATCTCCTGAACCATTCTTTTCTTTTTTTTTTTTTTTAAGACTTACTTATTTATTTCAGAGAGAGAGAGAGAGTGTGAGCAGGGGGAGGGGCAGAGGGTGAGAGCAAGAGAGAGAGAGAGAATCCCCAAGCAGACTCCCTGATGAGCTCAGGGCCCAATGCAGGGCTTGATCCCTGGACCCTGAGATCACGACCTGAGCTGAAATCAAGAGTCGGCCCTTTAACTGTCTGAGCCACCCAGATATCCCTCTCCTGAACCATTCTTAACCAAAATGGCTGCAAAGTGTTGATTTCCAGCTCTCTGACTTCTTCCTCGCTTCTGCTCTTTGGCCTCTTGTCTTAAAGCTTTATGTCCTTTGATCCTTCACTGACCATCTCAAGAATGCCTAAATACTTCCTCATGATGGGATTATTGATGATTTTGTTTTCTGAATTTAATCTTATTTATCAACCTTCTTTGTTCCTTTCTCCCTTTAAATAAAACCAGAATCAGGGAGTTGTACATCATTTTAGAAAAGCAGATCCTATGCATCATTTATTGGTTAATCAAGACTTTGTATTTGATTATTGGCTTCAGGATTTTCAGATTTTTCATTTAGTAAAGAGTTATTTTTCTTTGTATTCCTTTCTTTTGCAATTGTCAATTTTTATTGCTTTTAGTTTTTTTCTAAATTATTTTCCTGTTTTGTCTTAAAGAAGTTCTTTTATCTTAACCAATTTGGCTCTATGTGTAATTAAGAATAATTTTAGTAATTTAAACAATTTCTAGAAAGAAGCAGAGGAAACTAATTTTTCTTAACAATAGTAAAACTACTAAATTTCCGAATCTCTTTTGAGTATCATGGTGTTTTAGAAAGAGCATTGGACCTGGAGTGAGACAACTTCAGTTTAAGTTCCTGTTTTCCACTTGTAGTAATGTTTCCTTGTTCAAGTTGCTTGATCTCTTCAAACTTCAATGTCATCTTTTCTAGAAAGATTACGACACTTGGCTATTTTGTGAGGTTCTCATAAGATGGCAGAGTTGAAAGCGATTTCTAACACTGGAAAAACTGGTGGAAGCTTCACTGAGGTGGTGACATTTTAGTTCTTAAAGCCAGAGTTTTTTGCCAGGTGGAGGAAAGGGGGAGTTCCTCAGAGTTGCAAAAGAAAATGCATGTTCGGATGAGACAGATTTGGGCATAAACATTTAGAACTCTACAGTTCTCCCCCTTGCCCCGGGAGAACGTCTCTTGTTTAGAAAAAGAAGGCAGTTCAGACAAAGACTGAGAGAACACTGACATTTAAGGTTGAATGGAAGAAGTAGGGAAAGAGTGCTCAGAGGGGTAGGACACCAGAGGAAGGTTAAAAAAAAGGGGGGGAGCTAAGAGGATAGTTAGTAAGAGGAAATGGTCAACTGTGTTAGGAGTTGTATAATGAGGATAATTAGAATGAAGGCTGAAAAGAGGCCATTAACAATAAAAGGTTTAACAATAAAGGGTGACCTTAGCAACCGGTAACTTAGCAAGGCAGCACTGCTCAACCACTTTGGGAGGTAGCATTTTTAGTTTCTGCTGAAATTGGGGTGGGCTTTTCATTTTTTTAGAATCACAGAGCTGATTTAGACCCAAGCTGGGGGCTGCAATGTATTTCTATAGTCATACTATGTCACGTAGTACGATGTAGTCAGTGCTACATCAGTGTATTTGTATTGCATTAATGAAGCCTAGCTTATTTTTTTTAAAGATTTATTTATTTATTTTGAGAGAGTGAGAATGAGAGAGAGAGAGAGAGTACATGAGAGCGAGGAGGGTTAGAGGGAGAAGCAGGCCCCTCGCCGAGCAGGGAGCCCAATGCGGGACTCGATCCTGGGACTCCAGGATCATGACCTGAGCCGAAGGCAGTTGCTTAACCAACTGAGCCACCCAGGCCCCTAGCTTATTTTTTTAACTTAAATTTTATTTATTGTCAACTTTACAACATCAGCCACAAAAATTACATATAACCCTTTAACCTTTTGTATCAGTGTTTCTCAGTGGAGTCTTGTAGGCAGATTACATGTATCTGTGTTTTCTATGTAATTATAGCAAATCTGACTTTATCTCTGCCACTTGTTGTCTCATTCAAGAAGGCATATGGAAGTGCAGTTGAATGAGAGTAACCTTTTTAAAGGATGTTCTTGAGTTTAGGTAAACCAGTTCCAGATGTCAGTGCTTTATAAGTAGTAACGTATTATTTTGGACATGCTTAAAATAATCATTGTATCTCATAAGAGGTTCCAAACTTTTTTGTGTGAGTTTCCATTTTTTATTTATATTATTTAATTTTAATTCGGGTTTATACTATATTTTTGCTCATTTAATGCGTTTTTATAGTTACTGTTGTTCAAAGCTTGCTCTACTTTCTTTTCACTTGTCCTAGTATTTCTCATTGATAATTTTATCTCATTCAGTCACCCTGTATTTTCAGGTTATGTAGTTTCTAAATGAGTATTTGTTGAATATTGTATACAAGAATCTATTTGAGGCGCCTGGGTGGCTCAGGCAGTTGAACGCCAGACATCTTGATCTCAGCTCAGGTCTTGATCCCACAGTTGTGAGTTTGAGCCCCAAGCTGGGCTCCATGCTGGGCAAGGAGCTTATTTAAAAAAAAAAAAAAAAAGAATCTATTTCATAAACTCAGCTTCTATTAGATAGTATAATTTATGTGAGGGAATATTTTTTCTTTCTTTTCTTTTTTTTTTTTCCACCGAGAGAGGGTGAGTGGGAGGTGGAATGAGGGGTTGAAGGAGAGAGAGATTCTTAAGCAGACTCCATGTCCAGCATGGAGTGTGAGCCCAGTGTGGAGCCCGATGTGGGGCTCCATCTCACGACCCTGAGATCATGATGTGAACCAAAATAAAGAATTGAAGGCTCAACCAACTGAGCCACCCATTTGCCCCCATGTGAAGGAATAATTTATGAGCAAAGTATTTGGCTTATAATTTTTCTTCCTCTTTTTGTTCTTTTTAAGAGAGAGTGAGAGAGAGCGAGGGCAAGGGGAGGGAGGTGAGGGAGAGAGAGAATCCCATGCCCAGCTCAGAGCCTGATGTGGAGCTCGATCTCATGACCTTGAGGTCATGACCTGAGCTAAAATCAAGAGTTGGACACCCAGCTGACTCAGCCACCCAGGTGCCCCTATAATTTTTCTTAATATTTTCAGGGCCTTTACTCAGTCGAATGATTCAGATTCTACTGATATTTATTGTCTCTGTAACTAGTTTAAAAAAATAAAGTGTGACTGATTCATTGGACCACATACGGAAGGAAAACCTTGTCTGGTATCCTTACTGTATTATACAATATTGATGTGTTATTGCATCACCTTGGCTTAATTGTTTTTAGTTCCAGAATAGCCATTTTCTTCATGGCATTACTTGAATCTTTACTGTGTTAGGGTTAATTGACTTGGAAATGTCATGGAAGTGTTGAGTGAACTTTACAGTCAGACTTTTTTAAGTCTCTCTTCTAACTGTTCAAAGGTATGTTTATTTGCATATTTGGGATTATTCCATATATGTAGTTCATTCTTCTGTATTTTCAGCACAAAAATACAAAGCGATTATAAGACCTTTATCTTGCCTTTAAGAAACTTAGAATTTAGGTGGTGAAATAAGTCTAAAAATGAACTAATAGTATTATCAGTGTATAGTTAATATTAAATTGTGTAATAATTCTCAACCTTTCAGTGTGCTATCCCTACCAAAAGGTATTTATTTATTTTAAGCCTTCACTTATGTAAATAATGCTTTTCTGAAGAAAACGGAAATGCTGGAATTTTGAAATGTCAAACATTTTAGTTTGAGATTCTGAAAGTGTTGGAGCTCTGAGCTATTAGCATATTATGAAGAGGCACAGGCTTCTCATTGTAAATTCTCTTGTGCTCATAAGTCCAGGGTTGCAAGTATGAAAATACACTCCACTTATGATTTCTGCATACTGTTGTCCTTCAAATGTCCAAATATGTTATTGTCTTTAACAATATATTTGCCATGTTATATATGTAAGTTGGATCCATTTTTTTTGTTGTTGTTTATAAAGGGCACAGAAAATTCTAGGCAATTTCAGTATTTTATTGATCTTTGACTTAGTTAATTCCATGTGTTCCAAGATGGCTATTAATGAAAGAAGAAACTGTATAATGGTGTCTGCAGCACATTCCCAGCTAGATGAGCTGGTTGTTTTTATCTTCACATAAATAAGTTTTCCAGTTTTATAAAAGGCCAACTACAAAGATTGTCAGTTCAGTGGTACAGTAGGGTTCTTATAATTAATTTTTGAAATATACTTCAAATCAAGTAAGATTTTACCACATTGAACAAAATGATGAAATACTGCCTGTAAGATTCCTGCTTTCCAACAGATTATAAAAGTGTTCCATTTTATTGTTTAGCTTGCATTTCTTCTTGGAGGAGTCAGTTCTGACGTTTACAATTTACCTTAATAAAAGTGTTCAGCCAAGAAATATTCATCTTTTGCTACAGAGTATGTTAAGATCACTGAACTGGTGAAATCCAAGGAGAAAATCTGGAATACTTAAATTTCAGTCCTTAGAGTTAAATCCCAAGATGTGACATATTTCTAGGCAGGTTTTTGTTTGTTTGTTTTAAGTAAACTCTTTCCCAACTTGGGGATCAAGAATTGGATGTTCTATTGACTGAGCCAGCCAGGCGCCCCTATTTCTAAAAAATATTTAGAATTCAGAGCAACATTACTAGAACGAATGATTAAAACAAACAAAAAAAGGAGACAGATGGTTGGTTGAAATGTTCTTTTTTACTGCATGAAAAGTTACAAATGATCATGGAATGACAAATGTATTCTAGTGAAGTAATTTGACAGTATTGTAGTTGTGTATATAAATGAACTACTGACAAAAACAAATTGCCTGTAGTCCAATTCAGAATTTAAAGTGAAGCACCCAAAGTAGAATAATCAGGAAGGAAATGATTTTCCTTTATTTCATATTATTATGAATAACGTTCATTGGTTTGTATATTTAGGGAAGACTTATTTAGCTTATCAGTTGGAGAGAGTTCATAGATATACAGACATGAACAATTTATAGTCATTGTCTGCTATTGATGGGCTGATTATTTGTATTGCTGATAGGATCTGATCTAATTAGAAGGCCAGTGTCTTTAATCTTTCAGTTGAGTGAGTTGGCATGGCAGCTGGACAAGGGAGAGATGTATGAATAATGGTAGTTCCAAAATCATGTGTTGGCAGAGCTACACATCCATCACCCAGCTTTACTCTAGGAATGGATTTTCTCAAAATTTCTTAAAGCCTGGATTAAGAATGTGGTCATGAAGGATGAGGGGGAAGTTAGTACTATGAGGGCAAAGAGTACTATGAGGGCAAAGAGGGCAGATTGGAAGGTGGGGGCCAGATTGTGTAGGGCCTTTGGATTTTATTTTGAGTCAGAGCAGCAGCCAGTGGAGGGTTTTGAGCATTATGGGCATTTAGAAGTTATTCAGTACCTGTTAAGTGCCTGTTGTGTACCAGCTGTATTTCCTGCTTCAGAAAGGTTATGGTCTGTGGGGTGCTTGGGACCTGCTTGCAAATTTCCAGTGTTTATTAAATAACTTTAAAAAATTATAGAATTTGCAAATATATTCTAGATTTAACAAATATGAATGCCTTCCGTATGCTAGGCACAGTTTTTGATGCTGGGGATTAAGTAGTGGACAAAATGCCTGCTTTCATGGAGCATATATTTTAGTAGAAGGAAGACAGTCAATAAAGAAGTCAGTGTATGGTTGATCATTTGATCATAAGGAGTGCCGTTGAGAAAAATAAAGCAGGGAAAGAGGACAAAGCGTTAGGATGGAGATTGGATTGGAAGTCAGGAAAATGTACCCTTGAGAATTTGTTAATGGAACGCATACCTGAAGGAAGTGAGCAAGTGACATGCAGCTGTCTTGGGGAGAGTATTCAGTCAGAAGAAATAGCAATGCTGGGGCCCTGAAGTAGGAAAATTTCTGACTTGTGTGAGGATCAACAGACAGGCCAGTATGGCTGGAGTAGAGTGAATGGAGAGGAAGGGGGAAGTTGGTAGGTGAGGAGGTCAGAAAGGTAAGGGACCAGATTGCATAGGGCTTTGTAAATCATTGTAAGGACTTTGATTTTACTCTGAGTGAGAAGGGAAGGTATTGGAAGGTTTTGAACATAGAAGTGAGGTGATCTGACTTAGGTTTTAAGTGGATTGCTTTGCTTCCTGAACTAGGAATAGACTCCAGATCTAGGGCAGGGAGAATGACAAGGAGACTGTTGGGAGTAATCCAGAAGGGGTTAAATTCAGGATATATTTGGAAGGCAGAACCAACAAGATTTGCTGATGATTTGGGTGTGGCATGTGAAAGAAAAAGATATCAAGGATGGACACAAGGTTTTTGCCTAAACAGCGTAAGTTTGGGATTGGTGTTAACTAAAATCCAGATGTGTGAGAGGAAGTTTTTAAAGGGAAGAGGAATCAAGAGCTTGAGCATGTTATGTTTGAGATGCTTATTAGATATTCAAGTGGAAATAGTAAATAGGTAGTTGATGAATGAGTTGGGATGTTTCAGATTAGAGATGTATATTTGGGAATCATCAGGTTATAGATGGTAGTAAATACCATGGATTGGATGAGACACCAATGGAGTGAATGTAGAAAGAGAAAAGATCAGAGTACTAAGCCCTGGGGCATTCCTGGAGCAGTTGAGTCAAATAGTACCGACAGTGTCAAGTAAGATGATTACTGACAAGTGAGTTTTGGATTTGTCAACGTGGAGGATTTTGGTGACCTTCACAAGTAGTTTAGGTGCAGAGGTAGGGCTGAAAGCCTGACTGGAGTGGGTTTAAGAGAGAAAGGAGAGGAGAGGAATCCCTGTTAGTATGTATTAGGGTATAGGGGAGCAGAGAAATGGAGTGGTACTTGGAAGAGAATGTTAAGTCAAGGGATTTTTTTTTTTTTTTAAGATGGGAAAAACTGTATTATCCTGTTTGCTGATAGAACCATCTGATGTAGAGGAGGAAAAATTGGTGATGTAACACAGAGAGACTTACTGGACTGATATTTCTTATCCTTATAGAAAATTTAGCAAATACAGATGAGCTAAAAAAATAACAACCCTAATTTCAACACCCAGAGAGAATCAGTTAACATAATACAGATCTTCCCTTTTCTTTTTCTTTTGCATATATGTATACTATGTATTTTATTTTATTTTTTTAAAGATATTTATTTATTTAAGAGAGAGACAGATAGTGATAGAGATAGCGAGAGAGAGCAGGAGCAGGGAGGAGAGGGAGAAGCAGGCTCCCACTGAGGGGGGAACCTGAGTGGGACTTGATCCCAGGACCATGGGATCATGACCTGAGCTGAAGGCAGCCGCTTAACCGACTGAGCTACCCAGGCTCAGCCACCCCAGTATACTATGTATTTTAAAAGCAAAGCTGTATGCTTTTGTAGTTTAATATGGTATTATGATTTGTTCTTTTTATTTACTAGTATATGGAGCCTGTTCATTTCTTAAAGTGATAGTCCTTTTAGGACATATTGTAATTAAGACACTAACTTGGAAGAAGCACTAAACTTTTAGAAAAGTGAGCAACTGCGATAATACAAATGAAATTATGTAGCTAAATTTCAAATTATCGTTAAATTTCACTCTATTGTTTCTCTGAATCGTATTTCACAAGCATTTAAAACTACTAAATTATATGGAGTATCGTTAATTTGCAGCACATTAAAAGAAGTTAATAAGCACTAGGTGAATTCTGTGTGGATATCAAGGATTTGGGAATTATGATTATAGATGGTATAGGGAAGTAAAAATGTGTTTGTTTTAAACTTTTTATTTAACCTTCAGTCTTGTACATAGATATTCTTTTACTTTTAAATTGTTCTTAAAGGAGCTCATTTCTTATTTTTCCTAAAAGAAGAGGAACTTATCTATGTTTTGCTTTAACAAATCAAAAGAAAGAGTGTTTCGGGAAGGAGGTAAGTGGTGAGCAGTGTGAGCTGCTGTGGTGAATAGTCCAGTAAAATAAATTCAGAGGAAGTGTTTCTTGGACTTAGTGATAAGGCACTTGTTGGTGACCTTGGTGGTAGTGCTGACAACAGTGTGGGGAAATCAGATTGCAGTGGATTGACAAATGGGTGAGAAGTGAGTAAAGGAACACCATTCCTCCAAAGAACTTTGGCTTTCAGGGGGAGGAGAAAGGATAGAATGATAGGACACATGGAATCTTAGGAGCTTTTTATTTTGAGGGTTGAAAGAGTTGAGAATGCTTAAATGCTGATTGGAAGGAGGCAGTAGAGAATGGTGTTAGAAAACAAAAGAGAGAGATCTAGAGCATTACAGAGAAAAGGAGAAAAGGTTGGATTTGAAGGCTAAGTGTATAGTCTTTTGTTAATGAGAGGGAAAAATGGTTGGATTGTCTGATGAGAGTGGGAGAGGAGGTGGTAGTAGGGACGAACGTTTTCAGAAGTCTGAAGTAGTTGCAAGAGACAATAGGGAAGGCCTGTTGTCCTGACTGAAAACCAGGAAGCCTTTTTGGATGATACTGAGGGCTTGCCTAGTGGAGGTTAGAAATCATTGATTTAGACTGTTAACAGTCTGATCTTTTTCTCCAGCAGCACTTGGCAGTCCTTTTATAAATGTGAAGAAAATGATCAATTCACGTGGCAAAATTGAGGTTTAGCTAGGTGGGTGCTATGAATGACAGTTAAGCAAGAAGTTGAGGCTATTGGTAAGAAAGATGTTGAAGTACTTAAAGATAGTATTTAAACTGGAATGGGAAAAAAGTAAAGGTAGTAAGTAGGGGGCTGATGGGAAGAAAATAGAGTGTCAGGGGACCAGAAGTGTTTAAGAAGTCAAAGGAATAGGTATTGTGGGAATAACTGAGAGAGTGCCGGAAGGATAGGAGCCTGATCAGAAAGAGAGTTGTATGCATTTAATATTTCAGAGATTGAAAACTTTTGGGTGTTCACAAGGTTTGGGTATGATTTAGGGTATGACTGGCAGTTACTGGCTGAAAGTTGTCTGGAGCTGAGAATCAGTAAAGATGATTAGGCCAGGGAATTTAGAAATAAGAGTATTGGATGGGCTTCCAAGTGGATGTTAAAGTCACTCAGAATATTCACCAGTGGCAAAAATGTCTTAAATGAGTAAAAGAGTGGCAAATGACAATAGCAAAGATAAAAGGAGTAGTTAAGCTCAGTGGTGGTTATTTTTGATTTTTTCCCTGTGGGTGTATTGAGTCTAGTATCAGAAATAATGACTTCTTCTGAGATCCTCCCTTCCCCCCTTATTTTTCAACAGTGAATATCATTGTTTCCTTTACACAGTGACTGTTAGAAAACTTAGGAGCAGAATTTGTGGTGTATGACTAGCAAGTGTAGGGAGCTTTGTGGCATATTAGCCTTGCTTTTATTTTAATTTCCTTATTTTTCCTTTCCTCCATTAAAATTTTAAAGTGTTACTCTCTATTATGAATAATTGAATATCCCCCTTAAAGTTGGGGAACAGGGCAGTACATAAATAAATATACGTAAGTAATTGTGGGAGGACAGTAACAGTTACTTTTGATATTCACTGCTCCTACTCCATGCCACCGTCGCCATAATCGCCGAACCTTTATTGAATGGCTTCTCTGTTTTGCATCTTCTTGGATTGGGGGACACAAATCAGCATTGTAATAGTAGTAATAACAGTAATAATACCTTATATTTAATACCTTATATTTGTAATAATAATAATAACAGTAATAATACCTTAATATTTTTAATACCTTATACTTTCATTTTCTTATGGCTTTCTGGCCATCCATCTCATATGCCTCAAGAATTCATAAGTTCCCCAGTCTTCGTAGTAACATACTAGTCTTGTCTTCTGTAGAATCTTGGTGACAGGATTAAGTCTAAATTCTTTCTGTTCAAAACCACCCGTTGTTGATAGACTTGATACTCTTTTTTTCCCCATCCTTAAACCCCATGCTGCAGACTTCTTCAGGTCCTACTTAACCCAGGGCTCTTTTGCCTTGATTATTTGCACCAAATGCATATAAAGCTCTTCTGTCACTAGTGTTATGGGTATGGATGGCCTTTTTACCCCATCTAACTCTGTATCCTGTTACTTTCTCATCCAAATACTCTTAGGTTCACTTGTTTTAGATTCCACCTTCAATTTTTATAGGACTCCATGCCTACATACTTGTACTGTTTCTCCTTTTTTTGAGTTCTATTATGATCCCACATGTAATTATCTGTAGGGTGTCTTAGTTTCCAAAATAGATAAATAGTTTGCATGTTGTTCTGAGTTCATGGGTGCTATTCCCTCATTCTTCCCTAGCTTTGGAACTCCAGGACTTTTATATTTGTTCTTTGAAAACAGTTTTCTATTGATCATATATCAATTTGCAAAACATTTTCATATTTTTTTCACAAGGACACAATTTTAATAGTGACTTATATGATGATGCAGTGTTTGCTAAATCATAAAAACTGCTTTAAAAATGTATTGAGTTGGGATGCCTGGATGGCTCAGTCAAGCATCTGCCTTCTGCTTGGGTCATGATCCCAGGTCCTGGGTTCGAGTTCCGCACTGGGCTCCTTGCCCAGCACAGAGCCTGCTTTTCCCTCTCCCTCTGCCAGTCCCCCTGCTTGTGCTCTCTCTCACTCTCTCAAATAAATAAATAAATAAAATATTTAAAAAAAGCCAAAACCATGATCATTACAACATGGGGCAGATAACTTCATATTTGCCTAACAGTGTTCTCATTTAAATTTAAACTAATGGTTAATACATTAAATTTTATTGATGAAAATACTATACTCACATATTTCATAAAACCCAGGCCAGGAGGGCCTTAGAAAATTTCTAGTTGAGGGGCGCCTGGGTGGTTCAGTCGGTTAAGCGGCTGCCTTTGGCTCAGGTCATGATCCCAGGGTCCTGGGATTGAGCCCCACATCGGGCTCCCTGCTCCGTGGGAAGCCTGCTTCTCCCTCTACCAGTCCCTCTACTTGTGTTCCCTCTCTTGCTATGTCTCTCTCTGTCAAATAAATAAAATCTTAAAAAAAAAAAGAAAATTCCTAGTTGAGGTGTCAGAATGCTAACATCAAGAAAAAAGTACTTGCCTAGTGTCAAATGGAATAAGGAGTGCTACAGGATATTGAAGGAGACAATGGTCAGTGAAGGCTGGGGCTTCTGGAGAGTAGGACTTTGATTTAAGCATTGATACAAGGAAGGAAAGGATGAAGAGTATTCTTTTTTTTTTTTAAGATTTTATTTTTAAGTAATCTCCATACCCATTGCGGGGCTCGAATTCACAGCCCAGAGATGAAGAGTCTCATGCCCTACCGACTGAGCCAGCCAGGTGCTCCAAGGATGAAAGGTGTTCTTAGTAGGGTATTCACCAAGAACAAAGGTAACATATTATGCCTTTTTTTCTGGCAACAGTGAGTGAACCAGTGTGGATAAAGAGGGGAGTTCCTGGAAAGGAGCAGTGGTAAATTTGAGAAGTAGTTGTTAGAGTGTGAAGAAAATTGGACTTTAACTTCTTTTTTTTTTTTTTTTTGAAGATTTTATGTATTTATTTGAGACAGAGAGAATGAGACAGAGAGAGAGAGAGCACATGAGAGGGGGGAGGGTCAGAGGGAGAAGCAGACTCCCTGTGGAGCAGGGAGCCCGATGCGGGACTCGATCCAGGGACTCCAGGATCATGAGCTGAGTGGAAGGCAGTCGCTTAACCAACTGAGCCACCCAAGCGCCCTGGACTTTAACTTCTGTTCTAAGAACAGGAGTTGATGATTACAAGTGATTATTGCAGTGGTGTTTTGGGAAGATTAATCTGGAATTGTGTGGAGAATAAATCAGAGAAAAGAAACTGGAGGCAGAGGGGGGCCATAATGGAGGTTGTTACAAAAGTCCCAGAGTAATGGGATAATGGTTTAGAGTCTGTTGGTGTAGGTGCGTATGAAGAGGAAGGAAATTGTGAGCACATAAAGGGGAATTTAGAGGTCTTACTCACTGGATTTGGTTGAGGGGAGGAAGAAATCAAGAAGTTCGGGTTTTTAGCCGCACTAGAAGAATGTGGGGACTGTTGACTGAAATGGGGAAGGGTTGAGAGGACATTTTGGGAAGGAGAAAAGACATTTTCATTGGTGAAGTTGGACTGTAGTTAAGAGAGATCAGAACTGTCAGTGTATATTTGGGAATGTTTTGAGGTGAGAGAGTAATAGTGTCTGTGACTAAATGCACTTTTCATCAGATTTAATGAAATTCTGTCAAAAATTTGTTCTTGAGATATGTTTGTGGTTATTGGAAAGGTCAATATAACATTGGCCCAAAAATATTTGGGAATGACAAAAGGTAAAAGCATATTATCTAAAGAACATTAGCCCCAAATAGTCTGAGCAGTTAGATTACTAAAGGAATACAAATGGCTCCTGTGCTAGTAATCAAAGGAATACAAACATACTTCCTTCTTTTATGTATGAAATAATAGTGACCATAGAGAGTGGTTTTTGTTATATTTTTATGTGGCACACTAGAAAGTGGGCAACTACGTGTCATTGTCCAGAATTTTTGTTGAAATCTTACTAGTCCTTGAAATCCAGAAACATGGGACACTTAGTTCTGAGTATATAAACTCACAACCTTTGGGGGCAGTAAGAATTTCACAAACACTTTTATGTACTTTAATAAAATCAAAATAGATGACTATTATTTACTAGTACATGTTATAGAAATGCTAGGGTTAATTGAAAGTAAATTAAAGTTAGAAACACACAGTTCTTATAGTTTCTGGCTATCTAACAATATGAACAATTATAAAATAACAGATTGGTTTTTTTTCAAGGTGATTGGATACTTGAACATTTCTTTGAAGAGAAAATGTGGTTAAGTGTCTGGAAGTCAGAGATATTTTTGTTTACACCACACACACACACACACACACACACACACACCCACACACACACACACACACACACACACACACACACACACACAGTGCTGTATATACTGGTACCTTGTATATTCCTAAACAGATGATTTTGGATGACAGTGACCACAGTGATTTTTTCTTATTTTTTTTTTTTAGCATTCTTAGTATTTTGAAACTTTTCATTAGTAGTAATCGTAGTACAATGGTAGTAAAAAATTGTAAAAATTTTCAATGTAATTTGGTCAGTAGTATGTTTTATATTTCAGAAATTTTAAAATCACACGTGGAAATAATTTTTTGAAAATGACAGTTATAGATGACAACACCTTTTCAAGAGATGGCGGAATTTAAAATAATCATGTAAATTTAGGTGATTTGTACTTTTAGATTCTACTCCTGTCAAATAGCAATTTGTAGGACCTTTTTTCTGTTTCAAAGCCTACACAGCCCACATCAGGAAACATGACTTTTTTTAAAAAGTGTAAAAAATATATAACATTAAATTTGCATCTTAACCCCACCTACAGTTCAGTAGTGTTAGGTATATTCACATTGTCATATGATAGATTTCTGGAACTTTTACATCTTGTAACACTGCCATATGACTTTTAAAAAACTAAATTTTTTAGTGAGATTTTCAAGTGCTTCAGGGACAAAGCTTATCTAAGGTAGAGATTGCATATTGGTTTCCTCAATTCCCTACACAGAAGGCTGATCCAAACTCATCAGATGGAAAACTTGCCTTCTGTGGCGTTGGAAAATTGTGTGTGTGTTTTTTTTTAAGAATTTAAAAATTAATCTAGCTTTGAGTTGGCATATCTTATTAACACAGTTGTAGAACACTTATATTTATTCTACTATAGTTTATGAATTTCTTGGAGGAAAATCTAATACTAATACTCAAACTTGATGCATATACTGACTCTTTGGCATGTCTGTGTTTATGCCCATCTGTTACTGTGGCACCATGCCCGTTATTGTGGTGGCATGCCAATAGCAGTGAGGCATGTGAGCCAACAAAGATGAATTGTTTGGATGGAATACACTATGCTGTAATACTAATTAATTTTGAGCTGATGAATCTACATGAGATAAAGTTAACCAAATATAGTCAAAGTAATGTCAGTGAAAATAAAATTTATTTTGACTTATACAGAAGTGTATCACAGATGCTTTAGACTACTATTGAGAATAGTTAGTGTTCATTACGGTTCCAGTGATCAGTTTTCTTTTCATAAAAATTGAGTTTAAGAAAAAAATATACAACAGTTTTCTTGTGGTAGATTATAGATTAGAGAGGAAGTACTGTAACACTGTTGGTTATAGATTTTATTCTTACAGGATATTACTTTATAGTTCTTAAATTATAACAGAAGTTGACAGCAATGTGGTAAATGGGAATAATGTTGGATTTCCAAAACAAGACTCAAATTTAATTGCTTGCTTTGCCGTTCCCTAGTTCTGTGGTGGTATACTTAAAAGCTTTGTGAGTTCACAATTTCTTATGTCTGTATAATTTTCTGCTTGTATGCTGTCCTTGTATTTTCTGAGCTTCAATTTCCTTATCAAGTGGGAATAATAAAGCCACACATGTCACAGAGACTTTGTGGCTCTAAAATAATATGGTGTTATAAGTTATAGAAAACAATACCCCTGCCAGGTAGCTAAACACATTAATTATATGTTAGAAATGTGTATTAGTGGCAAGGTAGTCAGTAATGTAGAAAATATATAGCTCTCATTCCCATATCCTCAGAGATAACCACAATGAGAAAGTTCTTATGTATCCTTCCAGGAAATTTTTTTAAAACCAAATGATAATCTATATACTGTTCTCTAATGTATCTTGCTTTTCCTTTAATACATCTTGGAGACCTTTCCATATTAGCATATGAAACTATTACAGTGTTTTTTAATCACTATGTAATTATTTCCTACTATTCCTTTTATTTAATTAGTTCTCATTTTGAGGGGCATTTGATTGATTTCACTTTTTGTTGAATATAAGCAGTACTGCAAAATAAGTTTTTGCATATGTGTGAGAATTTATCTATTTGTAGTAAAAATTCCTAGAAATAGAGTTGTAGGTCAAAGGTTATTGCATTTTAAATTATGATAGATACTGCTAAATTACCTTCCAGATGGGTTGCACCCGTTTTTGCCCTCTACCAGCAGTGAAGTCTGTTTCCCTTGCACCTTTGCCAATACTGGGGTACCATCCAATTTCATAACATTTGCCAGTCTTATAGGTGGAAAATGTTATTACATGGAGTCTTCATAATTGTGAGTGTATTAAGTCTTTTTCCTCATATTTATTGGTTTATTCTTTCAATGAATACTTTGAGTGAATTTTAGTGTCTTTCATCCATTTCCCTGTTGGTCAGCTCTTATTGATTAAAGATTCTATATATTTTAAGAAAATTACTCATTTTTTACTTAGTTTATGGCATTTTTTTTAGTGCAAAAGTTTTAAAACCTTCTGTGTTCATATTTTTCTTTTTTTGCTTCTGAGATTCCCCCAACCTTTTATCTTTTATAGAAAGTGGCATTTTTGGTTTATAGTGCTCTTCAACAGTGAAACAGCTTTTCCCTGTACCAACCAATTTTTTGTCTCGGCACATATAAACTCAGCTGGCTCAGTGCTCTGTGAGATTTTCTTTAAAACTTTAAGGATGAGTTGTCATATTCTAGAAGACATTCCTAATATCCTGAGCAAAAGTAGAACTTACTTTCTGCTGCCTGCCAAGGAAGCAAGTAGCTGAGGTCATTGATAAAAGGTTTGGCAAACATGGAGACTTGCTGTGATATATGTATGGCATCATGGTTTTTAACACTTGTATGCATGGGATGTATACCTAGAAAATGTAATCCTAGTTTTTAACCTTTATTGGGGTCATGGACCCTTTTGAGAATCCAGTGAAAGCTTGGAGTTTTTCTCTTTCTCTAAGGAACATGTTAGTATATAGCAAATATTCGTTTATTCTTTGAACTAATATTTATTGTGTGCCTTTTGTGGGCCTGTAAGGAGTTCCATGTACTTGAGAAAACAACCATAGCCTTCATTTATAAAACCTTTGTAGACCTTCTGTTGGGTCCTCCTATATCCAGGTTCATTTCTGCCATAGTATCTGCAGAACTTCTTTGGTTGGCTCTTTCTCATCATTTGAGACCTTAGCTTAAAGGATCACCTATCCAGAGAGGACTTTTGTGATCACCCAGTCTTACTTTATTGCATCACCCTATTTTAATTTTTTCAGTACTAATATGGTCTTTCTGTCTACTTTTGTTTTCCTTCCTTCTTCCTTCCCTCCCTCCCTCTTGTTTCCTTCTTCTGTCATTTCTGTCATTCCCCTTACTCCCACCCACCCTGTGTTCAAACTTAGAATGTAAGTCCCAAGAGGTCAGGGATCCCAGTATTTTGAACAGTTTCTGGCACATGTGGATATTGAATTAATGAACTTGCGAGGCCCGATAATAAGTGCTTTACAGTGTTCTCATTAAGTCTTCATTACAACCTATTTGAAGTAGATAGTAACCTTAAGTTTTGTTGATTTTTCTCTGTAGTTTATTTTCTATTCTATTGAATTCTTGTCTTACCTTTATTTTCTTGTTCTTTGAGTTTAATTTGCTGTTCTTTTTCTTCTTGAGATGGAAACTTAGATTTTGATTTGTAATCTTTCTTTTATGTTGCATTTAGAAATAAAAATTTACTTCTAAGTACTGCTTTAGCTGCATCTCACGAGTTCTGAAATGTTGCAGTATCATTAGTTAAAAAATTTTTCTGATTTCCCTGATGATTTTTTTTTTTTTATGATTTCAGTTTCTTTGGCCCATAGGTCAAAAGTGTGTTGCTTATTTTTTCCAAGCAACTAGGTATTTTCTAGTTATTTTTTTGTTGATTTCTAGTTAGGTTCTACATACTCTGTATGATTGTAGACCTTTGAAAATTTGTTGATATCTTATCTACCGTTTAGTCTATTTTGGTAAATATGCTATGTGCACTTGAAAAGAATGTTTATTCTGTGTTTGTTTTGTACAGTGTTCTGTGAATGTCAAACTAAGTTGGTTGTGCTGTTCAGATTTTCTACATCTTTATTAGATTTTTTGTTCTGTCAGCTACTGAGAGGTGTGTTAAAATTGCCAGTTGTGCTTGTGGATAGGTATTTTTCTCCTATCCGTTTTTACTTTATAAATGGAAGCTGTAAATTCAGAATACATATAAATTGGATATAAATTTGGAAATATTTTATCTTCCTTTTGAAATGATGCCCTTTTATGTTCTGATACTAGATCCTCAGCTTTTATTTGTTTGAAAATCACTTCATTTTCACCTTCAGTTTTGAAGGGTATTTTCTGTGGGTATAGAATTGTATGTTGGCCTTTTTTTCCCTTCCTTTCAGCCCTTTAAAGATGTTATTCCGTTATCTTGTCTCTATAATATCTGTCGAAAAGTTGGCTATCAGTATTATTGTTGGTCCTTTTAAGTCGGGGGTTAGCAAACTGTTGCCTGCCTGTTTATATAAAAAGTTTTATTAGAACCCAGCCATGCCCATTTATGTGTGTATTGTCTGTAACTGCTTTCATTCTATAATGGTAGAATTGAGTAGGTACAGCAGAGATGGTGTGGTCTGTAATGCTTAAATTATTTATCATCTGGGCGTGCCTGGCTAGCTCAGTTGGTAGAGCCTGTGACTCAGTCTTGGCGTCATGAGTTCAAGCCCCATGTGTGGTATAGAGTTTACTTAAAAAACAAAAACAAAAAACCCCAAAAAACAACAACAACAAAAAAATGAAAAACCAGGATCGCCTGGGTGGCATAGTCAGTTAAGCCTCAGACTCTTGGTTTCAGCTCAGGTCATGATCTCAGGGTCATGAGATTGAGCCCGGCATTGGCTCAGTGTAGAGTCTGCTTGAGATTCTTTCTCCCTCTCCCTCTGCCCTTTCTGCTTGTGTTCTCTCTCTCTCTCTCTCACACACACACACACACACACACACACACACACACACTCTCTAAATAAATAAATAAATAAGTCTTTAAAAAATAAATAAATCTTAAAAAAAAAAAACCCAAAAAATTATCTTCTGGTCCTTTACAGAAAAGGTTTGTAGACCTTTTCTTAAGGAAATGTCTTTTTTCTCTGCATACTTCTAAGATTTTTCTCATTGTCTTTGATTTTCATCAGCTTGACCATGCTATGCCTAGAGTAGTTTTCTTTGTTTTTTTTTTTTTCTGTTTTGTTCAGGTTTTAAAATATGTGGGTTTCTTAACCATTGTCTCTTGAAATACTGCTTTTGTCCCATTTTTCTTCCCCTCTCTTTTTGGGAACTTTTAATTAAGAGGTATGTTAGATATTTTGACTGTGTCCCATGTCTCTGCTGCTGTTTTCTGTGCTTTTTATTCTTTTATTTCTTAGTGCTTTAAATTGTAGATTTTTCTTTTGAGCTGCCTTCAAGTTTGGTAATCAAGTCTTCTGCAATTAATAGTCTGCTGTTAAACCAATCTAGTTAGTTCTTAATTTCATATACTGTATTTTTCAGTTCTGAATGTCTTCTGATTATCTTGTATAGATTTTACTGTTGACATTATCATTTCATCTCTTTTGTCCATCTTTTATTTTATTTTCCTGACTATGTTAATTGTAGTTATTTTGTCTGATAACTGTAATATCTGAATTACCCATGGATCTGTTTCTATTCTTTTTTTCTTTTTAAAAAAATTTTTTGTCTTTTGTTCTTGTTTTTAGCCTCATAAATTTTGAGTCATATGCTTGATATTTAGAATAAAAACATGGATGAGGTTCTGGATGATATCTTCTTCAAAAGAGGGTTTTTTTTTTAAGATTTATTTATTTATTTGAGAGAGAGAGTGCGCATGCATGCATGTGCATCTGTGAGTGGGGGGAGGGGCAGAAGGAGAGGGAAAGAGAGAATCTCAAACAGACTATGTGTTGAGTGCGGAGCCCCATGCAGAACTCCATCTCATGACCCTCAGATCATTATCTGAGCTGAAATCAAGAGTCAAATGCTCAACCAACTAAGCCACCCAGGCGCCCCAATTTTAGGCCTTTTAAAGTCTTGTCTATTTCACTTTTTGTAGAGGCTGCTTTTAGGCAACAGTCTTGAGCAATGGAAACCTGAGCAAGGTAAAAGCCCCCACAACCAATGAGCTGAATGCAAATAGGCTCTTTAAGCAACCCACCTTGAAGTGGCCATAGGCCGTAAATAATGAACGGGCTATTTACAACCAGGCACAGTTACCAAAAAAGGGAAAATTCCGTATGTTCCGTCCTCCTCGCTCTGCCCTATAACTGTGGCCTCTCACCACCACCTCTTGGCATATAGTCTTTCCTCTGCTGCCCTGTCTGCTGTTCCCTTGCAGTGTATTGAATAAACTTCTGTCTCCTTTGTTCTGCTTTGGGTGAATTATTTCACCGTGCCGCAAGCCTCCACCCAACTGGGACACCCCACAGTTTTCTCAAACTCCTAAGGTACATCCTTACTCTTCTCTTGTGGCCCTTCTGTGATCTTAATTGAAAGGCTGGAATATATGTCACACCTTTGTACTTGGGAGAGACTTGAATTCCAGCTCCTCTGCATAGCAGTGCGTAGTTGCTGAAATCCCTGCACAAGTATTTAACCTCTGAACTGTTGTTTTCTGCTGAATTTCCTGGAATCATGCCCTGTGAAAATGTAGACAAGTACTTGAAGGGATTTTTGTGTACCTTTTCACTGGTTCTCTCTTCTGTAATTCTGCCTTTCAAGTTCCATTCCCTTTATTATCTATGAACTTCAACATTTGTCTCATCGGTCTGTTAAAACTGCCATTTCCTGTTGAGTTCTAGTCTCCCAAATGGCAGTTTGGGAAATACACTCAGGGAAAAACCTGGTGTGAATAAGGAGCTCACTTTGTGTGCTTCTCTTCTTTCCCGGATTTTGGCCCCTTAAGTCCTGCCTGCATTGGTTGCCCTGCAGTGCCTTCAGAAAGTTAATTATTCCAGCTTTTATACTTATTTTCTATGGCAGGTTTAGTTTCTTACAGAACCATGGGCAGATGTGGAAGTCCTGACAGTGTAAACATAAACATAGCAGCTATAATGATTCTTTCACATATATTAGATCATGACTCTCCTTTAGTCAAAGCCCTCCAATGGTTCCTTTTTTCATTTGGAGTAAACATATTATTTACTACCCTTTCACTGTCTCTTTTGCCTAGAGTGCTCTTCCTTCCTGCCCGTCACTCCCAGTGTCTGCATGGCTAACTCCTTTACTTGGAAATCTTTGTTCAGATGTCTCTTTATTTAGCTTACTGTGACCACCCTCATTAAAACTGCCTTCTCCATTCCCTCTTGCGTTCTCTGCTCTATTTTTCCCTCATAACACCTCATGATTTAAAATTTATTTATTATGTTTGTTGTTTTGTCTCTTTTAGTTACTAGAATGAAAACTCTACAAGGGCAAGGATTTTGGTAATTTTTGTTCATTGGTGTGGCACAAATGTAAATGGTAGCCAGATGAGAATAGTTACAGAATCTAAGTGGGGAGGGAATTTAAGATGGAGGAGTAGTGGTCAATTGTATCAAATGTAGAGGAATAATCTAAAAGTATTTATGGGACTTTTTCATGGATTTTTAAATTAGGAAGTTATTTGTTACTTTATGAGAGAAGTTTTAATGGAGGAGTAAGAGAGAAAAAGATTACCCAGGGTTGAAGAAATGGTGATAGCAATTGTACGCTATTCCTTTTTTAGTTTTGTGAACAATATAGGAGGAAAGTTCATATTTACTTGGGTAATTTATGGTTACTTTTTTTTTAGGGGGTTAATAGATGGGTGATCAGGTAGCTGGAGTTTTCTGTTTTACTTACTCTTGTATTTATTAAGTCAGTATTTTGTCCCAAAAACTATACAGTGTTTTGAGTGTCATCCAAGGGAAGTATAGGCCATAACTGAACTGAAAGTTACTAAGCTTTCATATTGTGCACATAAATGTATCATGAAGGCCATTCCCTTTTAGCTACTTAGCACTAGAAAAAAGTAAATTATGACTCTTGTTCCCAGCTGTTTTTGGTGCATACCTATTTATATGTACAGTGTAACACTTAAGAGTAGAGACATTTTTCATTTAAGTGGTTCATAAAGCCTGCAGAGGTGCCTGTGTTTTAGAATTTTTTTTTGGAAGAGCTTGAAAAGGCCCACCTTCCTCTCAAAGATTTGATGTATCCTTTGGGGGACATACTTCCAATTGGAAATTACTATTCCGTATTACTTTCCCCAGTCTATCATTCCTGGATTTAAGTTTCAGGTGTTGCTTTTTATGGTACATGAATTTTTGTGAATGTTTTGAGGAAAAAGAAGGTGATTGTGTGTATTGCAGTGCTTGCAAACTGATGAAAGACCTATATTTTTTCTTTCAAATTTCCAGTCCATCATGGATGGATCTTCTGAAAAATACAATAAGAAATAAATTACTAGAAAAATGGAATGAAAGCATGCAAAATGCAAGCCCCAATTTTTTATTAGATTCAAAAGATATAACATTATGCTGTTGAATTATTGTCAAGTTTCTAACTTTGCTTGCTCTCAGTTTCTGTACATATTTCCTCATGGATGAGTAACAAAAATTTGTGGATTGGTGATGGTTCTTGGACTGGACTTTCTTGGATCACACTTTGAGTAGCACTGATACAGTGTACGATGCTATATAGTCTTAATCATTCCCTTAATTTACATTGTTTTTAAAATGAGTGAAAGGTTTAAATGAGGTATGGATTACAGACTTTTTATTTTATTATTTATTTTTAAAGTGTTTTTTAGTACTTTCTACACCTAACATGGTTCTTGAACTCATGACCTTGAGATCAAGAGATACGTGTTCTAACTGAGCTAGCCAGGTGCACCTGGATTATAGATTTTTTTTTTTTGAAAGAAGAGGTAATTTATACTATGTTAAAGCTCTCCTACCTCCTAAGTTCTTATGTATAACTGGTAACATTTTGCTTTTTGATTATAGTTGATGTTTTTTACTGGTGCTTAAATGGGAGTGACTTTCTGGTAATAGTAAGATTTTCTCTAATTCCAGTTACATATTTTCCTTGAAACTATATAAAAACATGTATTTTGAACATGAAAGGAAAAGTTATACCACTTATCACCACAAGATGTCACTTATGTAAAAATAAAGTTGGTATCCTAGTACTCAAAGCTGGAAAGCTATAGGTCAGTAGGTAAATGAAAAAGCAGGTAAATTAAAAAAAAAAAAAAATTGAAACAAGTATTGGTTTTCAGCAGTCAGTGAAAGTATTGCCAATTCAGCATTATTTGAACCAACTCTCTTAATGTTTAGCAAAAGGAATTTCTTAATTTCTAAGATTGATGCAGTAAGTCATACATGTTTATAGGCCATATTTGAATCCAGATAAGGAAGGAGGTAGACCTAAAATGACTCAATACAAGTGTACATATTTTGAGGGTAAATGAGGTATGTGGTTTTTTGTTTGTTTGTTTGTTTGTTTTTGAGGGCATTTGTTTTAACTCTCCCAAAGCTATATTGTTTTGGTGACAAGCAAAGAGGAATTTGAGAAGAAATATGTAATTTATATCAGAAATTTCAATAGTTTTCATGACATATCTGCATGAGGTTGAATATTACTTCAAGTTGAAACAGTGCCTGGGATATTTCTAGTATCTTCTCTGAACCTCAAACTTACTATCTGCCTGTGTTAACACAAAAGATATTTATATTTGTTGTTGAAGACTATGTTAAACATGAGCAGCAAAACCTTTGGCTTTAATACTGGGATCTTGTTTTCTTACTTTCAATTTGAGAGAGAGTGTCAGTACCTAAAAGTGGTTGGGAAGGGGACTCTGGCATCTCAGGCTTATAAGGAATAAACCAAGTTTCCATTAGGTCATGAATAAAATTACTCCTAGGGTTGGAGAGGTTGGGTTGTCCTAAAAATTGGCACTTTGTTATTCTTCATTGCTCACTTCTCTAACACTGGTGGAGAAGAATGGTGGAAAGTTTTTGGGGAAAGTATAATGGGGTCAGACACGAGAAAATGAGTTTTCTTTTTTCTTTTGATATGTGTATATGTGATCACATTTTCTATTTATTACCTATCTAATTACTTAAGTTCTTTTGCTTTCTTACCCCAATAAGATCTTTAAGGTTTTTTAGGAAGGGTTTAGATTTTTCATTTATGAAAGCATATATGGTCATTACTAAGTAAAAGAGAAAGGTAATAAAAAGTAGAAGGAAAATAACAAAAAGTCGATAGGAAAAAAAACCCTCATGTGTGGTTCCATTTTTTTAAAAATATATTTTATGTCTTCCTTTTGTGATTGAAGCAAACTTACCTTTTTTTTTTTTAAGATTTTGTCAGAGAGAGCACAAGCAGGGGCAGCTGCAGGCAGAGGGAGAAACAGGCTCCCCGCTGAGCAAGGAGCCCAGTGTGGGACTCAATCCCAGGATCCCGGGACTGTGACCTGAGTTGAAGGCAGATGCTTAACCAACTGAGCCACCCAGGCATCCCGGTTCCATTATTTTTAATATTCCCCTCTCAGTTACCTTTGCACTGTAGAAGAGTGAGAAGTTTTTTTTTTTTTTTTTTTTTAAGATTTTATATATTTATTTGACAGAGAAAGACACAGCGAGAGAGGGAACACAAGCAGGGGGAGTGGGAGATGGAGAAGCAGGCTTCCCGCCGAGCAGGGAGCCCGATGTGGGGCTCGATCCCAGGACCCTGGGATCATGACCTGAGCTGAAGGCAGACGTTTAATGACTGAGTCACCCAGGTGCCCCGAAGAGTGAGAAGTTTTAAGAGGAGACTCTAAATGTAATCCAGTGAACATTTATAGTATTTTAATATTTGGTAGTTGTATATCCTCAAAAACAGTTTTCATGTATTGCTTTCTCTACTGCTTGTGTATTTTCTAGCTGTATGTTTAGAGAAAAGTCAGTGTTTTAATTATTTAACGATTTTTGTGTCCCACTAGTGGTCACCATTGTATTTAATTTTTTGAGCTGGGTGGAAAGGAAGAGTAATTTTTTTCCATAATAAATTTCATTGCCTCTACTCTTTTTGGAAAAAAAATGTACTTAGCTTTTATTTATTTGTTTGTTTATATTTTTATGTAATGACTGTTTATAACATTTACCTTCTGTATTAGTTTGCTATGGCTGCCATAACAGAAAGACACAGATTCTGTGGCTTAAAAGAAATATATTTTCCCCCAATTTCTGGAGGCTAGAAGTCCAAGATCAAGGTGTGCAGTTCTGATTTCTTCTGAGGCCCCTTTCCCTGCTTTGCAGATGGCCACCTTCTTGCTGTGGCCTCACCTGGTCATCCCTTTGTCTTTGTGTGTCTGTGTCTTAATCTGCTCCTACAAAGATATCACTCATGTTGGATTAAGGTCCAGCTATATTGACCTCATTTTGGCTTAATTACCTCTTTAAAGACTCTGTCTGCTAATAGCCACATTCTTGGGGCTAGGACTTCATAGGAATTTTGGAAGGTATACAGCTTAGCTGGTAATAACACCTGATTGATCATTCATTTTTTTTTTTCAGAGCAGATTTTTTTATTGTCATGTTAATCACCATACATTACATCATTAGTTCTTGATGTACTGTTCCATGATTCATTGTTTGTGCATAACACCCAGTGCTCCACGCAGAATGTGCCCTCTTTAATACCCACCACCAGGCTAACCCATCCCCCGGCTAACCCATCCCCCACCCTCCTCCCCTCTAGAACCCTCAGTTTGTTTTTCAGAGTCCATCGTCTCTCATGGTTCGTCTCCCCTCTCTGACTTACTCCCCTTCATTCTTCCCCTCCTGCTATCTTCTTCTTTTTCTTTTTTCTTAACATATGTTGCATTATTTGTTTCAGAAGTACAGATCTGTGATTCAACAGTCTTGCACAATTCACAGCGCTCACCATAGCACATACCCTACCCAATGTCTATCACCCAGCCACCCCATCCCTCCCACCCCCCACCAATCCAGCAACACTCAGTTTGTTTCCTGAGATTAAGAATTCCTCATATCAGTGAGGTCATATGATACATGTCTTTCTCTGATTGACTTGTTTCACTCAGCATAACACCCTCCAGTTCCATCCACGTTGTTGCAAATGGCAAGATCTCATTCCTTTTGATGGCTGCATAATATTTCATTGTGTATATATACCACATCTTCTTTATCCATTCGTCTGTCGATGGACATCTTGGCTCTTTCCACAGTTTGGCTATTGTGGACATTGCTGCTATAAACATTGGGGTGCACGTACCCCTTCGGATCCCTACATTTGTATCTTTGGGGTAAATACCCAGTAGTGCAATTGCTGGATTGTATGGTAGCTCTATTTTCAACTGTTTGAGGAACCTCCATACTGTTTTCCAGAGTGGCTGCACCAGCTTGCATTCCCACCAACAGTGTAGGAGGGTTCCCCTTTCTCCACATCCCCGCCAACATCTGTCGTTTCCTGACTTGTTAATTTTAGCCATTCTGACTGGTGTGAGGTGGTATCTCATTGACGTTTTGATTAGGATTTCCCTGATTCCGAGTGCTGTTGAGCACTTTTTCATGTGTCTGTTGGCCATTTGGATGTCTTCTTTGGAAAATGTCTGTTCATGTCTTCTGCCCATTTCTTGATTGGATTATTTGTTCCTTGGGTGTTGAGTTTGATAAGTTCTTTATAGATTTCGGATACTAGCCCTTTATCTGATATGTCATTTGCAAATATTTTCTCCCATTCTGTCGGTTGTCTTTTGGTTTTGTGGACTGTTTCTTTTGCTGTGCAAAAGATTTTTATCTTGATGAAATCCCAAGAGTTCATTTTTGCCCTTGCTTCCCTTGCCTTTGGCGATGTTTCTGGGAAGAAGTTGCTGCGGCTGAGGTCGAAGAGGTTGCTACCTGTGTTCTCCTTTAGGATTTGGATGGACTCCTGTCTCACGTTTAGGTCTTTCAACCATTTGGAGTCTATTTTTGTGTGTGGTGTAAGGAAATGGTCCAGTTTCATTCTTCTGCATGTGGCTGTCCAATTTTCCCAACACCATTTGTTGAAGAGACTGTCTTTCTTCCATTGGACATTCTTTCCTGCTTTGTCAAAGATGAGTTGACCTTGGAGTTGAGGGTCCATTTCTGGGCTCTCGATTCTGTTCCATTGATCTATGTGTCTGTTTTTGTGCCGGTACCATACTGTCTTGATGATGACAGCTTTGTAATAGAGCTGGAAGTCTGGAATTGTGATGCTGCCAGCTTTGCTTTTCTTTTTCAATATTCCTCTGACTATTCGGGGTCTCTTCTGGTTCCATTCAAATTTAGGATTATTTGTTCCATTTCTTTGAAAAAAGTGGATGGTATTTTGATGGGGATTGCATTGAATGTGTAGATTGCTCTAGGTAGCATTGACATCTTCACAATGTTTGTTCTTCCAATCCATTAGCATGGAACGTTTTTTCCATTTCTTTGTGTCTTCTTCAATTTCTTTCATGAGTATTTTATAGTTTTCTGAGTACAGATCCTTTGCCTCTTTGGTTAAATTTATTCCTAGGTATCTAATGGTTTTGGGTGCAATTGTAAATGGGATCGACTCCTTGATTTGTCTCTCTTCTGTCTTGTTGTTGGTGTATAGGAATGCCACTGATTTCTGTGCATTGATTTTATATCCTGCTACTTTACTGAATTCCTGTATGAGTTCTAGCAGTTTTGGGGTGGAGTCTTTTGGGTTTTCCACATACAGTATCATATCATCTGCAAAGAGTGAGAGTTTGATTTCCTCTTTGCCGATTTGGATGCCTTTGATTTCTTTTTGTTGTCTGATTGCTGTGGCTAGGACTTCTAATACTATGTTGAATAGCAGTGGTGAGTGGACATCCCTGCCACATTCCTGACCTTAGGGGGAAAGCTCTCAGCTTTTCCCCATTGAGAATGATATTCGCTGTAGGTTTTTCATAGATGGCTTTTATGATATTGAGGTATGTACCCTCTATCCCTATACCTGAAGAGTTTTGATCAAGAAAGGATGCTGTACTTTGTCAAATGCTTTTTCTGCATCTATTGAGAGGATCATATGATTCTTGTTCTTTCTTTTGTTAATGTATTGTATCACGTTGATTGATTTGCGGATGTTGAACCAGCCTTGCAGCCCAGGGATAAATCCCACTTGGTCATGGTGAATAATCCTTTTAATGTACTGTTGGATCCTAATGGCTAGTATTTTGGTGAGAATTTTTACATCCGTGTTCATCAAGGATATTGGTCTGTAATTCTCCTTTTTGATGGGGTCTTTGTCTGGTTTTGGGATCAAGGTAATGGTGGCCTCATAAAATGAGTTTGGAAGTTTTCCTTCCATTTCTATTTTTTGGAACAGTTTCAGGAGAATAGGTATTAATTCTTCTTTAAATGTCTGATAGAATTCCCCTGGGAGGCCATCTGGCCCTGGACTTTTGTTTCTTGGGAGATTTTTGATGACTGTTTCAATTTCCTTAGTGGTTATAGGTCTGTTCAGGTTTTCTATTTCTTCCTGGTTCAATTTTGGTAGTTGATACATCTCTAGGAATGGACCCATTTCTTCCAGGTTATCTAATTTGCTGGCATAGAGTTGCTCATAATATGTTCTTATAATTGTTTGTATTTCTTTGGTGTTGGTTGTGATCTCTCCTCTTTCATTCATGATTTTGTTGATTTGGGTCATTTTTCTTTTCTTTTTGATCAGTCTGGCCAGGGGTTTATCCATCTTGTTAATTCTTTCAAAGAACCAGCTCCTAGTTTCGTTGATCTGTTCTACTGTTCTTTTGGTTTCTAGTTCATTGATTTCTGCTCTGGTCTTTATGATTTCTCTTCTCCTGCTGGGTTTAGGCTTTATTTGCTGTTCTTTCTCCAGCTCCTTTAGGTGTAGGGTTAGGTTGTGTATTTGAGACCTTTCTTGTTTCTTGAGAAAGGCTTGTATTGCTATATACTTTCCTCTCAGGACTGCCTTTGCTGTATCCCAAAGATTTTGAACAGTTGTGTTTTCATTTTCATTGGTTTCCATGAATTTTTTTTAATTCTTTAATTTCTTGGTTGACCCATTCATTCTTTAGTAGGATGCTCTTTAGCCTCCATGTATTTGAGTTCTTTCCGACTTTCCTCTTGTGATTGAGTTCTAGTTTCAAAGCATTGTGGTCTGAAAATATGCAGGGAATGATCCCAATCTTTTGGTACCAATTGAGACCTGATTTGTGACCTAGGATGTGATCAATTCTGGAGAATGTTCCATGGGCACTAGAGAAGAATGTGTATTCCGTTGCTTTGGGATGGAATGTTCTGAATATGTCTGTGAAGTCCATTTGGTCCAGTGTGTCATTTAAAGTCTTTATTTCCTTGTTGATCTTTTGCTTAGATGATCTGTCCATTTCAGTCAGGGGGGTGTTAAAGTCCCCCACTATTATTGTATTGTTGTCAATGTGTTTCTTTGCTTTTGTTATTAATTGCCTTATATAATTGGCTGCTCCCATGTTCGGGGCATAGATATTTACAATTGTTAGATCTTCTTGTTGGATAGACCCTTTAAGTAGGATATAGTGTCCTTCCTCATCTCTTATTACAGTCTTTGTTTTAAAATCTAATTTGTCTGATATAAGGATTGCCACCCCAGCTTTCTTTTGGTGTCCATTAGCATGGTAAATGGTTTTCCACCCCCTCACTTTCAATCTGGGGGTGTCTTTGGGTCTAAAATGAGTCTCTTGCAGACGGCATATTGATGGGTCTTGTTTTTTAATCCAATCTGATAGCCTTTGTCTTTTGATCGGGGCATTTAGCCCATTTACATTCAGCGTCACTATTGAAAGGTATGAATTTAGTGCCATTGTATTGCCTGTAAGGTGACTGTTACTGTATATTGTCTCTGTTCCTTTCTGATCTGTGTTGCTTTTAGGCTCTCTCTTTGCTTAGAGGACCCCTTTCAATATTTCTTGGAGGGCTGGTTTCGTGTTTGCAAATTCCTTTAGTTTTTGTTTGTCCTGGAAGCTTTTTATCTCTCCTTCAATTTTCAATGAGAGCCTAGCTGGATATAGTATTCTTGGCTGCATATTTTTCTCGTTTAGTGCTCTGAAGATATCATGCCAGTCCTTTCTGGCCTGCCAGGTCTCTGTGGATAGGTCTGCTGCCAGTCTAATGTTTCTACCTTTGTAGGTTACCTATCTTTTCTCTCGAGCTGCTTTCAGGATTTTCTCTTTGTCTCTGAGACTCGTAAGTTTTACTATTAGATGTCGGGGTGTTGACCTATTATTATTGATTTTGAGAGGGGTTCTCTGTGCCTCCTGGATTTTGATGCCTGTTTCCTTCCTCACATTAGGGAAGTTCTCTGCTATTATTTGCTCCGATATACCTTCTGTCCCTCTCTCTCTTTCTTCTTCTTCTGGGATCCCAATTATTCTAATGTTGTTTTGTCTTATCGTATCACTTATCTCTCGAATTCTGCCCTCATGATCCTGTAGTTGTTTCTCTTTTTCTCAGCCTCTTTATTTTCCATCATTTGGTCTTCTATATCACTGATTCTCTCTTCTGCCTCATTTATCCTAGCAGTTAGTGCCCCCATTTTTGATTGCACCTCATCAATAGCCTTTTTGATTTCGACTTGGTTAGATTTTAGTTCTTTTATTTCTCCAGAAAGGGTTTCTCTAATAACTTCCACGCTTTTTTCAAGCCCGCTAGTATCTTTAACGTCATGATTCTGAACTCTAGGTCCGACATCGAACTAATGTCCGTATTGAGTAGGTCCCTGGCTGACGGTACTATCTCTTGTTCTTTTTGCTGAGGTGATTTTTTTCGTCTTGTCATTTTGTCCAGAGGAGAATAGATGAATGAGAGAACAAAATGCTAACAGGTTAACAACATCCCCAGCAAATATACTCTATACAAATTAGAAAAGACCTGAAACCAGGGGAAAAGAAAGGGAAAGAAAGAAAAAAGAAAGAGAAAAGAAAGAAAGAAAAAAAAACAAAAAGAAAAAGATAAAAACAAAAACAGAACAATACAAAAAAAACCCAAATATGATCAAATATGATCAGGCTAGTGCATAGATCAGTGCCGCACACTAGATTTTGGGCGTATTTTGGTCTGTTAGAAAAAAGTGCCTCCTAAAATTTTAAAGGAAGAAAGACTTATATATGTACAAAATAAGGGTTGATACAATGAAAGCATAGAAGATGACTGTAAAGATGAAAATTATAAAAGATTTTATAAAAGGAATTGATACGACAAGAAGTTCTTTGAAAAAAGAAAGAAGAAGATTTTAAAAAAAAAGGGAGAGAATGTGATCAGGGAGGAGACTAGAACAAAGCCATACACTAGTGATTTAGGGTATATTTTGATCTGTTAGAAGAAACTGTATCTCAAAATTTTAAAGAGAGAACAACTTATGTATATATGCCAAAAATAAGGGTAGCTACTATGAAGGGATAAAATATGACTCTAAAAATGAAAAATAAAAAAATTTTTTTTAAAAAAGGGGATTGATAAGATGTTGGTTGAAAAAGGGAAAAAGAAAAATTAAAAAAAAAAACAGTTGAAAAAATTAACTTTGAAAAACTAATGAATCATGGTAAAAAAAAGCCATGAATTCTATGTGCAGTGTTCCCCTAGTGCTGGAGTTCTCCCGTTCTCCTTGATCAGTAAACTTGGTCTTGGCTTGCTGGCTGTTCGTGCTGATCTTCTGGGGGAGGGGCCTGTTGCCGTGGTTCCCAAATGTCTTTGCCGGAGGCGGAATTGCCCCACCCTTGTCGGTCCGGGCTAAGCAACCTGCTCGGGTTTGCTCTCAGGAGCTTTTGTTCCCTGCAAGCTCTGGTACAGCTTTGGAGGACCAGGATGAAAATGGTGGCCTCCCAATCTCCACTCGGAGGAGTTGAGAACTCAGGGCCCCGCTCCTCAGTGCGCCCTCAGAGAAAAGCAGTCACTCCCGTCTCTCTGGTCTCCGGCTGCACTGCGTGCTCACCGGGCCTGTGACCGAGCGTTTCTGTCTCTGGCACCCGACCCCGTGTGGAGTCTCCAAACCCAGCAGATCCCTGTGGTGCGTTCCCGCGCCGCTCCTCCCGGGGGAGGAAGGGGAGTCTCCCCGGCTCTGCCGCTTGCTGGGTCCCTGCTGGAGGAGCAGTGGCCCGCCTGGGCCGCGGATCACAGTTTATGGCAACCCTGAGCCGAGAGCCCGCGCCTCAGCTCCGTCTCTGCAGCCGGCTTCCCTGCTCCAATACCTGGGAGCTCTGCTGCACTCAGGCACCCCTGGTCTTTCTGTGACCACGAGGGTTCTACCCCCCGATTAGCCACTGGAGCGATGTCCCTCAGCAGAGCCAACTTCTAAAAGTTCCGATTTTGTGCTCCGAGGCTCTATCACTTGCCAGAAGCAGCTGATGGAGGCCCCCTCCCCTGCCGTCTGTCTTCCCAAATATCACCTCGGATTCACTTCTCCGCACGTCCTACTTTTCAGTAAGTGGTCGCTTCTCTGTTCAGAGAGTTGTTGCTACTCTCTTCTTCAGTCTCCTGTTGAGTTCGTAGGTGTTCAGAATGGTTTGATCCCTATTCAGCTGAATTCCTGAGATCAGGCAAAATCCAGGTCTCCCACTCCTCCGCCATCTTGTTCCGCCACCCCCCCCCCCCCCCGTGATCATTCATTTCTTTTTTTTAAAGATTTACTTATTTATTTGATAGAGAGAGAGAGAAACAGTATGAGAGGGGAAAGGATCAGAGGGAGAAGCAGGCTCTGTGCTGAGCCGGGAACCTCATGTGGGACTCGATCCTAGGATTCCGGGATCATGACCTGAGCCGAAGGCAGTCGCTTAACCAACTGAGCCACCCAGGCGCCCGATCATTCATTCTTGTTAAGTGCTTACTGCCTACATTAAGCTTAAATTTGTAGGGTGTGCAAAAACTAAAGTTAGTAGTTTTATGTCAGGGCTGTCTCTGTGTAGTTAGAGATTTTCTGGTCTACTCTTAGGCCTAAGCTGAGATGCAAGGGTTTCTCATACTTCTTGGTGATTGAACTGTTTCATGAAGTAGCCATGTGGTGTAAATTTTTCCTTTTTTCTACAGTTTGTTGTGAAAAGTATGAAAGGTTGCTAATTATAAAGTAATAACTCTTGTAAGTAATTACAATTTTTAATAATCCAGTCTTAGTTTCCTGTTAGTTTCTTTAGGAGGATTTTGCTTTAATGTGCTAAAATACAATATTTAGTGATTTAAATTCTTGAGTAAGCATGAATGAAGCTTAAATGTAATATCCTGATTTCTAAGTATGTAAAGTGGTGGCTTATCTGATCCCTCATAATGTTTTTCTCAGAAGTAGATGTATTTGTTTTGGTCTTCTTTTGGAGAACTCAGCATCTTATTCACACATATGAATAAAACATTATGAATGTTTTAAATATCAGCTTTATAGAGGTATAATTTGCATATAATAAATTATCCACCTAAAGATTGTAATTAGATGTTTTGATAGATGTATGTACCAGTGAAATCACCACCACAGTTAAGAAGATACAGAACATTTCCATCATCTTATGGAATAAAAATTTCTTATGTTCCTTTGCTCTCCATTTCTCCCTCTACCCCATGGCCCCAGGGTACCACTGATCTGCTTTCAGTCTTGATTAGTTTGCCTTTTCTATAAGTTTAAATGAATTAAATCATGCTGTTTTGTGTCTGACTTCTTTCTTTCTTTCTTTCTTTCTTTTTTTTTAAGATTTTATTTATTTATTTGACAGAGAGAGAGACAGCGAGAGCGGGAACACAAGCAGGGGGATTGGGAGAGGGAGACACAGGCTTCTGGCTGAGCAGGGAGCCCGATGCAGAAATCCCAGGACCCTGGGATCATGACCTGAGCCGAAGGCAGATACTTAACGACTGAGCCACCCAGGCGCCCTGTGTCTGACTTCTTTCACTCAAAATGATGATTTTGAGAATTCATCCACTGTGTTGCATATATCAGTAATTAATTTGTTTTCATTGTTGGGTAGTACTCTAGTGTTTGGCTAAATCACATTTTACTAATGGATATTTATATTTTTTCCAGTTTTTTATTATTATGAATAAAGCTGCCATGAATGGTAATGTAAGTTGTTATGTGGAAATATGTTTTTATTTCCCTGGGGAGTGGAATTGACTGGGTCACATGGTGGGCTTATTAAGTTTAAATTTGTAAGACTCACCCAGTTTTCCAAAGTATTTTTTTTTTTTTATATTCCCACCAACAATATGTGAGAGTTCTCTTTCTCCAGAGCCTTGGCAACATTTGTTATTGTCAGTCTCCTTAATTTCAGCTATTCTAATGGATGTGTAATGATATCTCATTTAATATGCATTTACTTGATAAGTAATAATCTTAAGTGGTTTTTAATATGCTTACTGGCATTCCTGATATTTTGTGAAATGTCTTCATGTATTTTGACCATTTTTTTTTGGTTAAGATTTTATTTTTAAATAATCTTTCCAACCAGGGTGGGGCTTGAACTTAACAATTCCGAGATCAAGAGCCATATGTTCCACCCACTGAACCAGCCAGGCACCCCTTGACCATTCTTTTTTTTTAACCATCCATTTTTGACTGGCTTCTTTGTTTTTTTATAAATGAGTCATAATTTTTATATAACTGGTTTTTTAGATTAAACTTTAGACTTTGGAGTAATTATAGATTCATATGCTGTTTTAAGAAATAATACAAAGATATGCTATTATGCTATGTACCCTTTACCCAGTTTTCTTCAATGATAAACTGTAGTATAATATCACAGCAGGATGTTGACATTGATACAATCTACCAATCTCATCCAGATTCACCGGTTTTACTTGTACTTACTTGTGTGTGTGTCCTCTCTTCTGTTTTGTGTCGTGTATAGTCATCACAACAGTAAAGATACATAACTTCCATCTCGTGTTGCCCTTTTATGTCCACCTTTCCCTTTCTTGATCTTAAGGTGCAGCAGCCACTGATTTTTCTCCGTATATATGGTTTTGTTATTTCACGAATTTTATATAAATGAAATAATACAGTATATAACCTTTTATTTTACTTTTTTTTTTAAGATTTTATTTACTTATTTGACAGAGAGACAGCGAGTGAGGGAACACAAGCAGGGGGAGTGGGAGAGGGAGAAGCAGACTTCCCAGTGAGCAGGGAGCTCGATGCGGGGCTCAATCCCAGGACCCTGGGATCATGACCTGAGCCAAAAGCAGACACTTGATGACTGAGCCACCCAGGCACCCCGATACATAGCCTTTTAGAATTAACTTTTTTCACTCAGCATATTTCTGTGGAGATTAATCAGAGTTGTCTTATATATCAATAGTTTATCTTCCCTGCTGAGTGGTATTCCATGCTATGGATATACCACAGTTTGTTGAACCATTCATCCATTGATGGACATCTGGGTTGTTTCCATTTTGGCTAATAGGAATAAAAGCTGCTGTGAATACCTGTATACAGGTTTTTGTGTATCAGTTTTCGTTTTCCAGAGATAAATACCCAAGAGTGAAATTACTTGGTTGTATGGAAATTACAGGTTTAGTTCTATAAAACTTCCAAAATGCCAGAGTGGCTGTAACCGTTTAAATTTCCACCAGCAGTATATGAGTGATCCAGTTCCTCTCTTTCCTCAATATCATTAGGTGTTGTTACTATTTTAAAATTTAACTTTTTTTCTTTTTTTTTTCTTTCTTTCAAGAGAGAGAGCACGTGAGAGTGGGTGGAGGGGCAGAAGGAGAGGGAGAGAGAATCTTAAGCAGGCTGCACGCCCAGCACAGAGCGCAGCACAGGGCTCGATCTCATGATCCTGAGATCATGACCTGAGCTGAAATAAGAGTTGGTGCTTAACCAGCTGAGCCAAAATAAAGAGTTGGTGCTTAACCAGCTGAGCCACTCTAAAATTATTTTTTTATTTTAGATGAGAGCCATTCTGATATATGTGTAGTTATATCTTGCTGTGGTTTTAATTTGTATTTCCTTAATAGCTAATGAAATTGATTATCTTTTCATATGCTTTTTGCCATTTGTGTATCTCCTTCAGTGAATTGTTTGTTGATGTCTATTTTGGTTTGCTAGGGCTGCCATAAGAGAATGCCACAGAATGGGTGGCTTGATTAACAGAAATTTATTTCTCACTGTTCTAGAGGCTGGAAGTCTACAATCAGACTGAAGGCAGGTTTGGTTTCTCCTTAGGACTCTCTCCTTGGCTTATAGGTGGCTGCCATCTTTCTGCATCCTCATGCTGTCCTGTCCTGTAGAATCCAAATGTCTGACAGATTTCCTTCATTTTGTTACTTCTCTCCCTTTTACTACAAAATGGCAGTGTCTCTGTTGTATAATCCCATCTTTCTGGCTTCTGCTGTGACATCTGATTATATTCCTGAATTGACACCCATGATCTCTTGGTGAAATACTTTTCTAGCCACACTTTTGAAAAAGGTCTGATGATGAGTTCTTGTATTTTGCAATATGGATAGGCTGAAAATTTTCCAAATCTTCCAAGTTCTAGTTCTTTTTTGCTTAACAGTTCCTTCAACTTATCTTTCTCATTTTTATCATAAGAAACAAGGAGAAACCAGGCTGTGCCTTTAATACTTTGCTTAGAAATCCTGTCAGCTAAATATCCAAGTTCATCACTTTTAACTTCCACTTTCCATAGAACACTAGAAGAAAATTAGGAGCCAAGTTCTTGCCGCTTTATAACAAGGATTGTCTTTCCTCCAATTTCTAATAACATGCTCATTTCCATTGGAGATCTTATCATAATCACCTTTAACATCCATATTCCTACTAACACTCTCTTCAAGGCAGTGTAGGTTTTTTTTTTTTTTTTTTAATGTGCACCTCCAAACTCTTCCAGCCTTTATCCATTACTTACTTCCAAAGCCACTTTCACATTTTTAGGTGTTATAGCAGCATTCCATTTCTGGGTACCAAAATCTATTGGTTTGTTATGGCTGCCATAACAAAATACCACAGACTGTGTGGTTTAAACAACAGCAATTTATTTCTCACAGTTTCTCACAGTTCTTCCAGGAGACTGGAATTCCCAATTTGATTACTCTTGAGGCCTCACTGCTTGGCTTACATTTGATTGTCTCCTTGCTATGTCCTCACATGGCCTTTTCTTTGTGGGTGTGCACCAATGATGTCTCTCTCTCTTCTTAGGACACCAGTTTTACTGGATTAGAGCTCTACCCTTATGACCTTTATTTAACCTTACTGATCTCTTTAAAGGCCCTAGTAAAGTCACCCTGGGGCTTGAGGAAACACAGTTCAATCCACAGCAATGTCTTTGTCCCTTTTCTAATTGAATTTTTTTGTTAACTGTTGAATTTTGAAGTTTGAAATACATTCTGGATATTAGTCCTTTATCATCTATGTGCAGTATGGTTACAAATATTTTCTGCCCGTCTCTATTTTTTTTCCTCTTAATGGGGAGCAAGAGTTTTAAATTTTGATGAGATCCAGTTTATCAGCGTTCCCTTTTATGGACTGTACTTTAGTTGTCAAGTCTGAGAACTCTTTGTCTAGCTATATAACTGTTTTAAAAATCTGTCCTTCCATGTTGAAGGAAAAATGATTAGAGATTGCAAATTACACATTTTTGCTAGGGGGAATTTGTGAATATGCTGGAAGAAGGTTCACTTAGAATAGGGGCAGATCAGTTGTGAACAAAATAATTTGTTGGGAGGGGGCACCTGGGTGCCTCAGTCGGTTAAGCATCTGCCTTCACCTCTGCCCAGCGTTTGGCTCCTTCCTCATTGGGGAGTCTGCTTCTCTCTTCCTGTTCCTGCTGCTTCCCCTACTTGTGCTCTCTCTCTCTTTCTGTCTGTCAAATAAATAAATAAAATCTTAAAAAAAAATTTGTTGGGGGATAGTTCTTACGTTTTTCTTTTTCTCGGTTCTTCTGTGTAAGGCATTGATAGTTTTTGTTCTGCACTCTCTTTTAAGGATGTTTATATAACAATTAACTTTGGAAAATAGTCAATGTCTATTTTATCTTACATGGTAGCATCGTCATCTGCTTGGTCAATCCAAATTGGAAACACAGGGTATCCTTACTGAGTGCCCCAATCTCATTCTTCACAGTCACTGCATCCCACTGATTTCAACTTCTAGGTAGCTCTTGTGTCTTTCCTACGTTTTCATCCTTATTACTTACTGCTCTGGTTCATCACCTTATCTTCTCATTTAAGTGTTCAAATTGCCTTCACATAATTGTTTGATTAGGGAATATCACTGGGGGTTTCCCTTCATGTTTATGTTCTTTTTTTGGGGGGGGGTGGAGGAGAGGTAGGGATTAAAAAGGAATGGTGTGAGTGACAGTCTTTCTTTAATGAGTGTTCTTTCTTGAGAAAAGAAAATTCTTACTTTTTGGCTTATGAAAATATTTTATTGGTGATTCAAGGATTTTTCTTTTTTTTTCATGATTATGCAGAGGAAATTTTGAGATGAAACAGTCTTTATTCCTATGTTCACATAGATATTTTGCCCAGAAGTGAGGTACAATTTTATAATTTTGTATGATTGATGGGCTTCATTACAACGTAGCACTTCGATATTTGTAGAGTAGATGAAAAATATATATTTAATTACATATAAGAATACAGTTTTCTAATATTCATCATTATTTCTAATTTTTAAGAAATATTTGCGTAGCTCTATAATGTAAAAAATAGAAATATGGAATTTTTTTCTTTTTTTATATATAGGAATGAAGATCTAAAACAAATGTTGGAGAGCAACAAAGATTCTGCTAAATTGGATGCTATGAAACGGATTGTTGGGGTAGGTAAAATAGATCATTTCAATTTTGGAAAAGGGACATGTAGTGATTATATTAAATATGTGTTAAATAATATATTAAGTATCAAATCAAACATCTCATTTCCCTTTATATTAATATTTCCTGTCTAAAATGTTTTGGAAGAAGTTTGGAGTATAACAATTCAGATACTTGAGTTTTGTTTTTGTTTTCAGAACTTGAGTTTTAATTCCATCTTTTCTGTGTTCTAATTTCCCTATCTCTAATATCAAGATATTTCTCCTCTGAGATAGAAAGAACTAATCATTTTGAAGACAAAATAGGATTATATACAACAATATTTTGACTTCTGACATAGAGGGATTGTAGATTAGCTGAAGGATTTTCTTGTGTCATTTAATGGCCTAAAAATTGTGAGCATTCTTCTGTATTTCAAATTCCCTTGCTACCAATACCAATGCTTTATTCAATTTAGTATCATAGAAGTTCTTTTTTTATTTTATTTTATTTATTTGAGAGAGAGAGCGCACAAGCAGGGGTGGGGGCAGAGGGAGAGGGAGGAGCAGACTCCCTGCTGAGCAGGGAGCCCAACGTGGGGCTTGATCCCAGGACCCTGAGATCAGGGCCCGAGCCGAAGGCAGACACTTAACCGATTGAGCCACTCAGATGCCCCGTATCCTAGAAGTTCTAATGAATATTAGTAAATGCAAGAACATTCACCAGTTTTCAGTTGTAATGTAAAATTCAAACAATTGACTGAAAGTTATTAGAGGAGTCATTTGTTAGAGAGCTAAAAATATAATGCAGCTCCTAATTATATATGAAATTTTTAATAAAATATTTTCGCAGTTTGTATTGTATGCACTCGAGGGGTTTTTTTTGCATTTGATTTTTTTTTTTTACATTCACAGTGAAAACACTGTTTAATTCGGTGACTGTCTAATGCTAAAGAGTTTTGATTTTTTCTCAGTGGAATTAAATTCACAAAACCTGTCTTTCTCATTGCTACTGTACTGTTTATCACCACCATTGCTGATTTTATCTGTCACATATTTTTATATAATGTCAAAATGTAATATATTTGTAATAATTGCACAAATAAACTCTTATAATAAGATGACAGTACAACTGAAATAATACTGTTTTCTAGCAGGAAATGCCATCATATGAGAGTTTGAAATCTCCTTTCTTTTCTTAGTATATTTAAATTCAAATCCCATTTATGAAAGATGATTTTGGGTATCAATATGTTCATTTAAGGGTGGCTTGTTATGAAAATCAGATTTATAAAAGTTAAGGACTAACTCTATCTGTAGAACACCTGCAGGTTATTTGATTCTTACATTCCGGTTTATGTCATTTGGTTATGATAGGGGACATGTTCAAGATTCTTTATAAATTTTTCAGTTGTTGGGCACCTGGGTGGCTCAGATGGTTAAGCGTCTGCCTTCAGCTCAGGTCATGATCCCAGGGTCCTGGGATCGAGTCCCGCGTCGGGCTCCCTGCTCCTTGGGAGCCTGCTTCTCCCTCTGCCTCTCTCTCTCTCTCTCTGTCTTTCATGAATAAATAAATAAAATCTTTAAAAAAAAAAAAAAATTTTTCAGTTGTTAATGTTAAGCTGTATAAATAATTACATTTATGGACAGGTAGTTCTTGCTTTGCATGGCTTTGATAACACACAGATTTCAGTTAACACAGTTTAGAGTTAAATAATACCAATCCCACAACAACATGGTTCAAATTTCAGTTACCAGGGCATATTAACATAGTAATTGCATAATGTACAAACTTCACCAGTAACTCTTGAATTCACAACTCACTATATAGATAACAAATATGCATCATGATCATTGACCAGTCATGTCACTTCTTTCAAAGTCTTTTATTGATTTGTCACTGTGTACATTACTTGGTATATGTACAGACAGCAAAACATATAGTTGTGTTCCCTCCTTGCTTTCCAGTGAGAAACCCACTTGACATTTTACAAAAATGGATAATGAGAGAGCTATTGGTCAACAAAGATGAAAATGCAGCAAAGAAATAAAAAGTGATAATATTTGGGACACCTGGGTGGCATAGTCAGTTCAGCGTCTACCTTCAGCTCAGGTCATGATCCCAGGGTCCTGGGATCAAGTCCTGCATGGGGCTCCTTGCTCAGCGGAGAGCCTGCTTCTCCCTCTGCCTGCTGGTCCCCCTGCTTGTGCTCTCTCTCTGACAAATAAATAAAATCTTCAAAAAAAAGTGGTAACACTGGAAATGAAAATCAGGTATGATGTAAATGGAGTTATAGAGAAATAGCCAACTGTGGAAATGGTTGACACAGCCATTTTTTGAGAGACTCTAATTATGTAGCTGGAAGAATGTAGTAAAGGTGAGCTTTTCAACATAAATAAAGGAAATGGTTGTGATGAAAAGGATGAAGATATGCCAGAGGAAGAAATGGTGCCAAAAAAACTTCACATTAAAGGAACTCTGGGAAATAATTTATAATATTGAAAGTACCAGGGATTATGGGGCACCTGGGTGGCTCGGTTGTTTAAGTGACTGCCTTTGGCTCAGGTCATGATTCTGGAGTGCCAGGATTGATTCCCACATCAGGCTCCCTGCAAGCAGGGAGTCTGCTTCTCCCTCTGACCCTCCTCCCCTCTCGTACTCTCTCATTCTATCTCTCTCTCAAATAAATAAATAAAATCTTTTTTAAAAAAAAAGCAAGTACCAAGGATTAAATATTAGAAAGTGATCCAAACTTGGATAGGAGTTTGGTAATTTACTAAAGATAGAAAAGATGCTTGCTCTGTGTCTTACTTGGTGAGAATAGGCAGGCCCATTCTGACTACTCTTGCTAAGTTAATTTCCAATGTTTCTAATGTTCTAAATTATTGGGTACTAAATAAATGCTAGTTTTACTATTTTTCAGTTTCCTATACACTTATAACTGACAGTAAGAGAGTTAATATTTTTACAAAATTTTTAAAAGTCACAGATTCATTGCAAGATTTATAATTGATTATCAGGATTGCTTTGCAATACCTCACTACCATATAAAGCAAGCACTGCTCTTAATTTCATTAAATTTTGGCTTTTAAAACTTCCTTGTAGGTGAATCATTTCACTAAATCTGAGGATTCTGTGGAAATTCCTAAATCTGAAAATGTGGCATTTGGTAATTTTTACAATTCCTCTTTCAAACTGATAAATAAAAATTTAATATTCTCATAATCTGGACTATCAAAAATGTAATTTAGGTATAAATGTATCATAAAGAAATGTAAAAAAAAAGAAATATAAATATAGCCATATATGCCTAGTACTTATAGACTGTCTCTCATTAAAAAGTTTGTATAAAGGGGCGTCTGAGTGGCTCAGTCAGCTAAGCGTCTGCCTTCAGGTCAGGTCATGATCCCAGGGTCCTGGGATCAAGCCCCATGTCGGACTCTCTGCTCAGTGGGGAGCCTGCTTCTGCTTCTCTTTCTGCAGCTCTCCCTGCTTGTGCACTCAGTCTCTCTGTCAAATAAACAAACAAAATCTTTAAAAAAAAAAAAAGTTTGTATAAAGGTAAATTTCGAATTTGGTTTTTTAACTCTAGGAAAATGATCGGTAATTAAAAATTATTCTTTCACTTTGTGTAATACCCTCAGGATCTATCCATTTTGTCAGAAATGGCAGGATTCCTTTCTCATGGCTGAATAATATTCCATTGTATCTAATGTCTGTATCACCTTTATCCATTTATCTGTTGACAGATTCTTGGGTTGTTTCTGTATCTTGGCTACTGTGAATAATGCTGCAATGAACATGGGAGCATAGATACCTCTTTGAGATAGTGATTTTATTTCCTTTGGATATGTACCCAGAAATGGGATTGCTGAATCATATGGTAGTTCTATTTGTAATTTTTTTGAGCAGCCTCCATACTGTTTTCCATGGTGGCTGTACCAATTTACATTGCCACCAACAGTAGAAAGGATTCCCTTTTCTCTACATCCTTGCCATCCCTTGTTATCTCTTGTCTTCTTGTGATAGTTATAGTAAGAGGCTTGAAGTAATACCTCATTATAAATGTACACAATGTTTTTTTTTTTAAAGATTTTATTTATTTGAGAGAGAGAGAGAATGAGAGATAGAAAGCATGAGAGGGAAGAGGGTCAGAGGGAGAAGCAGTGATGTAAATGTATATGTAAATTTTCAAATAATATTGAGGCATAAAAAGTAAAAGTTTCATCTTCTAGGTAAATTTTAGAACCAAATTCTCAAGTTCTGTTAAAAATTGTTTTTGAACTTTGATTAGGATAATATGGAATTAATATATTCCCTTCTTGCTTTCTTCCCTCTTTCCTTGTCTTTCAGTAGCATTATATTTATGTTTTGTAGTTTTTATCATAGAGATCTTGTGCATTCCTTGTTAGATTCATTTCTGTGTATTTTTAAATCTTGATGGCCATTATGAATGGTCCCCTTCATTATATTTTTAACATTAATTATTAATGGTATATAGGAAAACAAATGACTTTTCTGTGCTCTGTATTTGGCCTCCTCAGTGAACTCTCTTCTTATGTCTAACAGTTTTTTAGTTTCCCGTGCTTCGATTTTCTGGATAGATAATTGCGTCGAGAAGTTATGAGAGATTTATATTTTATTTTCAAATATTTTTAACTCATTTTTTTATATGTAGAAAAAGCCTACTGGGCTCTATGTTGGAATTGCATTAACTCTATAATAGATCAATTTTGGGAGAATTAACATTTTAGCAGTATTTTGCCTTAGGACCCATGATCATGATTCTATTTCTTCACTTGTTTAGGTCATCTTTAATTTCTCTCAACAGTGTATTATATTATAGCTTTTAGTATTAAATTTTAAGTTGTATTATTTTGTTAATACTTTAAATACTTTGTGTTTTTGAATGCTGTTTATTGAATGATATATTTTAATTTTCAGTGAGCAATTATTGTTTTCTAATTCCCCCTTTTATTAAGTAACTAATAGTTATTTTACTTGAAATTTTTTCAGTGAGCTGTTAAATCAATCATTCGTTCACCTTTACTTTTGTCCAGTTTTTAATTTGATTTCTAAGTAGTACCATATTTCTATGTGGAAGCTTTTAAAATCATTTAGAAAATTCTCTGTGTGTGTATCATTTCTTTTTTTTTTTAAGATTTTATTTATTTATTTGACAGAGAGAGAGACAGCAAGAGAGGGAACACAAGCAGGGGGAGTGGGAGAGGGAGAAGCAGGCTTACCGCTGAGCAGGGAGCCCGATGCGGGGCTTGATCCCAGGACCCCGGGTTCATGACCTGAGCTAAAGGCAGACGCTTAACCGACTGAGCCACCCAGGTACCCCTGTGTGTATCATTTCAAAACATCTTTTGGCTAGAAGTAGCTTCCTGGAGGTCAGTCAGTCAGAATTTTATATTGGCTTCAAAATTTCTTGTATTTTCTTAATGTAAGTTTTAAATTTAAAAATCTCTTTATAATTTATATTTCATGAGCCCTGAAAATGGGTTCTTATCACTTTATACAATTGCAGAGTAGTTTTCAGGTCTTTTCGTCATTTAAAGATTTCTGAATTTAATCTGCCAAAATTTTAAATGTTGGGTATTTTACTACATTATTTTCTAAAATATAGCGAAGTGCTGGCAGTGCATATCTGACTATCTTTCATAGTTGGTAATCTTGTGATTCAGTAGAGAATCTTTTCAGCAACATCTAACATTGAGAAACCATAATGATAGTCACAGTTTATTTTATTATCTTTCTTTGGTGATACTTGAGACTTAGAATCATGTTTCCAATGTTTCATATATTAAGTGAAGTCTCATCTGTGCCAAAGCATCCTTAGGGGAGAAAAGCTGCCTACTTCAAAATCTTGTGGTCACTTACTACACAGCAGGACTCAGTTGAAGCACTCATACATTATTTTTTTTAATATTTCTGAAAAATATGTGTCTAATGTTTATGGCACATGTCCCATGTTTTATCTTGGCTTGGTGAAATGTGGCAGACTAAGGAGAATTTGAAATGTATTGTTTCATATAGTGAATTAGTAATGAGCTTTTTAGCTAAAATACTGTTGAGTTGACTATCTGGAGTCCTTGGAGGAATGGAATATCGACATCTTCGGTGTATTGAATCTTTGATATATTTTCTTTTAGCAAGTGTTAGATGTTGAAGGTCTTAGATTAGTTTACTTGGCTTTCTAGTTACAGGATAATGAGCAAATCTCATGATGAGATTCTTAAAATTCCTAGAGTTTTGTTATATCTTATTTCATAGTCATACATGTTCCAAGGTATTTGGTTGGACATTATTAACCCTAAGAAAATTAAAAGTAGTTTCCAAGTTACAGATGTTTTTGTAAATATTTTTTAAAAGATCTTAAGCCAAATACAAATGGTACATTATTGTTGGAAAAATGAGAAAGCCCATTTTAGAAGAAATTAATAATGTGTAATTTTTACTGTTTCCAGTTAATGTATAATAAATATTTTAGTTTAAAGCTTTCTGGGCATTGCTAATTCCTCTCTTCCTTCCTTCAACAAAAATGTTTCAGTTGTGGGTATACTTTAAAGGATTCACCTTGTGGCTGATGCTGGCACCTTTTTGTTGTTTTTGGGTTGGAAATTGCTTAAAGGGCCAAGATTTTTCTGCCATGTTAATAGTCATCAGGACCAGTTCCATAAGCAGGCCTGAGTTTTTAGTAGTGATACAACACCTTGTGAGTTTTCTCTCAGTTTTGCTCCACTATTACTTTCTGGGATATAAATCAAGGATCAGTTCTTTTTCTTTTTCCTCATTTATTCTTGGTTGCTGATTTTTAAGAGTTGCATTTGGGTCTGAAACTGTGCAAGATCTGTCTTTCTTGCTTCTCCTTTCCCATCCCTTACCCTTTCCTTTCCCCCTTCCCTTTTTCCTTCCCCCTTCCTTCTTTCCTTTTAAATTAGCCAGTATTTATAAATTGAAAGTTTTGAACTTTAAAAAATAAACCATCTTTACTATTGTGAAAAATGAAGACGATTAAAATTTAGAAAAGCACAATTTCTCCTCTTTTTCTTCCTGACTTTAAAAATTAATGTGGATTTTTGGATCTAGATTATTATTATTTATAGAAGAACATGAACAACATATGGAAGTCAATCATTGTAATACACCACATTAACAGAATGAAGGGGCAAAAAACCACATGATCATCTCAATTGATAGAGAAACAGAATGTGACAAAATTTAATAATCTTTCATGATAAAACCCTCAACAGACTAGGACTAGAAGGAAACTGACCCAACATAATGCTGAAGGCCATATATGAAAAACCCACAGCTGGCATTATAGTCAGTGGTGAAAGACTGAAAGCTTTTTTTCTTCAATAAGGAAAAAGACAAGGATGCTTGCTTTTTCTCTTCTGTTCAGTATAGGTTGGAAGTTTTAGCCAGAGCAGTTAGGCAAGAAAATGAAGTAAAAGGCATCCAGATTGCAAAGGGAGAACTAAAATTATCTTTGTTCACAGACGACATGATTTCATATTTAGAAAACTAAATATTTTACCAAAAATTTTTAAAATAAACGAATTCAGCCAAGTTGCAGCATAAAAAAATCAACACATAACAATTAGACAATTAGTTGCATCTATACAGTAACAACGAACAGTCCAAGAAGGAAATTACAAAAATAGTGCCATTTACAGTATAAAGCTTCAAAAAGTATTACATACCTAGGAATAAAACCAAGGGGGCAAAAGACTCATTCCTTGAAAACTGTAAAACGTTGCTGAAAGAAATTAGAGAAGACACGAGTAAATGGAAAGACATCCTTTATTCAGGTACTGGAAGACTTGATATTTTTAAGCTGTCAGTATCAAAGTGAGTATGTATTCAGTGTAATTCCCATCAAACTCCCAGTGATGTTATTTGCAAAAACAGAAGAATCTATCCTAAGATTCATATGGATCCTGAATAGCCAAAACATTCCTGAAGAAGTTATAAGTTTCACACTTCCTGATTTGAAAACTTAATTCAAAGCTATAGTAATCAAAACAGTGTGGTAGTGTCATAAAGACAGACATATATACCTGATAGAGCATGCAGAAATAAACCCTTCCATATATGATCAAATGATTTTTGACAAGGGTGAGAGACCATTGAATGGTGAAAGGATATTCCTCGGGACGCCTGGGTGGCTCAGTCGGTTAAGCATATGCCTTCGGCTCAGGTCAGGATCCCAGGGTCCTGGGATCGAGTCCCGCATCGGGCTCCCTGCTCGGAGGGGAGCCTGCTTCTCCCTCTGCTTCTGCCTCTCTCTCTCTGTCTCTCATGAATAAATAAATAAAATCTTTAAAAAAAAAAGAAAGGACATTCCTCAACAGATGGTGTTGGGAATCTGGATATGCACCTGCAAGAAAATGAATTTAGACCTCTGCCTCATAATATATATCTATATATCTATATATATCTGTATGTATAAAAAAGGCAAAATGAATTAAAGACTTAAATATAAGAGCTAAAACTATAAAACTTATGGAGGATAACAACTTCATGGCATTAGATTTGTCAAAGGTTTCAAGAAAAAGCAACAAAAAAAATGGGTAACTTGGGCTGTGTCAAAATTAAAATCTTTGTGCATCATATGCAGCAGTTGATGAGGCAACCCACAGAATGGGAAAAAATATTTTGAAATCTATAAAAAACCATCTCCCATCATAGAGGAATTGATATCCAGTATATGTAAAGAACTCATACAACACAACATCTAAAAAAAACAACCCAATTGAAAATGGATAAAGGACTTGACTAGACATTTCTCTTGTCTTATATTTCAGTAGTAGGTAATATTAGGACCATTTATGATTAGATGGTAAGTTATGCTAGGGAAGGGGGTCTCCTATATCCACTTATTATCCAGGTAGAAACTAACGGGTAGCTTTTTTCCAAAGTATCTCACATGAACTACGTCATGTAGAAATATGTTGAAATTTCTGTCATATCTGAAATGATCTGGTATCTTTTTTTTTTATCATATCTGACATAAAAAATGTCCTGGATTGATTCAATAGCAAAATGAATATAACAGAAGAAAGAACCAGAAGTTGAAGACAGATCATTAGAAATTAATTTGCAGAACAGATTAAAACAAAAAGAAATGAATATAGCCTCAGGGTTTTGTTGGATAATATCAAAAGATCTAAAAAATATGTTCAAAAGAAGAGAAAGAGATTGGGGCAATAAAAATACTTGAAGAAATAATGGTTGGAAACTACCCAAATTAATGAATGACATAAATTTGTAGATGAAAAGTTCAGAATACCCCAGTCAGGATAAACTCAAAGAAAACCATGCCTAAACACATAGCAGTTAAACTGTGGAAAACCAAAAATAAATAATCTTGAAAGTACTTGGGGAAAAAAATGGTACATTACATACAAGGACCAGTGGTTTGAATAACTCCATATTTCTCATCAGAAACCATGCAGCCAGAAGACAATAGAACACCTTTATTTTATTGATTGATTGAGAGGGAGGGAAAGAGAGAGAGAAAGAGAGCAGGGGAGGGGCAGAGGGAGAGGGAGACAGAGAATTTTAAGCACACTTTCAGTGATCTCACAACCCTGAGATCATGATCTGAACTGAACTGAAGAGTCGGATGCCCATCTGACTGAGCCACCTAGGCACCCCTGGAACATCTTCAAAGTAATGAAAGAAAATAGAGGTGACACCTGAACAACAGAGGTTTGAATTGCTTGGGTCCACTTATACATGTATTTTTATAGTATAGTATTGTAAATGTATTTTCCCTTTATGATTATTTTTCTTATGGTTTTAATATTTTTTCTAGCTTTATTGTAAGAATACAGTATATAACACATATAACATGTAAAATATATGTTAATCAACTGTTTATCTTATCAATAGGGCTTCCAGTCAGTAGTAAGCTATTAGTAGTTAATTTGGGGGGAGGAGTCAAAAGTTATACGTGGATATTCAAATCTCTGGGTTGGTGCCCGCAAACCCTGCATTGGCCAAGGGTCTACTGTATTTGGTAAGCATAAAAGGACTAATTTTATTCTTCTTAGGTTATACTGAGAGGTTTTAAATGGATATTGATATAGTATATATTATAGCTATAATATAAAGGCTAGCAGGAAGGTGGGATTAAAAGGGCCTATATGGTTGTAAGGTTTCTACATTTTATTTGACCTGGTTCAGTATTAACACTAAGTAGACTGTGAAAGGTTTGCTGTATCTTGATTTGTCTATCTATCTAATAATCCCTAGAGGAAGAACCACTAAAAGTTAAACAAAAATATACAGCCAAAAAATCAATATAAAAATTAAAATAATATTTAAATGCTTCCAAATAAGGGGAATGACAGTGGTCAGACAAACAAAACACAGACAGTAAACAGAAAACAGGTAATAAAACTGTAGACCTGAATCTAACCACTTCAATAATTATATTAAATTTGAGTGAATCTAAAGTCAACAACTAAAAGATATTGTCAGATTAGATGAAAATATCAAGATGCAACTATATATTTTCTAGGAGAAACCCGCTTTTGTTTTTTTTAAGATTATTTGAGAGAGAGGGAGAAAGAGAGCAATAGAGAGCACTAGTTGGGGGAAGGGGCAGAGAGAGAGAGAAGCAGAGATTCCCTGCTGACCAGGGAGCCCGATGTGGTCCTTGATCCCAGGACCCTGGGATCACGATCTGAGCCCAAGGTAGTTGCTTAACTGACTAAGCCACCCAGGCGCCCCAAGGAGAAACCCACTTTTAGTATAAAGACGTACAGAGATAGATTAAAAATATAAGGATGGGAAATATATACTAGGAACACAGTAAACAAAAGGGCAGCTCCCACCCTAGCACTTTCTGTTTCTCATACAGTCCTTTTTTCCCCACAGTACTCTCTTTTACCATCTCACATACTATATTTGTTTGTTTATTGTCCCTCACCCCCTTTAGAAGGTAAGCTCTAATGGGCAGGAATTATGCACTGTTCACAGTTGTATCATCAAGGCCTGCAGTAGTCCCTGGCATGTAGTGCTCTCTCAGCAAATATTTGTTAAATGAATTTGACTATAGGCTTTTTTCTTCTGTCCTCTGTTAACATTTTTTTGAATGGCGTTCTGTAGAACAGTGGGGTAATACTCAGAGTAGGGTACCATGGGACAGGGTCTCTGACTTCAGGCAGCCCTTGAGTAACTGAGACAGTGGGCTCCAGAGAACATTTGATCCCTGTCTCCTTATTTTACAGACGAGGAAATTGAGGGAGGCGTAAAAATCATACAAAGATGTTTCAGCTGCAGTAAAACAGGTTTACAGAATACTCAAGTCAGAGCGCCTGGGTGGCTCATTCAGTTAAGCGTCTGCCTTCGGCGTAGGTTGTATTCCTGGAGTCCCGGGATCCCTGCTTCTGGCTCCCTGCTCTGGGGGGCTGGGGGGAGTCTGCTTTTCCCTCTGCCTGTACCCTTCTCCCAACTTGTGCTCTCTCTCAAATAAACAAAATCTTTAAAAAAAAGAAAAACCAAAATATTCAAATCATAATATGACAGGTAAGGAAATAGAATAGGAAAGACTAGCTTGTATTAGAGTATTTTTAAACTATCCTGTAGAAGGGTCTTATTGAGAAATTGCTAACTGGGATTATAATGCTCAACATTATAAAATGTTGTAAGATATTTGTCATAAATTTATAAAACTGATAGTTTCCATAATTTTCAGGTAGTTTCCTAGATAGTGTCTAATTCATAAAGAATCCCTTTCCAGAAAATTATAGTTTAAACTGTTTTGTAGCTATCAAAGTCTTGACTATTAATAGACATAAAGATATATTCTGGGAATGAGAGTAAAGGAAATGGAGATATAGGTAGACATACAGCTAAAATAAATAGAAATAAAACATAGCACATAGAAAATTCCAAATGAAAAGTGTGGATTAAAAAATACTAGAGGAAATTAGAATTGGATGACATGGTAGGCCAGGTATTAGGAGATGACTCTAGGAAGGGAGAGTGATTAGAATTTGGGAGGAACGTGAAAAGTAAAAAGAATTGAGTTGGGGGTGTGATATGAGTATAGGCATAGAGGAGCCAGAGAATGTTCTGGCAGTGGTAGGTCAGTTTATTTTAATAATAGCATTTGTGTAGAACAATAATGATTGATGCGCTTAAAAGGGATCTTGCAAACTGTGAGGGCATTTAATATTAAGTGAAATGGTTTGAATTCTTTTTTTTTTTTTAAGATTTTTGTTTATTTGAGAGAGAGAGCATGAACGGGGGGAGGGGTAGAGGGAGAGTGAGAAGCAGACTCCCTGCTGAGCAGGGAGCCCGATGCAGGACTCGATCCTGGGACCTTGAGATTATGACCTGGGCCGAAGGCAGACGCTTAACCAACTGAGCCACCCAGGTGCCCAGTAGTTTGGATTCCTAGGCAGTCAGGGGTGAAACTGTCAGTGATGTACATTATGGACAGGAGCAGGAGACTGTTGGAAAAGGTCCTTTATGAGGCGATAGTGATATAGTTCAGGATAGTAACAGTGAGAAAGGATTAATGTGATTGTACAGAGAAATCACAATGGGACCTAGTTATTTTGTAGATTTGAGAAGAAAGAAAGTTCTGTGGTTTCTGGTATCTGGGAAAATTGGTGGAAATAGGAAGTTCTAGCATGAATGCCATTTTATCATGAGAAGTAAGTTTGGTTTTAGACAGCAAGTTTGAGATGAGAGAGACATCTAATGATGTCCAATTATAGAAGTGGAACTGGGGTTCAGAGTTAGGGCTAGAGTTTGGGGAATTGATCCCCGTAGTGGTGAGAATTAAGTCCTGAAGGTGAATGAAATGTTAGGAGTTTCAGAGATTGTAGAATAGTGTAGCCTGAAAAGATGGTGGTGCACAGAACTTTAGTGGGCAGAGAAGAGGACTTGGTGAAGGGAACTTTGAAAAGTAGTCATTGGAGAAGTAGGGGAATCCTTGAAAAGAAAGCCAGGGGAGAAATAGCTTGTTCAAAATAACATTTATTCCACCCCTCCCACCTCCATTACAAATGCAGTATACTTTTAATATAAGAACCTGGGAAAGAACAGTATAAATATTTAAAAAGTATTTATACCCTCATTAACCAGAGAAAACTACTGTAGATATTTTGTTATAGGTCTTAAATTACTATATATTTTTTGTTTAATGTGTCTGTGTATTTGTGTATTTATATTGATATACAAGTCATTGGTTCTTTGATGCAGATAGTTGAGATAAGTAATAAGATAACTCAAAAAGGCTTGTTAATTCCATAGCTTATTTGTTGATTCTATTTTCTAAATATTTAATGTATGTAGAATTTATGTTTTATTTTCAAATGACTAATTTAAAAAAGGTTTCACCTCTAATACTCTCCTTTTATCCTTCAGATGATTGCAAAAGGGAAAAATGCATCTGAACTGTTCCCTGCTGTTGTGAAGAATGTGGCCAGTAAAAATATTGAGGTACTGTTTTTGTTTTTGTTTTTTTTTAAGATTTTATTTTATTTATTTTAGAGAGAGAGAGAGAGAGAGAGAGAGCATGCACACATGTACACTGAGCCGGTGGGGTTGGGGTTGGTAAGAGCAGAGGGGGAGGGAGAGAGGGGGAGGAGGGGAAAGAATCTTAGGCAGACTCTGTGTGGAGTGCGTAGCTGACCCCACAATCCCGAGATCATGACCCCAGCCGAAACCAGGAGTCTGATGCTCAACCGCTCAACTGGCTGAGCCACCCAAGTGCCCCTTGAGGTGCTATTTTGATTCATAATCTTCATGATTCCTTTTGTTGTAAAGAATCGTAACTTTTGAGTTACTTTGAAATGTAGCATAAGATCCTTAAGTATCACTAGATTTTTTGTTATAATTAAAATGTCCATAATCTTAAATAAACAAACAGTATTTAGATTTTTGGACAGAGAATGTGAAAAGTAAATTGAGATTAATTCACCTGGGTGAATGATGGTAACTTGTGTATTCTTAGAAACCAGTTTACTTGAAATTCTGCTCTAGGGACTTAATTTTACGATAGCACATGTCCAGTGAAACAGACCTAAGTTCATGCAGTATAAGGGCAGCGGTTGAACCCAAGTATTACCACTCCAAATGTAGTGTTCTTTTTGAGACATTTTAGCTCTGGTATACCCTGCCTCTGTACAGCAGGATGTATTGTGAGCCTTCAATTACTTGTCTCTGTGTGGGTTTGCAAGTGGTGTTTGAAACAGAAATTCAAAGAACTTTGAGGCCAAGGTAATGTTGGGTCAGATGGACTAATGACCTTTGATAGAGTACAAAAGAAAAATAAGAGCCAGTGTAGAAACCATTGAGTAAGATAAGTAGGATGAAGAGTTCAGTGAAGGGGCTAAGAGGTTGATCGTGAGCAAATGGCTTGTTTTTAAAAGAATACAAGGTAGTAAGGAAGAGGATTGAAAGACCATGTTTGTCATGCTGCTCACTGTCACCAGTGTGGTAGTGATCGTCTGGAGGATATGTTCACTCAGTAAGAAGTAGTGATACAAGCATGAGAAGGAAAATGCCAGCACACATGCTTCCTCTTTGCCCATTGCTGACAACAGTGAACATCAACTGGGGGGAATGTTCTTGGCTCTGTTATTGAGTCTGGAAAGTTTGACGGAAGGAGCAGTCTCCACTGAAGAATATTTTCAAGGACTTAGTGACATCAGGGCAGATGTTTTAAGTGGAGGTAGATGGAGTATAAGAAGTAGAAATTAAGAAAATAAGGGAGTTTTTCACATAATCAAGTATTAATATTACTATTAAAGCTGTATCTCTGTTTTATGTATTTATTTAGTAGGTGCTTGCCCTAGGGTGTACAATGCACATCTTTATCTTACTACAATATACCACTAGGATTTACAATATACATCTTTAAGTTATCACTATCTACTTTCAAGTAACATCGTAACACTTCACGTATACTTTGCAAATCTTATGACAGTGAATTTCCATTTTTCCCCTTCCCATCTTTTCGCATGGTATCGTGCATTTTACTTTTAAATATGCTAAAACTTCCCAGTCATCTTTTTTAAAAGATTATTGAAATACAGTTAATATGCCATAACTTTTAAAGTGTGCCATTCATTGATTTGTAGTATATTTACAGAACTGTGCAACCGTCACCACCATCTACTTCCTCTATATTTTTATCACCTCAAAAAGTAATCCTGCTTTGATTAGCAGTCACTCCTTATGCCCCCAGCCCTATGCAACCATTAAATCTACTTCCCATTTCTATGGATTTGCCTATTCTGGGCATTTCATATAAATGAAGTCATATAGTATGTGACATTTGTGTCTGGCTTCTTTCACTTAGAGTGCTGTTTTCCAAGTCCATTCATGTTGTAGTGTGTATCAGTACCTCATTCCTCTTTATTGCTGAATAATATTCCATTGTATGGATGTACAGAGTTTTGTATATTCATTCATCAGTGATACTTGGGTTGTTTCCACTTTTTAGCTATCATGAATAACACTAATATAAAGACTTTCTACACGTTTGTGTCTGAATCTATGTGTTCGTTTCTCTTGTATGTATACCTTGCAGTGATAATTGCTGGGTTTTATGGTTACTGTCTATTTTTTTGAGGACCTGCCAAACTCTTTTCCACAGCAGCTGCATCATTTTACATTTCTATCAACAATGTGTGTGTTATAATTTCTCCACATCCTCACTGATACTTTTTTTTCCTTTTTCTGAAAAAAAAATTACTTTCTTTTAGATTATAGCTATCCTAGAGAGTGTGAAGTGGAATCTCATTGCTGCCTTTGCAGTTTTCGATTTGCATTTCTCTAAGAGAAAACTGTTGAGCATCTGTTGGCCAGTTCTACTTCTTCTTTGGAAAAATGTCTATTCAGATCCTTTTACCATTTTGTAATTGGATTGTCTGTTTATTGTTGGAGTTCTTTATATATTCTGAATACTAGACTCTTAATTGATGTCTAATTTGCAAATATTTTCTCTCATTCTATGGGTTATCTTTTTATTTTCTTGATTGCATCCTTTGAAGCACAGACATTTTAAATTTTGATGAATTCCAATTCATCTATTTTTTCTTTGTTTGCTTATGCTTTAGGTGTCATATTTAAGAAATGGATGCGTAATCCAAAGTCATGAAGATTCATGCTTGTCTTTTTCCTAAGAGTTTTGTAGATTCAGCTTATATATAGTACTATGATCCATTTTGAGTTAATCTGGTTGCTTAATCCAAGGACCCAAAGATTTATACCTGTCTTTTTCCTAAGAGTTTTGTAGATTCAGCTTTTATATATTGGGCTGTGATCCACCTTAAGTTGCCATGGAACTACTGATCTGTTTTCTATCATATAGTTTTGTCATTTTTAGAATTTCTTATCTTTTAAACCGTACAGTTTGTTATCTCTTCATTTGACTCCTTTTACTTAGGAATCGGAGATTCGTCTATGCTATTTCATGTATTCACATTTTGTTCCTTTTTTGCTGAAATCTGTGATTTCACAATTTTTAAATTTACCTGTTGAAATACACTTGAATAAAATGCTGTATGTGGTCATGTATTTTAATTTTCAATTTTTTAAAAAATTTTTTCTCTTCTAAATACCTAGGGATAGATCAGTTGCATTGTCTGGAAAATGTATATTTAATTTTTAGAAAATGGGGCACCTGGGGGGCACCTGGGTGGCTCAGATGGTTAAGTGTCTGCCTCTGCTCAGGTCATGACGCCAGGGTCCCGGGATCGAGCCCCGCATCGGGCTCCCTGCTCCGCGGGGTGTCTGCTTCTCCCCCTCCTTCCTGCTCGAGCTCTCTCTCACTATCTCTGTCTCTCTCAAATAAGTAAATAAAATATTTAAAAAAAAATTTTTTTAGAAAATAGTGTATAGAGTTTTCCAGAGTGGCTCTACCATTTACATTCCTGCCAGCAATTACATGGGAGTTACAGTTGGTTCACATCCCTTCCAACACTTGATCTTATTGGACTCTTTTAACATTAGCCACTTTGGTAGGTGTATAATGGTATTTCCTTGTGCCTTTATTTGCATTTTTTTATATTTAGTGATGTTGAGCATCTTTTCATGATTTATTGGTTGGTCATCTCTCTTCTAAACTGTTCAAATCTTTAGCCTGTTTTTAAATTTTTTTTCTTACTACTAAAGTGTAAAAAAATTCTGATACCAATCTTCTGTTAGAAGATGGTTATTTACTGTTATTTATTTTCTCTTGGTCTGTGGCTTGCCTTTTGGTTTTCTTAATATCTTTTAAAAAACAAACATTTGATTTTGATAATGTCCATTTTATCTGTTTTCTTTTCAGTCATACTTACTGATTTTTTTTGTGACCTGTTTAAGAAATCTTTGCCTAATCTAATGTCAAAGATTTTTCCTGGTTTGTTTTAAAAGTTTAATAGTTTTAGCTATTATATTTAGGTCTGTGATCCATGTCATAGGTTTATGATCCACAGGTTCTGTAGTTCACTGGGAGGATTTACTTATAAGACTCAAGTTATAGCCGTGGCTATATGATTTATTACAGTGAAAGACACAACAAAAGCAGGCCCTGAAACAGGTGTGTGGGGAGAGGTCCAGAGGAAATTAGAAGCAAGCTTCCAGGTATCCTGGCCCACTGATTTTCCCAGTCACAATTCCTCCAGCATCAGTTGTGACAAAAAGTGCCAAGTGTTGTCCACTAGGAAAGTTCATTAGTGACTCAGTGCCCAAGTCTTTCACTGGGGGGCTGTTCATGTAGGCATTACCTGCCCAGCAAGTACCAAAATTCCAGACTCCCTGAAAGAAAGCGCATGTTGAGCATAAACCATATTGTTGGTATGTAAACCACCCATCTCAGTTAGGGAATGTGGGAATACCCCTGAGATTCAAGTTCCCAGAAGCCATTAGGGCCAACTTTGTAAGCAGACTTTCTAAAGATAGCAGTCTCTGGCCTGCTGTATTAACTCTTTACTGTGCAATCCATTTTAAATTAGATTTTGTGTGTGATGTGAGGTAAGGTTTGAGATTTCGAGATACATATTTTTTTCCCGATATTCAGTTCTAGTATCATTTTTAAAGAAGACTGTATCTTTTCCCCCTTGAATTACCTTGCCGTGTCTTGTCAAAAATTATTGATCATATAAGTGCAGGTATGTTTCTGGATTCTATTCTGTTGCATTGATCTGTTTGCCTTACCACACTGCACTGTTTACTATAGTCTTCTTTGTTGTTGTTGTTTACTGTACTCTTGAAGTCAGGTAGTATAAGCCCTCCAGTCTTGTTCTGTTTTTAACCTTATTTTGGCTAATCTGGGTCCTCTGTCTTTTTATGTAAGTGTTAAAATTAGCCTGTCAATTTCTTCAAAAGCCTGTTAGAATTGATTTTGTTTGCGTTGAATTTATAGATCAATTGCCATCTTTACCATATTAAGCCTTCCAATCCTTGATTGTGGTCTTCTTTAATTACCTTTTGCAGTGTCTTGTAGTTTTTGGTATACAAGTTTTGCACATGCTTTAAATTTAGCTTTTAGTAGTTTTGAATGCTATTTTATTTTTTATTTTTTTAAAGATTTTATTTTGAGAGAGAGAGAGAGAGCGTGAGCACAAGCAGGGGCAGCGGCAGAGGGAGAGGGAGAAGCAGGCTCCCCACTGAGCAGGGAGCCCGACACCAGCCTCATCCCAGGACTCTGGGATCATGACCTGAGCCAAAGGCAGACACCTAACGGACTGAGCCACCCAGATGCCCCTTGAATGCTATTTTAAACAACGTTGTCTTTATAGTTTCACTTCCCAATTGGCTATTGCTAGTATACAGAATTGATTTTTGTATATTGATCTTGTGTCCTTGTTAAATTCAGTTAGTTCTGATAGCTATTTTATAGATTTCTTTGGCTTTGTTACATAAATGATTGTATCATGTGCAATTATAATTTTACTTTTCTTTTTTTCTTGTCATATTATACTAAGTCCAATTTACATTACAGTGTTGAATAGAAGTGATGAGGATGGTTATCCTTGCCTTGTTTCTCATTTAGAAAGCACTGAGCCTTTTACCATTGATTATGATATCAACTATAGGATTTTTGCAGCTATCTCTAATCATGTTGAAGAGTTCTTTCTATCCCTAGTTTGCTGAAAGTTTTTATAGTGAATGAGTTTTGAATTTTTTCAAGTGCTTTTTCAGTAACCATTGAAATTATATGATTTTTCTCTATTCTCTTGATAAAGTAAATGACTGGGATTGATTTTCACTTATTAAATCTTTTTATTCATGGGGTAAATTCCTCATGGTCATGGTGTATTAAACCTTTGTCAATATTGTTAGAATTGATTTGGTAACTAACTTTTTCTTAAGGAGTTTCCCATCTATATGTTATTGAAGGATTTTTTTTTTCTTTTTACTTGCAGTGGCTTTTGTTTTGGTATCAGGGTAATCAGGTTAATACTAGCTTTATAAAATGAGTTGGGATGTGTTTCTCCTTTGTTGTTTTAAAGAGTATGTGTGGAGTAATTTCATCTTATATGGTATTATTTTATCCTTACTGTGAAGTCATCTGGGCTTTGAGTTTATTTTATGGGAAGGTTTTAAATTCTGAATGCAAGTTGTTTTTGGGCATAGACCTCTTTGGGAAATAATTAACTCAGCAAGCGTGGGTTCTCAAACCCAGTATATTCACAAGAAAGATCTGTTTTCATGACTGTCCCTTGTCTGTCTTGTGCAGACTGAGCTATTGGACTGTTCTCTCTGATAAAAGTGTTTTATGTATCTGTTGTCTTGAGTCATGGTGTACTAGTTTGTCCAGATAGTGTATACTAAAACTGTAATTTATGGTAAACACCTTACTTTTTCTTTTCCTGTTCTGGAGCTAGTCACTGATCTCATATGTAGTGATGACAGTGTGTATAGTTGTACATTACCTACATGACTGAACCCAGTAAATGCTTTGGACAGTCTCTTTCTCAGTTAGGTTTCCCTGGTTGGCAGTACTTCGTACATGTCATCACACCACTATTACTGAAGGAATTAAGCAGATCTTAACGGTGATTCTACTGGTGGGAGGACTCTTGGAAGCTTGTGCCTGGTTTCCTCTGGACTTCACTCATGTACCTTTTCCTTTTACTAATTTTACTTTGTATCCTTTTGCTGTAATGAACCATAACCCTAAGTGTAACAACTTTTTGAGTCCTGTAAATCCTTCTAGCCAATCACCCAGCCTGAAGATGGTCTTGGTGGACCCCCAACACAGGGCTATTTAGATTTTCTATTTCTTCTGGAATCTGTGTTGGTAATTTGTCATTCACGAATTTATCCACTTCATCCAGTCTCAGTTTATTAACATAAAGTTGTTAATAATATTCCCTTAGTATTTTTTTAGTGTCTTTGCCTTCTGCAGTGATATTTTCTCTTTCATTCCTCTAACAGGTAGTTCTTGTCTTTTCTCTTTTTCTCTTGATCAATTTAGAGCCTTATCAATTGTATTGACCTTTTGAAAAATAGCTTTTGGTTTTATCAGTTTACTTTTTTCTGTTTTCTATGTCATGGATTTTTTTTTTATTACTGACTTTTTTACTTATCTTTCATATTTTAGACTTGTACATAACTTGGGGTTCTTTTTTTAATATCTTGAGTTGGGAACTGAGACCAAATCTTTTTCATTATTATAAACCTTTAACGCTATGTGTTTTCTTCTAAACATTACTTAACTTGCATTTTCCAAATTTAATTTATGTATTTTCATTGTTGTTTAGTTAATATTTTTTATTTACTTTATGATTTCTATTTTGACTCATGGATTATTTAAAAGTATGTTGTTTAATTTCCTGATATTGGGGGTGGGAGGATTATCTTAATGATCTTAACATTGATTGCTTTGTAACATAATCCCACTTTAGTCTTAAAACATACCTAGTATTATTTCATTCTTAAACTTTATGAGAACTTGTTTATAGAACATCAGAGTTTATTTTGGTGTGCATGCCATGTGCAGTTAAAGAGAATGTGTATTCTGCTATTGTTGGATGTATATTCTGTAAGTGTTATTTAAATAAATGTGGTTGATAGTGTTGTTTATTTATATTTTTAAAAGTGTTTTTACTGTCCTCTTGTCTAGTTGTTCCACTGATTGCTAGGAGAGGGATTTTGAATCTCCCAACCATGATTCTGAAATTGTTCATTTCTCCCTTTAATTTAGTCATTTTTTAGCATATATTTTAAAGCACTCCCATCAGGCATCACTCTTTTTTTTTTTTTTAAAGATTTTATTTATTTGACAGAGAGACAGGAGAGAGGGAACACAAGCAGGGGGAGTGGGAGAGGGAGAAGCAGGCTTCCCGCGGAGCAGGGAGCCTGACGTGGGGTACGATCCAAGGACCCTGGGACCATGACCTGAGCTGAAGGGAGACGTTTAACGACTGAGGCACCCACGCGCCCCCGGGCATCACTCTTTTTGTGTCTTCCTGATGAATTGACCTTTTTATCCTAAAATAAGTCCTTCTTTATCTCTGGTAAAACTTTTTGTCTTAAAGTCTATTTGATTTGTTACTAATATTGCCACTCCAGCCTTCTCATCTCTTTGTGTGGTGTATCTTTTTTTCATCTGTTTACTCTCAGCCTATATATGTCTTTGTATCTAATGTGCATCTCTTATTGATAGCATGTGGCTCCAACTTTTCCCCATCCATTCCATCAAACTGTGCCTTTGAATTGGATTGTTTATTCTTTAAACACTTAATGTCATTATTGATGTGTTCAGATTTGAGTGTACTGTTATACTGTTTATTGTCTGCTCCTTTTGTTTCTTTTTTTCCTTTCCTCCCCTTGTTTTGGAGGAAATCCCATTTTAAATCTTCTTGTTTTTATTTATTTATTTATTTATTTTTAAAGGTTTTATTTATTTATTTGATATAGAGAGAGAGCACGAGAGAGGGGACACAAGCCGGGGAGTGGGAGAGGGAGCAGCAGACTCCCCGCTGAGCAGGGATCCCGATGCGGGGCTTGATCCCAGGACCCTGGGATCCTGACCTGAGCCGAAGGCAGATGCTTAAACGACTGAGCCACCCAGGCGCCCCACTTGTTTTTATTTTATTTCATGTCTTGAAATTTTCTCCTTAACATAGTCATATTTTTGTCTACCTTCTTGGGCATGTGGAGCATATTTATAATAGTTATTGTAAAGTCCTTTTTCTTTTTAAAGATTTTATTTTTAAGTAAACTCTTTTCCCAATGTGGGGCTCAAACTCATGACTCCAAAATCAAGAGTCACATGTTCTCCTGACTGAGCCAGCCAGGCACCCCTCTGCTATTTCTATCATTTCTGTCATTTTGAGTCTTTCTATAGATTGATTTTTCTCTGGTTATGATTCATATTTTCCTAATTTTTAAATATCTTTAGTAAAGTTTAATTAGATGCTGAACAATATGAAATTTATGTTGTTATTTGCTGGATCTTGTATTCCTTTAAATTGTGTTGGGTTTTTTTGTGGTGCACAGTTATATGGAATCATTTGATTTTGCAAAGCATGCATTTAAGCTTAACTAGGGAGTACAGAAATATTTTTAGTCTAGATTAATTTAATCCCACTCCTAAGGTGATGTTCTTCTTAGGATTCTACTCAAAAACCCATGTATTTATCAGACATTTTCTCTCTGGCTGGTAGGAACATGAATTATTTCTAGCTCTTTGTGATCTTTGAGATCTGTTCTGCCTGCCTTTTTCCAGTGTTTGTTTTTGGTGTTCTGTGTTCTTCTGTTTTTGTTTTGGTTTTTTTGGATGGCCTCAGGTAGTTTCAGCTCACTCTTGTGCATGTCAGTGCTTAGTCTAAGACTTGGTGGTTGTCCTCTGCAGTGTGTGTGCTCTCTCTCTCCCTCTCACTATCTCTGTGAAATTTCCTCCTGTTTGTTTTTCTGCTTTGCAAATTCTAGCAGCGTTGGCCTTAGAACTTTGATCTCTCTCTCAGCACGGTGAGTCTTCTGGATTCTGCTTGAGTTGCCCCTGGTGTGCTGGTGGATATACTATACTACCCTCTGTAGTGGCACTCGCTTTGACTTTTCCCTCTGAGGATTCACAGTACTGGGCTGCTTGTTGTCCAACATAAGAAAACTCTTTTTCCCTGATCTTCTATTTGGTTAAGGTAGGAGAGTAAATCGGGTCTCTCAGTTATTATTAAATTATAGCTTCATATAAAAATCTTCCTAAAGCCTTAAAAATATATGGAATGTTATTGATCAAATGAAACATTAGTCTCAGTTTTCCCTACTTTGTATGTGGAGTTGTCAATTTATAACTGTGGTGATATGAAAATTCACATCATCTTTTCCAATTTCTACATCAGACTTCTATAGCAGTGTCTTATACTGCTTTATGGCCAGAATATATTGAGTGAGCCATATATCTTTAGCAATTTTATAGTCAATGCTTAAGTATTTTTGGTTTTAGAAACAAAGCATTTTTTTTTTTAATGAAAAGATTGGGTAGGTACAGAAAAAATAAGAGTGAATAAAACACTCTTAACGATGGTCGAGTTTTTTGTTTAAGTAGAACAATAAGATCAGTGATTCAGTTGTTATATAATACAAATACAAGATTGATGTAAAGTAGACTCTTAGCTATTATTTTAACACTATGACAGTGGATTGGGTGTTACTATGTCTCTAATATAAAGTAAATTAGTAGTTTAAATGGTTTTTCCCCATATAAAGTAAGTTTAAATAATTTTGAATTTATGTATTCAAAATCTGGAAAAGTAAAAGTAGGAGTATATTTTATACAATTTCTAGAGTACACATTTCCACATATATAAAAAGAAATATTTTCCTGTCACCATTTAAACTTTATTAGAATAATTTATAAGATCTTAAAAATAAGTACTTTAAACCCATTTTTAGATACCTTTTAAAAGATGTTATTTATTTATTTATTTGACAGAGACCCTGCGAGAGAGGGAACACAAGCAGGGGGAGTGGGAGAGGGAGAAGCAGGCTTCCAGCAGAGCTGGGATCCCGATGGGGAGCTCAGTCCCAGGACCCCGGGATCATGACCTGAGCCGAAGGCAGACGCTTAACGACTGAGCCACCCAGGCGTCCCCCATTTTTAGATACTTTATAAAGTATACTCCATTTTTTTTTTAGATAATGCATACATTATATATTTTGGATAGGTGAATTTTGCTACCAAAATGATGGGCCATCATAAACTCAGTTTGACTAACTTGGGTAAATTAAAATCAAAACACTTAATTCATTTAATATTGGACTTAAATAGAGTATTCGTGGGAGCAATGATTGCTAACATTTAAAAGATGCTGTGTGTGCTAGGTTGTTAGTACCTTTACATATATCCTCATTTTATCTTCACAAATAACCCTGTCAGATTGATACTCTATCATACTTTCCCAGATTTTATGTATGAGGGCAAGACAACAGAGGTTAAATTATCTGACCAGGGTCATACAGTATGTTTCAGAGTCAGAATCCAAAGCCAGGTGGCTTGGCTTCAGAACCCATCTTAGACCATTCCCCTTTTAAAGCCATCCTTCCTGTTTGGTGCTTCCTTCCTCCTCCTTCTGCCTTAGTGACTTTGGCCCCAAATCAACATCTGGTATTAGCTATCCTTTGGGAGGTATCTGGCATTGGTATAAATTTCTTTTATGTTTTAGAGATTGGTAGAAATGAGCAAGTCCTTAGAAATTGGTAGTGAATTAACTAGTTTCCCTTGGACTTCTAGTCTTCTTGTAAGCAGAAAATTCTGTATTATTTATTGTTCATCCAGAGCTGTTTGTACTGTTCATTAGTTATAGTAAAACTTCCCTATTTGTTCATCTTTTCCCTTTACACTCGGATTCTCTTATACTGCCTAGTGTTCTGCAACAAAAACGTCACTATAAACATAATTATTGGTCTATTTGTTGAATTTCTTTTGTTCTTGAAATACCTTGTTTTTGAAATATGCTTGATCCTCTAATGTGAGAAAACTGACATGAGCTTCTTAAAATTTATGTTTAGAGAATTGATTGATGTTTCATTGCTATCAACTGCAAAATTTCATTTTTATTAGTACATGCTGCCTTAGACACACAGTTAAGCTGTGCATCATCTTCCATTTGATGTCAAATGATACCAAAAGTTACCTAGTAAGCAATCAGTGGTTATAGTACAAAAATAATCAAAGGTTTAGTCAATAACTCATGAAGTTTGATGTACTCGTATTGATAAACTAATTAAACAGATCTGCCTGTGTTCTTCCAGCCTACTGGGGCTCTGCTATGATTAGCTTTACAGCAAGGAGTGTTGTAACATTGAATGAAGGTAACTGATCAGAGAATGGTGTAGTCACGGAGCTTTAAGTACTCCTATTTCTGGTCACAGAATGGTTTCAGGGAAACTAGGCTTTCTCTGCACACCTGCAGCCAGTCAGTGCATAGGCCTCTTGTGGTCAATATTGATTGATTCTTATAACAGAACTAGGACAAATTTGGTGTTTTGCAACGTTCTGTGATTTAATATTGTTATGCTTTTTGCTATAAGAGTCACAAAAATCCTTCTCCAATAGTGAGTAATTACAGCAGTGCCTGCTAGCTCAGCTGTGGTTCTGAATGTTTCAGTGTTGCCAATATAAACCCCTGGATATATTCTGGAGTTCATAATGTAGCTTTAAAAGTTGGCTGTACAGTTACTTGATAAATAAAGGTGTTGCTGAGAAATAAATCGCAGGAGGATGACGGGATGGGTGGACTCTAATCCATTTTCTTTCAAAACTTTCCAGAGAACTGTAGACTGGATCTGAATATAATTAGTAAGAAGAAAGAATACTTTAAATGATTAATTTTTTTTTTTAGCCTACAAGTTAAAGACTTTGGAGGCAATCTTTGTAATACCTATCATCTCTTCATAATATGTTGGTGTTTCTCTAGGCATCTATTTGGTGAATTATAACCATTGCGGTAAGTTAGATTCCTGATGTAGCAATCTAATGGGAAATGTCTTAATAAATTTTTTCAGTATACCACTGGGCTGTGATGTTTCATTCAGCTAATTATTGAACTCTTACTATATACCAGGCATGTGATATAGGTCCTGAGAATATACAGATGAATAAGGAATGGTTCCTTTTTTTTTTTTTTTAAAGATTTTATTTATTTATTTGAGAGAGAGAGAATGAGAGATAGAGAGCACGAGAGGGAAGAGGGTCAGAGGGAGAAGCAGACTCCCTGCTGAGTAGGGAGCCCGATGTGGGACTCGATCCCGGGACTCCAGGATCATGACCTGAGCCGAAGGCAGTCGCTTAACAAACTGAGCCACCCAGGCGCCCCTAAGGAATGGTTCCTATATTTAAGTAACCTCTTATTCATTCTAAGGTGGATTTCAGAAATATCTTATTTAAAAATGCATCTGTGTTTTGTTTTGATTTATTGGAAATGCTATAAATCAGTCAACTAGCAAGTGTTGGTGGGGAAAGCTATCAGTACTTCAGACAATTAGATACATGCTTCTTAAACTGTAATTAAAAACTTTATATTTCCATTTAAATATAATCTAAAACATTGGGAATAATTTGGATCATGTGGTTGCCATCTTATATAGTAGTATCACATAATTATGGAACCTACTTGTATTCTTCCAAGTGAACATTGAAAGGGTTTGTGGACTTTCGGTGGCCTAAGTGGGTCGATATCATCTGTAGATATGTGATGACTTGGGTGAGACTGCTGTTGACTGATTGGCACTCTGAGGTGTGTGTGTGTGTGTTTTGTTTTGTTTTTTGGAGTGAGTTTGTTCCTGATAGACTGATGTTTCAAAGTGAAGGACTGTCATAGATTGGTTGATTGGCAAAAGCTTGTTCATTTAGCTTGAGTTTTTGTTGACCTATTGGAGAGGTTTAAAACAGTTTTAGTGGCTCTATCTTATCAATGCTACAGAAATAGCTGTCTTTGTGGAAACGTAGGAACTTAAAAATGTTTTCAGTTTGAGATTTTGTTTTAATCATAAAGAAGTTTCAAATACTTTTATAATGAGAGAAAGTACTATTATTTTATAGTAGAGGACATTTGGAAAGATGAGATTCACCCCAAAGTAAAAATATCTTTATTGTTTTATCTGAACAGAAAATTAATATTCATTGTAAAAAAATTAAATAATAAAGATGTAAAGAGTGAAGGTCACTGGTTAATACTACCTCAGATTTGGTCACTGTTAACATTTTACTATATAGATTTCTTAGGCTTAATTTTGAATCCTAGTTCTTCCTTTAGTACATGTGCTGTCTTGGTCAAGTTACTGAACCTCTCTGTGCTTCAGTTTCTTCATGTGTAAAATAGGAGTAATAGTACCTGTTCATTGAATTGTGAATTGAAAATGAATTAATTTACCCACCTTGCCTGCACCTGCCCCAAGCCAGCGGTTCTCCACTCCCCCGCATCCAGTGAGACACACAGTGTACCGACGCCGACCGAGCAGACACAGGCAGAGCGATGGTGGCCAGGCTCGGACTGGGGTTGCTGCTTCTGGCGCTGCTCCTACCCGCACAGATTTATTCAAATCAAACAGCTGTTGTAACATTTTCAAGTAACTTCTCCTCCCATAGTACCTCGACTGCCCCAAATCCAGCTAATGCCACCACCACACCAACTGGCGGTGCTCTGCAGTCAACAGCCAGTCTCTTCGTGATCTTGTTCTCCCTTCTACATCTCTACTGTTAAAAGACTCGGGCCAAGAAACATCTATACTTCCCCATCTTCTAAACCCAATCCCAGTGCCGTCTAGACATCCAGTGTGACAAGGAAAAAAAACAGGTCTTCATTGAATCTGCTAATTCCACACCTTATTTTATTGACAGAAAATGTTGAGGATCCCAAATTTGATTGGTTTGAAGAACATGTGAAGGGTTTGACTAGATGATGAATGTCTATTAAATCTACTGGAGTTTCATGTACAAGATGAAGCGACAACATCCAAGATTAGTCAACAGATCATTTCTTTAAATGTGGCTTAAAAGTATGGACATGTAAAATTTCACCTTGAAAATGAGAATAGATTTTATCTTACCTTGATATAAAAGATGGGATGTGAACAGATTCAGTTTTCATTTGGTTCATTAAATCTTTAAGGCCATAAAACAGTTAATGCAAAAAGCTTCCATGATTCTATTTATATGTACATTAGAAGGAACTTCCAGGTGTTACTGTAAATCCTCAATGCATTGTTTCAGCAGTACTAACTTAATGCCTGTATACTCTAGATGAAAGTTTCATCTTGTTAAGCTATCACTGTTTCTTGGGAACTGAACTCTTTCCTCTGAGGCTTTGGATTTGACATTGCATTTGATTTTTTTATATAGTAATTGACATATGCCAGGGCAATGATGGGTTGGAATCTACCCCCGATTGAAGCATAATGAGTAAATTTTGCTTATATACCGATCACTTATTCCTATTCAACAAGCGTGCCACATTCATTTAGCTAAACTGATTCCAAAGAGTAGAAGAACATTGACCTCAGCTAATTTCAAAATGCTTTTTATTTCTGCATATGTTGAATACTTTTTATAATTTAAAAAAATCTGTTTTGAAGGTAAAATTGACAAATCTTGAAATTAAAAAGGCAAAATATGTGCAGGAGTCAAAATTGTAAATCAGGTATTTGGGAAGTGAAGACTGGAAGCTTACATTAAATTCAGAAAAACTTTTAAACTCTTTCTGTAAATACCTTTTTTTTTTTTTTTTTTTTGACTCTGAATCAGAATAGCCACATTTGGAACACTTTCTGTTAGTCAGTATTTTCAGATAGTTAGAACCTGGTCCTAAGCCTAAAGTGGGCTTGATTCTGGGAAGTAAATCTTTTTACAACTGCCTCGATGCACAGAAAGCTTTATGAAAATAGATACTCTGAGGTGTTTTGTTCGCATGGTCACACACTGATTCTTAGATATTCCAGTATCTAATATGGCCACAGTAGTCTTGATAACCAAAGTCATTTTTTCCCATCTTTAGGAACCTACACCAGAACAACCACATCCAACAGATCTCAAGCAAAATGGAATGAACATTCCATTTTGTTTCATACCTGAATGTATATCTATTTTGGATTATATTTTGGATTATATGTTTGTGTATTTATGCTTTGATTTATAGTAACTTTTCATGTTATGGAATTGATTTGCATTGAACACAAACTGTAAATAAAAAGAAATGGCTGAAAGAACAATCTAAAAAAATAAAATGAATTAATTTAAGTAAAACATTGAGACTAGCACCTGGCATATAGTTAGTGCTGTGTCAAAGGAAATTGGAGGATGAGGGAAGGAAGACCATGGCAGTTATCTTTTAAAAAGTTCAGATTGGTTAGTAGGACATAAAACATGGCCTGGTGTAGCACTCTTTTTCCTTTCCAGCGTCAGCTTCACCTATTTCCAACTACTTCCCCTCATTTCCTGTGCTCTTTGAACATTCCATAAACTTTTAGATTTGTACTCTGCTGATATATAAGATACTTGAGAAGGAAGAAACAGGCTGTGAGCAGTGTCAGAAAGAAGCAGTTGTTGAATTTCAACTCAAATTCTAAATTTTATTTAATTTTTCTGTTCATCATAATTCTATTATAGACTTAGTGATTAAATTGCCATTTAAAACAGTTTCGGAAGACTTCCAGTCTTTTGGAATTTTTATTACATTAAATTGGTATTATTGTCATACCTTATTCTTACTGAGCTGAAAATATCATGTAATGTATATTGGAATGTGAATATTACCATATGGTCAGGGTTGGGGCTCCAGCACCTTTTGATTGATGAAGAAACATAAGTTCAAATACTATGTAGTTAGTGGACAGAACCCAAGATCTTTATAGTTATTTGTATCCCTCATTTTGAAAATGTTTTTATAATTCAGCTAATATTTTAATATTCTTGTTTGAGTTTTGCTCAGGGGTTTTTTATTCCCTTCAAGAGAAAGTGTTACCAGACAGAACTGGTTATGAACTCAGGTTCACCTGCTTGCTGCTTGAAAATCAATAGACAGGTGATGGTGGGAAATGAAAGGTTTCTTTATTCAGGAAGCTGGCAGCCTGGGAAGGTGGTGGACTAATGTTACAAAGCCCATCTTCCCTGTACAGGCAAAGCCAGAAAGTTTTTTAAAGGGGAAGATGTGGGACATTGGGGCTAGGGGTGGCTACCTGCAGGAGAAGGTGGTGCCCAGGCAAATAGTCATATGTTGGCATGGCCCTGAACATACTTGCTGGCATCAGCAGCAGCTGTGTTCCAATGTGGTGAGGACTACTCCTCTGGGGAAGTCAGGTCCTTTACTCCTTAAGGCTGGTGGTCTGCAGTTCTCAAGGAAAGTAGGTTAGTTCATCTACAGACCAAGGGACTTAGGTTAGCAAACAAGGAGTGCAGTAGCTTGAAGCAAGTTAACCATTAAGACCTTTTGGAGTGTTGTTACAGAACACCTTGATAGGGTGTTGCTATTATAGATTAGGTTATTAAAATGCTTATTTTACAAGCTTTTTTTGTTGCCATTCATTATCCTACAATATATTATCTTTATGTTACAATATAAGCTATTCAGTTATTTACTTCAGGAAAATTGAGAATGGATTTGGTATACAAAACATTGAATTTTTAATTTTAGCTAGGATTAAATCATTTTATTTTTTTTAACAGATCAAGAAGTTAGTATATGTTTACCTGGTCCGGTATGCTGAAGAACAGCAGGATCTGGCGCTCTTGTCCATAAGCACTTTCCAGCGAGCTCTGAAGGTAAATAATAGAGTGAGCCAGCAAGTAGCTACAAGGTTGGTGCAAAGTTGAAAGTGTGTGATTTAAAGAACTGGAGCAATAATCTAAATGGCACAATAGTGTTTTGAGAGTTGAAAAGCCTCTCACATTGCCTGTTCAGTGTTCATAGAAAATAATATCTATGACCAACTAGACCTTTCCCAGTGTGTTTCATTTTCTGTAGGTTCCTTTATATTTTATTTAATCATTATCATGCATCAAAGAACTCTTCATCATTATACCAACTGGTGGTTGAAAGTGTGTAATGAGGGGACACGACTTTTTAAAGATAAAATTTATAACTTGTAGCATTTTATCATTGTAAAACTCTAAAAACCCAACATGTTTAGTAATGAATGATCAGCTAGAATTATAACCATTACTTTTCTTGTTCAAACATTATTCAGAGAAATAAACATTTACTTAACTGTTTTTCCTTACCCATTTCCATATACTAATTGTTTAAGTAGCTATTTTCTATTGTTATATTGTACTCTGTGAGCACCAATTAACTGTGTCATAAAGATACTGTTGAAGTGTTAAACCTGAAATTTTGATGAATATTTTTGCACTATTTTTAGGACCCAAATCAACTAATCCGTGCAAGTGCTTTGAGAGTTCTGTCAAGTATTAGAGTACCAATTATTGTACCTATTATGATGCTTGCTATTAAGGAGGCTTCAGCTGATTTATCACCATATGTTAGGAAGAATGCAGCCCATGCAATACAGAAATTATACAGGTAGGTGCTTTATTAATAATACCAGTGACCTCTAATGGTACGTGGAATGTTACATCCCATGGAGGCTTATTTGATTAGCTCTTACAGTTGGTCTGTCCTTATACTAAGTAAACCCAGTGATGGTTTTTCTCCCCACAAACATTCTTTAGATATTTTTAACTTTATTTTGGCTATAGAGACCCTATGCTAGTTTTTACTTGTGAGCCTGTTAGGGCCTGTGATAATTTTATAGAGTTTATAACTTCAAAATGAATGGAATTTGAATTCTCATTTATATAGTGTATCTCTCATGTACATATACATGTATATTATTAGAAAATTAAGACTTTTTTCTGTTTATTGTAGGGTAGAATCTTAGGTGTATTATCCTCTCGATTCACTTTGTTCTTTTTTTTAAATTTCTTAAACATTTTTTATATCTTTTTTAATTTCTTTTATTATTTAAATTCAATTACTTAACATATAATGTATTATTCTTCTCAGATGTAGAGGTCAGTGATTCATCAGTCTTACATAATACCCAGTGTTCATGATTACATCATGTGTCCTCCTTAATGTCCATCACCCAGTTACCCCATCCCTCCACCCATTCCCCTCCAGCAACCCTGAGTTTCCTATGATTAAGAGTCTCTTATGGTTTGTCTCCCTCTCTGGTTTCATCTTGTTTTATTTTTCCCTCTCTTCCCCTGTGATCCTCTATTTTATTTCTTAAATACCACGTATGAGTAAAATCATATGATAATTCTCTTTCTCTGATTGACTTACTTTGCTTAGCATAATACCCTCTAGTTCCATCCACGTCATTACAAATGGCAAGATTTCATTTTTTTGATGGCTGGGTAGTATTCCGTTGTGTGTGTGTATGTGTATGTGTGTATCCCACATCTTCTTTATCCATTTATCTATCGATAGACATCTGGGCTCTTTCCATAGTTTGGCTATTGTGGACATTGCTGCTATAAACATTGGGGTGCAGCTGCCCCTTTGGATCACTACATTTGTATCTCTGTGTCTATCAACTCACTTTGTTCTCCTTTCTCCCATCTTTGGCCCTGATGTTCCCTTCCTTGTCTGATTCTTTTATAGAGCTATTTTATTGAATTTTAAAATGCTAATTTTGAAATGCAGCCCCATACTGTATTTATATGATATTTATTAAATATCATACAATGCCTTAATCCTTGTGGAAAACATATTGCCTAAATAAAAGAGTTATTATCTATAGTATTTGGCATTATTTTCTGTTAGCATTGATTCCACAAGCTTTTATCAAGATCATTTTGTGTTTTGGTGTTGGGTTATATGTGTAAGATAGATGAAAATGGTAGAGGATCTATTATCACTATTTAGGAAAAAAAAATAAAACCAGTGACAATTAATTAAAGGCAATCTATAATTAAATAAGATTTTAGCATATGATATATATGTATATAGAAAGGCATACTAACCATGACTTTGATAGGATATGACTCGGAGATTGTCATATAGAGCTTCATAATGTAAAGATGTAATGAAGTGGGATTAGTTAGGAAAGACTGCTTGGAGAAGGAAGACTGGAGCTAGAATTTGAAAGAATTACAAAGTTTGTTCAAATAATTATAATGGTTAGTAATAAACTTACATAAGTGTGTAAAAAGTAAAAATTCATTTTCTAGGTTAACTGTCAGACAAAGTTATATCATACTTCTCACTATCTTTTCTTGCTTATATACTTGCAGAATAGGATCCAAGCTCACTGTGACAGATTAAAAATCCATCACTGGACCCCATTTTACCTCTCCACCCCCAACCCTTATTCTCCTTGCCTGCAATTTACCGTCCAATAGCTCAGTACTGCCTATTAGTCCTCTACATAAAATAAATGTTTTTAACTTATGACCATCTGTTTAGTCTTGACCTAGAAAATTTTCTCCCTTTTTCAGTTAAAGCCATATTGTTAAGATTCATCTGTTATGTCACTTCTTGTAAGAAACCCTCCATAATCCTTCTTCCTGCATTGGTGCTCTTCTTATGCCTGTTATCCCTTGTACATGTTTCTGTTATATGGAATGATTATGTTTGGGACTTTCTTTACTAGACTGTCTTATTTATCTTTGTATAACTATTCTTCAGCTTCACAGTAAGTGGACAGCAGTTGAATTCCATGTTAGGAAGAAATTATATTGTTATCAGTATTTCAGTGCTTAGAGCTGCTAATAGGACGCATTTCTTAATTTTGTATATATGTAAGCCTTTGCTTATTTTTTTTGTTTTTAGATGGCAGGTTTTGTAATGCATGTCTCTATTATTGAACTGAAATGATAAAAAATTCCTATTTAGGAATTCTCTATTTGTTTTTGACCATTATGTATCCATAGTCAAAAATCATTGCTGTTCTGTTACTTTTTCCCGTCAGTTAAAAGAGGAATTCATCATTTATCTACTTGTAATTACTTTTTAAAGATTTTCCAACTATTTTTTAGAAGTGAAGTTGATATTTAAATACTTTCTTAACGGTATGACTGTCTGGGTTTAATTAATATGAGCAACTTTAAAGAGAAAGATTAGGACATATTTGGGAGGAAAGAAAAGTCCCATTTTATTTCAGATTTGTTTTGTTTCTGTCTTTACATAATTCTTGCTCTCCCTCCCCCCTAAAAAATTCTCTTAATATTCTTGAAATGATTAGCTTCATTTAAAATTTGAATTAAAGGGAAAAAATTTAATGTATGTTCTTTTCTTTTTATGTTTTAGCCTTGATCCAGAGCAGAAGGAAATGTTAATTGAAGTAATTGAAAAACTTCTAAAGGATAAAAGCACAGTAAGTGATAACCTTTTTATGTCAAATTAAAATTGTGTTTTATTTACATAGTATTTTGCCATAGTATATGTGGTATAATTATTTTTACTGATTTTGAAGTGGTATAAATATTAGTGGAGTTCGTTAAAATCCTTGGAAGAACAAAAATGTGTTTATAAAGAGAAATGTTGTATTTAGAATTTTAGCTTATTACATGTTTCTTCATCTGGAATCAGAAGAACAAATGGGGGTGAAAATCCTTTTTAATCTGTGGCTAAATTTTTGACTGCTTTGAGTGTAAAAGTTTTTATTTTAAGCAGTGATTTATTAGGATTTTTAAAGGCTGAATCACCTGGGAACAAATAGTTGTTTTAAAATAAAGTATTAGTAAGCATTAAAGAGATATCAAAAAATTAGAGGAGTATTATAAATGTGTTTTTTAAAAAAGATTCTAAAACATTTTTTTATTTATAGGACTGTTTTATTGCTGGTAAAAGTGATCTTACTGGCTAATGAAAGTCATCTTTTGTGAATGTACTTAACTCCTCCTTCTCCCTTTCCCACTCCCGTTCTTTTTGTATAGTGATAATGAGATCTAGGAACAGTGATGATCCATGGGATCTGCCTGTTTTGTCTGACATAAGTACAACTATTTTGCCTTCTTATGGTTGCTGCTTACATGATACATCTTTTTCTTTGCTTTTACTCTCAACCTGTTGGTAGTTTTGAATCCAATGTGTATCTCCTGTAGACAGCATATAGTTGGATATTGTTTATTAATCACTGTGACAATTGTGCCTTTTGATTATACATGGTTTAATCCATTTACATTTAATGTTATTGATCTAGTTGAATTTATAGCTGCTATTTACTTGTTTTTCTGTCTCATGTCTTTTTGTTCCTCTTTCCTCTTTTACTGCTTTCTATTTACATTAAATGAATACAGTCTTTTGAACATTTTACTTCCTTTAATGAGTTTTTCACTATGTACTTTTTCTTCCCGCTATGTATTTTGAAAATATTGTTTTATACATGAAATTATGGTTGGGGACTTCATTCCTAAGCCATCCAGCATATTTAGTCTGTAATGTAGCAGAAATCTTCATTGTATTTCTTCTATAGTGCTTGATGTAATGTAGGAGGTAAGTAAATATAGATTTGCCCAATAAATGAAGACAGAAAAGAAATTTGATTTCTTTTTGTCTTCTGTCTGGCATACTTATTATCTGCTTCTAGGACCCAGATGTGGAATCAGTATTATTGGTATTATGGTTAACTAGATTTTGGTAATAATACAAAAACATTTGGTTTCTTTGACATGCAAGACATTTGCCAAGGACTGTGGAGAATATAGTAAGATCTGTAAGAAACAGATCCTTTACTTTAATGTAGTTTACCACGATTTCTGTTACATTATAGACTAAAAGAAATTTGTTGCATGGCCCAGGAATGAAATCTCCATTTATAATGTGTGCATGTCTTCCTAAAAAAGATATGTCACAGGTGAAAATTGCAGTCTTTGTAATAAGGCAGAATTGGGTTTGTGTCTAAACTTCTCCCCTTTGGTAGCTATGTATTAAGCCTTCATAAGTGTCAGTTTCCAAATTTGTGTAGCTTGTAATTTCTAATGTATAAAGTTTTGTTTTGAAAGAGCTGTTGTATATATAACCCTGATCATAGTGCCTGACACCATAAAAGGGGGTTAATACATATTCCCAATAAGAAATAAATGCCTGAAAAAGGAATGTAAAGGATAATTTCTTTGTAAATTTGCAACCATTGGTTATTAATTTCTGACCATTTATTTCCAAAATACAGTAGAAAACATTGAGTACTTGTTCATAGTAGGTATTTAGTATTTGTTGAATGATTGTGGAATTAATTTGGTGATAGTAATTAGGTGATAGCAATTAGGTGTTTACTGTCATTTTTTGGAGATAGTAATTAGTAATTACTAATATTTTTGGTGATAATAATTAGGTGTTTACTACCATTTTTAACACTTTGCTTCCCAAATGATGTACATCATATTCGGTGTTTGCAGGTAGATCTTACGGGAGCTTTGATGGTCTGTCACTAATGAGGCACTCCTTTTTCCTAAAGTGTTACATGTTTATGTATTTTTTAACTCAAAAGACATCTATATCTATTTTTCTATCTGTGTTAAATGTCAGTAGTTTATACTGATGCCTCTAATTCCAGTACAGTAGTACGGGGTTCCTTCTAGCCTCCCACCTTTTCAGCTTCTTTCTCCAGCATTAAAAAACGTAGCTCTCATTATCTTCAGTATATTTACTTACTTGTTCAGTCCCAAGATGAAGAGCAAGTGTTTCAGAATTGCTAGCATGTACCTGTGTGGGGAGTGTTGAGATGGGGATTGCTAATTGAATTAAATATTGGTCTAGAGTTGTATTAATATGTAGTCTGACTTCTTTGATGTTACTGTAAATTGAAATTGCTTTATCTTTTTATTGTTAAACTTGTTATATTGGTATATAAAAAAAGCTCTTGATTTTCTGTATGGTAGTTTTATATCTTGCTTCCTTACCAAGTTCTTTTATTTTTGATTTAGTTATATCATTCATTCTCCATAGTTTATTCTAGAAAATATCTCATCTGCCAGTAGAGTGATTTTACTTCTTCTTTTCCAATTCTTATGACTAATTAATTTCTCTTGTGTAATTGACATTTAAAACAGTAAGAATCAGGGCTCCTGGATGGCTCAGTAGGTTAATCATCTACCTTCCACTCAGGTCATGATCTCAAGGTGCTGGGATCCACGTCAGCTCCCTGCTCAGTGAGGAGTCTGCTTCTCTCTCTCCCTCTACCCCTTCTGCCTGTTCGTGCTCGCTCTCTCTGTCTCTCTCAAAGAAATAAATAAAATAAAATAAAAAAACCAGTAAGAATCCCAAATCATTTCTGTTTAAAAATTTCCCAATTAAGTGAACTGTGCACGTCTAATTTATTTCCACATTTTGAAAAGGAATTTGTTATCAGCAGGAGCTTCTTGGGATCACTATCATGATGTTAACGTTGCTATTGCTGCTGATAAATATAAATTTAATGTATTTAAAACTTTTCTTCACTTAACATTTTGACTTTGAGATACATCTTCTGTTGCTTCTTTTAGCCTAAAGGAAGACTTTCTGACAATTAAGATCTCAAAGACAGTGAGTTCTATAACTCTCATTTTAAGGAAAGGTGGAAATATAAACATATTAAAAGAGAATGCATTTTCATTTTACTAGAGTATGACCAATATTTATCATAAAATAGTCCTTTTTTAAAAATGCATCATGTAAGGTTAAGGAATATTGTTATGGTAAGATAACTGGAAGAAAATTTTAGAGCTACTTAGGTAACTATTGTCTAAAGGTTACCTATAAATTTTGAAAGATACCCCACAACTATAGTCAGTAAAATTAAAAGGGAATATTTTAATAATGTTCCATTATCCCCATTCAGCTGTTACAACTTCTCTTTATACAATTTCTTCATTGTATGTTCCTAGATTTACCGTTATCCTCCTGTGTTCTCTATTTAACATATCCTAAATACTCCTTTTTGATGTTTAGTTACAAATTCATTTTTAAAATTTATAATGCTTTCTCTGGTTTGCCTTTAAAAGGTAGAAATCCATTATTTGTTGAGCAATTTAAGCATAGCAGTGGACAGTCTTATTTACAACACCTCAAAAGCAAGGTGGTATTTATTTCTTCCTGTTTCAGGTTAATTTTAAAGAAATCCTATGGATAGCATTTAACTTTCTAATAGAAAACAGAGTTTCTTAAGAAAACAGATTTGGTCAATGCTTACTGAAAAACTCAGTTTATATATTTTTTATGACAGTGTTTCTCCTTAATTTAGCTGCAAAATGATGTTTAATGAATATATTGGTAGTTCATAACTAAACTATGGGGGTAAGACAGCATTTTATAAGTTATTGATTTAATGTTGGTGAAAGCTTCACTGTTGTGGGCAAAAAAACCCCCCATACCTCTGATTTTGTGCAGATGTTTTATTGTGATAGATCTATTATCCAGCTATTAGAAGATAAATGACTGATCTTTCCCATTTTCCATGCCTCAAGAAAATTGAAATAAGAAGGGGAATATCATTTGGGCTGTATGATTAGGGCAGGTTGGATGGCCATTAATTTAAGAGAAGAAAATCTTGGCAGCATTGGCCAACTTACACCATATTATCAATCAAACCTTGATGCACTTCTTGTGATGACCCAGCACTCTCAGGTTTTTGCAACGTTAATTAGAATTCATGACAAAATAGATGCAAGGAAACGTTTTGTACCCTTCATAATTTTATAGAAAATTTATTGTTATTAGAGGAACCATTTGCTTAGTGTGATTTTTTTCATTACCAGCTTGTCAACTAGCATAGATAATCTGGAGAAAATATGAACTCCATAGATGGGGTGTCACTTTTGTTGATGGTTCATGTAGTTTACCTTGGAGCACAGCTAATGGCTGAAGTTCATAGCAACAGCACAGAAAAACATGGCAACCAAGGGAAGATAAATGAACCATGTTTATAGCTTTAATATAAAAAATACATAAATGGAAAACTGCATTTGAATTTGATGAGCTCATTGCTAGTTTTGTTAGAGTGATTTATTTTTCCCCTTATATAAAAAGCTACTATTGACACAGTGAGATGGAAATTAACTGTCTGTTTTTGGGAAACCAATATTTTTGGTTTTAAAATCTGAGTAGATCATTTTATTTTAATTCTTGAGGTTTTATAGAATATTGAACATTTAACAGACCAAAATTACCAATTCTGGCATTGTTTAACCTAGGGTTAGTTTGTTAAATCCGTACAATGAAATACCTAAAATGGTCAGTTTTATTTTGTGAAGATACTTTTCTTTATATTCTAATTATTTTTGTGTTTCCTTAAAGTTTATTTGTACTTAAGTATTTTCTTTTTTCCATTATCGGTTAGTACTTTAGAATTATGTTGTACCTATAGCTCTCAGTTTAATAAATTTAATAACATTTGGTAGCTGATTTTTCTTTTAATTAAACGCTTTGAAAAAGATCTAGGCTTAGGCAAAATGCTTGATTTTACATAGTATTTCTTAAATTGAAACTTCGTTGAATTGCTATTTCAGTTTCATGGACTATTTTATTCTAAGTGGTATTATTTATTTTTGTACTTTAGTATCCTATATCAGTTGATATGTATGTCTTCTATTAATGTAAGATTGACCTATATATAAAATATATCTATGAGTAGATTTCACAAATACTAATTTATTCTATAGTTTGATGTCATGAAGTTTAGTTGTTTTAAGAGATTTTTAAATGATACAAAATCTAACTCTTTAGAAATATTATCACAGAATATAATTTTCGAAGAGTGATTTGTGCAGAGGATATCAAAATGTGGAGATGAAAACATAAACTTAACTTCCTCTCCATATCAATAGCAAATAGGAAATTATACGTATAATACATTTTTTATTTAGTTCACACAAATAATCAATTCTTTGCTTTTTCGATTGAAGTGCATTCATGCTGGGACCAGCAGGCACCAGTACATGGGCAGGGCTGGAGTCAATAAATGCGGCTTCACGTTTATACTGATTGGTAATTCATAAAATCCCCACAGGACTAGAAACTTGTTTAGCATAATAGCAAGTCTATATTCTGAGCTGTTTTCTTTCAATTGTATTGTTGGTTGCATATTAATAAACTAAATGTCAGCCAAGTAGAGGGACAAACACTAAAAATACAAATATCATTGTTATCTAGTATTTTTCAGAAAGTACCATTTCAGTAAGTTACATTTCTATTTAATTGCTTATTTTAAGTCATTGGGGAAATTTTAGACACTAAAATGAAGATCCCTAGTGTTTAGAAGGAATATGATATTAATTTATTTTTTCAACAGTATTATATTGTTGGCTAACTGCACATATATCAGTGGTACATATATAGAAGTATTTGTATATTATGTATTCTACTTAGCTTGTATCTTTATCCCAAAGATATCTTAATTTCACTGCTTTGCCCAAGTATGACAATTACAAAAACAGCACTTATGGTTCATTAATTGGTCTTGGAGAGAGCTGACTTTCGTTGGTAATACATTATTTCATCTTATACACATTGTTACATAGGTTATAATAACACACTAAAATTTTAGCCTGTGTGTTTTCTTTGTAAATGAAATATTGGTAAAAATTAACAGGTGGATTAAAATGTTGAAGATTTGAAAGTGTTTTGTACCAGAAACACTTAGGAGTTCCTCACAAACTTTAAAATAAATTCATTGTCTTTCTCATTTTAAACTGACATGATGTGGTCTTTGTTATTGTCTTGATTATTTTTCTGAATGTTGTTATGTACTAAATAATGAATCATTCATTTGGAACTTAGGTTATCTTTAAAAATGAAAAATGTATATGACGAAAATGTTGAATCCATATATGAACAATTTATTAAAATTTAACTTGACAAAAAATTGTTGGAATTTCTAATACTAATACTTTTAATTGTAATATTTCAGGAAGGTACTAGTTTTTCAGACATGTTACAGGTATAAAATTATTCTTTAAGGGAGTGACACTTAAAATTTGTTATTTATACATGAATAGTCATTTTTTAAATTAAATAACTCAATACTTTAAAATTGTCGTAACACTGATTGTATCTCTGCAATGCCTGAGTAGAATCTTTGATGGAGGGAAAATGTTTTTTAATGAGTTACTATTTCTTCCTTTTCTAGCTGGTAGCTGGGAGTGTTGTGATGGCTTTTGAAGAAGTATGCCCGGACAGAATAGATCTGATTCACAAGAATTACCGCAAGCTCTGTAATTTACTAGTTGATGTAGAAGAGTGGGGACAGGTTGTCATAATCCACATGCTAACTCGATATGCTCGCACACAGTTTGTCAGTCCTTGGAAAGAGGTAAGTGTTGAATGGTCTTCCATTTATAAAGTATACTAAGAAAATGAATGAGCTTTTAAAAATGTGTATAGTTGTAAAATATAGAGATCTGCATATTTATGGAGGACTCCTTTTTTTCATGTTCTTTTGGAAAGCAGGAAACAAAAATAAATGCAAGGATAATTTTTCATTATTTTGGCACTGATTGATATATACTTAATGACATACAAACTTTTAGTATGATACTTGGCAAGAGGCCCTTGTTAGGAGCAGAGCCTGGTACAGTGTTTGCAGTGATATTGCCAAATCATGGATTTTTTTTGAGATTAGTTGCTTTCATATCTTTAAGTTTCAACTGTTCAAGTGACTCACTTGTACAAGTGGGTAATGTGATTCTAGCACATGTGAATTTATACCTAAGAGAATTTCCTGCCTTTGTAGATAAATATTGCTGAACTTTTAAACTACCTTTTCCTAGTTTTATATTTTAAAATGTTTGTTTTCCTTTTTTTCACTTAAGCTGATAGAATTTTAGTAAAGTTTATAATTAAATAAACATTAAAATGAAGTTGTTTTCTTTGTGCATATTAACATTAGAGGCATACTTAATACCCTCTTTATTTAATAGACAGTTGAGGAAATTTTATTACATATTTTGCAATAGAGGTCTTTGTGTGTATATATTTAATATTTAAGTGTAGGTTTTAAATTTGTTTAAAAAAAGAAATTAAATATTACAAGAATAGCACATTCATTCTAATCTTGTGATATTTCTTTTTTGTCATTTTAAAAAGCAGGTGAAGGGGGGTGGAGAGATGGGCAAAATGGGTGAAGTGGAGTGGGAGATAATAGGCTTCCAGTTATGGAATGAGTAAGTCATGGAGATAAAAGGTACAATTTAGGGAATATATTCAATGATATTGTAAAGTACTGCATGGTGATGGCAGCTACACTTGTGGTGAGCACAGCATAATATATAGAGTTGTCAAATCACTATGTTGTACACCTGAAACTAATGTGATGTGTGTCAACTTATATTTCAATTAAAAAGGAAAAAGGAGTATTACAGAGTTTTAAAATCAACTGCCTAAAAAGTAAAGACCAGAAATACCCCAATTATATCATAATGGTTTTATACAAACATATATGTACATACAGTTTGTTGCTCAGTACATTTGAGTGCTGAGTTCATTTCACTTTTGTTAATTAGAAATAAAGTGAGAGGAAAATGTATATAAAATCGAGGAATGTTCATAATATGTATTTTAGATGACATCTTAAGCTCTCAGATGTTTAAGGGGTTTAAATGTTTAAAATATTCATCGATGCTTTTTACAGTGACTTAGTATTGTTAGTATTAAAAAGTATTTTAACATTTTAAAAGTATATATTTATCTATAAGAATATTTGTAATACTGACTCCATCTTAATTTTAATATTAAGAAAGTATTTAGGTTATTTAAAATTGAAATAGTTTTCAATTATTAATATATAAAAATCATGGTATATAGGACACTTAAATTGATGATTGCTTTTTTTTTATAAAGTTAGTTTTATTTGTCACTGAACAAAGTAAACTCTTGATGGCACTTTTGCTGGATTAAGCAACAACATGCCCGTGCTGCAAATGTGTTGGCCCTTTGATGTAAGTGATAACTTTGACAACAGATTTTTGTTGCTAGTAATAAGTTGTTTGATTTCAGCCAGTTCTTTTCCAGAGTGCTGTTCAGATACATTTTTTCCCCCGTTGGAAAGTTATAAAGTAATTTTGACTTGTCTAACCACTGTCACTTTTTAATAAGATTTTAAATTTTACTTTCCTTTCACCATCAAATCATTTTCGGTATCTCTGTGCACATAATCCTTTGCTTTGTTAATTATGTAGAAATTGGAGTTAAAATACATCTTTCCTTGCCATATCGCCTAAAAATATGTAACAGACTTTAAAATCTCTATGTTTGCAGTTTGTCTATTTATTTGTGTTTCTGTTCCTTGAATTTTATTCCATCTTATTTTAGATAAAATTCATGTTGAAAGCTATTTGCAAGTCACAGAGGTTAAATTTTGCACTACCATATATATTTACTCTTTTGACAAGTAATTTAAAAAGTTGGGGCTATATGTATGTATTCCATGTGTTTTCACATGTGGATTCTTTAGACATTAATTATTACAAATATGAGATGAACCCTGGTCCTTGTCCTGGGTATACTGAAACTGGCCTAAGTAGTTTCTTAACTTTGCCACTTATTTGCACTCTGACCTTGGCATTATTCTAGATTATGTGTTGATAGACTAATTCATTAGTTTTCAAATGTGCACGTCAGGCCTCAGGATGCTGTAACACTGCCACAGGAACAACCACAGGGGGCAGTGGTGCTCTAGACTCTGCCCCTCTCTGGGTTCTTGCTTCTGGTCCAAACAGCAGCATTCATCTTTGTCTGCCTTTCATATACAGCTATGAATATGATTTTCTTTGAGAAAGATTCCTTGGCTTAAAGAAAGAAAAGAAAAGAAGAAAACCTCAATAAAATAGAAGATTTGTAAGGGTGTAGCTAACTGTAACTATAACTATTTTTTTTTAAAGATTTTATTTATTTGACAGAGAGAACACAAGCAGAGGGAGAGAGAGGGAGAAGTAGGCTCCCTGCTGAGGAAGGAGCCCAATGTGGGACTTGATCCCAGGATCCTGGGATCATGACCTGGGCCAAAGGCAGCTGCTTAACTGACTGAGCCACCCAAGCATCCCACTATTTTTTTTTTTTTTAAATTAAAGAAGGAATTCAGGTACACAGTGAAATAAAAGATAAATCTTCCTTCTTATAATAACCTCTTGGTTGACTCCGTAGCGGTATTTACTGGCAACTGTTTAATTTCAATTGTTCTAGTGGTTGTAAATTTTACTTTGGATAACACATTTCACTTTATTTATTAATTTAATAAATAAGGTAACAGGCTTTTGTCTTTTTGTATATATATGTATTCTGTTCCATACCAGCAGGAAAGATTTGGAAGGGTCATCCTTTATTGCGGTATTAGAAGTTAGAGATTGTCCAACATGTTATTAGCTTTTGGTACAAATACAATTTATAAAATTAAGGTTCAGATGGATTATCATCATTTAGACCATGTCCATGCTTACTCTTTGAGTTAACCCATCTCAGACTTTCTGTATGGCTTGTCAGAATTCTGTTTAACTGAGCAGCTTTTCAGTGTGCAGTCCAGCCACTTGTAATCTTAGAGGCTTTTTGGCCTAGAGTTTTAAGTTGCATCCAATTTTTTAGGACTACACGTGGTAATTTTTAATTTTAAAAATGAAAAATTTTAATTTTAATTAAAGGGAATGCCTGGATGGCTCAGTTGGTTGTGTCTGCCTTCAGCTCAGGTCATAATGCTAGGGTCCTGGGATCAGGAAATCAAGGGATTTCTTTCTCAGGTACTAAGATAATATGTGAAAAATAACATTGTGATACTTTAAGTTTAGCAATTTGTTATTTTGCTGTACTTTTGTAGTATTTTGAGATAGGAAAGTAGCGATTATTACACCCATTTTATAGATAACAAAACTGACGCATATAGATTTTTAACAACTCATGTAAGATAATATTGCTTATAAAATGTGGAGCCAGAAATATGAATAGAGTAATCTGATCTCTAGGTCAACAGTCTTTCCTTTATTTTCTGTTACCTCATGACCTTTTTTTTTTACCTCATGACTTTTAAATTAAAATATCTTTTTGCTTACTTTAATAAGTTACTCTGTGTTTGCTTATTGCATTCCAATTGAAGCCATATTTGAAGCCCCCCCAAACCATAGTGCTTGGACATTGCAATTAGGTAACAACTATAATTAAATTTGCTTTTCAAAGAGAAAAATCGTGTTTCTCATTGAATTTTTAAAACATTTGTTTATGTTTATATGCTTGAAAGGTAACAAAATTGTTTTTTTTGAGGAATTGAAAATTAGTAGAAATACTTTTTGAGATGAGCTGATGTAACATGCTTTTGTCAATAAGTTCTCAAATGAACACATCATATACAAACAAGCTTCTTCAGGGCAGAAGAGATTTTTAATTTAGTTTATTTGCATCATTATAGATCAGTGTTTAGGCTGTTTATATGTAAATGTATGATTTGAGGAACAATTAAGTGTTGACAAAGTAGATTGCAGTCATATCAATTGCAGTGCATTTTCCATAATTTTTCTAACTGACATCTTTGATGATAAATAGTGGATGCCAAGTCAAAGCCGATTATACAGTGCACTAGGAATTCATGGGGCTGTCAGGGAGAAGACCGATTGACTTTAAATTTACATATTAATGAGAAGATTTGTTAAGAGGGTGCTTGACTATAGAAAATAACAGCGTATTTATAGGGCACGACATTTTATAAATAAAGCTGATGCAGGAAAATGGAAATTAAACCTTTTAGGTTAATAAATTCAAGAGACTGCTAAAATGTATATTTGCATTTTTATTTTCTCAAATTTACCTTATTCTTTGCAGTCCATGTAGGTTTTTTTTTTTTTATTCTAGGTCAAGTTTGTATAATTTTCAAGGATATAAAATTACTTAAGTATTTTCTTTGTGTCACTCAAGCCGATTATGGGAGAATACTTGAAGCATAAATGTAAATCTCTTAAGATTAAAGTTTCTTTGGTAGAAGTAATGGATTTAAAAAAATAAATGTTATTAAAAAAAAAAAAACAAGTAAATTTTAAGAGTATTAAAAAAACCCAAAACCCTTTAGTGGTGTTAATTATAAACTGAAAGAAAGCTTGGGCACACTGGGGCCTGACAGAAAGTTTTTAATTTTATGAATCTAGCTCTTTAGAAGTTAAACTTTCTCTAGGAAATGACAGTTTTGCAAGAATTATCAAAATTTTTTACTTTCATGATCTAGAACTTAAAACTTTATGTACTCAGAGTGACATTTTACTTATGAATCCAGGTAACATAATTTTAGTGGCAGTATGCATTCCATTTTGAAATTTGGAGTGATAAATTTACTTTTATTTTTCTCAATATATCTGTACTTCAGTTTTAAAACCTTAGATAGATGTAAGAAAGTTCCAAGTTTTTTGTTTAAAGTATTTTGAGATAAATTTCTTAAGTTTTTCAGGGACAGCTATAAAATAACTCATCAGAACACTAAATTCATATGCATAGTTCTTGATTAGCAATTTTCTGAAAATGTAAAGGTAGGGGGGAAGAGTGCATCACGTCCTGTCTTACAGGACCTACATGTTAGAGATTATTTTTTATTGAATTTTAATTTTCTTTACAGGTTAATTTTCTTTGTAAGATAAATTTTGTATCTTACTAAGGAATTATTTTTGAATCTCATTGTGTGAAATTTTTAAATAATAGTAGTGAGGAGTTATGGTAGAATCCATGCTTTACAATACGAATACCACAGTTTTTGTGCACTTTTTTCAGACGCCTATAGATGAAGGTTCAATATGCAATTTATTGGGAAACCATGGACTATGTACAGATACTGAAATGGGGTCTCCCTTCCCTCTTATAGTTATGAAACATTTAAGAGTCCATATTTTTCTTGTTCATACTTTATTTTTGCTTGGATTTTTTTAACTCATGAAGTGTCTTTTTAAAAATATTTTAAATTTGGGGGCACCTGGGTTGCTCAGTCAAACATCTGCCTTTGGCTCAGGTCATGATCCTGGGGTCCTGGGATCAAGTCTTGCATCCTGCTCCCTGCTCAGCAAGGGGCCTGCTTCTCCCTCTCCCTTTCCCCTCCCCCCTTCTTTTGCCTGCTCGCTCTCACTCTCTCAAATAAACTCTTTAAAAAAATATTTTAACTTTTATCCAAGTAAACATATACATGGTTAAAAAAAAAGTTAAATAATACTTACACGGCTTATAAGAAACAACATTTTCCTCTTCTACCCTTCCCCATGCCCGAATTAGTTACCTCAAATTCTTTTAGATGTGTGTGTATTTAACTTTCTCCATTTCTAAGTAATATGCATATTTTTTAGTAATATGCATGTTTTGCTCTTTCTTGATTTATGAATTTTAGACATTTTATATTGACTTCCTATTATAGAAATGGAAGATATGGCATTCTTCTGTATTGTTTCATGCTTTCATTATTCCATCTTTGCAGTATTGTTTTATTACAATTTTTTAATAAATGTGTATTCATTTATTTATGACTTTGCAAATATTATTTCTGTACAGTAACATTTTCATCTCCTTAGGGAATCAGTATTTTCTTAGGTCTTATGTATTTGAAATGTCGTGTTACTTTTATACTTGTCATCTTGGTTGGATACAATAGTCTTGGGTCACACCTTTTTTTTTCTTCTGCAGAAAGTTCTCCCTGAAGCTACAGATTTTTTTCCTTTGCAGGTGTAACTTGATATTTTTGTTTGTACCCCCAGAAATCTGTTTTGCTTTTTTTTTTTTAATCTGTAGAGATTAGTAAGGTTGCATCTCAGAGTGAATCATTCTATATGATTTACATATTCACTTCTTTATTTTGTTGAATTTTTTTGAGTTCTTTTCTTTGATCTTCTAAGTTTTTTTTCTTGCTCCATTTGTCATTTATATGCTTCAGAAATACCAGTTATTTTACAATCTTTCTCTACTTTCATCTTTTAAAAAAACTTTAATAAGATTTTATTTATTTGTCAGAGAGAGAGCGTGTGCACAAGCAGGGGAAGTAGTAGGCAGAGGGAGAAGTGGGCTCCCTGCTGAGCAAGGAGCTGGATGTGGGACTTAAACCCAGGACCCTGGGGTCATGACCTGAGCCAAAGGCAGACACTTAATGAACTGAGCCACCCAGGCGTGCCTCTAATGTTTCTTTAACAGTTTTTACTTAATTTGGTAATGATAAAATTATATAATAAAGGAAACATAAGATTGAAACCTGACTGAATAAAAGCCAAATAACTATCATCTCATCTTTGAACTTGTGTTTTCTTGAGTTCGTGTTCTTAATAACTTCTTGGAGAATTTACTTTTGACACATAGGGAATATTTTTTCCCAGAATGATTTGTCTTTTGCATTTTTTAATGTGTGCTGTGAATATTTTACACAGTTATTGTGCTCTTTTCATATTGTAAATACTTGGGATGCTCAGGTACAGACATTTGTTTGATACAGTGTGACTTCTTAGTTTTGTACAACCACACTGAAAGTTTGTTTCTTACTCAGTTTCAGTTTGAATTGTGTGTATTTTATGTCATATTCTTTTTTGGTTTAGCATTTGGAAAAAGGAGTAAATTTGTGGGTGGTAAATTTATCCTCAGCAGATATTGAAGGTTTTGTTTTTGTTTGTTTGTTTGTTTTAGAATGCTTGAGCACTTTTTCTAGAATTTTCCTAAATGCCCTATACCAGCATTCATCTGAGACCTTTGACTTGCAGTTGAGATGTAGTACTTCAGTGGACTTAGTGTTTCAGCTTCTACTGATGGAATGCCTTGATTTGGTTAACTCTCTAGAAAATTTTTGTAAAAACCAGCTATCTAAAGTCACTGTAAGACAGTCAAAAGTAGGAAAAATCCAGAGAGGATTCTATATATATAAACCAAGGCCAAAATTTCAAGGTGTGAGGTTTTTGAGTTTGCAGGTTTTTGTCTGAAGTCACTCCCCAGACTTATACAATAATGGAAAAAACCACAACCTTACTTACCTAGCTGTCAGAGAACAGACTTCAAGACTAGCAGAATACCTAAATATTTGGGGGAAATTCCTGAAGGGGGTGGGAGCCATAGAAGGGTGAACCCCCTGGAGATGCATAGTAAATAGATCCAAATCCTTGGCTGAACAATAAAGTGTGGATGTGTGGGGAAGGCTCTAGTGGGTCTAGCAAAAAAGTAGCACCTGCAAGATAAAAGAACTAAATGGAGATTTCACTTGCTGGCCACGTTAGGGTAGATAGAGTTTACAGTTGGAGACCAGTAAAATATATGCTATAACAAATGCCAGTACACTTCAGAGGAATGCAGTGTAAGGAAGACTTTGATGGTGTGTGGTTGATCATATCCAGAATACAATTTTAAAACAGTCAGTGGACATGAGAAACAAAAAAATAACTGCTGCTCAAGAGAAAAAACAGTCAATAGAAAGTAACCTCAGTATAATCAAGAAAAGGCACTTACAGATAAGTAAAGCATCTATTAAATATATGGCCAGACTACTAAAAGCAGTATAGTTGTGTTGAATGAATAGATGAGCAGTCTTAACAGGAAAAAGACACCATAAAAAAGAGCCAAATGGAAAATCCAGGGCTGAAAAATACAATGATTAAATGAAAAATATACTAGACGGGCTTAACGGCCAAGAAGAGGCAGTAAAAGAGTCAAGAATCCTTAAGGTAAATCAGTAGAAATTATGCAATCTGAAAACCAGACAGAAAAACAAGGTAAGAGTCTCAGAGCCATGTGGAATAATACCAAAAAGAATGAAATACCTGTAATGAATTCCCAAAAGGAGAGGAAAGAGTGAATGGAGCAGAAATAATACCTGAAGAAATAAAGGCTGAAAAAAATGTCAAATTTAGTTGAAGGGGAAAAATCCAAGCACACTGACCCAGGAAACTTACCAGATTCTCCAGCAAAACAAGTAAAAAGTCACACTTAAACATATCATAGTTAAACTTCTGAAATCAAAAGAGAAACAACATTGAAAGCAGACAGAGATAAACAATGCATTATATACAGAAAAATAAAGATATGACTTAACTGCTGATCAGAAACAATGGCATCTAGAAAACAGTGAAATATCATCTTAAAATTATTGACAGGAAAAACTGTCAACAAAGAATTCCATGTTGGACAAATCCAGTCTTCAAAAATAAAGGTGGAATGAAGACATTATCAGAAGAACAAAATTGAAAAATTCCTACATGGGGAAATTGTATTATAAGAAAGACTTGAAGAAATTGTTTAGGTTGAAGAGAAATGGTAATAGATGGTAATTTGTAACTGTAGAATGGAGTAAAGAATGAAAGGAATGTTATATATGTGGGTAAATATAAATTACGCTTTTTCTTTTTCCTCATTTTTTTTTAAGCTTTATTTATTTATTTATTTGACAGAGAGAAACACAGCTAGAGAGGGAACACAAACAGGGGGAGTGGGAGAGGGAGAAGCAGGCTTCCCGTGGAGCAGGGAGCCCGACGTGGGGCTCGATCCCAGGACCCTGGGATCATGACCTGAGCTGAAGGCAGACACTTAAGGACTGAGCCACCCAGGTGCCCCCTTCCTCCTCATTTCTTTAACATAGAGTTTCTGTAACACACATACACACAAATTATCTCTTTGTCTCTGGCAATCACAGACTGCACTTGCTTATGCTTGAACTCTGAACTTTGCTGAACACTCATGTAGCTCTAACCTTCTTTTGTCTACATTGCCACAAGTCGTTGTGTGGACATAAGTTTTTATTGGTATAGGAGTGGAATTGCTGCATTCTATAGTAAGTATATGCTCTGCTCCTTCTTATCTCCAGTTCCTACTCTCTGAACAATCAGTTCTAATTCTTAGCTTTGTATTCAACTGGTTATCCATGTATTAGTTTTAGAACAACTTATATAACTTTTAGAAGTGACTCAAAAGATATTTAATTTAGACATATGCATATTTTGGAATTAATCAAGAATAAGTGCTCCCTTTATAAAATTTTATGTTTTATTTAAAGAGTTTTTCATAACCTAGACTTTTGCCTTTTAAAGTTTTTAAATTGTTGTTTCTTGGAACCCTAATTTCCTACCCTTGGTTTACCTAGAGTATAGATTTTTCCCCCCATAAAATGTAATTTTTTTCCTAAAATATAAATTTTAGGGTTCTCCATAAGATTAAAAAAACCCTTTACTGATTTATTCCCTCCTCCTTGAAATGTCCACAAATATTTTAAGACCTCTGCTCTAACCTTATTCTTTTTTTAAAATGTCCTAAAGGAGAATACATTCATTAATTTCAGTTCACCAGACATTTACTTCTAATATATTTTCTTTATTTCAGGGGTTAAGATAAAGAGATAATGAATACATAAGAATCATGATATACTTAGGTTGATTTTAATTTTATTTCATAACTTATGATTGAATGAGAAGCACTCTAAAATACATTCTCATAACAAAAAGCAATTCTTATTTATTCCTCATCATTAGACAGGAATTAGTTTTCCAATAATTAGGACCCTTCTTTCTCATGTCTTAGAACCCTTAGACTTCAGTTCAGCATGTGTCATGAGTATATTTTATTTCAGAAAAAAGTGAAAAAATGCCTTATATAGATTTAGATTTCTTAGTAACAAAGTTTGGAAACCACTGTATTCAGAAAGTTTGTTTCTTATATATTGGAGCTGAACATATAGTCATAAGAAATGAAAAGTGCTGTGGGCAATTGAACACTGAATTTTCATAGTGGCTCAACAGAAAGTTACTGGGCACAGGTGTTTCCATAATTGTGATGTGTTGGGGGAGATTCAGTGTTCAATGGTCCTCAAACCCACACTTCCACCTGTGTGGCATAGTGGTCACTGGGCTGTGATATAAAACATGTAAAGTGAAGAGCATAACATTTACCTCATGTAAGGAAAAAAAGTCTCAAATCAGTATACGTATCCTGATTTGTTTTGTATAGACATGATTTTTGGGGAGAAGAAAAACTTTTTTTCCTTTGAGAAAAATATTAAATATGAAATTTTATTCAACATGACTTTTTTTTCCTAGTGGATATATTTCTCTGATTAGGTGTGCTATAGCCATACTGAATAGTTAATTTAAGCAATGACGATATTGCTCATCACCTTCCCACTCTGGTCTTCTTAGGCACATCTAACCCAATGTCAGAGAGATGGGTTATATTGCTATGGTATCTATGGACTGAATGTTTGTGTTCCCCAAAATTCGTATGTTGAAGTCCTAGCCCCCAGGGTGATGGTATTTGGAGGTGGGGACTTGGGAAGTTATTAGGTTTATTATTTTTCAATTTTTTAAGATTTTATTTTAAGTAATATCTACACTCAACATGGGGCTCAAACTTCTAAGCCTGAACAAAAGCCGCATGCTCTACTGGCTGAGATAGCCGGGCACCCTGGAAGTAACTAGGTTTAAATGAAATCTTGAGGGTTGGGCCTCACCATGGGAATAATATCCTTACAAGAAGAGGTACCAGAGATCTTCTTCTCTTTCTTTCTCTGCCATGTGAGGACAATGAGAAGGCAGCCATCTGCCAGGCAGTAAGTTCTTAACAGGAACCCAGTCTGCCAACACCTTGATCTTGGACTTGACAGTCTCCAAAACTGAGAATTAAATGTTTATTGTTTAAGCCACCCAGTCTATGGTATTTTGTTACTGTACTGACTAATACAGGTATCTCGGATCACATGAGACTGTCATGATGTATTCCTCTGCTTAGCTTTTAAGCATTAGGTAATAGTCTGTGTCTACAGCAGACTACAGAGATTCTTCTGTCCTCGTACAAATCTTAAGATTGTGCTAGTGCCCTCCAGGCTATCACTGAATTTAGAAGGCAAGTGGGTAGATTCATTGTCTTTTTCTTGCCTACTATAAATGCCAAGTTAATAAGAAAGAGGACAAGATGAAGAATAACAATTTAGAGGTAAAATCCTGGCCCCACCACTTTGTGAGATTATTGATAAATTCAAATAAGCTTATGTACCTCAGTTCTTTCATCTTGTGAAAAAGGCAGTGAATACCGGCTTTGCTTACCTCATGGGGTTAAGGATCCAGTAAGATATTTGTGAAAGATCTTTCCTAACATTAGGGATTAGTTCACCCGAGTTGTTGTTTATTTCTACTGACTCCAGTGTTTTTGGTCACATGTTGCAGAAGAAGATGTTTTTCAGGAATATTTGATTCCTTCCTCAGTTTTCATATATAAGCAGATTTTGCATAATGTAGTTTTTAATTATTGTCAGTTTTATATTTCTTGTTACTCCTTACTGAACTAATATAAAGATCATAGTTTGTGTTTATGTCTTAGTTTAATTCACTGAGATAAAATGAGCAAGTCTTCCTGTGTCCTAAGATCTCTTAAAAATCAAAGTTCATCCTCAGAGTAAAAAACTGTGGGTTTAAACACTGACTTACTTTAATTTTTGTGAACATTTGTGTTTGGAGCTTCAGGTAAAAAATTTATTTACAGTACTACTACTTAAGTATAATTTCACACTTTATTCCATGAGTCTGTGTAATAATAATGGTACTTCAAAGATGTATAAACTATGCCTTTATAAATACATTTTATAGAGTAGAAGGTAATTATTTTTGGCTTCATAAAGCTTATAGTTGATGTAATAACATTTCTCTTTACTGAAAGTAAATGTTTTAGAGCAAAGTGAAAAGCTAATTTTATTCTGATGCTTTTATATTAGTATTTGGTGTGGTCAGTACACAGTGAAGGGAGGCCTGTCTTGATATGAGATAGGTTGAGATATTAAACTCACTGGTTCTCCCCCCCCACTGGTTCTTTTTTTAAATTACAGTTTTTTAGAGCAGTGTTAGGTTCATAACACATTGTTAGGTTCATAACACATAACACATATATCCATACTGAATAGTTGATTTAAGCGATGACGATATTGCTCATCACCTTCCCACTCTGGTCTTCTTAGGCACATCTAACCCAATGTCAGAGAGATGGGTTATATTGCTATGGTATCCATGGACTGAATGTTTGTGTTCCCCAAACACAAACATATATTGTTTTCATATATTGTTGACCCTTGATAAACACAGGTTTGAACTGCAGGATTCTATTTAAATGTGAATTTTTTTTTTTTTTGGGCAAATACAGTGCTGTAAATGTATTTTCTCTTCCTTAAGATTTTATTAATATTTTTTCTTTAACTTTATTTAAGAATACAGTATATAATGCATATAACATACAAAATATGTGTTAATTGACTGTTTATATTATTGGGAAGGCTTCTGATCAACAGTAGTAGGCTACTAGTGTTAAGGTTTTGAGCAATCATAAGTTCTTGGATTTTTGACTGCTGGAAGCAGGGGGAGGTCAGTGCCCCTAACCTTCGTGTTGTTCAAGGGTCATTTGTACTTCCTGTTTTTTTACACACTCAACCTTTCCCACTATCAGCGTTCTGTACCACAGTGGTACATTTATTACAGTCAGTGAATGTATATTAATACATCGGTTATCACATGAAGTCCATAATTTAAATTAGTGTTCACCTTTGGTGTTGTATATTCTGTGTAACATGACTCTACCATTGTAGTATTCTACTGAATAGTTTCAGTGCCCCAAGAGTCCTCTGTGTTCTGCCTAGTCATCCCTCTTCCCTACACAAACCCTGGCAATTAACAGTTTTTTACTATCTCCATAGTTTTGCTTTTCTACAATGTCATACAGCTGGAAATCACACACTTTGTAGCCTTTCTAGATTGGCTTCTTTCACTTAGTAATATGAATTTAAGGAGTCTCTGCATCTTTTCATGGCTCTGTAGCTTGTTTCTCTTTAGCACCAAATAATATTCCATTGTCTGGATTTACAACAGTTTATGCATCCTTCCACCTGCTGAAGGATTGTTTTTCTGCAGGAATTGGTTATTATGAACAGAGCTGCTATAAGCCAGCTTTTTTTTTTTTTTTTTAGTAGTTTTTGTGTAGGACTCATTTGAGTTTTTATGGGTTTTTGTGTGGACTCATTTGACTATGACCGATGATCATGATTACTAGATCCTTTGGTAGGAGTATATTTAATTTTCTAAGATGCTGCCAAATTGTCTTTGATAGTGGCTGTACCATTTTGCCTCCCCCCTGGCAGTGAATTGAGAGTTCCTTGCTCTACATCCTCATTAACATTTAGTAATGTCAGTGTTCTGGATTTAGGTTATTCTCACAGCAATGTGTGGTATCTTATTACTGTTTCATTTTCATTTCCCTAATTACATATGATGTTAAACATCTTTTTATATGTGTATTTCCCATCTATATATCTTCTCTGGTGATTTGTCTGCTCATATCTTTTGCTTATTGAGTTGTTTGCTTTCTTATTGTTGAGTTTTAACAGTTTTTTATTCAGGGGGATTCAGGCAGCATCCGAAGACACTGAACACATCTCTTCCCATGTACACAACAAACTTAGAGCTATAAATAGAATAATTTTCCTCTGAAAAGAACTTGAGAACTGGGTGAATAGCACTTCCACACCAAAAGACAAAAGAGACACATTAAGATGGGTAGGAGAGGCAAAGACATGGCCTCATCCATGACCTTACCCCAGATACAGTGACCACACAATCAGGAGGGGTCTCCAAAATATGTGGTTTTCCCTTGAGGAGTGAAGGAATTGTGTCCCACTTGCACCAGGAAGACAAGCCCCCAAAATACCTGGTTTTAAAATTCAATGTGGATTAAGATCAAAAGAATCATAGAACTATAGGGAAGAGAGGTTTTGCTCTTAAAGGGCTCAAATGCAAACCCCACCTGTCCTGAGATTAAGTACAAAAGCAACAGTTTGAAAGCACATACCGTAAACAAGGGAGACCCGCTTACTAATTTTAAAGTACCTGCCAGAGAGATAGGGACCTGCAGGGATTTTGTCTGGGGATGAAAGTGCTGGTGTATACTATTTTTGCAATCTCATCCTAACTTGCTGGTGGTAGAGCAAATAGGCATCATTGTTCGTGCTGTCCCTCTAGCCAGCTAGCACTGGAGGGAGGGCTCTGTCCATCCTGCTGTACCAGGCTATGCAAGCACCCCACACCCTGTCCATCACATGTAGCACCGAAGGTGCAACTGGGACGGGCAAGCATCTTTAGCCCTGCCCTCCTCAGGCAGTATTCCAGCCATCACTGAGCCAAAGGCCCTTAGCCTCATTCACCCCGAGTAGAGACGGAATTGTAACTGGGATGGTCAAACAATTTAAACCCTGCTTGCCCCACACAGTGGCTGAGCCATACCCAGGTCAAGTGAGTGTTTCCAACCCTGACCTCCTGTGCAGCAGCCACACACCTATCACAGCCTTTGGAAACAAAGCCTACCGAGGAGATTACACTTCTGATCCACATGAAACAGCTCATACACGTGACCAATCCTCAGATTGAGGGAGGTAGCCATTTCCCCTAATACATATAGAAAAACAGAGTGATAGGCAGAACGGAGAAACAGAGGAATATGTTTCAAACCAAAGAACAAGGTAAATTCCTAGAAACATACTAATGAGATGAAGATAAGCAACCTACCAGATTAAGAATTCAAAGTAATGGTCATAAAGATGCTCACAGTTCTCCATAGAAGAATGGATAAATACAGTGAGAATTTGAACAAAGATAAAATGTAAGTACCAAACAGAATTTATAACTGAACTGAAAAATACACTGGAGGTGTCCAGCAGCCAAATGGTTGAAAGAGAAATACACATCAGCAAACTAGAAGACAAAGCAATGCAAAACATCAGGCAGAGCAGCAAAATGAAAAAAAAAAAATTAAGTGAAGATACTCCAAGGGACATTTGTAAAACATCAAGCAGGATAGCATTTTCATTATAGGGGTCCCAGAAGGAGAAGAGAAAGAGTCAGAAAAATTATGTGAAGAAATTATGGCCAAAAACTTCCTTAATCTGGGGAAGGAAAGAGACATCTAGGTCTAGGAAGCCCAGAGAGTTCCGGATAAGATGAACGTATTGAGAAACATAATTAAAATGGTAAAGATTAAGTATAAAGAGAAAAAGAAGCGAAGAGAAAAGTAACATATATAAGGGAAACCTTATAAGGCCATAGGCAGATTTTTCAATAGAAGCTTTACTAGCCAGAGGGGAGTAGATGACATATCCCAAGTGCTGAAAAACAAAAACTGGCAACCAGTAATTTTTTTACCCTATTGGGTTATTTCAGAATTGAAGTATGGGTTAAGAGTTTTCCAAATAAGCAAAGGCTAAAGGAGTTCATCACTACTAACATGGTCTTATAAGAAATGTTGAAAGAACTTCTGTAAGCTAAAAAGAGAAGGCACAAATTACTAATAAAGTATACGAAAGTAAAAATCTCACCAGAAAAAGTAAATAATAAAGGTTGTGGATCAAACACTTATAAAGCAAGTGTGGAGGTTAAAAGACAAAGTAGTAAAATTAATTAAAGATACAATAATTAGTTGGGTACATAAAATAAAAAGATGTAAAATGTGTCAACAGGGGCACTTGGGGGGCAGAGTTGGTTAAGTGGCTCTTGATTTTGGCACAGTCATGATCTCAGGGTTGTGAGATCGAGTCCCACGTTGGGCTCTGTGCTGGGGCATGGAGCCTGCCTGAGATTTTCTCCCTCTGCCCCTTCCTCTGCTTGCATGAGCACTGTCTCTCCCGCTCTTAAAAAAAAAAAAAAGTGTCAACAGAAATATTAAATGGGGGTGTGTGTGGTAAAAATATAAAGTTCTGGAATGTGCTCAACATTAATTTACTATCAATTTAAAAGTGACTGTTATATGCATAAGATGTTGTGTGGGAACCTCATGGTAACCACAAATAAAAAACTTAAAAAGTAAATATACAAAGGAAAAAGGAGAATCTAAACATAACACTAAAGTTATCAAACCAGAAGGGAATGTAGAGAAGAAAGGAACAGAGAGGAACTGCAAAAACAAAACTAACAGTGCCAATAAGCATATACCTGTTAATAGTTCACTTTAAATGTAAATGGACTAAATTCTGCATTCAAAAGACATAGTGTGGCTGAATGGATAAAAACATAAAACCCTTCTAAGTTAGAAACTTCAGATCTAATGATGTACAGACTGAAAGTGAAGGGATGAAAAACATACACCATGCAAGTTGATGTGAAAAAACGTTGGGATAGCAGTATTTTAAGATAGATCACACAGTAGGCCACAAGGCAAGTCTCCATAAAATTAGGATTTAAATCATAAGAAGCATACCATTCTGGCCACAATGGTATGAAACTAAAACTCAAGTTACATGAAGAAAAGTGGAAAAAACACAAATGTGAAGACTAAACAGCCTGGTATTAAACAATGGGTCAACGAAAAATTCAAAGAGGAAGTCAAAACATACCTTGAGACAAATGAAAATGGAAAGCCAGCAATCCAAAATCTTTGGGACAAAGCAAAAATAGTTCTAAGAGGGACTTTATAGTAATACAGGCCTACCTCAAGAAAAAAGAGAAATTTCAAACACTCCAACTTTACATTTAAAGGAACTAGAAAGGGACGCCTGGGTGACTCAGTAGGTTAAGTGTCTGCCTCCAGCTCAGGTCATGATCTCTGGGTCCTGGGATCGAGCCACACATCAGGCTCCTTGCTGATGAGGGATCCTGCTTCTCCCTCTCCCTCTGCCCCTCCACCCTGCTTGTGCTCTGTCTCTCGCTCTATCTCAAATAAATAAAATCTTTTTAAAAAGTTACAGAAATTAGACAAAGAACAAACCAAAGTCCAAAGTTAGTAGAAGGAAGGAAATAGAAAAGATAAGAGCATTTTGAAATAGATCAGAGACTTAAAAAAAAATAGAAAAGGTAAATGAAACTAAGAGCTTGTTCTTGGAAAGGTTCAACAAAATCAACAAACCTTTAGCCAGACTCATCAAGAAAAAGAGAGCCCAAATAAATTAGAAATGAAAGAGGAGAAATTGTAAACAATACCAGATATACAAAGGATTACAAGAGCATACTATAAACAATTACATGCCAACATATTAGACAACGTATAAGAAATGGATAAATTCCTAGAAACATACAATCTTTGAAGAGTGAATCATGAAGAAAGAGAAAATCTGAATAGATCGATCACCAATAATGAATTGAATCAGTAACCAAAAACTCCCAACACTCAAAAGTCTAGGTCCAGATGGTGTTACAGGTGAATTCTAACAAACATTTGCTAAAGAGTTAATACCTTTTTGACTTACTCCAAAAATTGAAGAGGAAGGATAACTACCAAGCTCATTTAATTGGGCCAGAATTACCCTGGTACCAAAAACCAAAGACACTACAGAAAAAGAAAATTACAGGCCAGTATCCCTGATGAACATAGATGAACAAATCCTCAACAAAATATTAGCAAATTAAATTCCAGCAATATATTAAAAGGATCATACACCATGACCAAGTGGGATTTGTTTTAGGGATGCAAGGATGGTTTAACAAATCAGTCAACATGATGTACCACATTAGCAAAACAAAGGTTAAAAGTCATAGCATCATCTCAATAGATGCAGAAAAAGCATTTGAAAATATTTGACATCCATTTATGATACAAGCTCTCAACTAAGTGGGTATAGAGGGAACATAACCTCAATATAATAAAGGCCATATATGATAAATCCATAGCTAACATCATAGTCAACAATGAAAGCTTTTCCTCTAAGATCAGGGGTAAGACAAGGATGCTCACTCTTATTCATCATGGTATTGAAAGTCCTAGCCATATCAGTTAGGCAAGAAAAAGAAATAAAAGACATACAAATTGGAAAGGACAAAATTGACAAAACTGTGAGTATTGCTGATGACATGATACTAGATAAAGAAAACCCTAAAGACTCAAAAAACTGTTAGTAGTAACTTAAGAATTCAGTAAACTTTCAGCAAACAAAATTAGTATATAGAAATCTGTTGTTTCTATATACTAATGATGAGCTATTAAGAAAATAATCCCATATACAGTTTGTTCATCAAAAAGAATAAAATACGTAGGAAAAAATTTAACCAAGGAGTTGAACAACTTATACTCTGAAAAGTTTAAGACATTGATGAAAGAAATTGAAGACAACACAGATAGATGGAAAGACATACCCTGCTCATGTATCAGGAGAATTAATAGTGAAAATGTCCAGACTACCCAAAGCAATCTACAAATTCATTGCAACTCCTATCAAAATACCAGTGGCATTTCCCACAGAACTAGAACAAATAATCTAAAATCTGTATGGAACCACTGAAGACCTTGAGTTTTCAATGTAATCTTGGGAAGATGGAACAAAGCTAGAGGAATTATGCTTCCTGACTTCAAACTATATACAAGCTATAGCAATCAAAACAGGATGTTACTGGCACAAAAGCAGACTCATAGATCAGTGGTATAGAATAGAGAGCCCAGAATTAAACCCACATCTATATGGTTTATGACAAAGGAGGCAAGAACATAAAATGGGAAAGAGACAATCTCTTCAATAAATGGTGTTGGGAAAACTGGACAGCTACATGCAAAAAAAAAAAAAAAAGAAATGGGGCTACATCAAACTAAAGCTTTTTTTTTTTTTAAGATTGTATTTATTTGTCAGAGAGAGAGAGCACAAACACAGGGAAGTGGCAGGCAGAGGGAGAAGCAGGCTCCCCACTGAGTAAGGATTGTGATGCGGGACTTGATCCCAGGACCCAGGGATCATGATCTGAGCTGAAGGCAGATGCCCAATCAACTGAGCCACTCAGGCATCCCTAAAAACCTTTTATACAGTGAAGGAAATCATCAACAAAAAGAAAAGGCAACCTAACTGAATGAGAAAAGATACTTGCAAATGATATATTTGATAAGGGGTTGATATCCAAAATATATAAAGAACTCAGTACACCTCAACAACAATAAAACAAAATCCAATTAAAGAATTGATGGAGGACCTGAATAGAGTTTTCCAAAGAAGAGATACAGATAGCCAACAGGCACATGAAAAGATACTCAGTTATCACTGATCATTAAGGTAATACAAATAAATACCGCAATGAAAGACCGCTTCACACCTGTCAAAATGGCCGTTACCTAAAAGAAAGGAATAACAAGTATTGGTGAGGAAGTGCAGAAGAGGGAACTCTCATGCACTATTGGTGGCAATGTAAATTGGTGCAGCCACTGTGGAAAACAGTATAAAGATTCCTCAAAATAAAGTAGAACCACCATACGATCCAGCATTTTCACTTCTGGGTATTTTTCAAAGAATATGAAAACACTAATTCAAAGTTATATCTGCACCCATAAGTTCATTGTAGCATTATTTACAATGCCGAGGTATGAAGTAACCTAAGAGGGTTCGTCAGTGGATGAAATGGTTAAAGATGTGATACACACACACACAAAGTGAAATATTAGCCATAAAAAGAATGAAATCTTGCCATTTGCAATTATATGGATGTACCTAGGAAGTATTATGCTAAGTGAAATAAGTCAGAGACAAATACTGTATGATTTCATTTATATGTACAATCTAAGAAACAAAATGAACAAAGCAAACAGACTTACAGACACAGAGAACTAACTCGTGGTTGCCAGAGAGGGGTGGGTTTTGGGGATGGGCGGAATAGATGAAGGGGATTAGGAATACAGACTTCCAGTTATAAAATAAGTAAATCATGGGGTGGTAATATATAGCGTAGAGAATATAGCCAGTGATATTGTAATAACTTTGTATAGTGACATGGTAACTGGACCTATGAGGTAATTGCTTTGTAAAGTATAAAAAAAAAAGCTTTCCATGTTATTTTGGATAACAATCCTTTATCAGATCTGTCTTTTCCAAATATTTCTCCCAAGTCTGTGGCTTGTCTTCCCTTTGTCTTGATGTTGTCTTTTGCAAAGCAGATGTTTCTGATTTTAAAGCAATCCAGCTTCGTGAATTATTTCTTTCATGGATTGTGCCGTTAGTGTTTTATCTAAAAATCATTATCATACTCAGGTTCATCTCGAGTTTGTCATACGTTATCTTCCAGAATTTTATAGTTTTTGTGTTTTATAATTGTAAACCTGTTTTTGAGTGAGTTTTTGGAGTATAAGGTCTGGGTCTAGATTGATTTTACTTTTTTCCATGTAAATGTCCAGTTGTTCTAGCACCCTTTGTTGAAAGGACTACCTTTTCAGGGCGCCTGGGTGGCTCAGTCATTAAGCGTCTGCCTTCAGCTTGGGTCATGATCCCAGGGTCCTGGGATTGAGCCCTGCATCAGGCTCCCTGCTCAGCGGGAAACCTCTTTCTCCCTCTCCCACTCTCCCTGCTTGTGTTTCCTCTCTTGCTGTGTCTCTCTCTGTCAAATAAATAAAATCTTTAAAAAAAAAAAGAAAGAAAGGACTACCTTTTCTCCATAGATGTGCCTTTGCCCCTTTGTCAAATATCAGTTGGCTATATATTCATGTGGGTCTAAAAGTTCTGTCACATTAATCTGTTTATTCTTTCACTAGTACCATAATGTCTTGAATACTGTAACTTTATAGTAGATTCTGAAGTCAAACTCACTGTTTAAATTTTTAATTATGGAAAAATTTAAGCATCACAAAAGTACCTAACAGTCTATTGAATATCCCTGTATACATCACCTAGTCATCAACTCATGGCTGCTCTCATTTTAATTCTATCCCTTTTCAACTTCTACTTCCAGATTTTATGTAAAATTATGGATACTTTAGATATAATTTCACTTATATCCAGAATGTATTTCTAAAACAGTATCTTCACTTTAAGAACTAAAAAGCTTTCCTAAATATATAAGTTGGTTCCTATTTTCTGAGAGATTTAAAGGGTTTTTTTTGGGGGGGGTCAGCTTAAAGGTATACTTTTTTAGAAAGATGGAGAAAGTCTGTCTATTGTGATGTATAAGTTTATTTTATGCACATACTTATATTTTAGATCTCAGGAAAATATAATTTATAAGTATAATTTCTTAATACTTTATGAATTTTGTCACAAGTATTTTATGTATTTGTGTCCTGAATAAGTAGGGCTTTTTTTTTTTTTTTTTTAAGTCACCTAGTAGTTTTTCATAGGGTAGTATCTTTAATTCTGCATGGGTGGTTTGAGATACACATCACCTAGGTGCTCTCAGAGAAATACATTTCAAGCCTCCAGTGCACATTCACATGATATTAGCATAAGTATTATTTGGAATTCTTCTGTAAGATAGACCTGGTTTTTCTTATTTACTTTTTCGTTACGTGTTTATATAACTATGGACATAGAGATACTTATTCTTTGGGTTATAAACTAGTACTATTTTAATTTGTTGCCCAAATTTTTCAGCTTTGGCTTTAGGGAGTTTGTTTAAATTATTTTTTACTTCCCTTTGCTTTAGAACCATCCATTTTCCCAAGGTGCAAAAGAGCAGGTTTTAAAGGTTCATTGTTTTTTTTTATATTAGTCAGATTTCTTTGAAATGTTTCTATTTTTTATAATAGTCATATCCGTAACTTACTGAAGTAAAGGTGACATTACTCGATGACCGTGTGGTTTGAAAAAATCACCAATGTAAAGCACAATATAAAGTGATTTAATTAATATCCATTAGAAACCCTGTGTATGGTAAAGCCTTATTTCTCCAGATTCAATAGAAATAATATATATAACAAATGCTTTTTTTCCCCTTCTTGATGTAAACACTCCAAAAACACATTTTTCCTGCTCCTTGACAGAGAATGAGAGATGTAACGTCATATTTTCTTTTTAACTTTTACCTTTTATTATCTGTATATCAGGAAACCAGACTATTAAGATGCTTAAAATTATATGTATAATATACTCTGAATAAGGACTTTATATTTAGAATGATTTTTAAAGGCTCCATGATAGCTATCTCAGCTATATAGAAGTGGCCTTTACTTAGTTCCAAATTCACAGATGTATTAAAGAAGTTGAGACTGCCTCATATCAATTTTCAGATAAGAAATGTTAGAAGGTACAGAATAAGTTACAAAATTAGGCAGTTTTTCTAAAAATTTAAAAATAGAAATACCATAGATCCAGTAATTCCACTACTGGGCATTTACCCAAGGAAAATGAAAACACTAATTCAGAAAGATACATGCACCCCTCTGTTTATTGTAGCATAATTTACAATAGCCAAGACATGGAAGCAGCCGAAGCGTTCATTGATAGACGAATGGGCAAGGATGTGTACACATGCTCACACACACAGTAATATTATACAGTCTTAAAAAAGATGAGATCGTGGACGCTTGGGTGGCTCAGTCAGTTAACCGTCCAACTCAAGAGATTTCGAAATCAAGAGATTTCGGCTCAGGTTATGATCTCAGGACTGTGAGATTGAGCCCATGTCAGGCTCCACACTGGATGTGGAGGCTGCTTAAGAATCTCTCTCTCTCTTTCTCTGACCGCCCCCCCCCTGCAAAAAAGATCATTCCATTTGTGACAACATGGTTGGATCTCGAGGGTATTATGCTAAGTGAAATAAATCACATTGAGAAAGACAAATACTATATGATTTCATTCATATTTGGAATTTAAAAAAATAGATGAATAAACAAAGAAAAAGTAGAATCAGGCTTATAAATTCAGAGAACAAACTGATGGTTGCCAGAGGGGAGGAGAGAGGAGGGACCATGGGCAAAATGTGTGAAGAGGAGTATGAGATACAGGTTTCCAGTTATGGAGTGAGTAAGTCATAGAAATAAAAGACACAGCACAGGGAGTATAGTCAGTGAGATTATAATGGCGATATATGGTGATAGATGGTAGCTGTAATTGTGGTGAGATTAGCATAATGTATAAACTTGTGGAATCACTATGTTGTACACCTGAAACTAATGTAACGTGTTTCAACTATACTCAAAAAACAAAACAAACCAGTGCCACTCTTCTGTTTTATTTTGGAAAATACAGTTTTTTTATTAAATGTATGTTATTAAAAAATAAAATATTTCCAAATACTGCTTTCACGTATACATGGAAATATATTATCTGGACTGTTATCTCTAAGCACAAATTTTCTCTTTGTGATTTGTCAAAATTATGACAAACGTAAATTAGTCAAAGTCAAATTTCAGAAGGTTACTCTATAGGTGGTTGCTGAAGTCATAACACATATCAAAATATTAAAAAGTGTCACTTTTATATAAAAACTAATAGTGTTGAATTTCTTTCCAAAAGCTTGATCTTATCCATGTAATTCCTTGAACATATTATCGATAGTTATTTTACAGTCCATGTTAAGTTTTTGCCTTTTTTCCCCATTATCTAGCTTCTCTTCATTTGTATTTTTTTCTTGATTTATATTCACATCATTTGTATCTTCTCATAGCATATTTTAAAAAGTTTTTATTGAAGTAGAAATATATAATGTACATGCGGCAGAAGCAAATGACTATCAGGGAATTTTCACAAAATGAATATACATATGTAATGAGTACTCAGATTAAGAAACCGAAATTACAGATGTATTTCAGAAGCCCCTCTTTTGCCACTTTCCATTTAATATCCTGTTTGCCTTTGAAATGGAAACTGAATGACGCTTACCCTTAATGACACTGCATTTTCTTTCTTCTTCTTTTCTTTTCCTTCTTTACTTTATAAAAAATTGTTGAACTAATTTGAAGCTTTGGATGTTGGATTTTGGTTTGCTTGTGGAATATTACTAGGTAAGGGTATCAACAATCTGATTCATTTTATCACTTCACTTATGGATTGAGATGATGAAAAGCTGGGCTTTAATTTTAGCATCTTATTCCCTAAAAGGCTTGCTTTTATTTATTAATTTACTTAATTTATTTTTAAGACTCTCAGGCTTTTAAACTAAAGACTGGGGGAGTTAGTAGGAATTTTGCTTTTTGGTGGATCTTAATGTCTAGTTTTTGATTCTGTATTTTTGTGAATCTACTGAAAGCTGTGCTCAGAATATAGGCCTCTCAGTTTCCTGTTAGGTAATAGCACATGTTTTTAGAGAAAGCAATTGCAAATCTCAGTCGGATTTCTCGGTTTACTACTTCTGGGCCTTGCCTACATAATTCATCACTGTTCTTTTAGCTTGTTAGTGCCTTCATATACGTTTCATGTTTTCGCCCTAGTTTTTCTAGTTCTCACTAGAAGGGTTTTTACAAATTGTCTATTTAGCTATTACTGAAAGCAGAACTCTATAATCCTATATTACCTGTTTTTTTTAAAGATTTTATTTATTTATTTTTGACAGAGAGCACAAGCAGGGGGAGTGGCAGGCAGAGGCAGAGGGGGAAGCAGGCTCCCTGCAGAGCAGGGGGAGCCCGATGTGGGACTTGATCCTAGGATCCCAGGATCATGACCTGAGCCAAAGGCAGTCGCTTAACCAACTGAGCCAAAAAGTGATCTTTAAAGTCTTTATTTATAATGACATTTTTGTCATGGGAGTTTGGGACTTCTTTTAAGTATCTATATAACTAGCATTGATTAAAGTTGTTTCAGTGTAATGAGTTCTCCAAACAGTAATACCTCATGGTCAAAATGAAGCAATTGTACGATTGCTCATGTTACATTTGTAAATCTCAAATATGAGACAGTTTCTTTTTGGAAGGAAATTTTAGGGATAAACTTTTCTTTATATTAGGCAACTAGGAATATTTGATTTAAGGTAAATTAATGGTTTCTATTATGTGGTTTCTAGAAAGAGTTTCTTAATAAAAGCAGTGGTAATACCTCACACCAGTCAGAGTGGCTAAAATTGACAAGTCAGGAAACGACAGATGTTGGTGAGGATGCGGAGAAAGGGGAACCCTCCTACACTGTTGGTGGGAATGCAAGCTGGTGCAGCCACTCTGGAAAACAGTATGGAGGTTCTTCAAAAAGTTGAAAATAGAGCTACCCTATGACCCAGCAAATGCACTACTGGGTATTTACCCCAAAGATACAAATGTAGTGATCCAAAGGGGTATGTGCACCCCAATGTTTATAGCAGCAATGTCCACAATAGCCAAACTATGGAAAGAGCCAAGATGTCCATCGACAGATGAATGGATAAAGAAGATGTGGTATATATACACAATGGAATATTATGCAGCCATCAGAAAAACGAAATCTTACCATTTGCAACAACATGGATGGAACTAGAGGGTATTATGCTAAGCAAAATAAGTCAATCAGAGAAAGGCAAGTATCATATGATCTCACTGATACGAGGAATTCTTAATCTCAGGAAACAAACTCAGGGTTGCTGGAGTGGTGGGGGTGGGAGGGATGGGGTGGCTGGATGATAGACATTGGGGAGGGTATGTGCTATGGTGAGCGCTGTGAATTGTGTAAGACTGATGAATTACAGACTTGTACCTGTGAAACAAATAATACATTATATGTTAAAAAAAAAAAGTAGGAAGGGAAAAATGAAGGGGGGGAAATCAGAGGAGGAGACGAACCATGAGAGACTGTGGACTCTGAGAAACAAACTGAGGGTCCTAGAGGGGAGGGGGCATGGGGGATGGGTTAGCCTGGTGATGGGTATTAAGGAGGACACGTATTGAATGGAGCACTGGGTGTTATACGCAAACAATGAATCATGAAACACTACATCAAAAACTAATGATGTAATGTACGGTGACTAACATGACATAAAATAAAATTTAAAAAAAAAGCAGTGGTAATAACTACTATTTGAGTGTTTAATAGGCATGAGGCACTAAGTGCCTCCACTAATCAGTCTTTGTAAACACTTTTATGATATAGATACTGCTTTTATTCCCTTTCACAGGTGAGTAAATTAAGACAAGGAGAGGTCAAGTAATTTGCCAGCCAGCACTGTTAATGGAAGTGGTGTGATGTGGTATATACCCATTTTGGTTGTATACACCTGGCTTCCATTCTGTTTTGGCTGTTGTCTGTTCTGATGGATTGAAAACCTGTGAAAATATAGCCAGCAGCAACACAGATTCAGATATAAATCATTGGAGATTGGTTCCCATTCTGTGTGGAAGCTTTATGTCATTCATTAACCTCATAAACACACCAGCCCTTCATTTATTAATTAAGGAATGCACATATCTTTTATTAAAATAATATAATTGAACTTTCATAAAGTGTGTTAAGGAGAAACAATGAATAAGTGCTTAGTAGCTTTTTATGTGTATTTGAGGATTTTGCTAGTTAGATTGTGTCAACACAGCAGTTTCATATATCAGTTTCAGGTAGTGTTTGAACATTTGTTTGATTAAAATTGACTAAAGATTGTAGAAGAGTGCTCATGCTTAGAGAATGTGATTAGTTGGGTATCATTTTATTAGTTTACTAATGCATGTAATAAAATCAGTTTGGCCTGGAGCTCCATAAAGGAATAGTCACTCAAGTCTGGCCTTGTAAGAGTATATCATCTCTTCCTGTAAACGGGCTGAGGCAATCTCTGAAAATGGTTTGCTATTTACATGACCTAGAAAACCATACAAAATCATGTAAAGCACGAGGTTCAAATCTTTGTGTTCACTTTTAAGAACATACGTGAAACTGCCCAGGCCATAAAGAGTTGACGTTTGAAAAGCCCCCAAGTATCTGAAACACGTCACTTTGCAGAAGCAGTGTGTGCCATTCCATCGCTACAATGGTGGAGCTGGGAGGTATGACCCGTCCAAACAGTGGGGCTGGACACAGGGCCAGCGACCCAAAAAGAGTGCTGAATTTTTACTGTACATGCTTAAAAATGCAGAGAGTAATGCTGAACTTAGGGTTCAGATGTTGATTCTCTGGTGAACAAAGCCCCCTGGATGCGGTGTAGAACATACAGGGCTCTTGTTTGGATTAACCCATATACGAGCTCTCCCTGCCACACTGAGATGATCCTGACTGAAAAAGAGCAGACCGTTCCTAAACCAGAACAGGAGCTTGCACAGAAGAAAAAGATATCTTAGAAGAAACTGAAAAAACAAAAACTTAAGGCCCAGGAGTAAATTCTGCATAAAATAAATGCAAATAAAAGTTTAAAAAAAGTGTATCTCAATTACAGTCCTTTTTTTTTTTTCTTTAAAGGACTAAGAGACAAGTACAGTTTGACCCTTGAACAACACAAATTTGAACTGTGCAGGTCACATATACATAGGTTTTTTTCAATAAATATAGTTTGATACTGTAAATGTATTTTCTCTTTTGATTTTCTTAACATTTTCTTTGGTTAACTTCGTTGTAAGGATTTAGTGTGTAATACATATAACCTACAAAATGTATATTAATCAATTGTTTATGTTATCAGTAAGATTTCCATTAACAGTTAACTATTAGTTAAGTTTTTGGGGAGTCAAAAGTTATACTAGGGTTTTCAACTATGTAGGGGTTAGTACCCCTAAATCCCGTGTTGTTCAAGGATCAATTGTAGTTTATTTTGAATTATTCATTCAAAGGAAGATGATAATGTTATAATTTCTAGTTTACTTTTGAAAGTGGGTATTTAAAAAAAATCCTTTTGTTTCCAAAGAGTATAAATTTTGTGTTTTTTCTGTTTGGAGACTTTCTTAGGTTTTTTTTTTTTTTAATAGGATTTTGAAAACATTGAGATAATATTATGCTTACTTGTAAAAAACCTAGTCTTATATTTGTTGAAGAGTATTTTCAGTAATATTTAAGTCGAGTTAAGTGAAGATTGTATATTATCTGTACACACTTAGCAAAGGAAAAATACTTCATTAACTGATATAAACCTGTAACATTTAAGATCATTTCTTTTATTATTGTAACAATAAACATATACAAATACTTTTAAATAACTTACTGATTTGGGGCACCTGGGTGGCTCAGTCCGTTAAGTGTCTGATTCTTGATCTTAACTCAGGTCTCAATCTCAGGGTCATGAGTTCAAGCCCTGTGTTGGGCTCCAGTCTGGGCATGGAGCCTACTTAAAGAAAGAAAAATAAATAATTTATTGATTTTTTTTTCTCCTTATTTTATTTAATCACACTTTTTAATTTAAAATAACTGTAGATTCACATGCTGTTTTAAGAATACAGAGAAGTCTGGTGTCTTATTGCCCTCGGTGGCAACATCTTGCAAAACTAGTAAGGTATTATAGCCAAAATATTGACATTCATACAGTCAAGATTCAGAATATTTGCATCTCAAAGATACTTCATGTTGTCATTGCATCTCTAAACCTACTTCATTTCCTGTGCTTAAACTTGCCCCTCTGAATCCCCAGCAACCACTAATTGGTTCTCTCTCTCTTATAATTTTGTCATTTCAAGAATGGTATATAAATGGAATAATACAGTATATAACCTTTTAGGATTTTTCTCACTCATCGTATTTATCTGGACATTAATCAGATTTGTTGTGTGTGTCATTTGTTTTTATTTCTGAGTGGTATCCCAATGGCATAAATATTTAACCATTTTTTTCTTTTCTTTTTTTTTTTTTTTTTACCATTTGCTTAACCATTCATCCATTGAAGGACATCTGGGTTGTTTCCATTTTGGCTAATAGGAATAAAGCTGTTACGAATACTTGTGTACAGGTTTTTGTATGAGAATAAATTTCTGTTTCCCAGGGATAAATACCCAGGGGTGCAATTACAGGATTGTATGGTAATTGCAAGTTTAGTTTTGTAAGAAAGTGCCAAACTGCAAGTGGCTGTAATCTTTTACAGTCACCACCAGTGTATGAGTGATCTCTTTCCTCTGTGTTCTCACTGTATGTTTTTATATATAAGATGAGAGCCATTTTGATACGTGTGTAGTGATATGTTGCTGTAGTTTTGTTTTCCTAATAGATAATGAAGTTTTATCTTTTCATGTGCTTTTTGCTATAAGTCCTTCGGTGAATTATTTATTGAAATCTGTATTCATTTGCTAGTGCTGCCATAACAAAATTAACAGATATTTATTTCTGACATTCTCACAGTTCTTACAGGAGACTGGAAGTTCAAGATTACAGTGTTGGCAAGTTTGGTTTCTCCTGAGCTGTCTCTCTTTGGCTTGCAGACAGCTGTCTTCGAATGTGTCTTCACGTGGGTTTTTCTCTCTGCCACCATTGGTGTCTCTCTCTCTCCTTGTATGGACACCCGTCCTGTTCGATTAGGATGCCACCCAGATGGTCTCAATTAAACTTGATTACCTCTTTAAAGGCCTTAGTTTGGCATATAGTCACTTGGAGGATGAGGGCTTCAACATGTGAATTTGGAGGGAAGTACAGTTCAGTTCTTAACAGTACCTTTTGCCCTTTTTTAAATTGAATTAATTGTTGTTGTTGTTGTTGTTTTTCCTGTTGAGTTTTGGGACTTGTCTTCATATTCTGGATACTAGTCCTTTGTTATATGTGTGATTGCAGATATTTCTGCCAGTCTAGAATTTTTTTTATTCCTAAGAGGGTTTTTCAGTTTTTCATGGAGCAAGAGTTTTTAACTTTGTTGAGTTCCAGTTTATTAATGTTCCCTTTTATGAACTGTGCTTTTGGTGTCAAGTTTAGACACTCTTTACTTAGTTATATAACTGTTTTAAAAACTTCTCTACCATGTTGAAGTAAAAATTATTAGAGATCACAAATTATACATTTTGTTTTCCTAAGGGGAATTTGTGAAGGTATAGAAAGGGCATTCACTTAGAAATAGGGGCAGGTCAGTCATGAACAAAAGAAAATACTGGGGGGCACCTGAGTGACTCAGTTGGTTAAGCGTCTGCCTTCGGCTCAGGTCATGATCCCAGGGTCCTGGGATGGAGCTCTGCGTCGGGCTCCCTGCTCCGCGGGAGGCCTGCTTCTCCCTCTCCTGCTCTCCCTGTTGTGCCTGCTCACTTGCTCTCTCTCTCTCTCAAATAAATAAAGTCATTTAAAAAAAAAAAAAGATTCCTTTTTCTCTGGCATTCTCCAGGACTATCTTTCTTGGATTTTTTCCTCTGGAATTAGCTGCTGTCTCACAGTTCCAGTTTTTAGTTCTGTCTCCTTGGCTCTTTCCAGTACCAGCAGAACCGCAGTCTGTCTGTACATCTGCCCGGAGGGCCTAGTCACGTGTCGTCTCAGATGCAGACAAGGCATGGAATTGAATGCATTTCAGGTGTGAGGTTCCTCCTAACTTCACCTCTGATGTTTTTAGTCACCTATAGGTCATAGCCCACATTGGGCTCCCTGCTCAGCAGGGAACCTGCTTCTCCCTGTCCCTCTCCTTCACCCCCTGCTTATGTTCTCTCTTTCACTGAAATAAATAAATTTAAAAAAAGAAAAGAAAATACTGGGAAATGGTTCTTCATGGGGTTTCTTCATTTTTGTAGCTCTTCTGAGTAAAGGTATTGGTAAGTTTTGTTTTGGACTATCTTTTAAGGATGTTTGTATAGCAGCAAGAAGCCTTGAAAAAGATTCTTTCCCCCCCTTAACAAGGTTATCTTAACCTTGGTAACATCGTTGTCTGCTTGGTTATCCAAACTGGGAATGGGGGCATCCTTACTAAGTGCTCCTAGTTCATCCTTCACATCCACTAATTGCATCCTATTGATTTCAACTTCTGCGTAGTTCTTGAACCTATCTTATATTTTTATCTTCATCGCTAATCACTCTGATTCATTACCACATCATCTCCAGTGTCATTTCTGTCATGCTGATTTCCAGATTTTTTTCTCTTTGTCTTTAGTTTTCAGGAGTTCGACTTAATATGTCTTGTTATGGATTTCTTTGTGTCTATCTTGTTTAGGGTTTATTCACCTTATTCAATCTGTAGTTTTATTTCTTTTGCCAAATGTAATATTTTTTTAGCCATTATTTCTTGGAGTACTCTTTCAGCCCCACCCTTTTTCTTATCTATTTCCAAGATTCAGATGACAAGAGATGTTATTTTGTTATAATTCCACAAGTCCCCCAAGTTCTGGGGGTTTTTTGGTGGAGGTGGGATGTTTTTCTTTTTGTTTTTTTCTTTGTCCTCAGTCTGTTTTTTTCACTGTTGTTCTGAGTGGGCAATTTATATTTTATTATGGTTCAGATCATTGATGATTTCCTTGTCCCCTTAATACTGCTTTTGATCTCAGTTATTGTTTACTTTTGATTCTTGTATTTTTCAGTTGTAACATTTCTGGTTTTTTAAATATATTGTTTCTTTCTTAAGACTTTGTAACTCTTTGCTAAGACCTTCTATTTTTCTGTTTTTTCAAGGATGTTCCTAGTTGCTCATTAAAGCATTTTTATGATGGCTGCTGTAAAATTGTAATCAGATAATTCTAATATTCCTGTTTTAGTGTTGGCATCTACTGGTTATCTTTTTTCATCCAGTTTTAGATCTTCCTTGTTCTTGGAATGATGAGTGATTTTTATTGAAACCTGGATGTGTTGGATATTATGAGATTCTAGATTTTATTCAGATCTTCTGTTTTAGCTGGGTTTGTTTGATACCACTCCATTAGGGAAAGGTGGAGGGTACATGTTGCCTCATTACTGCCAGGTTATGGTAGAAGTCCAGTTTCCCCACTCAGCCTCCATTGACACGTCAGGGAGGTTGAAATCACTGTTACTGTGGGTGAATGTGGGATTTCTGGCTCCCCAGTAATTCTCTCCTGATAGTTGTGAGGGTGGGAGGGATAGAAATGGCTTATTACTATTCCACATGTTTCTTCCACTGATGTCATTATTACCACTGGGTGGTGGTGCTATGTCTTGGGTGTCCACTCAGTATTTTTACACTAGCTCAGTAGGAAAGGATAAGGTCACTTTGTTCTTGATGGGCAGACTTAGATGTGCAAGTTCCCCACCTTGTCTTCATTGACACCATGGGGATGCTGTGTTACCTCCTGGTGGGAATTAAAGTCTTGGCTATGGCGGCCTTTTCTGACATCACTCCAATGGGATGATTGAGGCATCCCATTATAGCATGGGGAGGTTGGAAATCTAGGCTCCCACATCAGCCTTTGCTGGTGAGGCTAGGAATAAGGCCTTAGTTTTTTCTGTATTGGTAGCTGTACCAGAATAGTTACTTTCTAAAAAATCTCTTTATAGATTTTCTTTTTCTTGGTCCTTTTGGCTACAGAGAGTAGGCTTTTGGAGGGTTTGTTTTATCTGTGTTTGGTGTTTTTGGCTTACCAGCTTCTCTAGAACTCAGTTTCTCAGTGTTTGATATATGTGGTAAAAATGAAAACCCAAGGAACTTCTCTTGTTTCATTCTTTGGGTCCTGAGGTCCATATCCAGTCTTTCTTCTCTGCCTTTCCTTAAGTTTATTTTATATATAATGTCTCCTGTTTCTAGTTGTACATAGAGGAATAGGGAAAAGTACATCTGCTCCATCTTTTCAGAAGTGAAAAGTATGTTTCAGGTACTTAGTAATAAAAATTACCTCTAAACAGCCCTTGAATTGGATCTAGGTAGAAATTATTGTCTTTGTATGCTTTTTGTTTGTTTATATTTAAGACTAAATGCCTCTAGGCAGATTTTATTGGCGGAGATAACAATGAATTCAAATTAAAAGTACAAAGCAAAAATATAGAATCACCCCCTGTGGATATACATTAAGTATCAAACTGAGTCTTTCTTGACAACACAGGGATGTACTTAATCACTAGTTTTTAACCTGTCAAGTTTTATTATGATTTCTTTTATGCATGCTGCAGTTGAAACAGTTCTCTTTGTTCTGATCCATTGATCCAGTTACAGAGTGACTGATAATATATGGAAATAGTTCTCAGGTTTTAAGTAATCTTCTAATCTTCTTTGGTAAAGTCTCATGGTCAAGTTTTGCCTTTGGTCAGCTATGGTTATATCTATGGGGATTTAATATTTTCAGAGGTTTACTATGTAATATAAAAGAAGTATTATTTATAGCACTAAAGGACAGTTATGTTGTTATAAAATAAGAGAAAAAGCAAGGCCTTTCTTTTATACAGGTAGCATAATATTTTCAAATTCCTTTCAACAGTGGTATTCTACAGTAAAATACTATCATGATTATAGGTGTTAAAAAGTTTTCTTTGTATTTCTTACAGGATGATGGTTTAGAAGACAATGAAAAGAATTTCTATGAATCTGATGATGAACAGAAGGAAAAGACTGACCATAGGAAGAAGCCATATACTATGGACCCAGATCATAGACTTTTAATTCGGAATACAAAGCCTTTGCTTCAGAGCAGGAATGCAGCGGTATGTTAAAACCCTTATGAGAAATAATTTATGGATTTTTTAAACATGGTTAAAAGTATATGTAAGTTCAGTAAACAGTTTTTCAGTGTGCTAATGGAGCATTTATTTGTTTGTTTATTTGATCATACACCAAAAAATCAGGTTTGATGAGATTACTTGGTTTGGTAGTTACATGCCTACTGGACTTCATTTACTTTTTTGTGGTTTTGTTAATTGGCTTTTCCTAAGATATGAGCTCAAGATGTTTCTCATTGGATTGGAAGACAGTGCGTATTTGTCTGTTACTTGGTTGTAGTTGAGAGTATTTAATCTCCATAATATGCAGATGAACCTAATAAGAGTTTTTAAGAGACTTAACATATAAAGAAAGTGTCTAGCATAACGCCACATACTTAATAAATTTTAACTGGTAGGAATAGCAGTTAAAAATCATTTTCATTTGAGTCCTGAGTTTGTTTTCTTTTGTTTTACATCTTTTTGTTTTAAATACACTTTATATTTTAGAAGAATACATGCGCACAATAAAAAATTAGGAAATAGGGACTAGCAAAACTTTAAAGAAATTAAAACATCATATTCCCATCACTCAGAAATCACTGTTATGTCGTGATGCATTTTCTGCCAGAGCCTTTTCCTGCATAAATATACATATATTCGCATGTGTGTTTGTCTACACATACATATTTTTTAAACCAAGGTAAAAATCATACTGTACGTAGTACTTTTTTAACCATTTTTTCCCTACTCTATAGTCCTCTCTTTTTCAGTAGAATTTCATCTCATTTAATACCAATTTATTTTAAATTGTCTTTTATAGGGGTGCCTGGGTGGCTCAGTTGGTTAAGCGACTGCCTTCGGCTCAGGTCATGATCCTGGAGTTCTGGGATCAAGTTCCGCATCGGGCTCCCTGCTCAGCAGGGAATCTGCTTCTCCCTCTGACCCTCTTCCCTCTCATGCTCTCTGTCTCTCATTCTCTCCCTCTCAAATAAATAAATAAAATCTAAAAAAAAATAAATAAAAAGATAAATTATCTTTTATAAATAGGCAATCTAAACCAGTATCTATAGTACCTGGTTGTTAAAGCTCTTAAACCTCTCAAGTCTTAACAAAATGTTCTTCTGGGTTTTCGCTTTGCTTACTTCATAGTGCTATTTAATTTTTTCTTCTGTGCTCTGTGTTACCTGTTTACTGGAAGTTATATCTAAACATTTGATGGAGTCAAGTAAAACATTTTCTTAATATTTTTAATTTAAAAAATGTTCTTAATGAATTGCTCTGTTCAGTTAATAAAAACTTAGAAAATGTGGAATTTTGCTTGAATTATTTTAAGTTTTCTGATGCCTGCAAATTTAGAGCTTAGAGCTTGGCCTATGTATCTTAATAATTAGCAGAAGTTTTTATCTTATACCTGATAATTTAGTTTCTATATCATTATTAAATAATCATACACAGTAATAAAAAAATGCTATTTGACTAATGTTGTAAAACATGGTTATATTTCAGTGAGCCCATCTTAGCCAGATTGTATTTAAGTGGCTGTAACTTGTCACCTAAAACTCTCTTTATAATTAACTCACTATTTATCTTTGTCTTGGGAATTGCTTTTATAGTCCAAATACTTACTGATCAAAAATGTTCTTGAATGGTGAAACAAATAGTAGTTTGAATTTTTTTCCCCAGTGTGTTTTGATTCCCTACTTATTTGATTGTGTACCAGATAAAGGTAGTTTACTTTTTGTCCCAGTATATTTTGCTATCCTGCTAATTTGATGCTGCTAAATACATATAAAGGTTGACTTTTGAAGGACTGTGAGTAGGTTTCCTTCTTTTAGCCTTACAGTTAAAGGAGAGACTTTGAGAATTTTTTTCAGGAAACTTGGTCAGTGCTGTGTAGATTGAATTGGAGATAAGGGACATTGGCAGCAGAGTGTCGGGAGGCTGTTCTAACTGTAGATAAGGTGACAGTGGTATGAGTAGGTAGGAATAGAAAAGTGCTTATAGGATATACTTCATCATCAATGCACATGATTCAACTGTAGAAGGCCTATCTATTTGTATATTTTAGTCATTTTGGACTTTGGAGATATGGGAATTTCCCTCTTGGCTTTTACAAATTAGACTATAAATTTCAAATTCTGGTTATGGAAGAAATTTTAAACTTTTAGATTTGTAAATACTAGGGGGAAAGAAGAGTATGTATCCCTTGTGGGCTTGAGGGAGTGCCCTAATTAATATATTAGAAGAGATGACGTACTGAGTGGCATCTAGAATCTTAAAAACATTGACATGTATAGAAAGTACAGTTTACCTTCTTGCCAGTAGCATTGGACTATTTTTAATAGAAAGGGGCTTAATTAATTTCTGTAAAATACATTACAATTAAGTTTCACTTTCTTTTCTATTATATACTAATACTTACTAGCCAACTGTATGCTTTAAGATTTGTAAAAATGACTATCACCTACTTGTAGATTAAGTCAGTCATAGAGATTTTATTTCATAAGATTTTTTTAAAAAATTTTTTTAACATTTAAAAAATATTTTTATTTATTTGAGTGAGAGCAAGCTAGAGAGAGAGAGAGAGAGAGCATGAGACAGGAGGAGGGGCAGAGGGAGAAGCAGACTCCCTGTTGAGCAGGGAGCCTGACATGAGGCTCAGTCTCAGGACCCTGAGATCATGCATGAGCCAAAGGCGGACGCTTAACCGACAGAGCCACCCAGGCTCCCTTATTTTACAAGATTTTAAATTCAGGTAAGTTTGTTCTATAATTACAGTGTATTTGTGGATCACAAGTGAAAAAATATCCTTAGGTTCCTCAAATTCCCAAGTAATATCTGAAAGCTATAAATCCGCCTTGTTAAAAAAAAAAAATACAGCAAAGTGCCAAACAGTAAATTTGGGACTCTGTGAACTGTATTTTTTAAAAAAATGTTTCTTGAAAATAAAGAGAATAAAAAAATTTTAAAAATGTTTCCTAGTTTTGGAAGGAACTCCTTTTATCTCAAGCACCCTCAGCTGCTGTATGCTCTTTAAACATATATAAAACTCCTGCCATATATTTGTTAGCACTTTACAGAACAAGCAGAAGTAAAGTAGTATTAATACATTTTCTGAGCTAAAGTCAAGATGATATAACTACTATAGCTCTCTCTGTGCATTTGTCACAGGTTAAACTGGATCACTTTTCAGTTTGGACTTTTGATCTCTGGATCTAAGTATAGAGGCATGTAGGGGAAACATAGTAAAAAAATCTTTTATTTTATGACAGAAGTTCTCAGGCTTTGAAGCAAAGACTCTTTTTAAGGTTCTGCATTTTGAAAAAAAAGATTATTTCAAATGCTGCTCTTTTAGATTAATTGTTGTAGTAGAGTTCATTTAATTATAATTTTAGTGTACTCATTTTTAACATTTTCAGCTTACTTGTTACTTTTCCAGAAGTATCTAGGCTTCATTTGGAAAGGCATACTTACAACTTTTAAAATATTCCCAATCTCAGAGCAACAGCAGCAGTGTTAAGGAGAACCTGGGGTTTGGAGTGTTATGTAAAGCTTTGCTATGCACTGACTGGCAGACTTTGGGTAGTTCATTTAACATGTTTTCTGATAACATCTATTTTCTTTTCCAAGGATGTGTTAATTTCCTGGGGCTGTCATAACAAATTACCACAAACCAGGTGAATTAAAACAACAGAAATGTATTTTCTCACTTTTTAGTGAGAAAGTGGAAATCCAAAATCAAGGCATCAAAGGATCGTCGGTTCCTTTTGGTGGCTTTAAGGGAGAAACTGCTTTTTGCTAGTCTCTAGTGGCTGCCCGCAGTTCCACACGCAGTGGCTTATAGATTCATCACTCCAGGGAATATACTCTGCCTCCATCTTTACATTGGCTTCTTCTCTGTGTCTGTGTCTGTTCTTTTCTGTCTTTTATAAGGACACTCACTGGATTTGGGGCCCACCCTAATCCAGTGTGATCTCAATCTCCATCATTACCTTAATAATATCTGCAAAGACTTTTATCCAGGTAAGGTCACATTCTGAGGGTAGACATGAATTCTTGGGAGGACACTGTTCATCCTGCTTCGAAGGGTAACAACATATTCATCTTACTTCATAGGACTTTTGTAGGAGTAAACAATATGTGAGAATGTACTTTGAAACTGTAGAGTGCTCCCATGTTTATAGTTCTTGCTGTTTTCATGCTTTATCTTTTAGGTGGTAATGGCAGTTGCTCAGCTGTATTGGCACATATCACCAAAGTCTGAAGTTGGCATTATTTCTAAATCACTAGTGCGTTTACTTCGTAGTAATAGGTAGGTCATGATTTTATTTGTTTTTTCTTTTGTATTCCTTCAAAAGTAATGTTTGAACAAATATAATCTGTCTTTCAGACATTTATTACATGACTATGTGTTCTACCTATAAGATTTCATACTTAAGGGATCATCATACAAGCCTTTACACATTTTATCTCTAAGTTCATGATAAATATAAAATTTCTTTTAAACTCAAGCCCAAAGAGATTGAAAATATTTTGGCAATGTTTAAAATCAGATTTTTGTCATTGTTTTGTTTTCTGTGTTTTAAGAATTACAACATAGTTTCAGCTATTTAGCTTACCCTGAATATTTTGTTATAATTAGTTACTTTAAATTTAATATTTCTTTCACTGAGTGCTTACTTCTGCTAATAGAGTTGGGGGAAAAATGCATGTTTATTTTTGCCTGTAACATGACCTTAGTGCCACAGCTACTTAGCCCTAGACTGACTTTTGCCGTTCCTTAGTGAGAGCCTTTGTGTTCCTGATCTTTCCTGTCTTTATACATGGTCATTCTTTTCCTTTTCCTCAGTTCATTAATTTTTCTTTCCTGTAACTCATTCAAAGGTTGTCAGAAGGTTCTGGAATGCATCTTTCACATGAAACTTTATACCAGATTCACTTCTACCTTAGATATTTGGACATAAAATAACAGAATTTTTTTTTTTTTAAATCTATCTTTTCACTCTGGTCAGAACTGAGTGACACAATGAGCATCTGATCAAGAGTTTATGTTAATGCTATGGTCATGTTTATTCTGTTAGCCCTAAGAATATCTTCCTTGCATGTGTTCAGAGTAGCTGTAGTATTGGCTTTACATCTTAGGAATACAGTATTGTAAAATAGGCTTTAACTTTTAATCATGATGAATCAAATCTTATTTATAAGTAGTTCATAGGAAAATGTGTTTAAAAAGAAGACATAAATATCTCATTTACTAAAACCTTTTTAACATTTGAATTCAGTATGAAACTTACTGCTGATTTTTTTGTTTAATATACTGTGTACATAAAGATACTTAATTGGAAAATATATCCAATGAAAATTCTCCTTTAATTTTTAGGGAGGTGCAATATATTGTCCTACAGAACATAGCAACTATGTCAATTCAAAGAAAGGTATGTACATAGTAAACACATAATCCAAGAGAGAAATGAATGCATTAGTACCAAAAGTGTATTTATATATTTCTTTTTATAATCTAGGGTATGTTTGAACCTTATCTGAAGAGTTTCTATGTTCGGTCAACTGATCCTACTATGATCAAGACACTGAAGGTACGCATGCTTTTATTTTTCAGGTACCCTTAGTACATCTTTACTTTGAAGATATTGCTGTAGCTTCTAGCATCTGCAAAATGGAGACCTGCTTTTTCAAAAACACAGATACATTTAGGGATTTTCTTTATACTTTCTAAACTTTATTATTATATCCAGTCACTGCTGCATCCTAATAATACAAAGTTGATACATGCTACCTGCACCTTGAATAACCCATTGTATACTGCACAGACAGACAGATAATTTTAGCACTATGTGTTTTTTAAGTGATATTATAGAGATTTGAATTGAGTACTGTGCAGAACCAAAAAATGGGGTTAATTCTCTAGGATTTAGAAAGGACTTGTGGAAAAGTTGATGTTTGAGTGGATCTTAAAAGAATAATATTTTTGTGAATTTTTTTGTTCTTGGTAGATTGAATGGGAGGTGGTTGTAGGGTTTTGGAGTAGGAGAAAGGAGCAGTTTATGCTAACAGATTATGAAAGAGTGTTGTGTTCAAGGAATAATAACTACATTAGAGAGCATAGGGATATAAAGTTATGATAATTAGAATAATGTGATATTTAGACAGAAGAATAAGTGGGATAGAATAGAAAGCGTGGAGACATCCACGTATATGAAGACGTACTGTATAATAGAGGAGACCTTACAAACCAGTGTGGAAAGGATGCACTTTTCAGCTTATATTGGGATGATTGGCTATTCACATGGAAACTGGGTTTAACTGTAAGGAAATCTAATACACATCCAAATTGTAGGATATTTTCGGAAATACTTGGTGTGCAGTCATCAAAAATGCAAGGTTGTGAAGGTCAAAAGAAAGATTGAGAAACTTTTAGGCCAAAGGAGACTAAAGATAAAACTGAATACAATGTCTGATATTGAATTGGATCCTTTTATTATATATTATTGAGATAATTAATGAAACTTAAAAGGGAGTGAGGATTGCATGGATGTATGTATAAAAGTGTAATTTCTTGATTTTCTTGGTTCTCTTGTGTTCTCTAGGACAATGTCCTTGTTTGTAGGGAATATACACAGAAGCATTTGGGGATGAAGAAGCAATCTGTGTCAGATTGGCAACTCTCAGATGATTCACATCAAAATAGTTCTTTTTACCCTTTCTATATGTTTGAGATTGTTTTTTAAAAATTATATAAAAAATGAAAATGTTTTCATCAAAATAAAATGCAAACTGAAGTCGTAATCTGGGAAACAAATATTCCCAATATATATATCTGAAAAATGATTAGTACTCAAAATATATAAAGAACTTCTGCAATCTATCCATTTTAATTGGAGTGTTTAGACCGTTTATTTTTAATGTAATTTCTGATACGACTGTGTGTCCCACGCATACATCCTGTGTTCTGGTTTCTGTCTGTCCCATCCTTTTTTCCTTTTTCATGCTTTCCTTCAGATTATTTGAATATTTTTTATGAGGAAGAACTGAAACTTTTTTAGTGAGCCTATTGAAGATAGACTTTTAATTGTATATTCTTATAACTATGAATCCAGAAGAGAGAATTAAAATGTCCCGAGTATTTGGGATGGTAGGATGAATGAGAACAAATCAAGAGAATTAATTGGTATCTGGAAAACAGAGGTATTACATGGAGGGCAAGTTGTTTTCTAACTTTATTAATAAAGGAAAAAAAAGTGCCAAACTACCTTAAATTGTTCAGGTTAATTAGATATAAGTTGTAAAGTTGGGTACAAACAGGGAAAATGTAGGATTCTCTTTTTCCTAATTGTTTTTAACCATTATGTAATTACCTGTTCTCTATTTGGAGATGTTAAGAAGACAGAATTTATCAGAAGGGCATAATGCCTCACAACATTTGTAACAGTGTGACTTTTTAAAAACAAAAATTACCTTTCTAAAATGAAACAAGATGAAACCAGAGAGGGAGACAAGCCATAAGAGACTCTTAATCTCAGGAAACAAACTGAGGGTGCTGGAGTGGTGGGGGGTGGGAGGGATGGGGTGGCTGGGTGATGGACATTGGGGTGGCTGGGTGGTGGACATTGGGGAGGGTATGTGCTATGGTGAGCGCCGTGAATTGTGTAAGACTGAAGAATCGCAGACCTGTACCTCTGAAACAAATAATACGTTATATGTTAATAAAAAAAATTACCTTTCTATTAAATGCCTAGTCTTTATTAAATTAATCCTTTTTCTTTGTGTTTTACAATGTTACTCTCTCTTTTTTCTACTGTAGCTTGAAATTTTGACAAACTTGGCAAATGAAGCCAACATATCAACTCTTCTCCGAGAATTTCAGGTATGTATGCAGTGCTGATTATAAAATAACTTCTAAAACATTTGTTTAGTTTACAGTCAAATATACATCTTCCTCAATTTACAAATAGGTAATTGTGTTAAGTAAAACAGTGATTTGGGACAAATTGAGAACTAAGAAATTTATAAATTTTCATGAATAGACATTAAGTACAAATTTAAAATTTAAGGGAAATGAAATAGTAGTCCCTTTCATGTTTTCATAGAATTTGAAAGACTGGGTTATAACTATTTTTTTTTTTTTTTTTTAATTATGTTACTGGTAAGGATTCCATGTCTCTGTGCTGTCATCATCACTAGTCCATTCCATACTCTGCATTCATGAAAGTGGCTTCACTTCTTACCTAGTTAATCCTGTTTATTACTCTTTTAGATAGCTTTATGTATTTTTGGTCTAAAATTGCTTCTGTCATGATTTTATCATTGTTTTTGTTTTGTGTTGTTGTCCTTTTTAAAACCATTAACCCTTAAGGATGAGGTGCCTCCCAGCCAGCTACACACCCTTAAAAAATATTATTCAAAAATCATCTCATGGATATATGCCCTTTAAGATGGAGGGTTCAGCTGTGGAGACTTCGTGGTAGAGGGTATAAATTTTGTACCTCATCAGCAGTTTTCTTAGTAAAAATATACCACACACTATACAGAAATCACAGTTTTTGTTAACTCCCAACTTTTACAGATTTTATTTTGTTGCTATAATCCTCCCTTATACCTATATTAAATTTCATTTTAGCTAAATAGATACTGTATTTTTTTTAACTGTGTGATCTTATACTTTTAACAGGAGTAGTAGAATATTATAGCATGTCCATAATTTTTAATTTTATAACTGGATTGCTCTACTGTCATGCTGTGTATTTTTCTAGAAGAATTCCTTGTAAAATTAGGTTGTAAAATTAGGATGATTGGCTCAGTTGGTTAAGCATCCAACTCTTGATTTTGGCTAAGGTCATGATTTCAGGGTTGTGAGATGGAGACGCATTTTAGGCTCTGCACTGGGTGTGGAGCCTGCTTAAGATTCTTTCTCTCCTTCTCCCTCTGCCCCACCTCCACAAAATAAATAAATACTTTTAAAAAATTAGGGTGTTTTGGATACCCAGTCATCTTATATTTATATATGCCAGAAAATATAGGGTATCTCAAGTTTTTATCCAGTAATCCATGGCTATAGAACATTGCTTGGATTTGATTTTTACGTCATTTTTATAAGTTTGCTTTTATTTTTTTTTTTAAGTTTTTAATTTTTGTCTCAGTGTTTGTGTTTGTCCCTTTTCTTATTGTAGGTAATCTGTTTGGGTGTCCTTTTGGTATCAACTTCCTGCTTAGGTCAGATTTAGTGGGGGATGTAGGCAGTGAATCTCAGGCAATTTTATGGCATTGTTTAGTTATACAGAGGCGACACATTGGACCTATTTCAAAATATTGGTGATCTAGCCATTTCAATTAGTATCAGAATTTTTTTTATTATTATGTTATGTTAATCACCATACATTACATCTTTAGTTTTTGATGTAGTGTTCCATGATTCATTGTTTGCGAGTATCAGAATTTTTAATAAGGTCCATCGTTTAGTTAGACTTTCTAATACAGTCTTTCTTTATCCACTTTTATCACTGTCAATATTTATACCTCATTTTTGTGGTTTATGAGTTATGTTTATAGGTATGTACAGCTTACTTATAATAACTTTTTGAGTAAAATAGAGAATTTTTCTAAAGACATATTTTTTCTAAGTGAGGAAATTAGGTCATCAACTGAGAAGTGGTTTAAATACAATTGATCTTTCCTCCATGGAACTAAGAGAATTTGTGTAACTTATTTCTTCAGTATTTAATCCTGTTCTTGGTACTATTCTCACAAAATTTGTATGATTTTAGATATTCTTAGATTGTCTCTTCCATTTGTCATTTTGGCACCATTTAAATGTACATCCTTTTTGGCACATTAAATAACCATAGTGTTAATTCTACATTAAGTATGTCTCTTTTGAGGTTGGGAATCTTTTTAAAAAATTGCAGTCGAGGGATGCTTGGCTGGCTCAGTCAGTAGAGCATGTGACGCTTGATTTCAAGGTCGTGAGTTCAAGCCCCACATAGGGAATAAAGCCTACTTAAAAATAAATAAATAAATAATAAAAATGCAGTTGAAAATGGGATTTTAAATTTTGTTTGCATACATTATGATATATAAATATAAATATGCATATTTAAAGTATATTTATTTTTGTAAACAAAAGCTCAGTTTTTAAATTTGGAAAGTTATAATCAAAGTGAAATTCTTGAGGGCTGTATTAAATTTTGTAAAGATCCTTTAACTTTCTGTTGTTAAATCAGTGATTTCTTTTTAAGTTTATATAAACACATAGTTTACAGTATGTTTTTAAAAACATTCTTTTAAAGAAAATCTATTTCAAAAGTATGGTAATTTGTTACAAACTGAGTTTTTTAAAGTCTTTACTGATATACTGCTCATTGTAGCTGTATAATTTTACCACCATTCAGATAACATTTTGAAAATGTTTGTCATTAGTGTATTTGTCCTTTTCCTCCTCTTCTTCCAACTTTAGATTTAGTGTCTCTGAAAAAGCAACCCTTTTTTTCATAGATTCACAGATGCTGCTGGTTAAATGAACTGAAACCTCCAAAGAGAGAGTTCTCATCATCTCTTTCAACCTTGCACTTAAACTAATTGCTGTCTTTGGGTGACTGCTCCCCACTATCTGTTTTGGAGTCACAAGCCTCTGTGGCCACAGGTGAATGAACCTGGCTTGAAAATGTGCCTCTTCTATAGGCACATTCTTTAAGTAAAAAAACTAAATTAAATTAAGCTAAGTCATCAGTTGGACCTATTGTGCATATAAATGAGAATATTATATATTATAAAATTTGTATTTTTGATAAAGCTTAATATACCTTTTTGTTCACTTGATGGTACCAAAGTATAAACTAATTGAAATATTTTTTTAGACCTATGTGAAAAGCCAGGATAAACAGTTCGCAGCAGCCACTATTCAAACTATAGGCAGATGTGCAACCAACATCTCAGAAGTCACTGATACATGCCTCAACGGCCTGGTATGTCTGTTGTCCAACAGAGATGGTAAGTTGACAGTTTCATTTTATTTTCAAGTAATTTATCATTTGAATATTCTTGGCATGATCTTCAAATTGTAACATTTTTTAACATTGCATTTTAGTATTTCCTGTATGTCAGTAGCATGGTCATGATGAGAGTAGCATTTTATCCTTGAAATACAAAGACACACACACACACACACACACACACACACTTTTGTGTTGTTTTAGTAAATTAGATAATAAACTTCCAAACAGTATTTCCTAAATAGAACTGAGAAAGTGTAATTTGTTTATTTCTTCACAGTTTAATCACCTTCATTATCCCCTTTCCGCAAAGGTTCTATTTTACTTTTAGTGACATATAAGTCATGTATAATATTGGTTCACCTGCAGAGGGTGCTAAAAGCAGGCAAATGACTATAACATGGAGAAGTAGCTAGATCAAAAAAGTATGTTTATTATGTACCTTCAAAGTTTTTTTGCAGAAACTCATCTAATAATTTTATATTCGATATTAAACTCAATTTAAAAGTCATCAGATTGCAACAGCTTTGTGTTTTTAAGCCAAACAACATCTAAACGTTTTGTAAAACTGGATAGGTGATAACTGGTAAAATGCGTAATCTAGAGATTTCATACTCTTCTGTGGTAAAGTGTCAGTTATTTCTGTGGTATGGCTTTAGAATAAGTAAAACCATTTGGAGAAAGATTAGTATTAGTCAACTTTCACCTTTATAATAATTTATGTAGAAGATTTTTGTTATATATTTGATTAAAACAGATTCTTTTTAGGAAAATCTCAATAATCTGTGTAAAATCATTGAAATGATTTGTGGAATTCTAAGTATAATTATGTCATATTTAGACATAAGCATATAGGACATAGCAAACATAAGTTGAAACATAAGAAAATTGATTATATTTATATTCTATTTATATTACTTGTATTTTCACTACAGTTACTCTCTTATCCCTAATTATCAATTCCCAAATGTAGGTCTCTTTAGAAAATTATACCATTGTGATAACTACTTCTAATGAAAAAACTAAAACAAAATTTAGCCCAATTAAGAGTGATTTTTTTTATTTTGAACATAAAATTAGAAACTTTAATCCTGTAAACTCAAGATAATATGATGGATAGAACATTTTTCTACATGCAGTATTAAAACTAAGTGGCAACAAAAATTATCAAGGAAATAGGTTGTTTTTTTTTTAAATATTTGACTGTAGAAGGTAACTAGAGGAGATTAGGATGCTAAATGTCATTCATTTTACCTGTTTCTATTTTCATCCTTTTTGTCTCTATTTCTTTGTCGCATTTTAAAATGGGACTTGAAAAACATGTTTTATTTCCTGTATCTTAATAATGATTTTCTATTCAATTATATATGACACATTTCTTGGGAAAATATTTCCAGAACATTAAAGATTATGAACCAAGACTTACCAGGGTAATCATTCTTTTAAAATTTTATTGCATACAAAAAGTACTACAATTAGAATACTCACTAGTTCTTTTAAATACGAAATATATTCAAGGTTTCTGAATTTTAGTTTTTGACCTTTTTTCGCATGTGAAATTTTCAAGTTGTAGATTGTAAAGGAATTATCTCTACTTTAGTTTTGTAATGTATTAATTTCTTGAAAAATTTTTTTTATTGACTTTGATTTAAAAGATGAATATTCTACTCTGGTAGCACTTTGAAGGGAAGAATAGATTGTTTTGTAATTAGGTGATGGGATATTAATATAATCTATATTCACTCTTAAAAGTAGGAAGATTTGCTAATTTAAACTCTGATATTTTGATGTTTAGGCTTTTGTTTTTGGTAAATCAAAACCGTCATTATAACAATGGCTTTTTTTCCTGCAGTTTGAATATTTAGAAACTTAAATTGTATTGTCCAGATTTGGGTTGCATAATCATCACTAGCCTATAGTCTCCGATTCTTTAATTCTTTTTCATATGAGTTATACTTTTGTAGTTTGGAAACCTCATTAAAAGTAGTAAAACAAATAAGGAGAATATTTATATTAAAATCAGTAGCATTAAAGAAGGTAATAATATTTTTAACTTTAAATGGTCAATCCTGACCAATAACTCCTTTCTTCCATTAAAAGATCTGCTCTTAGGAATAGATATCTAGAATGAGGCCTCAGTTTCTTTAGGATCTTTCTATAGGATCTTTTAAAGCTCTAAGGATCTGTGATTCTTGATTTTATGTCAATACAAATATCTGGTCATCTGTTCAGATAATGTATCTTAAAACCTTAGGGGCAGCATTTAGGCTCCATTGTTTTTTACATATATTTAAACACATTGTTTTTAGACCTGTGGTTTTTTTTGTGTGTGTGTTTTTTAAGTGTTAATTGACTTCTCCCTTCTTGACATGGAGAGGACTTTTCTAGGCAGACTTGAAGCTTGCCTAAAATAATTCAATATCACTATCTGAGATTAATTTGACAAATTTTTCAAGGACCTTTATGAGAAATCTGCATTTCATTTGGCTTAGCATAATTTAATTCTCTAAGGTAATTTACTTCAGGTAACATATTAGCAAAATTTGCTTGTCTGAATAACCTTACCGTCTACTGTAAACTAAAAGGATTGGGGCAGAGGACTATTTTTTGTTTCGTTTAGTTTTATATAATTTAGTAAACATTTATTGAGAACTTGAATACATTGGGGTATTTAGTAAATGTTGGGTAGAGGAATAAGATACTCATTCAGCCTAATGAAGAGAGAAGTAATATAAAACAAGTGTGTTATAGTTTTCTGTGTATTGACCACTTACTCTGTTGGGAGCTGTCTGCTTGCATGCAGAACTAGACTACCTATGTTTGAACGTTAATGTTACCTTGAATAAATTACACAATCTCCCTGTGCTTCAGATTCTTCATTTGCAAAATGAGGGTAATAGTAGACTGTAGTAACCTTGAAGACATATGCTAAGTGAAATAAATCTGCCACAGAAAGCCAAATACTGAATGATTCCACTTGTGTGAAATATCTAAAATAGTCAAATTCGTAGAATCAGAGAGAGTGGAATGGCAGTAGCCAGGGGTGGTGGAAAAGGGAATTACTAAACAGCAAAAATAATGTTTCAGTTAAGTTGAATAAGCTCTAAAGATTTGCTGTACAACATTGTACCTATAATCAACAATAATGTGTTGTAACTAAAGTTTGGTAGAGGGTAGATCTCATGTTAAGTGTTCTTACCAAAATAAAGTTAAATTGAAAAAAATAGTAGGCTGTATTTCTTTGAGTAAGGACCCTTAAGTTTTATTAAGGACAAGGAAGAAGTTAGGAAAGGTCCAGAACACAGGATCATTTTGTGCTTCTGGTAGAGCAGCACCACAGTCCTGTGGTCTTTGAAAAAGTGGAGATAGCATAAAGGAAAAGTAGGGTGGAATTACGTGAAGGGATGAGAGGGTACTTGGGGTAAGCAGGATAATGACCCCTGCCAAAGAAGTCCAGTTTCTTATGCCCAGAACCTGTGAATATGCTACCTTCCATGGCAGAAGGGACTTTGCAGATGTGACTAAGATTCTTGAGATGGAGATCAAGAGGGTCCTTTTGAGGGAGGGAGAGATGTCAAGAAAGTCAGATGTCAGAAGCAGAGATTGGAGCGATGCCATTGCAAGATCGGGGCCTTGAGCCAAGCAATGTGGACAACCTGTAGAAGTTGGAAAAGGCAAAGAATGGATTTTTTCCTAGAACCTCCATAGAGAGGTAGCCCTATTGACATCTTGCTTTTAGCCCCATAAGATCTAAGCTGTTAACTTCTGACTCTAGAACTGTAAGATGCTGAATTTATGTTGTTTTAAGCCACTAAGTTTGTGGTAATTTATAACACTAGGAAAGTAATATAGCATCAAAGGATAAATGATGCCAAATATATTTTTCAACTGTAGCCAATGCTGCCTCTACATATGTATAATTAAAATTATACAATATTTTTTTCTTGGTCTAGTTTTGCAATAATATATTTTAAAAATAAAAAATTTTATACTATGGATTCTTAAAAGCACACTTACCATATTTTACTTTGCATAGTAATTACTTTTAATTTTTCTTACTAGAGTATAGGTTTGGCAAAGTCAGGATCTTAATCTTTGTTTTCATCAAAGCTCAAAGCAGTGGTCTTTATATAAGTAATAGCTGTACGTCTTAACTTAGAATTTAGAGATGAAATGGTACATTCTGAATTCTGGACAAAGTCATATAATGCTAGTACATTGCTCTTTCTTCATCTTTAAAATAATGAGAATACGGTACCTACCATATGTTACTATAGAGAAAGAAATATTTATCATGTCATAAACTAAAGCATGGTATAACCATCAATTTGTCATTCTACTGGAGAAAGAGATAGTTTGAAACACGTATGTTTAATAATGATTAAAATGATAAAAATTTTACTTGTATTCTTAAAGGGAGCTAGATAAGAAAATATACTTCAAAGAAAAGAATAATAACACAAGTCATGGTATTTCCAGTGTAATATTAAAATAAAACTTTGTAGTCTATGCCAGGGGAATCTCTAATGTCCAGGAAGTCCTATTAATAAAAAAATGTCAAAATAGTAAGTAGAGGTATTGTAGACTTATTTATTTGGCATCAGTAGCATTAATAATTGTTTATGTAAGATTCATTCCATAAGTTTAGGTGCTCTGACTATTTGGATTACAGTTCTCTGATGGTGCCACAAAAAATGTAACTCTGGACCAGTGATTAGCTACTTCAGTGTGATAACTCAATCTCAGAATCCCAGTTTCAGGATCTGCTTCCTTGGAGCTACTCCCAGGACCAATTATTATATTAGTTAGGGCCCTGGCAAGAATAGATGGCACACTTAAAAGGGATGATTGAAGAGAATTTAATGAAGGAACTCTTTATAAGATGTGGGCAGGATTAAGAGAAATCAAGAAGGTATGATATAACATCCTGGGGCTAATAGGCTAGCGACCTGGGAAGCCCCTTTAGCATATCTAGAATTGAAAGGAAGGGGTGTGAGGAGTGGGAGCACTTACCAGACTCAGTAGGCAAGAGCCATTCAGAAGAACTGAAACTATCAGTAGAGGAATGCACACTGCCAGGTCTCGGGAGACCTGGCAGTAGAGAGATCTAGGGTAGCAAATAGTCTGTCCTCCTGCCCCTTGATCTCCTGCTGGGGCTTCCTATCAGCTAACCATAGCTGGAAGCCAGGAACAAGAGAGTTTGGTTGATGCAATCTGCAGAGGTCAGCCTCTAAGGGCACAGAATGAGTCAGGAAAGACAGAGTGGATTCACTGGACAAATGGAGACAATCCAGCACATAAGGCCACTCTTTCTGGCTCTGAAGTCAGTGCTATTTCTATAGTAACACCTTTCTTAGGACTAATGATCCTCAGTACTGTTTTCTGAACATATCACTTAAGGAAATTTTTGGTTTTAGTTTGCTGTTTTCTTTAGAATTGGAAAAAAAGTTATTTAGGTTGTGGTGTTTGATTACCACTATGTAATTGGTAGAAACTAAAGAACCATATGGTAACTATTTGATTACCACTATGTGGTAGGAATCAACTATTTGAAAGCTATAGTTAAAAGCCAAAGACACTTGAACATTATGGCGAGCAGCAAAATCTAACCTCACGTTGCTTTTCTGACTCAAAGAGGCAGTTAATGGAAGGGGATATCAGAAGCTAGGAGGCAACAACAGAAGTTAGAAATTAAAAATTAAAGTATACTCCTCTGCTTAAGACAGTGTTCCCCCCCAAAGTTTGGAAATATACTCGTGATTATGGTTTTCACCTAGTTATTTGAGACATGTAGACTATTTTGCTGACTTAAATTCATATTTTACCAAGGATATTGCATTTGAATTGCATTATGCCTATTTAATATGAATAATCTCTCTTTTTCAGAAATAGTTGTTGCTGAAAGTGTGGTTGTTATTAAGAAATTACTGCAAATGCAACCTGTACAACATGGTGAAATTATTAAACATATGGCTAAACTCTTGGACAGTATAACTGTGAGTACCAGTTAAGAGATCTTTCTGAATTTAACTGGATTTTAGTCAATAAATTATAGTGTTGTGGAAATAAATGGACATCTTAAAATATAGTGGCTAAGAGAGCTTAACTGTCTGGATTCACATCCTGGTTCTAAGATTTTACAGTGCTGTGGAAGGGAATTACAAATCTGAAAAAGGGGAAGGATGCAATAAATGCTGCAGTGTTAGATTGGAAATGGAGATATCAGTGTGAACTTCATGGGTTTATAAATTCTAGATGCGTGTGTGTATGTAAATGCATGTGTGTGTGTGTCTACACACATTTATGTGTACACATACGAATGCATATGTTGAGTATACAAACCTCTATTTCTTTGAGAGGGTCTGCATGCAGTAATGCCCAATACAAATGAGCACACCTAGTGTCTAGATCTTGTTTTGTTTTTTTTTAATTGAGGTATATAATTTTATACCATAAAACGTACTCATATAATTTTGCACTTTTTTGTATATTCATAAGGTTGTGCAACCATCACTACTGTGTAATTCCAGTACGTTTTCATCATTCCAATAAAAGAATCCCATGGCTCAAACTGATCCTCCCTTTACTCCAGCCCTTGTCAGCTACTAATCTACTTTGTCTCTGTGGATTTGCTTATTTTGGACATTTCATATAAATGGAATCATCAAATGGTCTTTTGTATCTGGCTTCTTTAACTTAGCGTGTTCTCAAGGTTTGTGCATGTTCTAGAATGTAGTAACTGCATTTCTTTTTTTGGTAGACCTTGGTTTTTAAATTTCATTCACCCCTTGAAGGAACCAGGGCTGCTTAGAGAAATGGCTGATTTTAGAACTAGGGCAAGGAAGGAACAAGATGATCTTGGAACATCTTGTTGGGCAAAAATAGCAAGGAGATGCTCACAGAATGATAGAGATGTGTCAAAAAGACACAAAAACCAGCTTGAAGGGGCAACCACTGGCCACTTTGGAAAACAAAATAAATTATAGTAAAAGGATTATGGCCTATTGAATAAAGTAAGAATCTGTTGAGGCCACACTGGAATGAATGAATGGATGAATGAATGAATGAATGAGAAAGGGAAGCTCTTTCTTACAATGCAAAACTAGTAAATGTGGAAGGAATGATGGAATTAGAATATCACCACTTGCAAGCCATCACAATAATAATAGATTGAGGTAAGAATCATTAACAAATGGTAAAAAGTAGGGGGTGAAAGTTGAGTAGTCATAGGATGTTTGTACAGTTTCAAAGTATATCCTCATAAGATACTTAATTACAAAGCATAAATTAATGACTTTTGATTTTTACAATAGGAGAAATCTTGCAGATGTTACCTGAACCAAATGAACATAGTTTACATTGCCAGCAATGGGATTAAACACCTTCTGATATAATATAGTGAATAGAAGTTAGCATCAGGTCTGTTGAATTCTTGCCAAAAGTGAATGACTTGAATATAATCAAGAAACATGAGACGAACCCAAATGAGAATATAGTACAAAATAATTGGTTTGTACTCTTTAAAAATGCCAATATCATGAAATGTAAAGAAAAATTCAGGAACTTTTTCCCATTAAGAGAGTTTAAAAGGATAGGACAACTCTATGCACCACATATTTTTAGATTTTCTTTTGCTCTAATGGATTTGGTAGGATTTGGTAGGGATAATTGGCAAAATCTCACTAAAATCTGTACATTAGGTAATAGTATTGGTTCAGTATTTAAATTCCTAATTTTAAAATCATTTTACTGTAGCAATACAAGAGCATTCCTTTTATTACAAAGTTTGCAATGAAGTATTTTGATGTTTAAGGGTAAGTCTACAACTTTCCTCAATTTAGAAAACAGTATTTGTGTATATATAGAAAACTAAAGCAAATGTAGTTTTGTAGTTAGATGACATACGAGGAATCTGGGTGAAGAGTATTCAGAAGTTCTTTTTATTCTTCCAGCTTTTCTAGAAATCTGAAACTGTGTTTAAAAAATTAAATTAAAAAATAAATATTAATCTTTGTCCCACCACTTACCCACTTTGTGCTTTTACATTAAAATCTCCATACTTTTCCCATCTTAAAATGGTGATAGTAAATAAAAAGCAAAAACAAAAAAACCCTGATATTTTGTACATATTACATTAGTTAATATATATAGTGCTCTTAAGAATATTTCCTGGCACATAGTGGTACTATATAAGTGTCTCCTGTCATTATTATTTAGGTCCTATTTCATTCTCTTTTTCTAATTTTATTTCCTGTTTTCAGACTCCTCAGTCTGTGTCAGTCTGATTTTGACTCCTCACCACTCCACTAACACTGCCTTTTCCAGGGTCATTGACTGTCTTCTTATTAAACACAGTGGATAATTTGCCGTTGATGTCTTTCATGATCTTTTGTTAGCATTTGACTTCACATACTGCTTCTTCCCTTTTGAAACATTCTCCATGGCTTCTTTCTGGTTTTTCCTCAAACTCTTTTCCATTGTGTTTGCCCTTCACTATGTCCGTCCCTTCAGTGTTGATTAAAGTTTTTTTTTTTTTTCTTTGTTGGTTAAAGTTTAAAACTAATGTTCTATAACTAATAGGGTTATAGTTTAGGGGGGAAATACATTATTTTCTTCTTTGAAGATGGGGTATCTACGTATACTCTGAGTCTGTTCAGAGGGATTATATTTGTGTGGTTTAAGGCAAGGTTTGGAGCCTGCATCAGGACCAATATTTAATATCTCTGGTGGCAAAATTTTCTTTCCCTGGGGGTGTTAGTAAAGTTTGCAGGGCAGTTATATGTGTATCTTAAAGCTAAGAATAAGACTCACAGGAGTCTGTTAACATCTGAGCTCCCACCAAGTCTCTCACTAGAGTTCCTTTGTCTTTATATCTACTCTTATTATTGATTCTAATTATCAAAGCCAGGACTTCTCAGAGACTGTGTATGAGAGGTGTAGGTATTAAGAGAGTACATTTGGTATTAGCAGACTTAGGAAGCTTAAAATCATACCAACTGTCTTTCCTGACCACAGTGGTATGAAGCTGGAAATCAACAATAAGAGGAAAGTGAAAAGGTGTACAAATAGGGTTGTTAAAGAGGAAGTTAAAAGAATTATCTTGAAATAAGTGAAAATGAAAATACAACATATCAAATATTATGGTATGCAGCAAAAGCAGTTTTGAGAGGAAAATTTATAGCAATAAACACACATATTAAGTAATTAGAAAGATCTCAAAGAACGACCTAACTTTACATCTCAAAGAACCAGATTTAATTAAAACTCAAACCCAGCAGGAGGAGGAAAATAAGAAGGAACACAGCAGAAATAAATGAAATAGAGACCAGAAAAGTAATAGAAAGGATCAATAAAACTAAGAGCTGGTTCTCTGAAAAGATAAGCGAAACTGACAAACCTCTAACTAGACTAAGGGAGAGAAAGAATAAATAAATAAAATCGGAAATGAAAGAGGAGACATTACAATTGATACTACAGAAATATATAGAATTTTAAGAGACTACTATAAACAATTATATGCGAACAAATTACACAATCTAGAAGAAATGGATGCCATTTCTAGAAACACAAAGCCTACCAAGAGTAGAATTCTACCAAACATTTAAAGAAAGAATTAACACCAGTCCTCCTCAAACTCTTCCAAAATAATGAGCAGGAAGGAACACTTCCAAACCCATTCTGCAAGACCAACATTACTTTGATACCAAAAGCAAATAGGATACCACAAGAAAAAAAACTGTAGACCAATATCTCTGATGAATATAGATGGAAAAAATTTCAGCAAAATATTAGCAAACAATTCAAGAACGCTTTAAAAGGATTATACACCATGACCAAATGGGATTTTTCCTTTGGATGCAAAGATGGTTCACTCTACACAAATCAGTAAAATCAGTACATCACTAATAAGATGAAAGACAAAAATCACATGATTATCTGAATAGAGTTAGGAAAAAGCATTGACAAAATACAACATCCTTTCATGATAAAACCCTTAACAAATTGGTTGTAGAAGGAACATACCTCAACATAAGGGCCATTTATGACATACCTACAGCTAACATTATACTCAGTGGGAAAAAATAGAAAACGTTTCCCCTGAGATCAGGAGCAATGCAAGGATATGATACAGGTTGATACGATCCTATATGTAGAAAATCCCAAGAGTTAGTCAAAATACTGTGGGAATTAATCAGTGATTTCAGTTACGAGGCATGATAAAAATTAAAGGGAGATTCAAATAATTATAAGAAAACTATGCAGGCATATAGCAAAAATTTGAAATTTTGGAGAATTAAAAGGTGATGAGTTGTTACTGTTTACTTAATGTATCTGAGGAAGTTGAAGTGCTTGAAGTGGGACAAGGAAGAAAAATGCAAGATAGTTTGTGATGCACAATCCTAAAAATGATTAGGGAATGGAGGTACAAGTTACTCCAGAAGAAGGTGGTGAGGGATATAACTGACAGGGGAGTGACTGAATCCCTAGAATCCGTTTCCTCCAAATATTCAAGAGAGCTATTTACTTAATAGTAATAGACATGTGGAAAAGGAAACAGGCCTTTTTATTGTGACCAAGCACTTGATGACTCTTAAATGTGGGTAAGTGATTGATTCTAAAATGGGAGGCTAAGCCCGAGAGCCTGAAATGAAACCTTTTTTTCCTGAATCTCTGTATATTTCACCCTATATCCAGAGGTGGTATCTTAAACCAGTGCTGTTTAGAAAGAGCCAATCTGGATAGTGTCAGAGGACAAAAGAACACTTGAGCATGTTTTCTCTTAGTGCATAAGCTGCTTTATCAGGGTAGAATCCTGGGCTCATCTACCCTCCAGGAGGGGTAACAAAAATGATAGCCAGATCTCTTTCCACTCTGGCCATCTTATCCATAGAACAAGAGATCTAAGGAGGTGGGGAAATGCCCCACATGCATGCATGCAGGAATTGTCAAGAGAAAGGCCTAGACCTCTTCTGAAAAGGCTGGCTCTTGGAAGATCTGCAGAAGGCCATAAAGGAGCCATTGTACACTATGGCAGAACTGGGCCAAAGGAGTAATCCTTCATTTGATTAATGAGTAAATGAGGCCTACGGATGTGAAGTTATTTGTCTCCATGATATACATGATCAATCTAGGACCAGAACCAGTCTTCTTGCCTTGCTGGCTGGTATTTTTCCTAGTACAGCACACTCATTTTGTCTCTGTCCAGTGGCCATGGTGAACTCTGGATTCAGACTTGGACTTCCAGTCTTAGTTCCACCACCGACAAGCTAGCTGTAAGATGTTGGGCAAGTTTCTTAACCCCTTTGTGCCCCAGTTTCCTCATATATCAAATGGGAATAATGGTAGAGCCTACTTTCTCAGGACTTTGTGTTATATAATAGACTGAGAGAGAAAACAGGTAAAGTCTTAAAACAGTGCCAGGCATATTGTAAGAACTCAGTAAATGTTAGTTATGTAATTTTTTTAAAAAAGGAACTTAGATTTTTTTATATTCAAGATTTTGATTCCATTTGTTATTTATGAAGTGGCATAGTTGAAAATATGAGAACTAAAATTTAAATTAATTCTACTTTTTAAATTCAGATTAGATAAGATATATCTGTGTTGGTAGTACAGTCAACTTATATATTTTGATTGTGACTATTTTATCCTTTGGACTATACTTCATGTGTAGTAAAGACCTCTTTTAAAGCAGAGTTTTTCCAGAATAAAATGCATGCTACATGAAGATTGCTCCATCAGAGTTTCATATAATGTTTTATGGGACAGATAAGGATTTACTATCATAAGAGAATAATTAAAGGATGTTATTTTGTGAAGACTACTGAGTAATACTAAAATAGTACTTTATGTACTCCTTGCCCTGGTGCCCCACTGAATGCCTGCCTTTTCGCAAGGTAACTGCCCTTGCCCTGCTGCCCCCACTTAATTCATGCTAAAGTGTTAATGCATATTGAGTCCAGATACAGAATATTGGATCTGATTTGCTAGTTGTATGCAGTTGGTTTAGATGTTGACTGATTTTGCCTTTGACAAATTTAAATAAATAAAATTGATGTTGTTGCAGGATTTATTTTAGGTGTTGCATTGTGCAGTGGCTAGTGTTGAAACACAGTAGCTTTGGGTGCCTGGGTGGCTTTGGTTAAGCGACTGCCTTCGGCTCAGGTCATGATCCTGGAGTCCGGGATCGAGTCCCACATCAGGCTCCTGCTCAGCGGGGAGTCTGCTTCTCCCTCTGACCCTCTTCCCTCTTGTGCTTTCTATCTGTCATTCTTTCTCTCTCAAATAAATAAAATCTTTAAAAAAAAAGAAAAGAAAGAAACACAATAGCTTTTACATTGAACTGCTTAGAGAGTGATCTCTAAAATCTTCCTAGATGTCTTTCTATAACTGCTGTGGTCAGCTAGGAATCATATTTTTTTGCAGGCAAGTTAATGGGTTAAAAGACAATGGAAACCGCCTTCTTGTAGAAGGTTTAAAAAGTGCACTTAAAACCACTTGATCAGGGCATTTAGAATAAAGAATCAAAGTCATTTACAATTCAGCTTGTCTTTCAAAATACTGAAAAGCAGAGGTTCATAATAAAAGTATGTCTTATACATATGTATGTTATTTGTATATGTGTATTATTAGTTTGGTTTTAGTTCAGTGGTCCTGTTTGTTCTGTGATTGAAAAGACCATGGAGAACAAAAAGTGACTAATTTTCTGATTTGCTCTTTTTTCATTTGCTTTAAATCTTTGAAAGAGTGATACTATGAATCATAGTATCAGTGGTGTACAAATGGGAGTCTTGTAACTTAATTGGGAAAGAAAGGTAGGGCTGGAATCTGAAAATCTTGATTCTGGTTGCAGTCAAACACAAAAACACTGGGTTTGGGGCGCCGGGGTGGCTCAGTCATTAAGCGTCTGCCTTTGGCTCAGGTCATGATCCCAGGGTCCTGGGATCGAGCCCCACATCAGGCTCCCTGATCCGGGGGAAGCCTGCTTCTCCCTCTCCCACTCCCACTGCTTGTGTTCCCTCTCTTGCTATGTCTCTCTGTGTCAAATAAATAAAATCTTTAAAAACAAAAACAAAAACACTGGGTTTGTCAGTTTCCTAAGCTTTTTAATAAATTGCCATCATCAAGAATTTGGTATAAATACATTTTATATTGATATTATTTCTTGTTGTGGAGAAGTTTTCTGAAGTTTTTTTTTTTTATGTTTACTTGGAAATTTTATTACCTCAGTTCTAGAATCTCTGAATATCACCCTGTCCACCACCACCACCATTTTGAGATTTTCATTGTGAGCATTAGAATTTATTGATTTTCATTTTTTCTCAGAGTTGTATTTTAAATGTATGCATTATGAATGTTTAGAGTGTTTAAATATTGTTATTTTAATCTTCATATATTAATGAGTAGGAATATAAGCAATAAACAATCTCGTAAAACTTTTTGAGATTGTCTTCTTAATTGCAAAAAAGAATTATAACTCTGTTACCAGAAGAAAATTACTTAAAGTAGGATCATAGGTTGGAATATGTCCTAGAATTCTAAATTTTATACCAGTAGTATATAATAAAATATTTAAGAAAAGTAAATCTAGCATAACCAAAATCTGAGGTTGTGCATATATTCTTATTTAGAGGTACCTTTCATGAAGGCAGGCAACTTGAATTGCTTCATGCTAGAAAATTTAATGTACCACTCAATTACTATTCTTTAGCCCAATTTAAAATAATAGATTGGGAGTAAGGTTTTAATGCAGTGTAACCTTTGGAACATTAGAAATAACCTTTTTCTTTCCACAATCATTGTACAGTAAGGATATCAGTTTTATCATACTTCCTGAATACACATAATAACATTTATTATTATATGAATATTTATACTTAGTAAACTTATTACATGAATACAGTGATTCCTTTTACTAAACTTACTCTAATATTAATTTAAAGATAATGCTATTGTCATAATTTTTGAAAATATATACTTTGATTTTAAAGCTTTCAGATGACCTCATTTTGCTTCTGGTGAAACACCCAACTTAGGAGTGTCTTAATAATTTTATGCTATTTCATAAAATGGGTGTTTTGAAAGAATTTGAGGTGGTGGATATTGTGATAAAATTTTAGCTGTGCAAAGGTCCTTATTCTCACTTTCTTCTTTAACAGTTATGCCCTGTATAGCTGTGAAACAGTAGTGAAAATATTAGGACTTTATTTGAGGAATTGGAAAGGATTTCATAAAAAGACTATTATCTCTTCTTGTGATGCTTCCTTTTAACGATAGTCATTGGCTTTTTCATTTATTATAAAAAGCAGATTTTCTATAGTAGGTGAAAATGTTCACAAAAACTAATTTACATACCCCTTCAAATCTCTTTTGGAGTAAGAGAGGATACAAATAAATAGTAATAAAACTAATTTGCATACTCTAAAATGTTGGCCTTAATGGTGCTGATGGAAGGTTTCCAATTTGTAGCAAAGCAATTTTTAAAAAAAAACAAATTATATTGAAATGTACTTTATTAAAAAAATATAATGCCAAAATACCACATATTGGACAGATTTATCTTATCCCTATTTCTTTTGTTGATGACCAAATAATAGACCAGGATTCATGATTTTGTAAGTAGACTTTGATGATCTTGTCAGTTTTATACATCCCCAGTACTGTAGGTGCAAATATATAGAGGACAGTAAGAGTTTTAATTTGGAATCATAGTCTTTAATGAATCTATTCCTTTTTTTCTATTATCCAGGGGATTCTCAAAACATGGTTTGCAGACCTCCCATCTTAGAAATCATCTGTGATGCTTCATAAAATGTAAATTCCTGGGCCCCACGACAGAGCTACTGTCTTGGACCTGATACCAAAACCCTGTAGGTTTAGTAAGAATTCTAGATGATTTTTATGGGCATTGAGGTTTATTAACCAGAGCCCTAGAGCAGAAGTCAGCAAACCTTTTCTGAAATTGCTAGATAGTGAATATTTTCAGCTTTATGGTCTTTGATGCAACAATAGTTGGCACCTGAACAGTGCAGGGGTTAGGGGTGCCAACCCCCTCCCTCCTACAATCAGAAATCCAGGTTTAACTTTGACTCCCCAAAAACTTAACTGCTCGTAGCCTACTGTTGACCAGAAGCCTTACCAATAACATATACAGTTGATTAACACATACTTTGTATGTTACATGTATTACATACCGAGTTCTTATAAGCTAGAGAATAGAAAATGTTATGAAAATCCTAAGGAAGAGAAAATACGTTTACAGTATTATACTGTATTTATTGAAAAAAATCCAAAATAAAGACCCACTGCAGTTCAAACCTGTATTGTTCAAGGTTCGACTGTAATTACCTCTGCTATTGTAGGGCAAAAGTAACACCAGTAATGTATAAACAAATGTGAATGGACTTGCACATCTATGATAGAATCAAGATTCTAGACAAATGGTTTTTTTCTCTATGAATCTTTTCTAAGGCGCATTATCTCTGAAATCAGTTTTAGTGATAATTCCTGGGTGTTTATTTTTTGATAACTAAAGAAAATCCGTAACTAAAAGTACACTTCCTGGATATACATGTTACATGAATGGATATAAAACCTTTATTATATTTAGAGCCTTTTCTATGTTATCATCAAGGAGGGAGTGTGATTATCTTATTTGTGACTATATAATCTTCTAATATTAGGTTCCTGTGGCTAGAGCAAGTATTCTTTGGCTAATTGGAGAAAACTGTGAACGAGTTCCTAAGATAGCCCCTGATGTTTTGAGGAAGATGGCTAAAAGTTTCACTAGTGAAGATGATCTGGTAAAACTGCAGATTTTAAATCTGGGAGCAAAATTGTATTTAACCAACTCCAAACAGGTAAGAATCTAAACCTTAGTCTCCCTATGTGACACTTGCTTTCCTCTTTACTCTGATGAAGCAGCTAAAGTCTATTCATGCATTAGTCTGTCCACTCAACGATCACTAAGTGTCTGTTTCCTTAAGGTTCTGTATTAGAAGGTAGTGGTGCAGAGAAATGACATTCTGGTCTAGGAGGGTAGAAAAACATAACAATGAAATAGTATGCGGTAACCGCTGTAATAGAAGTATTAAGATACAGTGGAACTTCGGAGGAGAAAGTTGTTGAAAGTCTGAAGTAGGATGAGGTGAGAGATGAAAGTTTTGTGAAGGATAAGACTTTTTTTAAAAAAGATTTTATTTGAGAGAGAGCGAGCATGTGGGGTGGGGGGGGCAGAAGGAGAGGGAGAAGCAGGCTTCCTGCTGAGCAGGGAGTCTGAGGTGGGGCTTGATCCCAAGACCCTGGGATCACGACTTGAGCAGAAGGCAGTGCTTAACCGACTGAGCCACCCAGCACCCCTAGAATAGGAAAAGAGGAGAGCAGTGAGAGTCATGAAACAGCTATGTTTTGTTTTTTTTTTAAAGATTTTATTTATTTATTTGAGAGAGAGAGAATGAGAGATAGCACGATAGGGAAGAGAGTCAGAGGGAGAAGCAGACTCCCCGCTGAGCAGGGAGCCTGATGCAGGACTCGATCCCAGGACTCCAGGATCATGACCTGAGCCGAAGGCAGCCGCTTAACCGACTGAGCCACCCAGGCGCCCGAAACAGCTATGTTTGTTGTGAGTTTCTTGTTTATTGATAAAAACAGCATGTTAGCCTGACACTCTAAATCCATGTAGTATTGTGAAAGTCATTATAACACCTAGAATTGGGTACTCTAAATGTATTTAGCTTCTAGGTTATTATAAAATTAATACAAAATTAGAATCTTAATCCAGACCAAAAGTAGTTAGTCTTACACAACTAAATGAAGGTTCTGTTTTTGGCCCTCTTTGTAGCTATAAAGAAACAATAATGGAAAATAGTTTGTGATATCTTTTGAATATGAAGACAACATAGCTTGCACTCAGACATTTTTTTCTTGAGCTGTATTATTAAATGAAGTTTTGGAGCTCAGTTTCTGAAGTGTTCTATTGTATATTTTAGAATGATACTTCTAGATAACCACAAATTGACTTCACCACCAACTGGTGAAAGCATAATGATGTTCAGAAAATATACCAAGTTTTCATATGCATTTTTATATAACTCATTGTTTTTTAAATGCTTAAATATAAAAATAGGTGAGTGGCAGTGTCTATAGAGTTGTGCTCCGTTCTCCAGTTTCTCATTTCTCAAGAAAAAGGGTTTTGAAAGAATTGGTAAAATAAGCATTAAAGAGTAATTTTTATCACCATCAACTTGACAGCGTTTTTAAGTTGTATGGTTCGTATCTGTTGGATATGAGACAGAGACATAAATGATTTACTTGACCTAAATGTAAAAAATTGTTTTCTGTACTTAGGTACTTTAGCCATCTTTAAAACTGAATTAAGGAGACCAAGCCACAGTGCTCAGGGACTGGTTTGCCATGAAGTCCTGATACTTATTTGTAGATCTGAATTCCCTATGGTTTAGATACCTCAGTGAGCATTCCAGAATTGTTAATGAATTATTTAGTTATTGAGACCTGAGATCTAAATTAATTTTTATAAGATTTAGCACATTGTGTTCATTTGTTTGCTTGAGGAATAATTGAGTAATGAACTTCTTTAATACCTCGAAATATTTTTACCTGATATGAAAACTAATTTAAAAATAAGTCAACAGTCTGCTTTCAGTATATCGAGTTAATCCCTACTGAACTGACCCTCCCATAGAGAACAACTATAAACTTTGGAAAAAATAAATAATAACTGTCCAAAGTCTCAGAGGAGTAAAGAAAAGCAGGAAGATTCTGGAGGGGAATTAACACTTGGAAGAAGGGAGTGGCATAGAGTAAATTTCCCCACTTCTATGGCTTTTATCCAGAGGAACAGGCTACAATTGGCACTCTGCACAGGGGCTAAAACTCCAAAAGGAAACCTAAGTCCTTCTGGCCTGAAGAAGTAGAGAACACAGTTCAGGAAAATGATAGATATTAGAAAATTAGGGAAGAATTCCATAAGGGAATGAGCCATATCGCGGAGCCTCAAGATCTGTGAATAACTCTGCTCAGGTCTCTGGCCGACCCCTGAACCACACATGGTTAGGTGGATTCAGAGCAGCACAGCTTAGAATAAAGATCTGAACTGAAATTTGAGCCGCACCAAAGAGACAAAGTTTGCACTTTGAACTCAACCATGTTAATTGTGTGCTAAAATAAATAAATAAAAATCAGTACTCTCAGGGCACCTGGGTGGCTCTGTCAGTTAAACATCAGACTCTCCATTTTGGCTCAGGTCATAATATCAGGGTCCTTTGATTGAGCCCCGCGTAGGGCTCTGCACTCAGCGGAGAGTCTGCTTGAGATTTTCTCCCCCGCCCCCCCGCTTGCTCTCTTAGGTGCACTCTCTCTCTCTCAAATAAATAAATAAATCTTAAAAAAAAACAATACTCAGAGTGTGATAATGTCCAAGGCCTCTAAAATATAACATTCATAATGTGCAAAATACAATTCAAAATTATTCTATATAAGAAGAACCATAATGGGAAGTTATTGTTTAAAGGATATGGAGTTTCAATTTATGAATATAAAAATTTTTGGAGATGGATGATGGTATTGGCTGTACAACACTGTGCTTAAACTGCACACCTGAAAATGGTTAAGATGGCAAATGTTACGTGTTTTATCACACACACACAAAAACAAAACACCAGGAAAATATCAGTTTTCAAGAAAATTGAAAGAAACAACAGAAACCAACTCTGAGGCGATCCAGATGTTGGAATTTGTGAATAAACACTTTGAAGCAGCTTTTTATAACTGGAGCCAGCAATATAAAGGAAGATATATCCACAATGGACAAAAAGATAAGAATTGTCGGTGGAGAAATAGAAATTATAAAGAAGAATCAAATGGAAGTATTCTAGAACTGAAAAATATGGTACCTAAAAAAAAAATCAACATCTTGTTTATCATTTGTATTATATATTCTTTAACATTTTAATATTTTTCTTTTTGGATATACATATATAAAACTGCTTCATACAGTGGTTATTTCAGATGGAAATTCGTATTTGGAAAGCAATTTAACTGTGATGACTATCTTAAAACTATTTGATGTCAGTTACTGGGGGGCAGGTAGTGATTGAGAGTAGTACTACAGGCTCTTGTATTAGACTGGCTGCAAATCCTGTTTTACCATTTACTAGGTACATGATTTTGGACAAATTATATAACCTATCTAAGACTTATTTTTCTTATCTGTAATTTGGGAATTAAATAGTTCTTTATAATGCAGTATAAATGTTCTTAAAAATCATCGTGCTTTACAAAATTGCACAATACTAGAGGGACAACACTCAAAAACTTCATTGATGATAAATTAAAAAGAACCTAATAAAAACAGGAGCACAGTTTTACACATGTTAAATGGTTAAGAAATGTATAAATAATACAGTGAATATAGCTCTTTCCCTTGGAAAAGACCTGACGTGGAAATGGGTGTTGAAAAGGTTGGATTTGTTAGTTACATAGTGGAAGAAGGATTAATCTGAAATTGGATGGAAAGTTGTACCACTGATAACACATGTAGTGATCTGAGGTAGATGTTTGAGGTTGGTATGTTTTGTCATTCCTGAAGAGCCCAGTTCAGCTGGTAGCCATTTTCTGCCTTCATCTAGTATTTCTTGCAGACAAAATTATGCCCAAGCAAACACAAAATTCATATTATGCAACTGAATTGGAACAAATGCACATTTTTAGAATAATTACTAGAGCACAAGTACTGTATCTACCTCACAAAATTATTATAAAGATCAAAGGAGACAATCCACGTAAAGTGTTAGGATTTCCTGGATCATAATAGTGCTTAGTCCATGTTAGTTATTATGCTCTTTTTGTACCCCTAGTTTACACTGCTAACCAGCTGCTAGATTATTCTTAGAGAATATCATTGTTTATAGTAAAGGGAATTAGTCCCATTAGTGAGAATTTATTCTCATTAGGAAGAACGCTCCATTTCAGTTTACCCTACTGAGAAAAGGATGCTGAAAATCCCTCCTTTTATGAATAAAAAATGGTTAGATATGATTATCAAGAGTAGAAAATGCTGTTAGAATACTCATACAAAGAGAGTAATTTCATGTTAGACGGGAGAAGCTGAAGGACTTTGAAATCAGTTGAAGTTGCTGAAGCTCTACAGCTCTTAAGACAGTGTAAAGGTTGAGCATGACTTCCTTGAAATAGTCTACTGAGGTCTGAGACAAAACTAGGAGTTGATTAAACTGGTTAATAGTGGCTATAAATTAATAATGGGTGCATTCATTTTTAAACTTCCTGTAATCTTTTAAATGTAGTGATGAGTAATATATGTTAGTGTTTTGCTTAGCTCATGTTTTTCTTTTTAATTTATGAAATAATGCAAACCTATAGAAAAGTGCAAAATAGTATGAATAGATATATAACTACCACTAAGATTAAGTCAGTGTTTTTGCCATAATTGTTTTTTTTTTTAAGGGAGTGTAACAAGTAAAAGTAAAACCTTAAGTTCCTGTTCATACCTTATTTTCCTCCCCATTTGTAGCTGCTGTCATATTGGTGGTGTGCTTCAGTCATGGGTGGTTTTACGTGTTTATTACATGAGTATATATCTGTACAGTATGTTACTGGTTAGTGGGATTTGATAATTTGCTTGCATACTCTTGTAATCTACTTTTTTCACTTAATACCATGTTTTTAAAATATTGACATGTATAAATATAATTCATTTATTTTAAGTAACTATCTCATTTTCTGTGAGACAGGTTGCTACTTTTCTACTATTAGAAAAGAGAGTGATTCATTGAGTATCCTTAATACTTGTATTTTCTTTGTATTGTTTTTTGGACTTTTTGGTTCTTAGTAAGAAATTTTATAAATCACAGTTATATTTTGGGGATCCTTCCTGAAGTTATAAACAAATTCCCTCTTGGGGTGTCTGAATGGCTCATTCATTTGGGCATCCGACTCTTGGTTTTGGCTCAAGTCATGATCTCAGGGTCCTGGGATCGATCCCCACTTCGGGCTCTGTGCTTAGCATGAAGTCTGCTAGAGATTCTCTCTCTCTCCATCTGCCTCTCCCCCCAACTCGCACTCTAAATAAATAAATAAAATCTTAGAAACAAAAAAACAACCCACAAATTCTCTCTTGCCCTGTGATTCAAGTCTTCGGAGAAATCTATCTCTGCCCCCAGCATGATTTAACATGACAGCAAAAGGGGCTTAAGCTCTATGTACTGACATTGCTACCCTTTCTTGGATATATTTTCTGGGCATTAAAAAACTCAAGCAAATATAGCATATAAAGAAAGAACTTACAGAAAACTTTTCAAGTTGACAAAAATATGGATACTGTTAAATTCAGGAAATTTCATCCAAGTCATATAAAGAATCCTGGTTAGTCATAAAATGATGAAATTGATTATATGGAACACTGGTACTGCTTAGATTTCCCTCTGGTGTAGGTTAAGAATTCTGTGTAGCTTACTTTCATTTACCAAACCATTTGCCAATATCCTTCTTTTTCAAAATAACAACTGTGTGGAATCAATATTAATCTTCGCTGTGCTAAATGCTAAATTCTGTGTACATTTTTATTTTCCTTAAATTAAAGAGTATATCTCAGTGGATAAAGAAGATGTGGTCCATATATACAATGGAATATTACTCAGCCATCAGAAAGGATGAATACCCAACTTTCACATCAACATGGATGGGACTGGAGGAGATGATGCTAAGTGAAATAAGTCAAGCAGAGAAAGTCAATTATAATATGGTTTCACTTATTTGTGGAACATAAGGAATAGCGTGGAGGACATTAGGAGAAGGAAGGGAAAAATGAAGGGGGGGAATCGGAGGGGGAGACGAACCGTGAGAGACTATGGACTCTGAGAAACAAACTGAGGGTTCTAGAGGGGAGGGGGGTGGGGGGATGGGTTAGCCTGGTGATGAGTATTAAGGAGGGCATGTACTGCATGGAGCACTGGGTGTTATACGGAAACAATGAATCGTGGATCCCTACATCAAAAACTAATGATGTATGGTGACTAACATGACATAATAAAATTAAATTAAATTAAAAAAATAAAGAGTATATCTTAGCCGATTTGAGGACTATATTTTAAGATACCTTTTTTTATTATTTTGTGCTGACTTAATAAATATTTGAAGAATGCTCTGGTTTGAGCAAATAATGTACCAGTTTATTACTTGTCAAGAATGTTTACGTAGAAATATGCCCATATTTTGAGAAGTTTTTTTAAATAATGAATTTAAAAATTTTTATGTAGCATTCCCCGAAATTCATTTTCCTATGTCCCAGTGACTTAGAGTCAGTCTGAAAGGAATGTAATTGGTGTAGTGTCTGGGTAGCATTAGCTGTTAGGTGATACCAGTCATAATCCTTTAAATTTAAGAAGAAAAAAATAATCTGAAATCAAAATTTAACAAACAGTTATATAAGATATTAATGTTTCTGTTATTTAGGTACATTGTATTCTCTTTGTCTTTTATAATTTTATGAGTAAAACCTATTTAAAAGTACTATTTAATGTCCCATCTGGTTTTAGATTGAGTCTTTGGTTATATTAAAATGCCCGTGATTATTTACTTGACCATTGTTTACTTTCTTTGTCATTGTTGCCCAGGACAGACTTAATATATGTCTGTTGTCTCTGTGTCCTATCCAGTTTGGGATTTGCCCCAAATTTTTCATTTTTGTCATTAATAGTTGTGTTAAAGTAGGACAGAGAAAGTTTGTGGACCTCCATATTGTACTTTTAACCTCTGCTGTGGTTTTGTCTAATGACATGGAAACACAAGTGCAACGAACAGAGATGTCATTTAAATATGTAAGACATTTAAAGCAGAAAGACTTTTTCCAACCTTTTTGAGATATAAGTAATTTCTCTTTTAGAGCATCATTCAGAATGTGTGCTGGTAAAATGAAGTGTGCCCTGACAGGGCGAGTAGGAAAAAACTAAATCCTTCCTTTTCTCAATGGTGGTGAGATAAGTGTTGGAAGTGTTTCATCTGCTGGCAACTTGTACCAGCAGGTTGTGCTATGGTCTGTGCAAAGCATGAAGCTCCCAAGCTGTCAGTGGATGGAGTCAAAGGAAGACATGGGAAGTTTGGGGTTGGTTGTAGATGAAATACGTGCAGGAGACAGTCCTGCCATAGATCATTAGAGAGTGGTCAGTTCTTTTGTTATTTATTGTGCAGTGTAAATCTAAAGCCTATTTATATTATTATTTGGTAGTTCTTCCTTTATCTTGTTATAAACACAGCAGCAATCAGTTCTTAAAAATTGAAGTGTATACTTAATGAAGTACTGAATTTCTTTCTCGGTACTTAATATGCACAAAATGTTTATCAGTATTTACCATCCACTATGAGAACTGCAGTGATATCACTGACCACACAACCACCAAAAGATAAAATGTGTCTGCTAAAGAAAGCATCAGCATCTATTTAAAAAGCCTAAGAGTTATTTTAAGAAGATTGTGTCTCAAGATCACAATTAAATATATACAGGTACAGAAGATGTTTACATATCTCTCTGTGATACAAGATTTCATTTAGATAACTTTTTAAAAATTAATTTTCTTCATTTTATATTCCAAGTTCTCTTTTGCACATATGAAAAATGAAGCAGTGACTGTTAATATATTGGCTCCATTAGCAGAAAAAGGACCTAAACAATGCTAGTTTTCAAATAAAAAATCAATTAATTCCAATAATAGGTTGACTTTTTTCACTCAAAGCTTTTATATGTTTTTTCTATCAGTGCTATAAATGGAATCAAAGCAAAGCTTTTGAAAGTTTATTCTGTCAGAGTGCTGTAAATGCTCTTGTAAATTTAAAAGGTCAACATGGAAGATAAAATTACTTGGTTTTGCTAAAAATGTTGTCATGGTAAAATCAATTTCTTATTAAATTAAAACAAAGAAGCATTTTGAGAATTAGTTGTGGTGCATGCAAACCATCTCTGTTTGTCTACTGAAATAAAACTATAATGGCCAAATATACTGATATTTGATATATATAGTTTAATTGAACTACAGAATTCTTGTCATGAAGCTAATACTGAAAAAAATACATAAGCATGACAGCCTACACTCTTGTACACAACATTTTTGCTGCATGTTACCACCTGGATCCTAGAAACATGATTTTGTGAAAAACTGCTTTGTAAATTAACCTAAGTGTCCTATGTTGGCTTTTCTTTCTTTTTTTTTTTTTTTAACCAGGGGAGGGGATGGGAGTAAGCAGAACTTCTCTTTGTTAGATTTTGATTCAGAATCAATTGGAAATCTTTAAAGTGTTTACCAAATTGAGTGCCAAAAACCTTCGACTTTTGAAAATTTTAGCAAATCGCAATTCTTGGAAACAAATCTTGCAAGCAAGGAGTTACTGAAATTTATCCCTTCAAGTTAAGTGTTAAGACCTCAAGATTTATTTTTGAAGTTCTGTCATTTGCAGTATCTCAACTAATATAAAGACTTTTTTGATGGAGCTCCTATTTTGTATTGGAGTGAAATGAAACTGAGAAGGTAATTGATTTTGCAGTTTCTAAATTTGGTGAAATATTTTAAAAAGCATAAATAGAGAATAACTTAAAGTTTCGTCTCATAAAAATAATTATCAAAAAAAAGATTGGAGGGGTAAAAGTTAAGTATCTAGGCTTGATATTTTTACAGATACCAGCATGAAAGAAAGCATGATGAGAATATCATTCTATCAACAGGATTTTCTTTATGCTTACCAGATTGTTTAATACTGTAAAGAGGGTGTTTTCTTCATTAAAAATATTATGGTCTATAGAAGAAGAGAGTAAGTTGAAAACGTCAAGAATTTCATAATTATTGATCATAAATTCAGTTTTGAAAGGATTGTGGATAGTCTTATATTTTTTTAAAAAGTTCAAGATAAGACCATATTAAAATATGTTCTTCAGGGGTGCCTGGGTGGCTCAGTCATTAAGCTTCTGCCTCCGGCTCGGGTCATGATCCCGGGGTCCTGGGATCAAGCCCCGCATCGGGTTTCCTGCTCGGCTGGAGGCCTGCTTCTCCCTGTCCCATTGCCTCTGCTTGTGTTCCCTATTTGGCTGCCTCTCTCTGTCAAATAAATAAATTTTTAAAAAATAAAAAAAAATTAAAATATGTTCTTCAGAGAAATATCAATGACAGTACTAGAGGTAGATACTCCTAAGAAACTGATTAAAGTATATGAATGTATGGTGAATAATTATTCGCTTATACTTTCAATGCATCATTATACATAGATAGGTTTTTATCTTTTAGAAAGAATTCTCATTTTGAAAACGATGTTTAATAGAACTGTTTTTATAAGCCCACCAATATGATCAAACAAGTTTTACAGTAAATAAATGCATACTTTAAAAATTACAAAATTTTAATTGCTTAAAATTCCCTAACTCTTGATAGTGTCTGTTAGTATACTGAAATAGTTTAATTTCCTAAAAATTAATTTTGCGGATCACAAATAGAAGCTAAATATGTCACTCCACTAGCTCAAAAAAAAAATCATTTAGTCACTATATCGTACACCTGAAATTAATATAACACTGTATGTTAACTATACTGGAATTAAAATTTTTAGGAAATCATTGTAATGAACAGACTTATTTTATTTCTCTGATTTATTTTAATTTCATCTTCTAAATCACCACACTCAGATGGACTTCAGAATTACACTGGTTGTAAATTCTCACTGCATTTGAGAAAACTGGTGGTTAGTATATTTCCCAGGCTCTCTCAGAAAGCTAATAACCTAGTCCAGGACACCACACTTTGTTTTGAGCTGCATTCCTCATTTGGTGACTATTTTGCTGATTGTCTTTAAAAATGAATCATAGAATTTTTCTTATCTGTAGTTGAACCAACATAGTCTAGTAATTAGAGAATAGCGATTATTGGTAACCAAATTCAGAATAGCTCTATTAACATTTTTCCCTTGTATTTTTTATAGTTCTATTTTATTGGAACTAGGTTAATGCTTTATAAATACATTGTTACTGCAGGAAGGTTGCTTTCTATCCAAATCAATTATCTTAACCAATTATTACTGTAAAAGAGTTTACCACACCATTTGTGTACTTTGACTTATTGTTCTAGAATTGTCTTTAGCTCTGCCTGACTTGATTGATTTTATTTTGTGTCCGTTTCTAATGTCTATAAATTGTTCTAATATAGATGTTTATTTTTTCTATGTATTATGAATCCTATTTAATTTCTAGCTACAATTGTATTTGTGTAACCTAAATTAAAGCTATGCTTTTTCAGTAAAATAACTGAAGTTTAAAATACCTATTTGATAACATTTCGATTTTGGTTTAATTACTATTAAAATTATCTCAATATATGTTAATGTAGTACGTTCAAAAATTGACTTTGGAAATCTTATTACAGTGTAAAAGCTACTATAATAAGTTGCTGCCTTACATAAATAAATAAATGACCAATATTACTAGAGGCTATAAGCAGTATGGGGAAAAAAATGGAAGGAGTCTTTTATCCTAGTTTTTAGAGGGCATCAGCAGCTTGCTTTTATGAAAAAGTAACAGCTAAATGCACTGCAAATAATTTGCAGTAATCCAGTTCAGTGATTCATGTGTCTGCTTTAATGGGTCATAATTCAGGGTAAAGTAACTGAGTGCAGTCAGAGTGCAGACACTGCTTATGCCAGGGACAGTATCTCTTCATAAAACACACCTCAGGAGAAGCAGTTTGCCAGCCCTCTAATACTCTCTGATGTTTTGATGTCCTGCATATTTTTCCGATTAAGTTTTGAGTGCCATGTTTTTAGTTGTATTTCCACATTCATTATTCTCACGTAGACCCTTCAGTGGGTTTGCCATATATGATTATTTTTTTAATGATGCCTTTCTTTCCACTTCAGCAGTTTAATAATCTAGCACATGGCTGCTTCTCAGTACTCAGCATTCACCTCCCCAATACTGAAGAGGACATGTGCTTTGGCTTCAAAATTCCATTTGCAGCGTTAGAAATGCATATTCCCTACGGAACAACATTTGTTTGACATAACCATTCATTTTTATTATCTGTTTAAATATGTTTATCCAGAGTTATCAATAATCATAAATAACTGTATTCTCATCTTGTTCTGTTTTTTTCCAACAGACAAAATTGCTTACCCAGTACATATTAAATCTCGGCAAGTATGATCAAAACTACGACATCAGAGACCGTACAAGATTTATTAGGCAGCTTATTGTTCCGAATGAGAAGAGTGGAGCTTTAAGTAAATATGCCAAAAAAATATTCCTAGCACAAAAACCTGCACCACTGCTTGAATCTCCTTTTAAAGGTATTATCAGAATACAGCTGCAAAATACATTACCTAAAAAATTATGACAATGTGCCCCATTTCTAATATGTTTAAAATTTATCTGTTAAAAAATGTAAATGATTAACCTGTATAATTGTATAAAAACAGTATACTTTCTACTGACTTACCTGTTCTCCAGAGCAACCTTTCTGTTAAAGTTTATATTTTTATATACCTTATTTACCTAAATAATTTCATTCTTCTGATTTTATTTTTATTCTTACTAAACAGTTTAGATTACTTAGAATAGTAGATTAAAGCTGTGTTGTTCTAATAGACATTGACTTCATTTCTATTCTAAATAGCTTTATTTAATAAGGAGTCTAATTTTTACCTTAATAGTGAGTTTTTACTAATTAAATATTCTATGTATACTAACAAAACTTTTCTAGGAAGAATTATTTTATAAAAATATCCCTTTATATTTAAATTTGTTTTTCAAAGATGGAAGTTGACTTATTTTTCCCAGCTTTTTAGAAAGAGTAATTATTTTATCAATTTAACAAATCCATTAAAATTAGGATCAAACAGTTATATACCTTGGTTTTCATATCGTTTCTTATTTAATTGCTGGTGATAAAAAGCAGTTCAGTTTTGTAGAAAAACTATTAAAATTCTGGATGTGTTTGTGCTAAGACATGTATATGGATTGTTTAACTGTGCTGTCATTCTTAATATTCACAGTAAAGTAATTTTTAGAGAAGCTACATTTCAGAGCAACACCTCTAAACACACTGACTGATTAGCTTTTTTATTGACCATTATGGGAGAGATTATTGTAATCTATGGACTGAAATCAGTTTTTTGACCTATGAAGAGTTTCCTAGTTTATATTTATTCCTTGACATTTGAGGTAATATGCCAATTACCTTGAGCTCTGATTAGTATTGTTCTCTGTTATATACAGCTCATATTGTTTATTTTATATTTTCCTCTCTTTTAATAGATAGGGATCATTTCCAGCTTGGCACTTTATCTCATACTCTCAACACTAAAGCTACCGGCTACCTGGAATTATCTAATTGGCCAGAGGTGGCGCCGGACCCATCAGTTCGAAACGTAGAAGTAATAGAGTTGGTAAGTTGACCTTTCTGAAATTAATTTTGTCAAGCAGTGGGAGATTCTAGAATAACTATTGTTTTATATAAAAGCTTTTTTGGGGGGTTGAAAATTGAAAATTGTTCTGGTGTTTCTAAATGTAATGTGTTAGACCTATCTTGCTGTTATGGGAACTGAATATTGCAGTATTCCTATGTCATTGTACATGTACTGTTCCTTTTCTTCAAGGAAATAGAGAATTGAATTCTCTGCATCAGTGCCACCCACATTTTTGGTATTGCATTTTTAGCGGTGTAGATTCAATTTCTAAGGTATTTAGTGTCATTGGATTGAGCTTTTTCTACCTTGTTTAGAGATTCACAAGCTTCCTGTCAATATTTTTCTAAATAATTTTTGCTGTTCTCTTCCAGAAAAACCATACAAAGTGTTCTTCTGGATTTTATGATGAACCTGTTTTAAGTGAAGTCTAGCCATAAATAGGTTGCATTGTGTACGAAAAATGTTCTTAGGGTCATAACTAACATGAATAATATGTTGCTTTCACATTTAAAAAAAAAAGCTCTCTAAATAAATACTCTTTTCCTAGATCTTTAAAAAAAAATGCTGGCTACTAAAATAAAAGAATTAATGTTCTTTTCTAATATTTTTCTTTCTTATATGAACAAGAAAAGTAAAAAGAAGGGTCTTCTGATTGTCTTTAGAAATTGATTACTCGAAATATGTCCAAAACTTTTTAAAGTAGAATTAATAAAAAAGAACAATTAGGTATTACATTCTGGGTGCTTTTCTGATAGAAAAGATGTATTGAACCAGGATTCAGATAACCAGAGTTCTTTACCACTAATTCCTCTGGGAAAGTCAGTTAACCTCCTTGCCTATTAAATTTTCCATATAAAATGGAAGGAAATCTTTATTACTTTAAATAGAAGAGTTTCTATAATGGGCCTAGCAATATAATTTGGTCCTTTTGAGAAATGTGTTTCTCTTAACTACTCAAACTTATCCTGGCTTTGAAGCATGGCCAGAAACAATAATAACTCTTATTGGCTCCATTTAGCAAACCCTGGTAGTGTACTTTGATAATGTTTTACACACATTATCTTGTTTAAACCTCATAATAATCGTAAATGATGGTTATTGTTATTCCCATTTTACAGATGAGGAAATCAGGGTTCAGAGAACTTAAGTAGGTTGCCCAAGCTCAGTGGGCAAGTAAGTTAGCTAGTTAGTAAGTGATGGAACTGGGATTCCAACCCAGTTTGGAATCCATTGTTCATGCTGTTACTTAACTGCATTTTATTATGTAACATGAGGAGAGGAAGCTTGAACTTGTTTGCAAATCTGTGCTATTCTTAGTACTTAGCACTGCCATTTTTATGTTGTGACAAATTATCTCTATTTAGAGGTGATTTAAAGAAATGTAAAATTTATTAAAACTAATTATATGTCCATTCCTCTTTGACACTGAGTTTGTTGTTTTCACTCAGATCTACATACTTTTAAATTACTCTTCAAAGATTGGCTTATTTGTGCAACTCTGTGTCAGATGCTAGAATACAAAGAAATGTTCTTTGTTATGATTCTTTCCATAGATTTAATCTCTCTCCTAATTTCTTATTATGCCTGCTCATTGTTTTTATGGTCCTGTCCTTTTCCATTATTGGGTACTTAATATTTTGGCATGCATACAAACATTCTTTTATCCTCCCCCCCACTTCTACCCTATCCTTCCTCCTTGCTGCCCCATTCCACCAAAAAATAAATGAATAAAAATAAAAATAGTTTATCTTCCCAGAAATTGATAGCAATGCTATGCAATTTAATTTGGTTTCAGCAGTATCCTTGTATTGGCTGATGGATTGGTTGGTTGGCTGGCTTCTTCCATTGTCTTGTGCTCTTCTAAGCATAACTACCTTATAGGGACAGTGCTTAGATAACCAGTTTTCTTATGTTCATTTCACCTAACCAGTTCAGCAGAGACAAATTGATTTCTTTTTCATTTTGCTGACTGCATTCTAGAAATTAATAATTGGTAACTTACTATGGAGAGTAATTAAAACTGATGGAACCTGGTTGAAGAAGACTATCACTATCCATTGATACGATACAAAAACAGTTTTAATCTACTGGTTTCTAGACATTTTGGCTTAAAATTATACTGTAAGAGACATAATTAAGTATGAAAATAATATAGTTTTAATATCAAATGCAGCTGCAACAGTGTAGAAAGTAGTGTTCCTTACAGTCTTTCTTGCCTCTTATTCTACCACCCCTCCTGCAAAATCACATCAGTGTATTTCATGCATATAATATACTGTTTTCCTAGTTTTACCATAAAGTGATATAGGGTCACATCTCATTATTATGAAATATAACCTTAGTTAAGAAAAATGCCTAGGTTTAGGTAATCTGATAGGGAACCTAGTTAGATTGACAGTAGAATTCACTTAGGATTGCACACTACCATTTCCAGGATATTGGATGTAACATATTTTTATATTATGATACCTATAAGTTTTGAAGATCCTTTAGAATTTTTTTGCCAGGTTCTAGAAAATCCTCCCCCTTAGAGAAAGCCTGTCTTTTGCATATGAAGTGTATTTGCTTTTATAAACACATCTTTTGACATTTTATTCCTCCCAGGACCTTTCAAATTAGTCCTTCACTATTCTCTTCCTCTTCTCTTTCTCTGTTATTTCTTTTGCTTAGAATGATAGAACTATCATAGTCATAAAGGACTATAAAAAAGTTAAAATGTTTTTATTGTTTAAAACCTAAAACTCAATGAATAAAGAGTTCATGGCCATGTCAAGATAATTTGCCCCTTTGAGCATAGAAGCCTAATTTTCCTTGTTGATTTGGTCTTACCCTAAAGCCATCTAATTAAGTAATTTTTTTTCCATACATTGATCTGGCACACTTTTTACCAGACTTCAGAGAAATATGTTTGTTTTAAGGATTTAAGAAAAAATAGGAACTGCAATGTTTACTAAATATAGGAGAACTTTGTTTATAGAACAGTATCTTTATTCATATTTGGAAGACAGAGCATTTTTTTTTTAAGATTTTATTTATTTATTTGACAGAGAGAGACTCAGGGAGAAAGGGAACACAAGCAGGGGGAGTGGGAGAGGGAGAAGCAGGCTTCCCGCGGAGCAGGGAGCCCACTGCGGGGCTCGATCCCAGGACCCTGGAGTCATGACCTGAGCCGAAGGCAGACACTTAATGACTGAGCCACCCAGGCGCCCCAAGACAGAGCATTTTAAAATATATAAAAAGCAGTACTGCTGACCTTATGTATCTTATTCAAATATATTCAAGGAATTTTTACTCATTATTATTGTCCATATAGTAATTTTCCAAATTATTGAAGCTTATCTTTTTAAGCAACATACCTTAAGCCCTAAAGCCCTCTAGATCAGGGCTTTGCAACCCTAGCTGCATATTATAATCACATGGAGATCTTCAAAACAAACCTATATGAGACTTGCAGCAAACCATTAAAATCCGAATCTTAGGAGGTAAATGCCAGGTATTAGCTTTTCAGTATATTTTTTGTTTGTATTAGTATTTTTTTTTTGTATTAGTATTTTAAAAAATGTTCTCAGGTGATTCTAATGTGCGTCCACTGTTGAGAACCGTTCTTAAGCCCCTGTCATATATTCTAGCAGACTGGCACATAGTAGAAACTCAATTGAAAGTTTGATAAATAAATGAATCTTAATTATTTTTGACCTCTTAAAAAATACAGATTTCTCTACCCTTTAACAGAGAGTCTATGAAAGATGATTTAATTTTTTTTGATAAATTAAGGTCAAATTATGAAAACAACTTATTTTACTTTAATACACTGTATTAAAGTCTTTAAGGAGCTATTCACACAACTAATCATTATTGTGCCAGACACTTTTGAGGTATATCAGTGTACAAAGTAGTCAAATATCCCTGCTCTCCAGAAGCTGATGTTCTAACGGGTAGAATGACAATAAAAATAAATACGTAAATTGTACAGTATGTTGGAAAGTAGTAAGTGCTGTGATGACAAAAAGATAAAAGAATAGAGCAAAGTAGGATCAGAAGTGCCAGGTATGGGAGGTTGGAATTTTAAACAGGGTCCTCTCTGAGGTGAATTTTGTGCAGAGATTTGAAGGAAGTGAGGGTGTGAGCCATACAGCTATCTGGGGGAGAGCACTGGAAGGGAAGGCAGCATGGGAAGGCCCTGTAGGGGAGCTTGCCTGAGATGTGTGAAGGAACAGTAAGGAGGGCCTTGTGCGGAGTGCACCGGAGGAAGAGCAGTAGCAAGAGGGCTGAAAGGCAGGGGGCGAGGCCTGGTCTGGTAGCGTGAGCAGATTATTGTAAGGACTGGCTTTTTCTGAGTGAAATGGTAAGCTGTGGCAAGCTTTCAGAACCAAGAGAGGCTTGATCAGACTTCAGTTTTAATTCAATCATTTTAGCTGCTGTGTAGAAGCAAAATAAGCAGTTGCAGTAATCTGAGCAAGATGGCTCTGACTAATGGTAAAGGACCAAGGTGGCTCATAGCTTTTTTTGTGGATTAGATGTTTAGAATATGAAGGAAAGAGAGAAGTCAAAGATTACCCCAGGGTGTGGGCCCTTGAAATAGTTAGGGTTGATTGCCTACACTTTTTTCAGGGTTTTTTTTTTGTTGTTGTTTTTTCTTTTAAACCTCAGTATTTAGCTATGATCTTGCATTTCTCGTCGCTGTTACTGCGTCTGCCTTCACCTCTTCTAGGGCATATTACTTTAGTTCAGATCTCCTGAAGACCAGCAAATACAAAAATATTTAAAAGTATATGTAAAATAAGGTTGTTGATTTAACAGAATGTGGTCTGAGTGAGATTTGAGTTCCTCTATTTAGGAGTAAAGGGGAATCAGCTTTAATGTCAGATCTTCTAACAGTTGCCTTCTCTTTTGAGACCTGCAGCTTTCTTAAGGATTCACATTGTATTCTGAATGATTGTTTGCCAGAAAACTGAATCCCTTAATGAGAATTCATTTGTATTTACAGCTTTCCTTTTTTTTTTTTTATTTTAAACAGGCAAAAGAATGGACTCCAGCAGGAAAAGCAAAGAAAGAGAATTCTGCTAAGAAATTTTATTCTGAATCTGAGGAAGAGGACTCTTCTGATAGCAGCAGTGACAGTGGTGGGGTTTATAGTTCACTGAAAAAACTTTGTTCACTACAGTTTATATGCTGTGCCTCCAACAAAACAATAAGGCCCTAGTATATAATAGTCAACAAGTGGGTCTATTCTATTATGATAATGCCTTTCATTTACATATCATTGTATAGGTTTCAAAGTAATTTCTAATCCTTTCTCATTTGACTTTGCCTCTTGAACACCTAGCTGAGAAATTAGAGTTGAAACAAACTCATGCTTTTCTGAATTCTAACTCACCCTGCCTGTTATATTCATAGCATATTGAAAAACATGATTTTATATTTGAGAAGCCTTTAGTGGGACCTTTAAAAGTAACTCTCTTCTGTAAAAATGTAAAGTTTATTTTAAACATTGAGCAATCTGTTCTTTATCCATTTTATACTTTTATTTCTACATCAACCTGTGTAGAGTAAAGCTAAAATTAATAAATCTCTTGTGTATTATAAAGAATCAAAGAGCTAAAACAATTAGGACAACCATATAGTGAAAAGAATGCTAAATTGGAAGGATTTAGAATTGCTGCATTTCAGCTATGCCAACTGAATAAGGTACTTACCTTTTTCTGTGTCTGTTAAATAAAGAGGTAAAGTTAGATGGTTTTAAGGCCCTTCAGTACTAAAATTCTGTGAGCAATTTGCATAATGGAAAATATATTGGAGTTACTTTCCAACACTCTTTTAACAATTAACCTAAGAGACCTATCTGACCCAAGATCAAATGACACCTATTTCTTCTATAACCTTTTTTCCAGAGCTCTTCACTATCACTTGGTCATGTATTACCTTACTCTAAGATAATTCATTCACTTTTTCCTCAGTTTCCCCTATCAAAATCTTTGTTTCCTGTATCTGATAAATTAATCTGTGATACATCACATTGTGAAATGATAAGTTGAAAATGGAGAATATACTAAGTGTTGAGTGTTAATACTAAAAAATAGGAGATTTCAGAATGATGTAGATCGTTAAGAAAGATCTGTTGTATAGTTAAAAGTGTACTATATGGATATTTGTCTACGTCCCCTTTATTCATAAGCTCATGCCTGTTCATAGGCTAACTTTTTAAAATACATATTTGCAATTTTTATTGAGACTTTTCATGGGTTGATCTGAGCATGGGGCCGGAGTTCCACTCTAGCTACTAAGGAAAAAGCTAACTTTTCTCCTTAGAAATTATGAGAGTATTTTCCCAGTCAGCAAGTCTTCTAGAGGATAAACAGATGTCCTCAAAGATTTTACTAACTGACATAAAATTAATGCTGAATAAAAACTTATTCACTTAAAAAAAAAAAAAAAGGTTGGGGAGGGATTTTACTAACTTGAAATTTTTAGTAGTGGTTCCTGAAGTGAACTGGACCAAGACTCATGTTGAACTCACATGTAATTAACATGAGAGAGTAACTTAGATGCTATAATTTTTTTTCCTTATTTAAGGGATAAGTCACTTATCTGAGTAAATATATACATGTGCACAACTTTCTTTCATATCACATTTAAAATATCCTATTCAGCAGTTTTACAAAATTTGGGTAAGGTAAATTTTGCCCTTTGTAGAAGCTGATAGTAATGAATGCCTTACCATGTGCAGGCACTGTTGTGTCCTAATCACCTTTACATGTTTCAAATCCTTTAATCTTCACAACAGTTCTCTAAAGTATCTAGTATTATTATCATCTTTGCTGGAAAGGAAACGAAGACCCAAAGAGTTTGAATAACTTGCTCAGTCTTACAACTCATAAGTGACAGAGCTAGGATTTGAACCCAGACATTCCTGTTTGAAAACCCATGCTTCTAACCACTACATGCTATTCCAAAAGAAGATAGGTAATCCTAGCTTTTCACTGTGTGATACATAAATCGATCCTCATAAAGTAGATATTACTTACCTATTATATGTTCCTGGCTAAGGGCACTTCATCAGATAGATAATAGATGGGAGCAACAGTTTGTCCTCTTATTGAGGCTAGTACTTTGCACCTATAATCATTTCAAATAGTAAAAAATTATGCTACATGTTTAAAATACACATAAATAAACTATATCACTTCTGGGGAGAGTCCTAGTATACCATAATTTCTACATAAAGCATTTAAATGTATAGCTCCACGGTATAATTTTATGATCTCTTTGATCTCTTTGACCTGTGGAAAAATCTACACTCGCTAAAATAAGTAATTTTTAATTAGTAGTTTTGCTTTTTGCTTTTGAATTGAGAAATTTTTACATATGATTCAAATGGTTCATTCCCATCTCAAAATGTGTACCTAAGAAGATTCAACTCTTGCCTTCTCTCAGTAAAATTTCTCACTATCAGAAGAATTAAAAATTATTTCTTTATCCTTATATCATTCCTTAAAAAAAAAGTTTTTGCCATAACTAGATACTTAAGGATTTGAAAAGCAAGATTCTCTCAAATTTGGTTTACTTGGTTCATCTTTTCTTTGCTTTTCCCTACTATCAAAGTGTGTCCTCTGTCTTTTGAAGCTCCCCACACTCACACTGCTGCAGGAATTAGGAGGTGGGGGGACTGAATGACAGGAGTGTGGAAATAGAGTGTTGAACAAGTGGGGTCCAGTAAACTAAAATTCAGCATCTGGTTTCATTTCTGATGAATATTGACAGTTACTTGGGTCCTTATGTCTAATTAAATGGCTATAAATCAAGGAGCATCTGGTTATTTTTTCAGAGAGTGAATCTGAAAGTGCAAATGGAGAACAAGAGGAGGAGGGAGACAGTAGTGAGGACAGCAGTGAGGACATCTCCAGTGAGCATAGGAGTGACAGCGAAAGTGCGTCAGAAGTAGGAGACAAAAGAACAGCCAAGAAGAACTCCAAAAGCAAAGGGAAAAGGTAATATTTTGTTAGAATTTCCTTCAAAAAATATTCTGTGGTGTTTTCCCCCAGGATACCATTTCCCTTTAATTCATAAAGTGAGTAAGAGAAGAAGTGTATTTTTTCCCAGATACTGAATCTTGTAAAATTAGTTAGAATACTAGTTCACATTATTTATTCTACTACTTATTATACTTAGTTTTCGTTTTGAACTTGAACAAATCTTGGGGTTACATTTTGAAAATTGGTATAACCTTGGAAGGCTGAGTTAAGTGATCAAGAAGTAGGTATGAAACACTTAATTACCTTCTGTAGCAATTTTGCTGAGGACTAAAATTAAATCCTTCAACACTTTGCCATTATGTAACTAAGACAATTGATTTTTCTAAATAGTGTTATAGTAAAAAGATTATGATCCAAATATCAGAGTCAAGGGCCGTGAAGGAAGACGGTCATAAGATATTTAAGTGTTAGCACTTTTTAAGATCTCCCATTATCAACATTATCGTGTATTAAAGTGTCATTAAAATTTTGAGTAATTGGGGCTAATACCTTGGATTGTATGAGTCTGTTTTCCCCATTGCTGTCAGCGAGTGGCCTCTGCAGACGTGATGGTCCTTTTCCTGGGAGCCTGCTGCCCGCTTACTTGATGAGCTTGCAGCCCAGCTCAGTCGTGGCTGACAGCACTGATTGGGGCGCAGTACGCTCTCTGCTCCTTTTATTACAGACAGTAATTAAAGCAGCTCGCCCTGCCACTTCCATAACAAACACAGCATAATGCCCTAATTATGACTTTATTAATTTAAGTCAGGATTTAATGATTTTAAAAGTGATTTATATTGTTTTTCCTGTTCAGAACAAATGAAATATGTAGGTTAAATTAATACAGGCTTTTCATCATTGCAAAGTTAAAAAGCTAGTTACCAGTAAATTCTTTTCATTAGATTAACATCTGAAACTCTAAGCAGTAAGGTAAACAGTAATTACCCATCAAAATTGAGTGCTACATAACAAAATAACACTTTTACCTTTAAAATCTTATCTTAAAAGCTATAAGTTAAATGTATGCAGAATCATTCACTTGTTGCAGCAAAGGATTTACTTGGTCTGTAATATCCTTTCCTTTGAGAGAAATTTTGTACTTCTGGTTTAATATCAGAATATCTGTGATTACATAGTTTATAAAAAGTGTCTTATTTCCAGGAAGGGAAAATTTTAAAGATTTTATTTATTTGACAGAGAGAGACACAGCGAGAGAGGGAACACAAGCAGGGGGAGTGGGAGAGGGAGAAGCAGGCTTCCCGCAGAGCAGGGAGCCTGATGCGGGACTCGATCCAGGACCCTGGGATCATGATCTGAGCCGAAGGCAGACGCTTAACGGCTGAGCCACCCAGGTGCCCCATATGTTAGAAATTTTTAATTGTGTATTTATATTAGTTTCATTGTGTGTTTTTTCCTTCAGAAATGGAGTTTTCTCTTTGCCTATGTTTTAATTTAAAAGAATTGTTTATTATACCAAAGGGAATCTTGGATACATTGAAAACCTTATATTTTTAAGTACATGTTTTAACCATTGAGTTGGGGATAATAAATTGCCATTCTTTGCTTCGGGGAAAAAAACAACATATTTTTTAGTCATCGAATATAATTACATGTGCTCTGAGATGTTACCATGACTTCATTTTTAATAAACAGCAATCGTATTTCCTCCACAAAAATCAATTCTAGGAAATATCGATTCTTCCCTTGTCTCACCACTCTCTCTCCCCCTGTGTTTTTCTGCCTGTCTCTCAGAATTTTTTTTGAACTTTGATAGTTTAGCTATATGATAAGTTTTATTAAAAGCTCTTATTTTGGGGGCTCCTGGGTGGCTCAGTCGTTAAATGTCTGCCTTCGGCTCAGGTCATGATCCCAGGGTCCTGGGATTGAGCCCCGCATCGGGCTCCCTGCTCTGCGGGAAGCCTGCTTCTCCCTCTCCCACTCCCCCTGCTTGTGTTCACTTCTTGCTGTGTCTCTGTCAAATAAATAAATAAAATCTTTAAAAAAAATTAAAAGCTTTTATTTTTAAGTAATCTCTACAAGCAATGTGGAGCTTGAACTTAGAACCCTGAGATCAAGAGTTGCATGCTCTTCTGAATGAGTCAGCCAGGTGCCCCTCTGTGATAATCTTTTAAAGCTAAGGAGCTTTAGGTTTCTTTAAAACCACCCTTTAGTAGTCATAACTATTTATGATTAAATTTGAGTTTTACACTCCAGAGTGTTTTCATTTGAAGGAAGCTAGTATGGTGTAGTGGGGGAAATATGGTCTTTAGAATAAGACAAACTGAGTTGAAATTCCAGTTCTGCTACTCCAGACAATGTGTCCTTGAGCAAGTTACTTAACTTTCCTGAATATTATAGGATAATAATACACCGAGTAATAATATGTTGAAACATCTAAATTAGTTAATTGGTGTGAAGCTTCTAAAACTGCGTGGCACAGGATTTTTTAAAAAAATACACATGGAAAGAGAACTAGACCTTCAGTTTTGAGAAAATGTAGAAGACCATAGTATATCTCTCTTTTGAGAAAAGACCTTTGGGCTACCTCACATGTTATTTCTTCTCCATGGAGAACTACTTCCCTACTCAAAACTATCCCTACTCCCTGCCTTATTCCTATTTCTCAGCTTAGGTGTTTCTTCCTCTAGGAAGCATTCCCTATCTTGGTTAACTTTGTTTAGATGCTCTCTCATGACATATTATACTTTATTACTTACTACTTACCATACTTTTTTGTCATTGCCATCGTCTCTGTATTCCCCAATGCAGTGTAGATTCTATAAGGGAGACTCACAGAGATCATCTATATCTTATTAAACATTGTTATCCTTAGCACTAACATACTGCCAACCCATGGTGGGTGGTCAGTTAATATTTATTAAATGAGTGAGTGAGTGAGCAAATGAGTGAGTAGCATCAGCATTTAGGTTTGATCATTTGTTTTTTTGTTTTTCTTTTTGTTTTTTTCAGTTTTCTCCATTTATTGTTTTCCAATATTTATTTTTATTTATTCTTTTAATTTAAATTCAAGTAATTAACATATAGTGTATTATTAGTTTCAGAGGTAGAGTTCAGTGATTCTTCAGTCTTATATAATACCCAGTGCTCATTACATCACATACCCTCCTTAACGTCCATCACCCAGTCACCCCATCCCTCCACTTCGATCCCCTCCAGCAACCCTCAGTTTTTTTCCTGTGATTAAGAGTCTCTTATGGTTTGTATCCCTCTCTGATTTTATCTTGTGTTATTTTTTCCTCTCTTCCCCTATGATCTGTTTTGTTTCTTAAATTCGGCATATGACTGAAATCATATAATAATTGTCTTTCTCTGATTAACTTATTTTGCTTAGTATAATACCCTCTTGTTCTATCCATGTTGTTGTAAATGGCAAGATTTCATAATTTTTTTGATGGCTGAGTAGTATTCCATTATATATATACACCACATCTTCTTTATGCATTCATCTGTCGATGGACATCTGGGCTGTTTCCATAGTTTGGCTATTGTAGACACTGCTGCTATAAACATTGGAGTGCAGGTGCCCCTTTGGATCACTACATTTGTATCTTTGGGATAAATACCTAGTAGTGCAATTGTGGGGCCATAGAGTAGCTCTATTTTCAACTTTTTGAGTTGTTCTTCAGAGTGGCTGCACCAGCTTGCATTCCCACCAACCTTGTAGGAGGGTTCCCCTTTCTCCACATCCTTGCCAACATTTGTTATTTCCTGACTTGTTAATTTTAGCTACTCTGACTGGTGTGAGGTGGTATCTCATTGTGGTTTTCATTTGTATTTCCCTGATGCAGAGGGATGTTGAGCATGTTTTCATGGTCTGTTGGCCATTTGTATGTCTTCTTTGGAGAAATGTCTTTGATTGGATTATTTGTTTTTTGGGTATTGAATTTGATAAGTTTTTTTATAGATTTTGGATACTAGCCCTTTCTGTGATAAGACATTTGCACATATCTTCTCCCTTTCTGTCGATTGTCTTCTGGTTTTGTGACCGTTTCCTTTGCTGTGCAGAAGCTTTTTATCTTGATGAAGTCCCAGTAGTTCATTTTTGCCTTTGTTTTCCTTGTCTTTGGAGACACATCTAGCAAGAAGTTGCTGCGGCTGAGGTCACAGAGGTTGCTGTGTTCTCCTCTAGGATATTAATGGATTCCTGCCTCACATTTAGGTCTTTCATCCATTTTGAGTCTATATTTGTACATGGTGTAAGGAAATGGTCCAGTTTCATTCTTCTGCATGTGGCTGTCCAATTTTCCCAACGCCATTTGTTGAAGAGACTGTCTTATTTCCATTGGATATTCTTTCCTGCTTTGTTGAAGATTAGTTGACCATAGAGTTTGGGAGAATTCCCCTGCGAAGCCATCCAGCCCTGAACGCTTGTTTGTTGGGAGATTTTTGATTACTGCTTCAATTTTCTTGCTGGTTATGGGTCTGCTCAGGTTTTCTATTTCTTTTGGTTCAGTTGTGGTAGTTTATACATCTCTAGGCATGCATCCATTTCTTCCATATTACCTAATTTGATGGCATATGGTTGCTCATAATATGTTCTTATAATTGTTTGTATTTCTTTGATGTTGGTTGTGATCTCTCCTCTTTCATTCATGATTTTATTTATTTGGGTCCTTTCTCTTTTTTTGATAAGTTTGGCCAGGGGTTTATCAATCTTAATTTTTTTCAAAGAACCAGCTCCTAATTTTGTTGATCTGTTCTACTGCTCTTTTGGTTTCTCTTTCATTGATTTCTGCTCTAATCTCTATTAATTCTCTTCACCTGCTGGGTTTAAGCTTTATTTGCTGTTCTTTCTCCAGCCCCTTTAGATGTAGGGTTAGGTTGTGTATTTGAGACCTTTCTTGTTTCTTGAGAAAGGCTTGTCCTGCTATGTACTGCCCTCTTTAGGACCACCTTTGCTGCATCTCAAAGATTCTGAACAGTTGTGTTTCATTTTCATTTGTTTCCATGAATTTTTTTAATTCTTTAATTTCCTGGTTGACCCATTCATTCTTTAGTAGAATGCCTTTAGCCTCCATGTATTTGAATTCTTTCCAAATTTCCTCTTGTGACTGAGTTCCACTTTTAAAGCATTGTGGTCCGAAAATATGCAGGGAATGATCCCATTCTTCTGGTACCAGTTGAGACCTGATTTGTGACCCAGTATGTGATCTGTTCTGGAGAATGTCCATGTGCACTCAGGAAGAATGTGTATTCTGTTGCTTTAGGATGGAGTGCTCTGAATATATCTGTGAAGTCCATGTGGTCCAGTGTGTTATTCAAAGCCCTTGTTTCATTGTTGATCTTCTGCTTAGATGATCTGTCCATTGCAGTGAGTGGGGTATTAAGGACCCCTACTATGATTGTATTATTACCGATGTGTTTCTTTAATTTTGTTATTAATTGGCTGCTCCCATTTTAGGGGCATAAATATTTACAATTGTTAGATCCTTTTGTTGGATAGATCCTTTGATTATGATATAGTGTCCTTCCTCATCTCTTATTATAGTCTTTGGTCTAAAATCTAATTTGTCTGAAATAAGGATTGCCACCCCAGCTTTCTTTTGATGTCCATTAGCATGATAACATGGTTTTCTACCTCCTCACTTTCAATCTGGGGGTGCCTTTGGGTCTGTAATGGTCTCTTAGAAGACAGCATATTGATGGGTCTTGCTATTTTTATCCAATCTGATACCCTGTGTCTTTTGATTGGGGCATTTAGCCCATTTACATTCAGAGTAACTACTGAAAGATATGAATTTAGTGCCATTGTATTACCTGTAAAGTCACTGTTTCTGTATATTGTCTCTGTTCCTTTCTGATCTGTGTTACTTTTGGGCTCTCTCTTTGCTTTTAAAGGATCCCTTTTAATATTTCTCGTAGGGCTGGTTTGGTGATCACAAATTCTTTTAGTTTCTGTTTGTCCTGGAAGGTTTTTATCACTCTTTTTATTTTGAATGACATCGTGGCTGGATAAAGTATTCTTGGTTGCCTATTTTTCTCATTTAGCATCCTCAATATATCATGCCAGTCCTTTCTGGCACAGCAGGTCTCTGTGGATAGGTCTGCTGCCAGTCTAATGTTTCTACCCTTGTAGGTTACAGACCTCTTGTCCCAAGCTGCTTTCAGGATTTTCTCTTTGTCTCTGAGATTTGTAACTTTCACTATTCTTTGTTGGGGTGTTGACCTATTTTTATTGATTTTGAGGGGTGTTCTCTGTGCCTTCTGGACTTGAGTGCCTGTTTCCTTCCTCAGATTTGGGAAGTTCTCCACTATAATTTGTTCTGATATACCTACTGCCCCCCCCCTCTTTTCTCTTCTGGGATCCCAGTTATTTTAATAGTATTTCGCTTTATGATATCACTTATCTCTCAAATTCTCCCCTCGTGATCCAGTAGTTGTTTATCTGTTTTTTTCTCAGCTTCTTTATTCTCCATTATTTTGTCTTCTATATCACAATTCTCTCTTCTGCCTCATTTATTCCTGCAGTTTGAGCCTCCATTTTTTATTACATCTCATTAGTAGACTTTTTGATTTCGACTTGATTAGATTTTAGTTCTTTTATTTCTCCAGAAAGGGATTCTCTAGTGTCTTCTGTGCTTTTTCCAAGCCCAGCTAGTATCTATATAATCATTATTCCGAACTCTAGTTCAGACATCTTACTTATATCCATACTGATTAGGTCCCAGGCAGTCAGTACTGCCTCTTGTTCTCTTTTTTGAAGTGAGTTTTTCCCTCTTGTCATTCTTGCAGAAAGTGTCACTTTTCTGTTTGTAGAGTTGCAGTTATTCTTAGATCTCTGGTTGAGTTCATAGGTGTTCACAATGATTTAATAGTTATCTAGCTGAATTCCTGGGACCAGACAAAACTAAGGTCTCTTACTCCTCCGCCATCTTGGACTTCTCAATTATTTGGTATTTAAAAAACTATATTTGATTATCTTACATTTTTAATAAGACTTTGCATTAGAAGAAATCTCTTTTGATCTAGTTAACATTTTCTCATGATGCGTTTATGGGTCACATTTCAGAACACATGTAAATAATTTTCTTGGACAAAACAATCTGTAAAGTGCAAGTCTATTTTAGCAAAAGTACATGTGTAAATATTCAATTTATGGGTAAACATTTAGTATTTTGAGACAGCATTTTAAAATCAGTCTTATGTATCTTTGAAGTTGTTACTATTAGCACCTAATACATATTCCTGGTAAATCAAACATTTAATTATTAGTTATTTTCTACTTATATCATTTGTGTTTTATAACCTTTTGCATTTGAAGTATGTGTGATGTGGTAGTATAATTGATTTTGAATTGGTTCTGATAAATTTGTTTATAGATAGTACTACCTTTTTTTTTATTAATATGTTCTGGAACTTTAAAACCATTTTTATTGTCTTTTTACATACTAAAAACAGTGGGTTCTCAGTGAACTCTTCTAGTAAAGGTTCTGATTTATAGACAAAATGTACATATAGCAACAATTTGCCATTTGTAAAGGATTTAAAGTTGATATTTTTAAATTTATTACAGTTATTCTGAAGATGGGGAGAAGGAAAATGAAAAATCTAAAACTTCAGATTCTTCTAGCACTGATTCTAGTTCAGAAGAAGAAAGTTCTTCAGATTCTGAATCAGTATCAGAATCTGAAAGTGAACCTGAATCCAGAAAAGTCGCTAAGGTAAGAGATTGCACATTGCTGTAATTGAAAGGAAGTGTTCTCATAGCCTTTTTCCATTTAAGAATAAATACTTTCGAAAATTAGTGTTTTGGGGGTACCTGGGTGGCTTAGTCGGTTAAGCATCTGCCTTTGGCCCAGGTCATGATCCCAGGGTCCTGGGATTGAGCCCTGCATCAGGCTCCCTGCTTGGCGGTGAGTGTGCTTCTCACTCTCCTTCTGCCTCTCCCCCCCCACCAGCTCGTGCTCTCTTTGTCTCTCTGATAAATAAATGAAATCTTTAAAAAGAAAAAGAAAATTAGTATTTTGTTGAAAATCAAGAAATTGAGAAATTTAACATTGTCACTGACAAAATAAATACCATCTTCATTTATCTTTTTTTTTAATTAGATAATTGCTTCCTCTTTACATCAACCCCTCAGAGAAATTAGAAAGTTTTTTTTTTTTTGGATTTATTTATTTATTTTAAAGAGAAAGAGCAAGAGTGTGGCAGGGAGGGGCAGAAGGAGAAGAGAATCCCAAGCAGAATCAGTGCTGAGTGCAGAGCCTGACAGGGCTAGATCCTACGATCCCAAGATCATGTCGGGATCCAAAACCAAGAGTCAGTCACTCAGCCGATGCCCCAGAAACTTTTTTTAACCTCATCTTTTGCCACTGAAATTATAGAGCTCAGTGTTATCAGTTATGGCCCTTTTTGTTCTGAGCTAGCATGTGACAATGGAGGCTTTCATGAAAGGGGAAGTAAAAGGAAGTCACAAATAATACTGAGCAAGATAATATAAATGATATACATTATAAGAAATTGAGGTGAATAATGCTTTTTAAAAATAGGTGTTGGGGTAAGAGTATATTTTTAAAGGTACAACTAAAGGATACAGATTATTTAACTAGTTAATAAAAATTACATAGCCGTGTATTTAAAAACAAATGCAAGATTCACTCTTGTAATAGAATGATAATGCTTTCTGTCGTATTTGTAACACTGAAACTTGTCTGCCTAGCAGCAAAAAATAAAAGTATAAATTGAAAAAATGTAGTTATTAATATAAAATTCAGACATGTTGTATATCTTTCTGATCTTTAACTGTTACTCCTTTCCTATAAATGGATCATGTGGGTCCTAGACTTCAAATGCAGTAGTTTTTATAAACAAACTTTATCCCATATGTTGAAAAAATGTGGTCAAACTGCCTTTTAGTGAATTCAGTTTTTTAACCTAATATCTTTCCCATTTATTTTTTCTATTAACTTGAATTTCTTTAATAAGTCATCTGAGTAGCCAAGGATAAAAATAAATTCATGGAAGTAGATAATTGCCTTCCCCCATCCAGAGATTCATTATTAAAGAATAAGCATATTTTTTAAAAAAAGAATAAGCATATTTAAAAACTGGCTAGTTTTTGTCTTACCTTATTACAAATATTCTTGCATATAGTGATACCTATTTTAAACATGAATTTATATTTAAAACTTGTGTCTGTTTATGGTATATAATCTAAGATTTCTGTTTTCCAAAATTCACATAAAATCTTAATGATTTTTATGTTTATTACTCTGGCCTCATACACAAATTTATCACATAGTGAGTTTGATGTTTTCTCATTTCCTACTTAAATTATATCAAATTATTCATTTCCTACTTATATATTTTAAAAGTTTAATATGTTATTTAAGATAAAAGAGCTTTAGAAATTGACAGTAAGTACAACCCAGAATAAGAAATCAGTGTTTTAGAAAATGAGCAAACAAGAAATCAGTGAATGTCAACTAGGTAGAATTAAGGTGCATTATTCTTATGAGGTTTTATAAAAGTTATAAAATTGTATTTAATGCCTACATAGTATTAGAAGCAAAGGTTTTAGGACCCCATTAAAAGCCACAGAGGTATCCTAGGTTAGCAGTTCAGTTTGTTTCTTTGTCAAATACTTTAAATGATCAATGTCTTAATTGAAAATATTTTCCTATAGAACTTTAGTATAAAATTTTAAAGTATTGTAGTAAGCTAAGACTCTTGAAAAATTTGGATCTTACTCACATTCTTGATAGTTTTATGTCTGTGTGTTTTGTGTAGATGGCTTATTTTCTCCATATTATAATGCCTTTTCCTGTCTATAATAGGTAGGATTGTTTGTTTTAATTTATCACTTGGAATATTCTCTACCTTGGAGCCACCATAACTATTTTTTCCTATTCCTTTCTGAGTGATTTGGAATAAACCTTGCAATTACATGTATACCAGTTTTCTAATAATGGGCAACTCTGTAATTGTAGAAATCCTCCTTATGGCAAGTGTTGTGGCTTCTGCTTTAGATTATGAGTAATGAAAGCAGATGGTGGCTGCTTTACCTTAATTTAGCATGTCAGTATGTTAGTGCTGAAAACTCATATGCCTTAAATCTGCAGCCAAACTAAATCTATACTTTCACTGTTTCTCTTTTCTTTCACTTGGATAGTGTGTTTTGGGGATATTGAGCATGAAAATGAGGCCTCGGAGGTACTTTGAATATATAGCTTTGAAAACAGTTTATTTTATGGTGTCCCGTGAGATAGGTATAGTGTTCTACTTTTTGGAAGATAATATCTTTATGCTTCAGTTTCCTCATCTATAAAGTAGAAATGCTAATACCTACTCTACTACTTTCAAGTGCTATTATAAAAAAATATGAAAGATCAATGTAAAGCACTATATAAATATAAAACAGCAGTGTTAACATTTTTTAACTTGAATGTTAATTCCCTGAGAGACCAACAATGGTAGAGTTACAGAACACCAATGCATAGAGGAACTGAAAATTTTTTTTAACTCTTAATATCTCCTGTGTTTTTCTGACTCTTTTTATACCATTCAAGTTATAAGTTCATGTCCAGATATGACCCCTTTCTGCAGAGGACTGAGCTACCATCCACTGTGGGTGTCTCCTACCCCTCTCTGCTCTCTAATACACAATCTCTATTTATCCTCCTTTTCCTTTGAATGTAGCTCTAAGTAAGCGATTTCCTATCCACTTAGCCAAGAAAAAGTCTTACTTCCTTTTGGCCTTGGTGATAATCATCTACCTCCTTTGCACCTTCAATCTCTTTCCACTAATTTCCTCCTCTGCTAATCGTCTTTCCCAGTATTTGGGGGATGAGGAGCAGGGAGGGGGAAAGAGACAGAAATAGAGAGTGTGTGAGAGTGAGAGTTTAGAAAAATAATCTAGACAGTCTTTGTCCACAATCTCTTAACCCAGTTATTTCTTAGTCCCTTTAAAATTGGTTTCCACTCTTACCACTTCCTACAGATACTGCTCTCTGAAAAGTCAGCCATGATATTTCCCCAAACCCAGTGACCCTCTCTTGGTTATTATCCTTCTTGATCTTCTTATGTGACTATTCCCCTACTACTTGAAACCCCTTGCACCCCCTTTCTTCTGACTTCTTTGACCTTTCAGTCCTTTTGTTGCTTCACTTTTTAAGCCCTCTGACATCCAAGTGTGAACTTGGCCCACAAGTTAGTGCTTGATACACATTTTTTCAGAAATATTAATTGATGTGAATCAATTTATTTTTTAGTCTTTTTCTCTACATTTTTTCCCTGTTGTGAGACTCATTCACTCCCGTGGCTTTAGCTAAAATATTTATGTGAAATATTTCTATAAAAACATCTCTAAATCCCTATAACAACTCTAACTTTTCTTTCCAAGTTCAAACCAAATTCTTAGACCTCTTAGGAGCTACTGGTTTCTCAAACCTGATACAGCCAGAAGAAGAGTTGTTCTACCATTTGGTGCTAGCATTCTTTCTATTCTTCCAGATCTCCCCAGAATTATCTTTGACTCCTCCTTTATCCCGTATGTTTACAAAGTTGCCAAGTCTTAGAGATTCTCTGTATTATTTCTCATATCTGTTTCTTTTTTTCCTACTACCAGCATACTAGATCACCTCTTCATTACCTCACTCTTAGACCATTGCCATTGGTCATCCTCAGATCCCCAACTCCAGTCCTTCTATACACTTGTCAGATTAATGTTAAATTTACCCTCGGCTCAGTCGTTAAGCATCTGCCTTTGGCTCGGGTCATGATCCCGGAGTCCTGGGATCGAGCCCCGCGTCGGGCTCCCTGCTCTGCGGGAAGCCTGCTTCTCCCTCTCCCACTCCCCCTGCTTGTGTTCCCTCTCTCGCTGTGTCTCTCTCTGTCAAATAAATTTTTAAAAAAGGTTAAATTTACCCATAATGGTGCCCCATTATCATCTTAGTTCAGTAAGAAATCTGCAGGCTAGCATGCCCAAACCTACCTTTCTGGTCTCGATTCCCTTTGTGGTCCCTGTGTTCTAATCCCAGTGGACTATATATTTGTAGTTCTCTTCACATGTTGTGTGCTTTCCAATTGGAGGAACTGGAGTCTCTCCAGTCTCTCCCAGTTGAGAATGACTGCATGGAATAAAAAATGTTACTGATGAGAAGGTATTACTCATGTAAATGGTGTAAAGACAGTCAAAAGAGGGAGAATCACTGTTGAATTGTTTGTGTTCTTGAAGTGTGTGTCATTCAACACCATGCCCCAGCATAACCATAAAACAAATCTATATACAGTCACACATTCTGGCGGTTATGTTTGTTTGTGTTATTGATTGGATGATGTCCTCATTTTAGATCAGATATTGTCAGTAATTACCAAAGAAGATTATCTTGATCTTCAGTGACATTTTTTTAGATGGGCAAGCATATTTTTGTTAGTAGGTGTTCTTTTCTGAAATATATTTGATAGAAAAATATTTTAAGTCTAACCCTTCTTATGAAATAGTTCTTTTGCCCCAAATAATGCCTATAACAAAATTACTTTTTGTAGTTCCATATTTTAAGTGCTTTCCCATAGTTTACACAATGTAAAGGGAACCATTTTTTTCTAACACAGAAGAATGAAAAGGAAAATCAATAATGTAGACCACGTTGTATCAGGAAGAGATTCACATTTATATCACTTTTCCCTATATTTTACCAATATAATTAAGTTATATTCTGCTTGTAGTTAAAATTATGTGTTGAACAGATGGTTACAATATTATTTAAAATAATGTTTTTAAAAAGTTACCAGACTTTTGAGTTGTTTTAATTGAATCTAGGCTTTGATGTTTTTAAAACGAGGCAGTGTTCTTTCCACTATCACCATGTTAGTCCATTCTTCATGCCTTAACTGTGATACAGTAGTTCTGATTTTATCTTCAGTGTCTGTGTACCAGCTGCCAAAGATTTAAATAATCTTTGATTTAAATGATAAAAATTTTAAACCATGATTATAATTTATTATGCTTAACGTCTATGCATTTTCTTTGTAAATATTAGCAACATTTTAATTATAGTAAGTGTGTGTAAAGCATAATTTGTCATTGGAAATAAACATATATAACATACTTGACTTAACATTTCATATTAGCATTTTCTATTTGAATCAAAGTTAAGATTAATATATGTACTAGATGTGAAGAAAAACAGTACTACCTATATATGCATAGCAGTGTTTAAGATGCTGTCAGTAATCTTTATCACAGGTTACATGGATTTCTAAAGACTTTACTAGTCTGTTTTGGGGAGGGATTAAGTCTCATAAATGCTCTATAGACTAGTTACTGTTACTGTGACTGGTGTCTGTCCAGACATTAGTAAATGTTAAGATACACCTTAGTAAAAGATCTGCCCTGTGAAAGATTGTTGGGTGTGAAATAAAATTGGCATGTGCTATGAAACAGATAATGGATAAGAGTGAAAGAAACTATTTTCTGATTGGTTTTCTGCCTTATTTGAGAAATAGAAAACAAGTTTTACTTGTGTTTTTACAAGTATTTATGTATGTTGCTATTACATAATTTCTTTTTTTTTTTTTAAAGATTTTATTTATTTATTTGAGAGAGAATGAGAGATAGAGAGCACGAGAGGGAAGAGGGTCAGAGGAAGAAGCAGACTCCCTGCTGAGCAGGGAGCCCGATGCGGGACTCGATCCCGGGACTCCAGGATCGTGACCTGAGCCGAAGGCAGTCGCTTAACCAACTGAGCCACCCAGGCGCCCGCTATTACATAATTTCTGTGCCTATTGTAGAGTATTGGTTTTTTACTCTGACAGTTCAAAGCCTTGCCTCTTTGAATTTATGTCGTTCCCAATTTAGTTTATATTTTAAGCTCTCCAGAACAGAAATATCATTTCACTTCAGTTGAGATCTTTAAAATCAACGTGAATGCCATTAAGAAGCTTTCTTATTGAAGTAGGTGTAATCTAATAGGGAGGATTTGTTTAATAGTTGGACTACTTTTGACTTATAAAGAAGTCTCAATTTACTGGCAACATACTTTTGTTTTAAAGCCGGGTATAAGTGTGAGCGTCAGATTTTTTAAATCAGATTTGTTAGATGACTTGAAGGCAAGAGAGTCATTAAATTGTCCTTGGTTGATAATTCTAACTGAAAATATTTCATGCAAATATTTTGCCCTGTGAGGCTAGAAATAAGCCTTGAATTTTTGTTGATTTCAAAGTACAATATGTGTTTGACAAACTTTACATACCACTTACCCTGTTTTATCATTTTAAACTTCAGTCTTCCTTACAATGGTTTCCTCTTTGGAAGCATATTTGGTGCTTGTTGTTTCATAGCTTTTTTCTACTTGCTTTTTTATTTTAATCAGCATGAAATGAACATGCATAATACATAAAAAATCTTTACAGATATATTATTATATATTTTTATTTGTATTATTTGGAGCTTAATAAGTATTTCCAGGATCTTTTATTTATTACTTGAAATGAAATATACCCTGTGACTTTGTATTTTATTTTGAAAATGTTGATGTGTTGAGGTGTATAATCGAATACCATGGAAACAAAATGGAGATTTGAGGGTGATAAATTGATAACTAGGTATTTTTGTAGTGAGATTTTAAGATCAGTTACTGTTGTCCTTATAAAAGTCTAATACAGTCACTCAGCTGTTAAAAACCTAATCCTCTATTTAAAAAAATATACAAAAACAAATTGTCTATCTTTCTGCCTGATCTCTTCTCAAGTACTAACACAATGGAAACAGTGGGTGATCTGTCAGTGTGTTTGGTTTGTCAATGATGGTTTTGTATAAATATTGGGAGTGTAAGAAATAAAATTCACACAGTAAAATATGATTTCATCTGCCTTTTCTCTGCAGCTCCATGGCTCATGCTGCGGTGTGAAATTCTCATTTTACACACTTTGCAGGCGGAGCACATGAATTATGCATTGAGCAAGAAAAATCTCCTGCCTCAAGTCCTATATGCATTTACCCAGGTTCTGTCTCTATTACCAAGATGAATTGCAAATGGAGAAATGTTTGATGGAATAGGGCTCTTAACTTCTTTGTTTAGAATTCAGATTTTTATTTTTATAGTAGATCCTTTAAGTATGAAAATGTTTTGAACTTACTGTGGATTTTTTAAAATGAAAAATGAAATATAATATAAGAGAGGAATGCCAAACACATCACAAAGCTTTTTATAGCCTTGATTTGGAATGCAGGGCTTTTTCAATTCAGTAGAAATGACCGTTATCTATTGCTAATGTTGTATTTCAGTCACCGGTTATTTGCTCTTCTCAGAAAGTCAATGAAATTCTGTCGTTCTGAGAGCCTTTTTTCTTTCTGTTTTCGTTTTCTAATAAGAGATTATGTCAATTTCACATGCAGCTCTGTCCTGTGTTGTATGTGACCTGATGTGTATTTAATAGATATTGTTACACACTCTTAGCTGTGAAGTAGAAAATAAGGTATAGACTTGTTTCCAGCTTTAACTTTATCTTGATTTGATAGGTTTCTAATTTTTCAGGTGGGAAGGTTACAGTTGCATAAAAACAGTCGTGCACCATCGTAGCTTATAGGAAGTTATACCCATTGTGCTCAACATAGTATTTTGATAAGTCACATGTTGTTAAGCTCTTTTTGTTATGTTCTTTCTTCACAGGAATGATATTCTAGTTGAAATGGCATTTTCATTCTGAACCTCTTTCTATTATTGCCACTTTTAAATTCCAGTTTCAAAACTAACATTTCTTCTGTATTTTTCCCCAACCCTAGAAATTGTTTTTCATTTTAGGTGTGGAAAGAGAAACAAATATTGTTTGCTTTGTTTTTAAAGAATGAGTGAAAATTAAAACCCATTTAGATAATTTGAAGTTTTCAGTGGGAGAAATAATTATTCTCATGAAGAAAATCAGTATTTAGTGTTGTAATGTGTATTATTGTATTAGACTTGAAAATAATTTGTTTTTAGTTTTGGCGTAAGGAAAAAAACTAGCAGAACTTAAGATCATTTTAAAATGTTACCTAACATGTAATTTGATGTATTACTCTTATTCATGTATTTGCGCTGTTGTAAGAGCTCTGACATGCTGTAGACTTTAAATGATGGTAAGGTACCTTTAGCTTTAGTGAGACCTTTGTATGGTTAGAGGAATACTTCAAAAATACTTGTAATAATATGTAGAGATAAGCTGTAAACTCCTTTATTAGATTATAAGTTACCTGAAGGCAGGAACTATGCCTTGTCTATATTACTTCCTTTGGTTAGCACCAAATCTGATATGTATTAAAAAGTCTATGCATGTCTGTTGGATGAATGAAGGATTGAATAAATGAACAAGAACATTTTAGCAAAAACTTAAGTTTGGGCCTTTAATTTGAGAAGATTTAATATAAAAAGTATAAATTATAAAGATAAGTAACTTTGATCCAAATACATCTTTCTTTTTTTTTTTTTTAAGATTTTATTTATTTGACACAGAGAGAAAGCCAGAGAGCACAAGCAGAGGGAATAGCAGAGGGAGAGGAAGAAGCAGGCTCTACACTGAGCAGAAAGCCCAACTCAGGGCTCGATCCCAGGACCCTGGGATCATGACCTGAGCTGAAGGCAGATGCTTAACCATCTGAGCCACCCAGGCACCCCGATCCAAATACATCTATTTAGTGCCCTAATCTTTGTCGATCCTTGTTTATAATGCTACTCACTACTGTACTTAATTTGTCACATCTTTTCTGAATCTCTGACTAAACTGAATACCTCAGGCTTAGGGATACTGTTTTCTAGTTCATGATTATCCACATTTTAAAAGTACAGTAGATCTAATAAGCAAACCTGAGGTAGAGAAAACCCTAAATATGTGCAGATATGTTTTGAAATACTTACCCCAAAGGAAAACAGTGAAGAAAGTAAATGAATACTTTTCATCCCTTAAGAGCAAGAGCCTGAAAGTGTCATTTGTAGATTTTAATGAATGCCTTTGGCTAAAGAAGTCTGATGCAACCCACTGTTGAAATATAAACTATCTAGTACAGTGCCTGTCACAAACTATATCTCAGAAAAGCTAATCTATCACAAGCCTCTTGACAATTTCAGAGCCAAGCTAATTATATTGTTTGAGTAATTCTTTTTCTTTTCTTTTCTTTTTTAAGAATTTATTTATTTGAGGGAGAGAGAGTACGTGAGAGAGCAGGAGTCGTTGGGGGTGGGGTGGGGAGATAAAAACAGACTCTCCCTGAGCAGGGATCCCTGGGGCTCAATCCCGAGACTCCAGGATCATGACCTAAGCCAAAGGCAGACCCTCAACGGACTGAGCCACCCAGGCACCCTGAGCAATTCTTTTTCTTAAACCAACTTGCTTAAAAATTATTTTCAAAGTGTTTGTAGGCTTTCTGCGAAAGAACCATTTTTCATTTTTGTATTAGGAAAAGTTCTCAGATCACAAAATAACTATTTACCTTTAAATTTTCTTCTGATGGACCTTTATAATCTTTAAATAAAACATTTTAAGATAACAGTTTGCACGGTGGAGAAGAAAATACTGTATGCTATAACTAAAATAAAAATTTTGATTAAAAAATACAGTACATATAACCATACAGAAAGCTTAATTTGATTTTTTTTCCTTGGCGGAGAAAATGTTTGTTTTGAAACATTGAGAACTACTTGATTGTTTTTTTTAATAGCATGTGCAATAAATTAAATATTTCTTATTTATAGGAGAATGAAAAAAAAAAAACAAAGCAAGATAGAAATCCTCTTACCAAAGATGTTTCACTTCTAGATCTAGATGATTGTAAGTATTGAAATTTAAATTTTTTCCTCTCTTTTTAGTAGTAGTTTTTTGTTCATATGTTTTTTAAGAGAGAGCGCACGCACTTGCATGCACAGGGGAAGGGGATGGGTGGGGAGGAACAGAGGGAGAGAGAGAATCTTAAGCACACACTCCTCACCCAGCACAGAGCCCAATATGGGGCTCAGTCTCACCATCCTGAGATCATGACCTGAGCCAAAATCAAGAGTCAGACACTTAACTGACTGAACCACCCAGGTGCCCCAGTTGTAGTATTTTTTATTTTTATAGTACCTTTTATTTACATGTCTCAAAATATGCCAACTTCTATTATGAAAGGTTTATGGATGAAAAAGGCAAGAAAGTTTTAGAAATTAGTTCTGTTAGTATCTTTTCTTTCATCTAGTCAGGTTATCAGTTTTTTATCAAATGAATAAATTAACTGGTCAGATAAAAGTACACCAAATTCATTTTAAGATCTTTTGCTTTAGTAATTTGTACTTGTTTCAGTAAATAATTATCCATATCTCAATAACTTCTCCATTGTTAATTGTTGATTATGGAGATTGAAACATTTAACTTAAGGAGGTGGGGAATTAGGAAAATAATTGGCAATGTAAAGGACACTACCATGTTCTACTTGCCACACTTTTGGTAGGATCAGAAATGGATGCAAAGCTTTCGAATGTCAGTGTCGCTGTATTTGTCAATATTTTAACTACAAAAAATCTTTCTCTTAGCAAATCCACTTATAAGAATTTAGAATCCTACACATATACTTATCCAAGTGTACAAAGGTATATTCATCATCTCCTTTTAAATACTTACGCATTGTGAAAAAGTTAATGGAACTAACTTTATTGGGAGTTAGATTTTGAACAGAAAAAGAGTAACAAGTAAAATATAATAAGTGTTAAGCTACTGACATTTTGCAATTTAATTTTTCCATACTAGAGGTGAGTTATGGTTTTATTAGATTATCTCATTCTGTCATAAGTACAACTGTTCTATTTATATTGTTTACCTGGCCTGTCTTCAAGTGTCATGGCAAATTCTTAATATAGAGAAATTACAGGAAATACTTAACAAAAAGAAATTAAACATAAAATTGGACCCTATGAACAATTAGAAGAAGTGGATTCCAAGAAACACACAACTTTCGGGGAGTCTGGGTGGCTCAGTTGTTGGGCGTCTGCCTTCGGCTCGGGTCATGATCCCAGGGTCCTGGGTTCGAGCCCCGTATCGGGCTCCCTGCTCGGCAGGAAGCCTACTTCTCCCTCTCTCACTCTCCGAGCTTGTGTTCCCTCTCTCGCTGTGTCTCTCTCTGTCAAATGAATAAAATCTTTAAAAGAAAAAAAAAAAAGAAACACACAACTTTCTAAGACTGAATTGTGAAGAAATTGGAAATCTGAGTAGACTGATTACAAGTAATGAAATTGAATCAGTAATTTTAAAACTCCCCCAAAAATGAAAGTCCAGAACCGGACAGCTCATAGGTAAATTCTGCCAAACATTTCAACAAGAGTTAGTACCTGTCCTTCTCAAATTGTTCCAAAAAATTGAAAAGGAAGGAATGCTACCACTTTATACCAAAACCAGACAGAGATACCCTAAATACAAAAATTATGGTCCAGTATCCATAATGAACATACATGCAAAAATTCTCAACAAAATATTAGCAGACTCAGTTCAGTAATACATTAAAAGGATCATATACCATAATAAAACAGGATTTATACCAGGATGCAAGGATGGTTTTACATCTGCAGATAGTTCCACGTGATACACCACATTAACAAAAAGGATAAAAATCATATGATCATCTCAGTAGATGCAGAAAAAGCATTTGACAAAATTCAGCATCCACTTATGATTAAAAATTCTCAACAGAATGGGTATAGAAGGAATGTACCCCAACATAATAAAAGCTGTATATGACACACCTACTGCTAACATCATATGCAACTTTGGGAAGCTTAAAACTTTTCCTCTAAGATCAAGAATGCCCACTCTTGCCACTTTTATTCATCATTGTACTGGTAGCCTCAGCAATCAGGCAAGAAAAAGAAATAGAAATCATCCAGATTTGAAAGGAAAAAGTGAAACTATTTGCAGATGATAGGATACTATATATATATAGAAAACCCAGAGACTCTGCCAAAAAAAATTATTAGAACTAATGAATTTAGTAAAATCACTGGGTATGAAATTAACACACAGAAATTCATTGGATTTTTCTACATTAATAGTGAGCTATCTGAAAAAGAATTTAAGAGAGCAATCCCATTTTAAGTGCATCAAAAATAATAAAATACCTAGGAATAAATTTAACCCAGGAATTGAAAGACCTGTACTCTGAAAACTGTAAGACATTGGTGAAAGCAATTGAAGACGACACAAATAAAAGATACACCATACTTATGGATTGGAAGAATTTCATATTGTTAAAATATCCATACTACCAAAAGTAATATACCGATTCAGTAAACTCCCTATCGAAATACCAATGACATTTTTCACAGAACTGGAACAAAGAATCCTAAACTTTGTATGAAACCACTAAAGATTCCAAATGGCCAAAGCAGTCTTGAAAAAGAACAAAGCTGATGTCCATCAACAAATGAATGGATAAAGAAGATGTACACACACACACACACACACACACACACACACACACACACACACACACACACACACAGGAATATTACTCAGCCATCAAAAAGCACAAAATCTTGCCATTTGCAGCAATGCAGATGGAACTAGAGGGTATTACGCTAAGCGAAATAAGTCGATCAGAGAAAGACAAATACCATATGATTTCACTTTTATGTGGAATTTAAGAAACAAAACAGATGCACATAGGAGAAGGGAAGGAAAAATAAAATAAGATAAAAAACAGAGTGAGGCAAACCATACGAGACTCTTAACTCTAGGGAACGAACGGGGTTGCTGGAGAGGAGATGGAAGGGTGGGGTAATTGGGCGATGGGCATTAAGGAGGGCACTTGATGTAATAAGCACTGGGTGTTATATGCAACTGATGAATCACTAAATTCTTCCCTTGAAACTAATAATCTATATGTTATCTAAATTGAATTTAAATAAAAAATTATACTCTATACTATACCAGGTACTATACTCCCTGGTTTCAAACTGTACTACAAAGCTATATTAATCAACACAGTGTGATACTGGTACAAAAGCAGAGACATAGATCAGTAGAATAAAATACAGAGCCCAAAAATAAACCCATGCATGTATGGCCAATTAATCTAAGACAAAGAAGCCATGAATATGCAATGGGGAAGGACAATCTCTTCAGTAAATGATGTTGGGAAAACTGGATAGCTACACGCTAAAGAATAAAACTGGACCACTATCTTGTACCATATAAAAAGTAAATTCAGAATCGATTTAAGACTTGGATGTAAGACCTGAAACCATAAAACTCCTAGAAGAAAACATAGGCAGTAAGCTCTTGACACCATTCTTAGTACTTTTTTGGAGCAGTCTCCTCAGACAAAGGCAACAAAAGCTAAAGTAAACAAATGAGATTACATCAAACAAAAAAGCTTTTGCACAGAAACCATCAACCAAACGAAAAGACATCCTATTGAGTGGAAGAATATGTTTGCAAAACGTGCATCCAGTGAGGGGTTAATATCTAAAATACATAAAGAACTTATCCAACTTAGTGTTAAAAGAAACAAACAACCTGATTGGAGTACCTGGGTGGCTCAGTCAGTTAAGCGTCCCAACTCTTGGTTTCACCTCAGGTCATGATCTCATGGGTCGTGAGATTAAGCCCCACTTCAGGCTCCATGCTCATCGAGGAGTCTGCTTGAAGATTCTCTCCCTCCCCCCCCACTCACGTGCACATTCTCTCTCTAAAATAAATAAATAAATCTTAAAAAAAAAAAACAACAACCTGATTTAAAAATGGGTAGAGAACTTGTATAGACATTTTTCCAAAGAAGTCAGACAGATGGCCAACAGACACATGAAAAGGTGTTCATTGTCACTTACTAAAAGCAAATCAAAACTGCAATGAGATTTCACCCCACACCTGTCAGAATGGCTAAAATCAAAAACAGAAGAAACAACAAGTGTTGGTAAGGATGTGGAGAACAAAGAACCCACATGCACTCTTGGTAGGAATGCAAACTGGTACAGCCACTCTGGAAAAGAGTATGGAGCTTCCTCAAAAAGTTAAAAATAGAACTGCCCTATGATCCAGCAATCACACTGGTGGGTATTTTACCCAAATAATACAAAAACACTATTTCAAAGGGATACATGCACCCCTATGATTATAGCCGCATTATTTACCATAGTCAAGATACAGAAGCAGCCCCAGTGTCCATTGATTGATGAATGGATAAAGAAGATGTGGTATCTGTGTATACACACACACACACGCATACACACACACACAGGATTATTATTCAGCTATAAAGAAGAACAAAATTTTGCCATTTGCAACAACACGGGTGGAGCTAGAGAGTATAATGTTAAGTGAAAGAAGTCATTCAGAGAAAGACAAATACCATATGATTTCACTCATCTAGAATTTTAAAAAACAAAACAAACTAGCAAAGGGGAAAAAAAAGAGAAACTAAGAAACAAGATCCTCAACTAGAGAGAACAAACTGATGGTTACCAGGGGGAGATGGTTGGGAGGATGGGTGAAATAGGGGATGGGGACTAAGAGTGTACTTGTAGTGATGAGTGCTGGGTGACTAAAATAAAAACTTAAAAAAAATGAAATCATTGGTTTCATGCAAAACAAACAAAAAACCCTGCGATGAAATATTACCTCACACTTATCAGATTAGCTCTTATTAAAAAGACAAAAAATAACAAGTATTGGTGAGAAAGTAGAGACAAGGGAACCCTCATACGCTGTTGGTAGAAATGTAAATTGGTACAACCATTATGGAAAACAGTATGAAGTTTCTTCAAAAACTTAAAATTAGAAATACCATACAATCTAGCAATGGTAAATTTGTGTATTTATCTAAAATATCTAAAAATATATGCACCCCTATGTTCACAACAGCCTTATTTGCATTAGCCAAGCTATGGAAGCAGCTGTCCACTGATAGATAAATGGATATAGAAGATGTGATGTGGTATACACATACACATAGACAGGAATATTGCTCAACTATAAAAAAGAATGAATTCTTGCCATTTGCAATGACATGGATGGACCTAGGGGATATTATACTAAGTGAAATGAATGAGAAGAAGACAAATACTATGTGATTTCACTTATATGTGGAATCTGAAAAGCAAAACAAACACAGAAACAGACTCATAGATGCAGAAAACAGTGTTGGTTACCAGAGTAGGGAGGGTTTGGGCGGAGCAGGTGAAATTAGGTAAAGGGGATTATAAGAGGTACCAACTTAACAGTTATAAATAAGTCATGGGAATGTAAGTAAGGTACAGCATAGGGAATATACTCAATAATAACAGTGTTATAACAAGTTTGTATGGTGACAGATGGTAACTAGAGTTGTTGTGGGATCATTCTGCAATGTATAAACATACCAAATCACTATGATATACACTTGAATAAGATAAAGTTCAAGTCAAATTTGCATCATTTTTTGCTATTGGCAAAGATTTACAAGTTTGCATCATTTTTTACCTATTGGTAAAGATTTTAAAGCAATCCCAGTGTTGCTAAGGTTTGGAGAAACAGGCACCCTACATGTGTTTTTGATAGGAATAAAAATAGGTGCAGCTTTTAGAGTCATATTAGCAATATTTGTCAAAACTTAAATTGCACACATCCTTTGATGTAGCAATTCTTTTCTAGGAATTTATCCTAGAGACAAAATAGGAAAATCAGATCCTTACTCCTTTCTTTTTTTAGACCCCTTAATTTAATGGCTTAATTTTACAGTTAAAGTCCATATTTCAAGGTTTCTAAGACCTTTGGGTGATCTGACTCCTGCCTACCTCTTATCCACTGTGCTTCCTTGCATTTCCAAAATACACCAGTCTCATTCCTCTGCATTTCCTGGCACCTAAGGCAAAGTCGAAACCTGTAAAATGATATAATTTTTATTGTTTGCTTCTTTTTAAAAGTATGTTTTAATATGTGGAAGCAAAGGTTTTCTTAAATACTGGGTTTTAAGAATTTAAACAAGTTTTTTTTCAGATTCACTTCATTTTTATTATGAACAAACACAATTTCAGATCAGTACAACTAAGTTTCAGAGTTGATATTAATAGAAATTATTCCAAAATTATTCTTAGGTCACAAGTAACTATGATCCCACATAAAAGGGGAAAAATCCCACCCAATCAAGGAAAAGGTATCCTGTGTATTGTTTCCATGCCAGTGAGTTTATGCATTCTTAAATTTTGTCTGGCTAGTCTGGATAAGTCCACATATCCAATGGATTTATTCAGTCTCTCAGAGAGAATCATACCGATTAATGGTAGCATCCAGGACACATGGTTCATGGTGGATACAAGTTCACGGTGGATACGGCTACTATAAAAATACTCAGGATTTTTTTTAATTGTAAGGAAATTTCATCCTAACTTAAATTTTAACTCAACATAGGGTATATTTCTGTTTGTTAATACCTGAGAACTATTTCTTTAAAAATCTTTTATTCCACATTTGTCAGAAATGACACTTGAAGCCTCCCTCTCTTTTCAACAAGTCAGTCCCGCAAATATTTGCTTATTGTCTGCTAAGTGTAAGGGTACTTTGCTAGATACCCTTTTTTGTTGGCTGGAACAGATAAATAGGATTTAGTCATTTTATTCCAGGGACTAATATCTAGTCTGGGGCACAGATATCTGAACAGTAGAGGCACAGAGTGTGAATGAATGAGGAGGGAAACAAAAACAAATTAAAAAGCTACAGAGGCCTTGTGGAAGAACTGATCGGAGCTTAATGATAAAGATAAGTGGAGTGTTACGGGAGAAAAGCTTTGTTGACAATGGTTCTTAAGATACTGACTTAATTTATGCTGCTTATTAGCCTACAGTTCTCCATCGTCCATGGTAAACAGTTTGTGGATCAGAAACTAAAAAGTCACTCTCCAGTAGTTTGAGTTCTTAGCTCTGAGAATTAGATTAATTTTGAAGGAGGGTCAGAAACATTCCTTAAGTTTTATCTAAGAGGCACATCATAATCCACAGAGGTTATGTATTCCATATACCAGGAAAACTTCAAGTACTGAATTTATCTATGTCTTCATTTAGAAAACATTTATTGAATGCTTGCTCTGATACAGGTAATCTGCTACATGCTGGAGATTCTAAATGGATACATTATCCCTACCCAGCGAATTTTGTTTCTCCCATTACAGTTTGAGAATTCCTTGGGTATTTTATATTTCTGCACATGAAGAGATCTTTTAGTACTCCATACCATGTGATCTTGATAGGATGATCATAAAGCAACAATCATATTCATTTCTTTTATAAGAAATATAAGCCTATGTAATTATACTACTGGTACAACTAACTCTTTCTAAAATTTTTATCAGCCACCAGTAATCATGCTTCAGATAAGCCTTATGATCTATGATATCATATTTTTGAATAAATTACAGTAGAGGCAGTGGAGTGGAGTAGCTAAGAGGACAATGGAGCTGGAGTGTCTGCGTTTGAATCCCAGTTTTGTTTGTTTGTTTTTTAAGATTTTATTTATTTGAGAGAGAGAGTGCAGAGCGAGAGAGAAAGCACAAGCAGGGGAGACGGGCAGAGGGAGAGGGAGACAGAGACGCAGACTCCCTACCGAGGAAGGAGCCTGACCCAGATCCCAGGACCCTGGGATCAATGCCTAAGCCAAAGGCAGACACTGAACCGGCTCAGCCACCCAGGTGCCCTTGCGAATCCCAGTCCTTTTAATTACAAAGCTGCGTAACCTTGGACAAGTTACTTAATCTCTTTGTGCTTTTGCTTTAATCTATAAAATAGAGATAATAGTAATACTTTTTAGGAGTATTAAATGGATTAAATGAGTTGATAAATGTAAAAGCACTTAAAACTCTGCTGGGCACATGATAAGCATTATTTAAGGGTGTTACCTATGATGGAGATGATGATAACAAGGATGCAGCAGCAAGCAATTACATTTAACAAGTTAAATAACTTCATATTAAACTGGTAGATATTGAAACTTTTATATATTCTTAGGTTTTGAAGCAAAAGTTTGATCAGAAGAATAATTGTATAAATATTTTATAATTAAATATATAGTTGACCCTTGAACAAGGTGGGGGGTTAAGGGGCACTAACAACCACCTGTCACCTTTGACTTGCCAAAAATTTAACTATTAATAGCCTACTGTTAATTGGAAGCCTTGCTGATAGCATAAACAGTCAATTACACATACTTTATATGTTACATGTATTATATAGCATATTCTTACAGTAAAGTAAAGAAAAACAAGTGTTATTCAGAAAATCATAAGGAAAAGAAAACACATTTTTAGCATTGTACTGTATTGAAAAAAAACCTGGCTATAAGTGGACCCGCACAATTCAGACCTTTATTGGTCAAGGGTCAGCTGTACTTTAGTAAAGAAAAAAGTTTTGTAGAAAGTTTTAAAAATAAAAAGACGAAAATGGGTTTGTAATCCACATATCTTGAGTTTACTATTTGGCATGCCAGGTCAGATCTTTTCATATGCAAAACCCCTCTGCTCCAAAATGTGATCATACTGGGATACTCTTTTATCATTTACTTTTCTGTTTATCATACACATTCCTTGTCCTGCCATAGATGTTCTTTAACAATTTCATTTTTAATGACTGCATGGTTATCTTTTATATTGTAATAAATTATTTTTAACAGGTTTAACAGGTTGGAAATTTAACTTGTTTCCATTTTTTTGTCTTCATAGTGAAGCAATACACATCATAAGTATATTATTGCATTATCTCCCCAACTGTTTCGTTAAGATAAATCCCCAGGAGTAGAATTGCTGGGACAAAGGCTTTGAAGAATTCAGTTGCCTTTCCCAAAGCTTGTACCAACTTACATAGTATTAGTATGAGAGTACTGATTCCTGATTCCTGATACCCTTACTGATGCTGAATTTTGTATTTAAAAATTGCCTTCGTGGGCGCCTGGGTGGCTCAGTTGGTTAAGCGACTGCCTTCGGCTCAGGTCATGATCCTGGAGTCACTGGATTGAGTCCCGCATCGGGCTCCCTGCTCGGCAGGGAGTCTGCTTCTCCCTCTGACCCTCCCCCCTCTCATGTGCTCGTTCTCTCATTCTCTCTCTCTCAAATAAATAAATAAAATCTTTTAAAAAAAATAAAAATTGCCTTTGCCAAGTCAATGGGTACAAATGATAACTGGTTTTCATTTGTATGACAGGTTTTTTTTTTTTTAACTAGTAGAATCATTTTTTTTTAGTACATTAATTGAATACTTAAACATTGTCAATTAACCTCAGAATCCAGTTTTGGATAAATTTTCAGTGCAAGCTTTTATCTTTTTTTTTAAATTTTTTATTGTTATGTTAATCACCATACATTACATCATTAGTTTTTAATATAGTGTTCCATGATTCATTGTTTGTGCATAATACCCAGTGCTCCACGCAGAACGTGCCCTCTTTAATACCCATCACCAGGCTAACCCATCCCCCACCCCCCTCCCCTCTAGAACCCTCAGTTTGTTTTTCAGAGTCCATCGTCTCTCATGGTTCGTCTCCCCCTCCGATTTCCCCCCCTTCATTCTTCCCCTCCTGCTATCTTCTTTTTTTTTTTCTTAACATATATTGCATTATTTGTTTCAGAGGTACAGATCTGTGATTCAGCAGTCTAAGCTTTTATCTTGCCAGACCTTCAAACAGATGTGTAGTCATTTTAGTACCAAAGCCTTTTTCTGAAGTGGTATTAAAAGCCTTTCTTTCTTCTTTTTTTTTTAAGTCAAACTTTGGTGTGAATTTTCCTCTTGCTTTTGATGTCTTTTTCCTCTCTGTGTCTTTAGGCCAAGCCATAGTTGAAATCAGAGGCTTTCTTACTCAATTTTTTTTCCTTACATGGGCATCTAATATTTTGGATGGATGGATGGATGGATGGATGGATGGATGAACAAATATTTAGAACCTACCAGAAAAGTGACTTTTGGAAAGGCAACATATTTTGATCCAAGATAAGAGAACCAGTTCCTGGTCCCACCCACAGTGATTCTTCCATTCACTTGTTTTATGATCTTTGCAAGACATAATCTCCCTGTGCCTCAGTTTACAGTGTCTTTAATATAAATGTTTTTTCTACCTCCTCACCTGTTGTTTTTAGTCCTTTTCATGTCATGCCTAAATTATTGTATTCCTCCTCACTGCCAACCCGACTATTTATTATTCCTTCTTCAGTTTGTCCCTTATACTGATATCCAGCAGTACATATATTCCTCTTTTGGTAGTTTTTAACAGCTCCCTTTGGTGTAGAGGATAAATATAACCCCCTTAGTTTTCCACGTCCCCACCTCTCCGCCTTTGTTCACGGTATTTTCTCACCTACTAAGTCACCAACTTCTTCCTTTGCTCTTACTTAAAAACTGAGCTTCATTTCCTCCTGTTCATGAAGTCTTCCTTTACCACCATATCCCCATTGATCCTTCCCACCCCACCCCTCACTCCCAACTCCCTGTGACACTTGCCAACTGTACGTTGGTTTTCAACATAGGTCTGAGGAAGCCTGGGGATTTGTAGCCGGGTTTCAGGCACAATGAAGGAGCAAGGGAGAAAGCAAGGACTCCATTTCCTCTTCCACCCAGTCTCCACTCTGCTTTTTCTGTTGTCTATGTTGAAATTTTATTTCAGACTTCCTTTGAACATTTTCTTCTTTGGGCAATATCATTTTTTTATTCCTAACTTTATGAATTAATTTTTTAATTTTTTTTTTCTGCCTAACTACAGAATATTGTGAGACTAAATGAGAAAAAGATGGTTTGAAAAGTCCTGTCAAATTAAGTAAATATTACTTCCTTGGGCGCCTGGGTGGCTCAGTTGGTTAAGCGACTGCCTTCGGCTCAGGTCATGATCCTGGAGTCCCGGGATCGAGTCCCGCATTGGGCTCCCTGCTCAGCAGGGAGTCTGCTTCTCCCTCTGACCCTCTTCCCTCTCGTGCTTTCTATCTCTCATTCTCTCTCTCTCTCTCTCAAATAAAAAAAAAAAAAATCTTAAAAAAAATATGTTACTTCCTTTATGGTCTTATTTTGAAGTGAGAGTTTGTTGGAAGCTAAAACTTTTCCCACATTTTAATCTTTTTCATTCAACAGTCAAGCAGTTACTAAGCACTAAAAATTAATACATTAGCTGACTAGTAGAAATAAAAAATAAAAAGTCACAGATTTGTATTACGAGAGAAGTATGGTTGTAGAAGTGTGTCCAAGTATATCTGTAGAACAATAAGGCACACAGAAGCTGTGTTTTGGTGAGTCAGCTTGTGCTTTCCTTCTAAGTGGTACCTGAATGGGTAGAAGTTGCAAGGTAAACAAGGCAGAGAAGAACTTTCCAGGTAAAGAGAATAGAATATAAAAGGCTCAAAGACATGAAACGAGACATTGGGAACTATTAATTGGTAGGGCCTGAACATAGGAGTTGCTGATGAAATTGGAGATAGACCTCTGCTACCCAGTATGATGCCGACTGGCCACAAGTAGCTGCTTACATTTAAATTTAAGTTAATTAAACTATGAAGTACAATTCTTCAGTCATACTAGCCATATTTCAAGAGTGCATTAGGTATATATGCTAGTGGCCACTATATTGGACAGCACAGCTATAGAACATTTCCATCATCACAGAAAGTTCTGTTGGACAGTGCCGAGCTAGATCATAAAGAACTGTGTGCCCTTAATTAAGGTGTTGGACTTTTATCTTAGAGGCAGTTGTGAGCCTTTGAAGAGTCTTAAGCAGGGGAGGATGAGATCTGTACTTTTTCAAAGATTTTCGAGTTTTCACATACCTGATCTCATGTACATAGTTGTTTTAGAATCAAAAATTTCTATCTGGTACATAGCTTTTGCTGACCAAGTGTAATTAGAAGGGAGTTAGGTAGCCTAGACCCCTGTAATTATTGTAATGGAGAATAAAATAGAGAAAGGATTTAAATACCCTTTTAAGACTTCTGATTCTGCTTCAAAACTCTTGAAAGCTATTGTTGTTCTCTATATTAGCTGGAAAAAAATGTTTCTTTACCTTTTTTTTATTTTAGTGAGGTTACTGGGTGATAAATGTTAGTGATAACATTATGTGATACAAATTTTCAAAAACTATTACTCAGGGTATTTCTATCCTTATTTTGTTATAAGATTTGCCATTATGTTTTGAAAGCTAAGACTAATAACTGTCATGACTTGATAATAACTAAATCAAGATGTTAAATAGAATTGTCATAGATTTATTAATCAAAGTAATTTAATTAGATTTACTAACAAAATAAAAATGTTGCTTTTAATAATATGAATTAAATTTTCATGCATATTTGCTAATTTGGGCCTTTTCTTACAGTTAACCCAGTATCCACTCCAGTTGCACTTCCCACACCAGCTCTTTCTCCAAGCTTGATAGCTGATCTTGAAGGTTTAAATTTGTCAACTTGTTCATCAGTCATCAGTGTAAGTAATTTTCAAAATATATTAGCTCAGTTTTCATGTGATAACATTGCATCTTTCTTATTAAAATGCAAATAATCGAAGTGGATTCCTAGTCTTGAAGTTTCTCTTTTAAGCAGGTTCAATTTAGATCTGACCTTTTAATTTTATAAATATTTTTAAAATTTGCTCTTCCCAAACCGTTAGCCTCACAAATGACTTCTGCTTATTTCCCACATTTAATTATCATGTTTACATTTTTCTCTGGCACTCTTACGTATGTATAATATACAAGCGTTCTTTGCCACATTGGGTTCATTTATATACATAAATTCTGCCATAAAGAATTGTTGCCTACATTAATAGACTTAAATTCCCACAATCATTCTATTTCTGTTACACTGTTCTTATACCATAGGCTACTAAAAATACCTGACTGATTTCATTTTAAAATTCAAGATTGTGTTTCTCTTTGCATTATCTTTGTATGTTTACTTACATGCCTCCGTATCTCTAAAAAAATTCTTTAATGTTACTTATGGGGTATGGCTTGAAGTGAGGCAAGAGGCTGGCCTATCTCAAAATAATGCCAAAACCATCAGCCTGTCATAATACCAGAAACTGCAATAACTTTTTCTGTGTTAGCATATTACATCCACTAACCTTTCACTCTAAATCAGACATGCTGCCTACAGTGTATAATCTGTTGATATGCTTGACCTCCTGTTAATTTGTTGTCAGAAACCTGACAAAGTAAGAGACAAAATAGTAAGTTCTGATGGGAACACAAGGTAGCTTGAATAGATCTGGTGTATCACTGGTTCCCAGGGCTGGCAGAGTACATAATTGGTGATCTGAGCTCCTGGGGAGCATAGAGCTGGTTCTGCCAGAAGTGGAAAAGAGGAGTACCTAATTCTTGTACCTTATTACAAAAAATTTCCCCATCAAAGCAGATGTGATATCAGGACCATTTGGTTTAGAATGCACAAGTGAAAATTATTAAGCTGAGCATGTTGTTTAAGTTGTAGAATGCAGTTACCTCTAACTGCTCAGAAATGAGTAAGAATGATATCTGGGGTTTTAGTTTGCCATTCTTGTTGCTAAAAGGAAAAGGCACTTTGAAAGAGATAGAGGGAAGCAGTGAAAAGAAGGAGTTAAGTCTTTATTATTTAAGTAATAAATATTTCTTGAGCATTTGGGTAGGCTGTAAAGAGGAAGTAGAAATCAAAAAATCTATAGTGAAGCAGTTAGTCCTTGAGGGGAAAGGAGGGCCCTAAAAACTTAGGAGGCAGTAAGGTCGTGGCTAAATAACTCGGGCTTTGATATCAGATGACCAGGGTACAAATCTCTGCTTAGCTGCTTACTAGCTATGTGGTTGGACAGACTGGTATGTAATTTTTCTGTACTTCACTTTCCTGTGAAGATAACAAATACCCTATAGGATTGTAATGACATTAATGAGATAATAAATGTATAGCTCTTAGAACAGTGACTGGCACATTGTCATCACCCAATAAATAATAACTAATATTTTTTAAAGTGGCATGATAATGGACCCTCAGTAGACTCTCATACTTTATTAGCTATAAAAAGAATGCAGTTGAGATTAGAAAAGCTTGCAGTAAATTTTCATTCATCACAAAGTAATTGAAGGACTCACCCTTTTATACTAAGAAAAATATTTATTGGGATGGTCTCTTCAAAGGAGAGGAAAAGCACTCCATCCAAAGAACGTACAAAAAAAGGACTGCCAAATGGGCAAATTTGTGTAGAGGGGAGTGGGAGATACAGACTTACAGTTATGGAATAAGTAAGTCACGGGAATAAAAGGCACAGCATAAGGAAAACAGTCAGTGATACTGTAATAGTGTTGCATAGTGACGGGTGGTAGCTACAATTGTGGTGACCATAGCATAATATATAGCGAAGTTGAACCACTATGTTGTATACCTGAAAGTATACTTGTGTGTCAACTGTACTCAAAAAATTAAAAAGACTGTCAAGTTCAGCTGAGCAAAGCAAGATCTCAAACTCATCCCCAAAAGCTAACAAAATGATCAAACAAATAGTAGTAATAAGAATGGCAACCAGAGGGGCGTCTAAGTGGCTCAGTCATTAAGCGTCTGCCTTTAGCTCAGGTCATGATCCCAGGGTCCTGGGATCGAGCCCCGCATCCGGCTCCCTGCTCCGCGGGAAGCCTGCTTCTCCCTCTCCCGCTCCCCCTGCGTGTGTTCCTTCTCTCACTGTCTCTTTCTCTCTCTCTGTCAAATAAATAAATAAAATCTTTAAAAATAAATAAATAAATAAATAAGAATGGCAACCAGAAATTCACCAGCAACAAATAAGGAAAGGAATAGAACTTAAAGAGAAAAATAGAACTTTGGAAAGTGGAGCCTATAGAAATAAACAGAATATTCTGATGCAGAACGGCATGGCTACTATAATCTCACCTTCAGCCCTCAAAACAGTACTTAAAAAAGATTAATGAAACATTGTAATTTTTTCATTATGTATATGAATTTATCAGCACCACGCTTTAACCAGCTGAGCTAACCGGCTACCCCTTTCATGTAGATGAATTTAGAAAGAAGTGGACTAAAGACATCAGAAGAGAAAACAAGAAAAACTCTAAAAAATTACAACCCTCAACAAATATAGGAGGGTACCTCAGCAAATATAGGAGCCTTTTGGATCCTAAAATGAAATTCATAGATAAGAGTACATCTATAATTTTAAAATCAACATGTTTCCCTTATTGAATAGAAAGAAGAAATAGAAGTAATTTACAATAAGGTAATAGTTACATTGCGATATAAATGCTTGTCCATGACTACACTAGAAATGTACTGAAACAGTTAAATAGTGCTGGCACTGGTATGTAGAACAGCCATGAATGTGACAACTGTAAGTGCAGACTGATACAGGTCTATTAGCAACTCAAATAGTGTGGGTGGGGTGTTGCCATCAGTAACATAATTTTCCAAAATCTTGAACAGTTTCTAGTAGTTGTATTCCAAGTCCCAGCCTAGTTTCTATGAGTTCCTAGTCTGTAGATGAATTTTATTCATTTCAGTGGATTATTTAAATTTATTTTCCTTGTGTACTTGGTAAAATAGGGGTAGATTTTATTTTTTTGAAATTACCAAAATGTTTATAATGAAACCCAAAGAACAGTTCCTTTTTCACTCTAAATATTTTTCAAATGAAAAATTTCACTATTTGTTCTAACCTTTTAAATTATATATTCAGAACACAGATTTTTAAACATAATTCCCAATGAATATCATTATCATTGTAAGGAAAGGCCTAGTTTTTCAAGCTGTATGATAAAGAAGATGTATAAACACAGTATTTGTTCCAGTCTTACTTGAGACTAATTGGCAGTTGGCCAACAGATGGCTAAAAATGAAGAAACATTTTTATTTCTTTTCCTACAATAGTATGTCTGTGAACAAACTGTAAATTTTTTAATTATCAATTTTTCTACTAGATTATTGTCAGGCTAAGAGTTTCCCAGTTGTTACACATGAAGCCCCAGGAATTCAAAAACAGCAATCCTCAGAATGTTACAGCTTCTACAGGGGATGAGAAAAAAGTGAGGTGGGGGGAAAAGACAATTTGCATATAAGAATAAATGTAAAATAAGAATAAATTGTTCGCCTCTGGTATTAGAAATGTTGGAGTGAAAACTGATCTTTTCTGCTTTGAATAATTTTTTGTATATTTGGGACACAAAACTGTTAAAGTGAATTCAGCAGTTCACGTTACCTCTGAAAACTTTTGGTGTATTTTTTACTGATAAACATCAGCATGAAATATTGTCTCTTTCTTTGCACTTTTTATGTTTCTTTTCAAACAAGTTCTATAAGAAAATTTATTAATTTGCTTATTTCATATTTAAGATTTATATTTCTATGGAAAAATAACTTCTGAGTTCAATTCCCCAAATGCTATGAAACCTCATCATGGAAGTATAGTACCTATGGTTCTTCAGCACCTAATCACAAATCAGAAGGTTTCTATGGGAATATACTTTTCAAGAGTTCCAGTTTAAAATACCAAGAATTCATTTAGAAAGTCAGGGCAACATTTAGGAAATGCATTGAATTTGGAGCCCAAATACTTGGTATCTATCCTTGGCTGAGCTAGTTGTTAATCATCGTGATTATGGGCAATTCATTGACTTGTGTAAACTTTAATTTTTGAATTTAAAAAATGGAGATACTACTTTCCCTAAACACTTAATTGTGTTTTCATGAAATAATGAGCCTGAACATGTTTGAATTCTGCTCTATGGCTATCTTGTGGAGTGAGAAGAGACAGATGAAGATGGAGTTCTAGGAAACATCATGTTTTAAAGACAACAGAGAAAAAGGCCAAGAAGATGAGTTAGTGAAGGAGATGAATTGTGGAAATTAGTATCAGGACACTCACAGATGAGGAAGGGAAACAGACAAATCATTTTATTGTAGTAAGTGCTACACTGGAGGTATAAATCTGCTTAGGTGCCACCAGTTGACCAAGATCTCTTAGAAAAGAATTTGTATATGTGCTTGGTACTGAATCTAGGAGAATAGGAGGAGTTTGTCCAGGTGGCTGGAGTAGAATAAGAATGACGTGACGAACAAAGGAAGTAGGGTGTGCAAAGGCTTGCGATGTGGACAGACTTGGAGTATTAGAGGAACAGTAGTTCGGTGTGGCTAAAATATAGCACAGATAGGTTGGAATAACCGAGTCTGAGGTTGGAAAAGGTATGTTGGTGACATACTGACATGGGAAAATTGGAGTAATGACTCCTTAACTTACTGCTTTCCAGTCTTTTCATGTTATGGTACATACGGAAAAGTGATAATAGTTGTAGTGTGCTCTGGGGTAAACAGAGACTGCTGCAGGAGGCGGGATGTACCCAGCCTAGGAGCTCCAACTCCCACAGGCCCCGCCTGGCGTTCCTGAGGGCTAATGGTGGGGGCAGCAGCACAGCACACTTCTAACCTCTTTGTGGTACGTTAGTGAGGAAGCACTGACTTAGCTGCTGTAATATTAGTGATTTGATCTTCATGGATCACAGTCCCCAAGTGGAATTAACTCTGGAGGGTGCAGGAAGATTCATTTAAAAAGTGATCATTATAGAAAACAAGGCAATAAATTGAAGATGGTAAGTAATTCCACCAACAGTCCATGAAAGAGAAACCAGAGTTGCAAGAAGAAAACCCTATTTGATACAATACGCTACGTGGAGTTAGCCAAACTCCATGTTAGAGGCACAGTCCTGCCCACTGCTAAATTGACCCAAGACTGCTGAGGTCAGCTGCCGGTTTAAGGGTTTCCTGAAACTACCCTCAGGTTTGATAATTCACTAGAACATTCACAGAACTCAGGAAAGCACTATACTTAAGATTACAGTCTTACTATAGCAATAGGATACAAAATAGAACCAACCAAAGGAAGAAACCAGTATCCTGGGTGGGTTTCAAATTCCCAGCTTTCAGGTTTACCCAGCTGGCATCAAGGTATGGCAGTATGCAGAGAGTATCCGCTTGGCATAAGTTGTCTAGGGGCCCACTGTGAATCACTTCCTGGGGAGCAGCCAACAGGTGTGGTGCCCTAAGGGCTCACCGTGACTAAAGACACTCCTATCACTTAGGAAATTCCAAGGGTTTAGAAATTACCTCTCAAGAGCTAGGACAAAGTCCAGATCTCTCTTTGAGGGGACCAAATTCCTTACTACATATGTGCCAGTAAATGTTTCATTCATTCAACAAGTATTTATTCAGGCCAGAATATGAGGCAGGTGCCAAAGATAACAGTAAACAAGTTGAGCTAGGTTTCTGCCCTCAGGGAGTTTATAGTTGAGTAAGGACTTAATGAAAAATTTCCTCAAAGGTATGCATCAATACCAGGTGCTTTAATTGTGTCACATAGTTTTTCCCGTTTGGGAATTTCTTTAGATACAGGTTGTCATTTTTTGTCCTTACTTCTCTGATTTTACATTGGCTACACTCCACAGTCCAACCTATCTCCCTCTGTACTATTACAGCTGAAAATCTAATGAGAGTTACTTTTGACATTTAACAAACTTTAAAATTTAGGTATCTAAACTGCTTTTCCTCTTTGACAAGAAGTAGGAGGCTGATTTTCGTAGTCCATGCTATTCACCATCTGCTTTCCTTGAATTGCTGCTGTGAAACATCACTTCCTCACTTAATGATGGAATAAAGTCTCATGATGCTCGGGTGAAAACAGTGGCAACAGTAGCATTAAACTAAGGTCTGGGGGAGTTGTGATAGGTAGCCAGCCTGGGGTTTACTGTGACCAGCAAAAGAATGGCCTTAAGTTTGTCATTATGACCAGGAAGCCATGTAACTAAAGTCTCCCCCGCCCATCCCTTCAAGGATTTTCAAGCTGAAGGGTAGGAAGAAGGAATCCCATGTAATGCACTTTAATTAGGGGAGGCAGGGTGAGGCAAAGAAAAGGCTATTTTTTTTTTAATACATAAACCAAATTCAGCATCTGAAGTGTTTATCATTAGTTCCATCAAGTGCCTTATCTAAGGAATATAAAAAAAAATGGCTGGCAACTAGGCTTGTAGCTTTTGCTGTTGACAGAGATTGGCAACTAATGAAGCTATAACTGTCCATGATTAGGGATGAGGTCCTGACGCTGTTTGTGTTATAGGAACTTAGTTGGAAAATAGAGAAGCGTGACTGTCAGACCTGCTTTTGGTGTGCAGGTTTTACAGTATGTTTTAAAACAATATGAAGAAAAAACAAACCATAATTCATGAAGCAGAATCTGGTTTACCCAGTGTGAAATTTACTAAACAGAATTGAGAATTATTAGGATAATTGCATATTGTAATGATGACAGTTGTAATTGAAGTTGATTTCTGTTCCTCTTAAGTGGACTTTTGTCTTAAGTAGATCTCTCTCTCTCTCTCTCTCTCTCTCTCTCTCTCTTTAATGCTAGGTTAAGGCACTTTAGTTTTTGCTTGCCAGTCAGCTTGTCTTGGTCTGCCAGAGCACCAACTTTCTTATTGTCTGCAAGGACAGAATGGTTTGAGGGGGTCTTTATTGATAACAGCATTTACTGAGTTGTGTGCCAGACATTTCATGAATATGTGGTCTCATTCCCAAAACAAATAATATATCTATGATAAAGTTTGTTTTCTAATATGGTGGAAGAACTATCTTTTAAAAAACATTTGTTTTTTACATTTTAAACACTTACGGTGTGTTCGAGTCCCAGGCTAAGAGATGAGTCCAGCTAAGACCAAATTACGTTAAGTTTAGAGGAGGAGGAAATTATGAGTCAAAATTAAAAATAATTTTGTCATTTTAAATTTGAGAAAAATCCTTTATTTGTTCTGATGAAAATGTCAGTAGTCATGGAACTGTGGTAAAAATAATGAAAAATCATTGGCCTGGGTCTGCTTAAATTGAAAACATTTTTTAATTAAAGTTTGACAGTATTTTGTGCTTCCATTGCCTAGCCATGTCCCATCTTATTCTTTCATTCAGTTCTCCTCTGGGTATGAGTTGCTTTAATTTTTAAATTAAACTTTAAAGGTGTGTGATACTACTGCTTCATCTTTTTATTTCTGCACTACTTCAGAGGACTCATAGTTAATACCAGACCATTATCATCTCTCCCTTTTCTACATTATTAAGAGGAGCTGCTTTTTAAAAAGAGAGTGTACTGATTTTTAGTTGCAAGGTTTTTATTGGAAAATATTTTTTATTTGGCTTAAGTAAATATATGCCAATCTAAGTCCTGACTGGTGGATAATACTTTTATAATGCTTTGTCGATTTCATAATAAAATTATCTACAATAAAAAATCCAATATATAAGATGCTAATTAATGAACTAGTAATAGTAATGATTGTGGCCCAGATAAAACAGATGACCCATCAAAATATAGAAAATATGTAATATAAATCTGCAAGAAATTGAGGGATTAAAGAGGTGATGGTAAAGAAAGCCTTGGGCCTTTCTTTTCCTCTTCTTTCTATTTTGTGGTGAGTAGTTCCTTTCATTTGCTGTTGGTTCACTCTTTTCAGAGCTGAGACAGTTCCCTGAACATCTACTGACTTCTTTTCCAAGATTATAGGTTCTAACTTCTATTTATTATAATTAAATGTACTATAATAGTAAATGAGGTTTTTAAAATATCATTCATTTAAAAGAAGATTGAATCTTTTCTGGCAGTTTTATTTTACACATCCAGAGTTGATTGAACTTTGTGTTACTATCAACTACTACGTTTCAAATTTTGTTGCTTATGTTGAATTTGTGGTATATGCAGTGAAATATACTTTTTTTAAGCTTTAAGGTACCTTTAGATTATTATGCATTAGCCAGTCATGTATTAATTATTATTTAATCATACATCAGCCAAGTTAACTTCTGTTACTTTTGTTCCTCTTTAAAAGGCTTGTCAAAAATTTTATGAACATAAGGTGCGGCATGGTATAAAAAATTTATATTAGTAGTATTAAATATTTTAACATGAGAAACCGTAACTAAACATGGAAAGTATTATTGTGATGCTGAAATAAACTTTGTTTCTCTTCAGAGGAGAAGAAAATGAATTAAACTATAGGGCACATGCCCAACTAATGCTAAAAAATTAATTTATTACCAGAGAGAAGAGAGCATGGAGTAAAAATAGATAAGTACAGTATATGACCCTAATATCAAAGAAAAGTAAAAGCCACTTATCTTAGAATATATCAGACACATATTATTCAAATCATTCAGGAATGTAATTACAGACAGCTTTATAGGCCTATCAATAAGGGTTATTTCTTTAAATTTGCAGCTGTTCCACATTACTGAATGTATAAATATCTCCCCCAAATGTTAAATTAATACTGAAGATATATTTTACAATTCTGCACGCACACACACACAAACAAAATATCAGTAAGTTTTCCTTTAAAATGCATAATTTAGATTAAGAGAGATACCAACCAAATGTATATCTTGTTTGAATCCTTATACAAGCAAACCAGCTCTGAAAAGACATGTATGATAGTCAAGGAAATGTGAACACTGTATTTTACATGAAATTAGGGGAATTATTTTTTTTAGTGTAATAATAATATAGAAGTTTACTTTAAGATTCTTTATCTGTTAGATAAACTAACCAAACTATTTCTTGATGAAATTAGATAATATCTGGAATTTGCTTTTAAATCAGAAGTTGGGTAAAGGGTTGGATTATAATTTGGACAAATGTTGAAAAATTTTTAAACCTACTTGTGAGTAACTAGCTGTTCATTTTATTTCTCTCTACTTTTGTGTACATTTGAAAGTTTTCATAATAAAATGTTTTTAACATAATGTCAGAAGCTCATTTATTTCATGTTTTCACTG